>NC_135619.1:0-645247 GCF_053574225.1 Canis aureus
GTTTCGCAGGTCTTCACCAGACACGTTTGCCACAGGCTTCTGAGACGCAAGTTAACAATGCAGACCCGGAGGGTATCTCCAGGTGCAGTAGAGTGGTAATCTTGGAACCTCCTGACTCAGAATACTGCTACCTTCACACTGCCATAAGAATGCAGCTAGTTGAGAGCTGGCTTCTAGGCATGCTTCCCTGGGAGACCTGAGGACAGGGCAGAACCCTCCCGCATCCTGCCTGACTGTAGGCTTGGCTGCTAACATCCTAATGTTAGTGGCTGAGAGAGGTTGCGGGAAAAGCATGTGTAAGCATTGGGCCTGAACTCCTGTGTATCTAAGTTGAATACAGCGATTTCCAATGGCCTTCTTCAGAGTGTAGCTAGTTTCCAACTCCCATGTCAAAGTGGGTAGCAGACTTCTGCCTCCCCTGCATACACACTTCTGAGAGTTGAGCTTAAGGCCTGTACCTCCCCATCCAGCCTGCTGGTTCCTTTCACTTCTAAAAGGCCTAGGCTCGCTGTTTGACGGAAGTGTTGGGAGAGGAAATTGGAATCTCCCGGCACACAAGACTAGTGCCTCCAAGCTCAATCCAGCGATTTCCTAGTAATTCCTGTGGTAGATGGTGCTACATACTAAGTTCCAAATGTGAGAAGGTGGGTGAACGCCTTGTCTAAAAGCATCTTACTTCTGAGAGTTGAGCTCACCCTCAGTCCCTCACAGTTCCACACTGCCTGCAGAGTGAGTTTCGCAGGTCTTCACCAGAGACGTTTGCCACAGGCTTCTGAGACGCAAGTTAACAATGCAGACCCGGAGGGTATCTCCAGGTGCAGTAGAGTGGTAATGTTGGAACCTCCCGACTCAGAATACTGCTACCTTCACACTGCCATAAGAATGCAGCTACTTGAGAGCTGGCTTCTAGGCATGCTTCCTTGGGAGAGCTGAAGACAGGGCAGAACCCACCCGCATCCTGCCTGACTGTAGGCGTAGCTGCCAGCATCCTAAGGTTAGTGGCTGAGAGAGGTTGCTGGAAAAGCATGTGTAAGCATTGGGCCTGAACTCCTGTGTATCTGAGTTGAATACAGCGATTTCCAATGGCCTTCTTCAATCAGAGTGTAGCTAGTTTCCAACTCCCATGTCAGAGTGGGTAGCAGACATCTGCCTCCCATACATACACACTTCTGAGAGTTGAGCTTAAGGCCTGTACCTCCCCATCCAGCCTGCTGGTTCCTTTCACTTCTAAAAGGCCTAGGCTCGCTGTTTGACGGAAGTGTTGGGAGAGGTAATTGGAATCTCCCGGCACACAAGACTAGTGCCTCCAAGCTCAATCCAGCGATTTCCTAGTAATTCCTGTGGTAGACTGGTGCTACATACTAAGTTCCATACGATGGAAGGTAGTTGAACGCCTTGTCCAAAAGCATCTTACTTCTGAGAGTTGAGCTCACCCTCAGTCCCTCACAGTTCCACACTGCCTGCAGAGTGAGTTTCGCAGGTCTTCACCAGACACGTTTGCCACAGGCTTCTGAGACGCAAGTTAACAATGCAGACCCGGAGGGTTTCGCCAGGTGCAGTCGAGTGGTAATCTTGGAACCTCCTGACTCAGAATACTGCTACCTTCACACTGCCATAAGAATGCAGCTAGTTGAGAGCTGGCTTCTAGGCATGCTTCCCTGGGAGTGCTGAGGACAGGGCAGAACCCACCCGCATCCTGCCTCACTGTAGGCGTAGCTGCTAACATCATAACGTTAGTGGCTGAGAGAGGTTGCGGGAAAAGCATTTGTAAGCAATGGGCCTGAACTCCCGTGTATCTGAGTTGAATACAGCGATTTCCAATGGCCTACTTCAATCATACTGTAGCTAGGTTCCAACTCCCATATCAGAGTGGGTAGCAGACATCTGCCTCCCATACAAACACACTTCTGAGAGTTGAGCTGACGGCCTGTACCTCCACATCCAGCCTGCTGGTACCCTTCGCTTCTAAAAGGCCTAGGCTCGCTGTTTGACGGAAGTGTTGGGAGAGGTAATTGGAATCTCCCGGCACACAAGACTAGTGCCTCCAAGCTCAATCCAGCGTTTTCCTAGTAATTCCTGTGGTAGACTGCTGCTACATACTAAGTTGCATACGTGAGAAGGTAGCTGAACGCCTTGTCCAAAAGCATCTTACTTCTGAGAGTTGAGCTCACTCTCAGTCCCTCACAGTTCCACACTGCCTGCAGAGTGAGTTTCGCAGGTCTTCACCAGACACGTTTGCCACAGGCTTCTGAGACGCAAGTTAACAATGCAGACCCGGAGGGTATCTCCAGGTGCAGTAGAGTGGTAATCTTGGAACCTCCTGACTCAGAATACTGCTACCTTCACACTGCCGTAAGAATGCAGCTAGTTGAGAGATGGCTTCTAAGCATGCTTCCCTGGGAGAGCTGAGGACAGGGCAGAACCCTCCCGCATCCTGCCTGACTGTAGGCTTGGCTGCTAACATCCTAAACTTAGTGGCTGTGAGAGGTTGGGGGAAAAGCATGTGTAAGCATTGGGCCTGAACTCCTGTGTATCTGAGTTGAATACAGCGATTTCCAATGGCCTTCTTCAATCAGAGTGTAGCTAGTTTCCAACTCCCATGTCAAAGTGGGTAGCAGACTTCTGCCTCCCCTGCATACACACTTCTGAGAGTTGAGCTTAAGGCCTGTACCTCCCCATCCAGCCTGCTGGTTCCTTTCACTTCTAAAAGGCCTAGGCTCGCTGTTTGACGGAAGTGTTGGGAGAGGTAATTGGAATCTCCCGGCACACAAGACTAGTGCCTCCAAGCTCAATCCAGCGATTTCCTAGTAATTCCTGTGGTAGATGGCGCTACATACTAAGTTCCATACGTGAGAAGGTGGGTGAACGCCTTGTCTAAAAGCATCTTACTTCTGAGAGTTGAGCTCACCCTCTGTCCCTCACAGTTCCACACTGCCTGCAGAGTGAGTTTCGCAGGTCTTCACCATCCACGTTTGCCACAGGCTTCTGAGAGGCAAGTTAACAATGCAGACCCGGAGGTTTTCGCCAGGTGCAGTCGAGTGGTAATCTTGGAACCTCCTGACTCAGAATACTGCTACCTTCACACTGCCATAAGAATGCAGCTAGTTGAGACCTGGCTTCTAGGCATGCTTCCCTGGGAGAGCTGAGGACAGGGCAGAACCCTCCCGCATCCTGCCTGACTGTAGGCGTAGCTGCTAACATCCTAATGTTAGTGGCTGAGAGAGGTTGGGGGAAAAGCTTGTGTAAGCAATGGGCCTGAACTCCCGTGTATCTGAGTTGAATACAGCGATTTCCAATGGCCTACTTCAATCATACTGTAGCTAGGTTCCAACTTCCATGTCAGAGTGGGTAGCAGACATCTGCCTCCCATACATACACACTTCTGAGAGTTGAGCTGACGGCCTGTACCTCCACATCCAGCCTGCTGGTACCCTTCGCTTCTAAAAGGCCTAGGCTCGCTGTTTGACGGTAGTGTTGGGAGAGGTAATTGGAATCTCCCGGCACACAAGACTAGTGCCTCCAAGCTCAATCCAGCGATTTCCTAGTAATTCCTGTGGTAGACTGCTGCTACATACTAAGTTGCATACGTGAGAAGGTAGCTGAACGCCTTGTCCAAAAGCATCTTACTTCTGAGAGTTGAGCTCACTCTCAGTCCCTCACAGTTCCACACTGCCTGCAGAGTGAGTTTCGCAGGTCTTCACCAGACACGTTTGCCACAGGCTTCTGAGACGCAAGTTAACAATGCAGACCCGGAGGGTATCTCCAGGTGCAGTAGAGTGGTAATCTTGGAACCTCCTGACTCAGAATACTGCTACCTTCACACTGCCATAAGAATGCAGCTAGTTGAGAGCTGGCTTCTAGGCATGCTTCCCTGGGAGACCTGAGGACAGGGCAGAAACCTCCCGCATCCTGCCTGACTGTAGGCTTGGCTGCTAACATCCTAATGTTAGTGGCTGAGAGAGGTTGCGGGAAAAGCATGTGTAAGCATTGGGCCTGAACTCCTGTGTATCTGAGTTGAATACAGCGATTTCCAATGGACTTCTTCAATCAGAGTGTAGCTAGTTTCCAACTCCCATGTCAAAGTGGGTAGCAGACTTCTGCCTCCCCTGCATACACACTTCTGAGAGTTGAGCTTAAGGCCTGTACCTCCCCATCCAGCCTGCTGGTTCCTTTCACTTCTAAAAGGCCTAGGCTCGCTGTTTGACGGAAGTGTTGGGAGAGGTAATTGGAATCTCCCGGCACACAAGACTAGTGCCTCCAAGCTCAATCCAGCGATTTCCTAGTAATTCCTGTGGTAGATGGTGTTACATACTAAGTTCCATATGTGAGAAGGTGGGTGAACGCCTTGTCTAAAAGCATCTTACTTCTGAGAGTTGGGCTCACCCTCAGTCCCTCACAGTTCCACACTGCCTGCAGAGTGAGTTTCACAGGTCTTCACCAGAGACGTTTGCCACAGGCTTCTGAGACGCAAGTTAACAATGCAGACCCGGAGGGTATCTCCAGGTGCAGTAGAGTGGTAATGTTGGAACCTCCTGACTCAGAATCCTGCTACCTTCACACTGCCATAAGAATGCAGCTACTTGAGAGCTGGCTTCTAGGCATGCTTCCTTGGGAGAGCTGAAGACAGGGCAGACCCCACCCGCATCCTGCCTGACTGTAGGCGTAGCTGCCAACATCCTAAGGTTAGTGGATGAGAGAGGTTGCAGGAAAAGCATGTGTAAGCATTGGGCCTGAACTCCTGTGTATCTGAGTTGAATACAGCGATTTCCAATGGCCTTCTTCAATCAGAGAGTAGCTAGTTTCCAACTCCCATGTCAGAGTGGGTAGCAGACATCTGCCTCCCCTGCATACACACTTCTGAGAGTTGAGCTTAAGGCCTGTACCTCCCCATCCAACCTGCTGGTTCCTTTCACTTCTAAAAGGCCTAGGCTCGCTGTTTGACGGAAGTGTTGGGAGAGGAAATTGGAATCTCACGGCACAAAAGACTAGTGCCTCCAAGCTCAATCCAGCGATTTCCTAGTAATTCCTGTGGTAGACTGGTGCTACATACTAAGTTCCATACGATGGAAGGTAGTTGAACGCCTTGTCCAAAAGCATCTTACTTCTGAGAGTTGAGCTCACCCTCAGTCCCTCACAGTTCCACACTGCCAGCAGAGTGAGTTTCGCAGGTCTTCACCAGACACGTTTGCCACAGGCTTCTGAGACACAAGTTAACAATGCAGACCCGGAGGTTTTCGCCAGGTGCAGTCGAGTGGTAATCTTGGAACCTCCTGACTCAGAATACTGCTACCTTCACACTTCCATAAGAATGCAGCTAGTTGAGAGCTGGCTTCTAGGCATGCTTCCTTGGGAGAGCTGAAGACAGGGCAGAACGACCCGCATCCTGCCTGACTGTAGGCGTAGCTGCTAACATCCTAAGGTTAGTGGCTGAGAGAGGTTGCGGGAAAAGCATGTGTAAGCATTGGGCCTGAACTCCTGTGTATCTGAGTTGAATACAGCGATTTCCAATGGCCTTCTTCAATCAGAGAGTAGCTAGTTTCCAACTCCCATGTCAGAGTGGGTAGCAGACATCTGCCTCCCCTGCATACACACTTCTGAGAGTTGAGCTGACGGCCTGTACCTCCCCATCCAGCCTGCTGGTTCCTTTCACTTCTAAAAGGCCTAGGCTCGCTGTTTGACGGAAGTGTTTGGAGAGGTAAATGGAATCTCCCGGCACACAAGACTAGTGCCTCCAAGCTCAATCCAGCGATTTCCTAGTAATTCCTGTGGTAGACTGGTGCTACATACAAAGTTCCATACGATGGAAGGTAGTTGAACGCCTTGTCCAAAAGCATCTTACTTCTGAGAGTTGAGCTCACCCTCAGTCCCTCACAGTTCCACAGTGCCTGCAGAGTGAGTTTCGCAGGTCTTCACCAGACACGTTTGCCACAGGCTTCTGAGACGCAAGTTAACAATGCAGACCCGGAGGTTTTCGCCAGGTGCAGTCGAGTGGTAATCTTGGAACCTCCTGACTCAGAATACTGCTACCTTCACACTGCCATAAGAATGCAGCTAGTTGAGAGCTGGCTTCTAGGCATGCTTCCCTGGGAGAGCTGAGGACAGGGCAGAACCCTCCCGCATCCTGCCTGACTGTAGGCGTAGTTGCTAACATCCTAATGTTAGTGGCTGAGAGAGGTTGGGGGAAAAGCTTGTGTAAGCAATGGGCCTGAACTCCCGTGTATCTGAGTTGAATACAGCGATTTCCAATGGCCTACTTCAATCATACTGTAGCTAGGTTCCAACTCCCATGTCACAGTGGGTAGCAGACATCTGCCTCCCATACATACACACTTCTGAGAGTTGAGCTGACGGCCTGTACCTCCACATCCAGCCTGCTGGTACCCTTCGCTTCTAAAAGGCCTAGGCTCGCTGTTTGATGGTAGTGTTGGGAGAGGTAATTGGAATCTCCCGGCACACAAGACTAGTGCCTCCAAGCTCAATCCAGCGATTTCCTAGTAATTCCTGTGGTAGACTGCTGCTACATACTAAGTTGCATACGTGAGAAGGTAGCTGAACGCCTTGTCCAAAAGCATCTTACTTCTGAGAGTTGAGCTCACTCTCAGTCCCTCACAGTTCCACACTGCCTGCAGAGTGAGTTTCGCAGGTCTTCACCAGACACGTTTGCCACAGGCTTCTGAGACGCAAGTTAACAATGCAGACCCGGAGGGTATCTCCAGGTGCAGTAGAGTGGTAATCTTGGAACCTCCTGACTCAGAATACTGCTACCTTCACACTGCCATAAGAATGCAGCTAGTTGAGAGCTGGCTTCTAGGCATGCTTCCCTGGGAGACCTGAGGACAGGGCAGAACCCTCCCGCATCCTGCCTGACTGTAGGCTTGGCTGCTAACATCCTAATGTTAGTGGCTGAGAGAGGTTGCGGGAAAAGCATGTGTAAGCATTGGGCCTGAACTCCTGTGTATCTAAGTTGAATACAGCGATTTCCAATGGCCTTCTTCAGAGTGTAGCTAGTTTCCAACTCCCATGTCAAAGTGGGTAGCAGACTTCTGCCTCCCCTGCATACACACTTCTGAGAGTTGAGCTTAAGGCCTGTACCTCCCCATCCAGCCTGCTGGTTCCTTTCACTTCTAAAAGGCCTAGGCTCGCTGTTTGACGGAAGTGTTGGGAGAGGAAATTGGAATCTCCCGGCACACAAGACTAGTGCCTCCAAGCTCAATCCAGCGATTTCCTAGTAATTCCTGTGGTAGATGGTGCTACATACTAAGTTCCAAATGTGAGAAGGTGGGTGAACGCCTTGTCTAAAAGCATCTTACTTCTGAGAGTTGAGCTCACCCTCAGTCCCTCACAGTTCCACACTGCCTGCAGAGTGAGTTTCGCAGGTCTTCACCAGAGACGTTTGCCACAGGCTTCTGAGACGCAAGTTAACAATGCAGACCCGGAGGGTATCTCCAGGTGCAGTAGAGTGGTAATCTTGGAACCTCCTGACTCAGAATACTGCTACCTTCACACTGCCATAAGAATGCAGCTACTTGAGAGCTGGCTTCTAGGCATGCTTCCTTGGGAGAGCTGAAGACGGGGCAGAACCCACCCGCATCCTGCCTGACTGTAGGCATAGCTGCCAGCATCCTAAGGTTAGTGGCTGAGAGAGGTTGCTGGAAAAGCATGTGTAAGCATTGGGCCTGAACTCCTGTGTATCTGAGTTGAATACAGCGATTTCCAATGGCCTTCTTCAATCAGAGTGTAGCTAGTTTCCAACTCCCATGTCAGAGTGGGTAGCAGACATCTGCCTCCCATACATACACACTTCTGAGAGTTGAGCTTAAGGCCTGTACCTCCCCATCCAGCCTGCTGGTTCCTTTCACTTCTAAAAGGCCTAGGCTCGCTGTTTGACGGAAGTGTTGGGAGAGGTAATTGGAATCTCCAGGCACACAAGACTAGTGCCTCCAAGCTCAATCCAGCGATTTCCTAGTAATTCCTGTGGTAGACTGGTGCTACATACTAAGTTCCATACGATGGAAGGTAGTTGAACGCCTTGTCCAAAAGCATCTTACTTCTGAGAGTTGAGCTCACCCTCAGTCCCTCACAGTTCCACACTGCCTGCAGAGTGAGTTTCGCAGGTCTTCACCAGACACGTTTGCCACAGGCTTCTGAGACGCAAGTTAACAATGCAGACCCGGAGGGTTTCGCCAGGTGCAGTCGAGTGGTAATCTTGGAACCTCCTGACTCAGAATACTGCTACCTTCACACTGCCATAAGAATGCAGCTAGTTGAGAGCTGGCTTCTAGGCATGCTTCCCTGGGAGTGCTGAGGACAGGGCAGAACCCACCCGCATCCTGCCTCACTGTAGGCGTAGCTGCTAACATCCTAACGTTAGTGGCTGAGAGAGGTTGCGGGAAAAGCATTTGTAAGCAATGGGCCTGAACTCCCGTGTATCTGAGTTGAATACAGCGATTTCCAATGGCCTACTTCAATCATACTGTAGCTAGGTTCCAACTCCCATATCAGAGTGGGTAGCAGACATCTGCCTCCCATACAAACACACTTCTGAGAGTTGAGCTGACGGCCTGTACCTCCACATCCAGCCTGCTGGTACCCTTCGCTTCTAAAAGGCCTAGGCTCGCTGTTTGACGGAAGTGTTGGGAGAGGTAATTGGAATCTCCCGGCACACAAGACTAGTGCCTCCAAGCTCAATCCAGCGTTTTCCTAGTAATTCCTGTGGTAGACTGCTGCTACATACTAAGTTGCATACGTGAGAAGGTAGCTGAACGCCTTGTCCAAAAGCATCTTACTTCTGAGAGTTGAGCTCACTCTCAGTCCCTCACAGTTCCACACTGCCTGCAGAGTGAGTTTCGCAGGTCTTCACCAGAGACGTTTGCCACAGGCTTCTGAGACGCAAGTTAACAATGCAGACCCGGAGGGTATCTCCAGGTGCAGTAGAGTGGTAATCTTGGAACCTCCTGACTCAGAATACTGCTACCTTCACACTGCCATAAGAATGCAGCTACTTGAGAGCTGGCTTCTAGGCATGCTTCCTTGGGAGAGCTGAAGACAGGGCAGAACCCACCCGCATCCTGCCTGACTGTAGGCGTAGCTGCTAACATCCTAAGGTTAGTGGATGAGAGAGGTTGCAGGAAAAGCATGTGTAAGCATTGGGCCTGAACTCCTGTGTATCTGAGTTGAATACAGCGATTTCCAATGGCCTTCTTCAATCAGAGAGTAGCTAGTTTCCAACTCCCATGTCAGAGTGGGTAGCAGACATCTGCCTCCCCTGCATACACACTTCTGAGAGTTGAGCTTAAGGCCTGTACCTCCCCATCCAACCTGCTGGTTCCTTTCACTTCTAAAAGGCCTAGGCTCGCTGTTTGACGGAAGTGTTGGGAGAGGTAATTGGAATCTCCCGGCACACAAGACTAGTGCCTCCAAGCTGAATCCAGCGATTTCCTAGTAATTCCTGTGGTAGACTGGTGCTACATACTAAGTTCCATACGATGGAAGGTAGTTGAACGCCTTGTCCAAAAGCATCTTACTTCTGAGAGTTGAGCTCACCCTCAGTCCCTCACAGTTCCACACTGCCTGCAGAGTGAGTTTCGCAGGTCTTCACCAGACACGTTTGCCACAGGCTTCTGAGACACAAGTTAACAATGCAGACCCGGAGGGTTTCGCCAGGTGCAGTCGAGTGGTAATCTTGGAACCTCCTGACTCAGAATACTGCTACCTTCACACTTCCATAAGAATGCAGCTAGTTGAGAGCTGGCTTCTAGGCATGCTTCCTTGGGAGAGCTGAAGACAGGGCAGAACGACCCGCATCCTGCCTGACTGTAGGCGTAGCTGCTAACATCCTAAGGTTAGTGGCTGAGAGAGGTTGCGGGAAAAGCATGTGTAAGCATTGGGCCTGAACTCCTGTGTATCTGAGTTGAATACAGCGATTTCCAATGGCCTTCTTCAATCAGAGAGTAGCTAGTTTCCAACTCCCATGTCAGAGTGGGTAGCAGACATCTGCCTCCCCTGCATACACACTTCTGAGAGTTGAGCTGACGGCCTGTACCTCCCCATCCAGCCTGCTGGTTCCTTTCACTTCTAAAAGGCCTAGGCTCGCTGTTTGACGGAAGTGTTTGGAGAGGTAAATGGAATCTCCCGGCACACAAGACTAGTGCCTCCAAGCTCAATCCAGCGATTTCCTAGTAATTCCTGTGGTAGACTGGTGCTACATACAAAGTTCCATACGATGGAAGGTAGTTGAACGCCTTGTCCAAAAGCATCTTACTTCTGAGAGTTGAGCTCACCCTCAGTCCCTCACAGTTCCACACTGCCTGCAGAGTGAGTTTCGCAGGTCTTCACCAGACACGTTTGCCACAGGCTTCTGAGACGCAAGTTAACAATGCAGACCCGGAGGGTTTCGCCAGGTGCAGTCGAGTGGTAATCTTGGAACCTCCTGACTCAGAATACTGCTACCTTCACACTGCCATAAGAATGCAGCTAGTTGAGAGCTGGCTTCTAGGCATGCTTCCCTGGGAGAGCTGAGGACAGGGCAGAACCCTCCCGCATCCTGCCTGACTGTAGGCGTAGTTGCTAACATCCTAATGTTAGTGGCTGAGAGAGGTTGGGGGAAAAGCTTGTGTAAGCAATGGGCCTGAACTCCCGTGTATCTGAGTTGAATACAGCGATTTCCAATGGCCTACTTCAATCATACTGTAGCTAGGTTCCAACTCCCATATCAGAGTGGGTAGCAGACATCTGCCTCCCATACATACACACTTCTGAGAGTTGAGCTGACGGCCTGTACCTCCACATCCAGCCTGCTGGTACCCTTCGCTTCTAAAAGGCCTAGGCTCGCTGTTTGACGGTAGTGTTGGGAGAGGTAATTGGAATCTCCCGGCACACAAGACTAGTGCCTCCAAGCTCAATCCAGCGATTTCCTAGTAATTCCTGTGGTAGACTGCTGCTACATACTAAGTTGCATACGTGAGAAGGTAGCTGAACGCCTTGTCCAAAAGCATCTTACTTCTGAGAGTTGAGCTCACTCTCAGTCCCTCACAGTTCCACACTGCCTGCAGAGTGAGTTTCGCAGGTCTTCACCAGACACGTTTGCCACAGGCTTCTGAGACGCAAGTTAACAATGCAGACCCGGAGGGTATCTCCAGGTGCAGTAGAGTGGTAATCTTGGAACCTCCTGACTCAGAATACTGCTACCTTCACACTGCCATAAGAATGCAGCTAGTTGAGAGCTGGCTTCTAGGCATGCTTCCCTGGGAGACCTGAGGACAGGGCAGAACCCTCCCGCATCCTGCCTGACTGTAGGCTTGGCTGCTAACATCCTAATGTTAGTGGCTGAGAGAGGTTGCGGGAAAAGCATGTGTAAGCATTGGGCCTGAACTCCTGTGTATCTAAGTTGAATACAGCGATTTCCAATGGCCTTCTTCAGAGTGTAGCTAGTTTCCAACTCCCATGTCAAAGTGGGTAGCAGACTTCTGCCTCCCCTGCATACACACTTCTGAGAGTTGAGCTTAAGGCCTGTACCTCCCCATCCAGCCTGCTGGTTCCTTTCACTTCTAAAAGGCCTAGGCTCGCTGTTTGACGGAAGTGTTGGGAGAGGAAATTGGAATCTCCCGGCACACAAGACTAGTGCCTCCAAGCTCAATCCAGCGATTTCCTAGTAATTCCTGTGGTAGATGGTGCTACATACTAAGTTCCAAATGTGAGAAGGTGGGTGAACGCCTTGTCTAAAAGCATCTTACTTCTGAGAGTTGAGCTCACCCTCAGTCCCTCACAGTTCCACACTGCCTGCAGAGTGAGTTTCGCAGGTCTTCACCAGAGACGTTTGCCACAGGCTTCTGAGACGCAAGTTAACAATGCAGACCCGGAGGGTATCTCCAGGTGCAGTAGAGTGGTAATCTTGGAACCTCCTGACTCAGAATACTGCTACCTTCACACTGCCATAAGAATGCAGCTACTTGAGAGCTGGCTTCTAGGCATGCTTCCTTGGGAGAGCTGAAGACGGGGCAGAACCCACCCGCATCCTGCCTGACTGTAGGCATAGCTGCCAGCATCCTAAGGTTAGTGGCTGAGAGAGGTTGCTGGAAAAGCATGTGTAAGCATTGGGCCTGAACTCCTGTGTATCTGAGTTGAATACAGCGATTTCCAATGGCCTTCTTCAATCAGAGTGTAGCTAGTTTCCAACTCCCATGTCAGAGTGGGTAGCAGACATCTGCCTCCCATACATACACACTTCTGAGAGTTGAGCTTAAGGCCTGTACCTCCCCATCCAGCCTGCTGGTTCCTTTCACTTCTAAAAGGCCTAGGCTCGCTGTTTGACGGAAGTGTTGGGAGAGGTAATTGGAATCTCCAGGCACACAAGACTAGTGCCTCCAAGCTCAATCCAGCGATTTCCTAGTAATTCCTGTGGTAGACTGGTGCTACATACTAAGTTCCATACGATGGAAGGTAGTTGAACGCCTTGTCCAAAAGCATCTTACTTCTGAGAGTTGAGCTCACCCTCAGTCCCTCACAGTTCCACACTGCCTGCAGAGTGAGTTTCGCAGGTCTTCACCAGACACGTTTGCCACAGGCTTCTGAGACGCAAGTTAACAATGCAGACCCGGAGGGTTTCGCCAGGTGCAGTCGAGTGGTAATCTTGGAACCTCCTGACTCAGAATACTGCTACCTTCACACTGCCATAAGAATGCAGCTAGTTGAGAGCTGGCTTCTAGGCATGCTTCCCTGGGAGTGCTGAGGACAGGGCAGAACCCACCCGCATCCTGCCTCACTGTAGGCGTAGCTGCTAACATCCTAACGTTAGTGGCTGAGAGAGGTTGCGGGAAAAGCATTTGTAAGCAATGGGCCTGAACTCCCGTGTATCTGAGTTGAATACAGCGATTTCCAATGGCCTACTTCAATCATACTGTAGCTAGGTTCCAACTCCCATATCAGAGTGGGTAGCAGACATCTGCCTCCCATACAAACACACTTCTGAGAGTTGAGCTGACGGCCTGTACCTCCACATCCAGCCTGCTGGTACCCTTCGCTTCTAAAAGGCCTAGGCTCGCTGTTTGACGGAAGTGTTGGGAGAGGTAATTGGAATCTCCCGGCACACAAGACTAGTGCCTCCAAGCTCAATCCAGCGTTTTCCTAGTAATTCCTGTGGTAGACTGCTGCTACATACTAAGTTGCATACGTGAGAAGGTAGCTGAACGCCTTGTCCAAAAGCATCTTACTTCTGAGAGTTGAGCTCACTCTCAGTCCCTCACAGTTCCACACTGCCTGCAGAGTGAGTTTCGCAGGTCTTCACCAGAGACGTTTGCCACAGGCTTCTGAGACGCAAGTTAACAATGCAGACCCGGAGGGTATCTCCAGGTGCAGTAGAGTGGTAATCTTGGAACCTCCTGACTCAGAATACTGCTACCTTCACACTGCCATAAGAATGCAGCTACTTGAGAGCTGGCTTCTAGGCATGCTTCCTTGGGAGAGCTGAAGACAGGGCAGAACCCACCCGCATCCTGCCTGACTGTAGGCGTAGCTGCTAACATCCTAAGGTTAGTGGATGAGAGAGGTTGCAGGAAAAGCATGTGTAAGCATTGGGCCTGAACTCCTGTGTATCTGAGTTGAATACAGCGATTTCCAATGGCCTTCTTCAATCAGAGAGTAGCTAGTTTCCAACTCCCATGTCAGAGTGGGTAGCAGACATCTGCCTCCCCTGCATACACACTTCTGAGAGTTGAGCTTAAGGCCTGTACCTCCCCATCCAACCTGCTGGTTCCTTTCACTTCTAAAAGGCCTAGGCTCGCTGTTTGACGGAAGTGTTGGGAGAGGTAATTGGAATCTCCCGGCACACAAGACTAGTGCCTCCAAGCTGAATCCAGCGATTTCCTAGTAATTCCTGTGGTAGACTGGTGCTACATACTAAGTTCCATACGATGGAAGGTAGTTGAACGCCTTGTCCAAAAGCATCTTACTTCTGAGAGTTGAGCTCACCCTCAGTCCCTCACAGTTCCACACTGCCTGCAGAGTGAGTTTCGCAGGTCTTCACCAGACACGTTTGCCACAGGCTTCTGAGACACAAGTTAACAATGCAGACCCGGAGGGTTTCGCCAGGTGCAGTCGAGTGGTAATCTTGGAACCTCCTGACTCAGAATACTGCTACCTTCACACTTCCATAAGAATGCAGCTAGTTGAGAGCTGGCTTCTAGGCATGCTTCCTTGGGAGAGCTGAAGACAGGGCAGAACGACCCGCATCCTGCCTGACTGTAGGCGTAGCTGCTAACATCCTAAGGTTAGTGGCTGAGAGAGGTTGCGGGAAAAGCATGTGTAAGCATTGGGCCTGAACTCCTGTGTATCTGAGTTGAATACAGCGATTTCCAATGGCCTTCTTCAATCAGAGAGTAGCTAGTTTCCAACTCCCATGTCAGAGTGGGTAGCAGACATCTGCCTCCCCTGCATACACACTTCTGAGAGTTGAGCTGACGGCCTGTACCTCCCCATCCAGCCTGCTGGTTCCTTTCACTTCTAAAAGGCCTAGGCTCGCTGTTTGACGGAAGTGTTTGGAGAGGTAAATGGAATCTCCCGGCACACAAGACTAGTGCCTCCAAGCTCAATCCAGCGATTTCCTAGTAATTCCTGTGGTAGACTGGTGCTACATACAAAGTTCCATACGATGGAAGGTAGTTGAACGCCTTGTCCAAAAGCATCTTACTTCTGAGAGTTGAGCTCACCCTCAGTCCCTCACAGTTCCACACTGCCTGCAGAGTGAGTTTCGCAGGTCTTCACCAGACACGTTTGCCACAGGCTTCTGAGACGCAAGTTAACAATGCAGACCCGGAGGGTTTCGCCAGGTGCAGTCGAGTGGTAATCTTGGAACCTCCTGACTCAGAATACTGCTACCTTCACACTGCCATAAGAATGCAGCTAGTTGAGAGCTGGCTTCTAGGCATGCTTCCCTGGGAGAGCTGAGGACAGGGCAGAACCCTCCCGCATCCTGCCTGACTGTAGGCGTAGTTGCTAACATCCTAATGTTAGTGGCTGAGAGAGGTTGGGGGAAAAGCTTGTGTAAGCAATGGGCCTGAACTCCCGTGTATCTGAGTTGAATACAGCGATTTCCAATGGCCTACTTCAATCATACTGTAGCTAGGTTCCAACTCCCATATCAGAGTGGGTAGCAGACATCTGCCTCCCATACATACACACTTCTGAGAGTTGAGCTGACGGCCTGTACCTCCACATCCAGCCTGCTGGTACCCTTCGCTTCTAAAAGGCCTAGGCTCGCTGTTTGACGGTAGTGTTGGGAGAGGTAATTGGAATCTCCCGGCACACAAGACTAGTGCCTCCAAGCTCAATCCAGCGATTTCCT
Source organism: Canis aureus (assembly GCF_053574225.1). Lineage (NCBI taxonomy): Eukaryota > Metazoa > Chordata > Mammalia > Carnivora > Canidae > Canis > Canis aureus. Next base: position 15,338 of record NC_135619.1, read on the forward strand.
AGTAATTCCTGTGGTAGACTGCTGCTACATACTAAGTTGCATACGTGAGAAGGTAGCTGAACGCCTTGTCCAAAAGCATCTTACTTCTGAGAGTTGAGCTCACTCTCAGTCCCTCACAGTTCCACACTGCCTGCAGAGTGAGTTTCGCAGGTCTTCACCAGACACGTTTGCCACAGGCTTCTGAGACGCAAGTTAACAATGCAGACCCGGAGGGTATCTCCAGGTGCAGTAGAGTGGTAATCTTGGAACCTCCTGACTCAGAATACTGCTACCTTCACACTGCCATAAGAATGCAGCTAGTTGAGAGCTGGCTTCTAGGCATGCTTCCCTGGGAGACCTGAGGACAGGGCAGAACCCTCCCGCATCCTGCCTGACTGTAGGCTTGGCTGCTAACATCCTAATGTTAGTGGCTGAGAGATGTTGCGGGAAAAGCATGTGTAAGCATTGGGCCTGAACTCCTGTGTATCTAAGTTGAATACAGCGATTTCCAATGGCCTTCTTCAGAGTGTAGCTAGTTTCCAACTCCCATGTCAAAGTGGGTAGCAGACTTCTGCCTCCCCTGCATACACACTTCTGAGAGTTGAGCTTAAGGCCTGTACCTCCCCATCCAGCCTGCTGGTTCCTTTCACTTCTAAAAGGCCTAGGCTCGCTGTTTGACGGAAGTGTTGGGAGAGGAAATTGGAATCTCCCGGCACACAAGACTAGTGCCTCCAAGCTCAATCCAGCGATTTCCTAGTAATTCCTGTGGTAGATGGTGCTACATACTAAGTTCCAAATGTGAGAAGGTGGGTGAACGCCTTGTCTAAAAGCATCTTACTTCTGAGAGTTGAGCTCACCCTCAGTCCCTCACAGTTCCACACTGCCTGCAGAGTGAGTTTCGCAGGTCTTCACCAGAGACGTTTGCCACAGGCTTCTGAGACGCAAGTTAACAATGCAGACCCGGAGGGTATCTCCAGGTGCAGTAGAGTGGTAATCTTGGAACCTCCTGACTCAGAATACTGCTACCTTCACACTGCCATAAGAATGCAGCTACTTGAGAGCTGGCTTCTAGGCATGCTTCCTTGGGAGAGCTGAAGACAGGGCAGAACCCACCCGCATCCTGCCTGACTGTAGGCGTAGCTGCCAGCATCCTAAGGTTAGTGGCTGAGAGAGGTTGCTGGAAAAGCATGTGTAAGCATTGGGCCTGAACTCCTGTGTATCTGAGTTGAATACAGCGATTTCCAATGGCCTTCTTCAATCAGAGTGTAGCTAGTTTCCAACTCCCATGTCAGAGTGGGTAGCAGACATCTGCCTCCCATACATACACACTTCTGAGAGTTGAGCTTAAGGCCTGTACCTCCCCATCCAGCCTGCTGGTTCCTTTCACTTCTAAAAGGCCTAGGCTCGCTGTTTGACGGAAGTGTTGGGAGAGGTAATTGGAATCTCCAGGCACACAAGACTAGTGCCTCCAAGCTCAATCCAGCGATTTCCTAGTAATTCCTGTGGTAGACTGGTGCTACATACTAAGGTCCATACGATGGAAGGTAGTTGAACGCCTTGTCCAAAAGCATCTTACTTCTGAGAGTTGAGCTCACCCTCAGTCCCTCACAGTTCCACACTGCCTGCAGAGTGAGTTTCGCAGGTCTTCACCAGACACGTTTGCCACAGGCTTCTGAGACGCAAGTTAACAATGCAGACCCGGAGGGTTTCGCCAGGTGCAGTCGAGTGGTAATCTTGGAACCTCCTGACTCAGAATACTGCTACCTTCACACTGCCATAAGAATGCAGCTAGTTGAGAGCTGGCTTCTAGGCATGCTTCCCTGGGAGTGCTGGGGACAGGGCAGAACCCACCCGCATCCTGCCTCACTGTAGGCGTAGCTTCTAACATCCTAACGTTAGTGGCTGAGAGAGGTTGCGGGAAAAGCATTTGTAAGCAATGGGCCTGAACTCCCGTGTATCTGAGTTGAATACAGCGATTTCCAATGGCCTACTTCAATCATACTGTAGCTAGGTTCCAACTCCCATATCAGAGTGGGTAGCAGACATCTGCCTCCCATACAAACACACTTCTGAGAGTTGAGCTGACGGCCTGTACCTCCACATCCAGCCTGCTGGTACCCTTCGCTTCTAAAAGGCCTAGGCTCGCTGTTTGACGGAAGTGTTGGGAGAGGTAATTGGAATCTCCCGGCACACAAGACTAGTGCCTCCAAGCTGAATCCAGCGATTTCCTAGTAATTCCTGTGCTAGATGGTGCTACATACTAAGTTCCATACGTGAGAAGGTGGGTGAACGCCTTGTCTAAAAGCATCTTACTTCTGAGAGTTGAGCTCACCCTCAGTCCCTCACAGTTCCACACTGCCTGCAGAGTGAGTTTCGCAGGTCTTCACCAGACACGTTTGCCACAGGCTTCTGAGACGCAAGTTAACAATGCAGACCCGGAGGGTATCTCCAGGTGCAGTAGAGTGGTAATGTTGGAACCTCCTGACTCAGAATACTGCTACCTTCACACTGCCATAAGAATGCAGCTACTTGAGAGCTGGCTTCTAGGCATGCTTCCTTGGGAGAGCTGAAGACAGGGCAGAACCCACCCGCATCCTGCCTGACTGTAGGCGTAGCTGCTAACATCCTAAGGTTAGTGGATGAGAGAGGTTGCGGGAAAAGCATGTGTAAGCATTGGGCCTGAACTCCTGTGTATCTGAGTTGAATACAGCGATTTCCAATGGCCTTCTTCAATCAGAGAGTAGCTAGTTTCCAACTCCCATGTCAGAGTGGGTAGCAGACATCTGCCTCCCCTGCATACACACTTCTGAGAGTTGAGCTTAAGGCCTGTACCTCCCCATCCAGCCTGCTGGTTCCTTTCACTTCTAAAAGGCCTAGGCTCGCTGTTTGACGGAAGTGTTGGGAGAGGTAATTGGAATCTCCCGGCACACAAGACTAGTGCCTCCAAGCTCAATCCAGCGATTTCCTAGTAATTCCTGTGGTAGATGGTGTTACATACTAAGTTCCATATGTGAGAAGGTGGGTGAACGCCTTGTCTAAAAGCATCTTACTTCTGAGAGGTGAGCTCACCCTCAGTCCCTCACAGTTCCACACTGCCTGCAGAGTGAGTTTCGCAGGTCTTCACCAGAGACGTTTGCCACAGGCTTCTGAGACGCAAGTTAACAATGCAGACCCGGAGGGTATCTCCAGGTGCAGTCGAGTGGTAATCTTGGAACCTCCTGACTCAGAATACTGCTACCTTCACACTTCCATAAGAATGCAGCTAGTTGAGAGCTGGCTTCTAGGCATGCTTCCCTGGGAGAGCTGAGGACAGGGCAGAACCCTCCCGCATCCTGCCTGACTGTAGGCGTAGCTGCTAACATCCTAATGTTAGTGGCTGAGAGAGGTTGGGGGAAAAGCTTGTGTAAGCAATGGGCCTGAACTCCCGTGTATCTGAGTTGAATACAGCGATTTCCAATGGCCTACTTCAATCAGAGTGTAGCTAGTTTCCAACTCCCATGTCAAAGTGGGTAGCAGACTTCTGCCTCCCCTGCATACACACTTCTGAGAGTTGAGCTTAAGGCCTGTACCTCCCCATCCAGCCTGCTGGTTCCTTTCACTTCTAAAAGGCCTAGGCTCGCTGTTTGACGGAAGTGTTGGGAGAGGTAATTGGAATCTCCCGGCACACAAGACTAGTGCCTCCAAGCTCAATCCAGCGATTTCCTAGTAATTCCTGTGGTAGATGGTGCTACATACTAAGTTCCATATGTGAGAAGGTGGGTGAACGCCTTGTCTAAAAGCATCTTACTTCTGAGAGTTGAGCTCACCCTCAGTCCCTCACAGTTCCACACTGCCTGCAGAGTGAGTTTCGCAGGTCTTCACCAGAGACGTTTGACACAGGCTTCTGAGACGCAAGTTAAGAATGCAGACCCGGAGGGTATCTCCAGGTGCAGTAGAGTGGTAATGTTGGAACCTCCTGACTCAGAATACTGCTACCTTCACACTGCCATAAGAATGCAGCTACTTGAGAGCTGGCTTCTAGGCATGCTTCCTTGGGAGAGCTGAAGACAGGGCAGAACCCACCCGCATCCTGCCTGACTGTAGGCGTAGCTGCTAACATCCTAAGGTTAGTGGATGAGAGAGGTTGCAGGAAAAGCATGTGTAAGCATTGGGCCTGAACTCCTGTGTATCTGAGTTGAATACAGCGATTTCCAATGGCCTTCTTCAATCAGAGAGTAGCTAGTTTCCAACTCCCATGTCAGAGTGGGTAGCAGACATCTGCCTCCCCTGCATACACACTTCTGAGAGTTGAGCTTAAGGCCTGTACCTCCCCATCCAACCTGCTGGTTCCTTTCACTTCTAAAAGGCCTAGGCTCGCTGTTTGACGGAATTGTTGGGAGAGGTAATTGGAATCTCCCGGCACACAAGACTAGTGCCTCCAAGCTCAATCCAGCGATTTCCTAGTAATTCCTGTGGTAGACTGGTGCTACATACAAAGTTCCATACGATGGAAGGTAGTTGAACGCCTTGTCCAAAAGCATCTTACTTCTGAGAGTTGAGCTCACCCTCAGTCCCTCACAGTTCCACACTGCCTGCAGAGTGAGTTTCGCAGGTCTTCACCAGACACGTTTGCCACAGGCTTCTGAGACACAAGTTAACAATGCAGACCCGGAGGGTTTCTCCAGGTGCAGTCGAGTGGTAATCTTGGAACCTCGTGACTCAGAATACTGCTACCTTCACACTTCCATAAGAATGCAGCTAGTTGAGAGCTGGCTTCTAGGCATGCTTCCTTGGGAGAGCTGAAGACAGGGCAGAACGACCCGCATCCTGCCTGACTGTAGGCGTAGCTGCTAACATCCTAAGGTTAGTGGCTGAGAGAGGTTGCGGGAAAAGCATGTGTAAGCATTGGGCCTGAACTCCTGTGTATCTGAGTTGAATACAGCGATTTCCAATGGCCTTCTTCAATCAGAGAGTAGCTAGTTTCCAACTCCCATGTCAGAGTGGGTAGCAGACATCTGCCTCCCCTGCATACACACTTCTGAGAGTTGAGCTGACGGCCTGTACCTCCCCATCCAGCCTGCTGGTTCCTTTCACTTCTAAAAGGCCTAGGCTCGCTGTTTGACGGAAGTGTTTGGAGAGGTAAATGGAATCTCCCGGCACACAAGACTAGTGCCTCCAAGCTCAATCCAGCGATTTCCTAGTAATTCCTGTGGTAGACTGGTGCTACATACAAAGTTCCATACGATGGAAGGTAGTTGAACGCCTTGTCCAAAAGCATCTTACTTCTGAGAGTTGAGCTCACCCTCAGTCCCTCACAGTTCCACACTGCCTGCAGAGTGAGTTTCGCAGGTCTTCACCAGACACGTTTGCCACAGGCTTCTGAGACGCAAGTTAACAATGCAGACCCGGAGGCTTTCGCCAGGTGCCGTCGAGTGGTAATCTTGGAACCTCCTGACTCAGAATACTGCTACCTTCACACTGCCATAAGAATGCAGCTAGTTGAGAGCTGGCTTCTAGGCATGCTTCCCTGGGAGAGCTGAGGACAGGGCAGAACCCTCCCGCATCCTGCCTGACTGTAGGCGTAGTTGCTAACATCCTAATGTTAGTGGCTGAGGGAGGTTGGGGGAAAAGCTTGTGTAAGCAATGGGCCTGAACTCCCGTGTATCTGAGTTGAATACAGCGATTTCCAATGGCCTACTTCAATCATACTGTAGCTAGGTTCCAACTCCCATGTCACAGTGGGTAGCAGACATCTGCCTCCCATACATACACACTTCTGAGAGTTGAGCTGACGGCCTGTACCTCCACATCCAGCCTGCTGGTACCCTTCGCTTCTAAAAGGCCTAGGCTCGCTGTTTGACGGTAGTGTTGGGAGAGGTAATTGGAATCTCCCGGCACACAAGATTAGTGCCTCCAAGCTCAATCCAGCGATTTCCTAGTAATTCCTGTGGTAGACTGCTGCTACATACTAAGTTGCATACGTGAGAAGGTAGCTGAACGCCTTGTCCAAAAGCATCCTACTTCTGAGAGTTGAGCTCACTCTCAGTCCCTCACAGTTCCACACTGCCTGCAGAGTGAGTTTCGCAGGTCTTCACCAGACACGTTTGCCACAGGCTTCTGAGACGCAAGTTAACAATGCAGACCCGGAGGGTATCTCCAGGTGCAGTAGAGTGGTAATCTTGGAACCTCCTGACTCAGAATACTGCTACCTTCACACTGCCATAAGAATGCAGCTAGTTGAGAGCTGGCTTCTAGGCATGCTTCCCTGGGAGACCTGAGGACAGGGCAGAACCCTCCCGCATCCTGCCTGACTGTAGGCTTGGCTGCTAACATCCTAATGTTAGTGGCTGAGAGAGGTTGCGGGAAAAGCATGTGTAAGCATTGGGCCTGAACTCCTGTGTATCTAAGTTGAATACAGCGATTTCCAATGGCCTTCTTCAGAGTGTAGCTAGTTTCCAACTCCCATGTCAAAGTGGGTAGCAGACTTCTGCCTCCCCTGCATACACACTTCTGAGAGTTGAGCTTAAGGCCTGTACCTCCCCATCCAGCCTGCTGGTTCCTTTCACTTCTAAAAGGCCTAGGCTCGCTGTTTGACGGAAGTGTTGGGAGAGGAAATTGGAATCTCCCGGCACACAAGACTAGTGCCTCCAAGCTCAATCCAGCGATTTCCTAGTAATTCCTGTGGTAGATGGTGCTACATACTAAGTTCCATATGTGAGAAGGTGGGTGAACGCCTTGTCTAAAATTATCTTACTTCTGAGAGTTGAGCTCACCCTCAGTCCCTCACAGTTCCACACTGCCTGCAGAGTGAGTTTCGCAGGTCTTCACCAGAGACGTTTGCCACAGGCTTCTGAGACGCAAGTTAACAACGCAGACCCGGAGGGTATCTCCAGGTGCAGTAGAGTGGTAATGTTGGAACCTCCTGACTCAGAATACTGCTACCTTCACACTGCCATAAGAATGCAGCTACTTGAGAGCTGGCTTCTAGGCATGCTTCCTTGGGAGAGCTGAAGACAGGGCAGAACCCACCCGCATCCTGCCTGACTGTAGGCGTAGCTGCCAGCATCCTAAGGTTAGTGGCTGAGAGAGGTTGCTGGAAAAGCATGTGTAAGCATTGGGCCTGAACTCCTGTGTATCTGAGTTGAATACAGCGATTTCCAATGGCCTTCTTCAATCAGAGTGTAGCTAGTTTCCAACTCCCATGTCAGAGTGGGTAGCAGACATCTGCCTCCCATACATACACACTTCTGAGAGTTGAGCTTAAGGCCTGTACCTCCCCATCCAGCCTGCTGGTTCCTTTCACTTCTAAAAGGCCTAGGCTCGCTGTTTGACGGAAGTGTTGGGAGAGGTAATTGGAATCTCCAGGCACACAAGACTAGTGCCTCCAAGCTCAATCCAGCGATTTCCTAGTAATTCCTGTGGTAGACTGGTGCTACATACTAAGTTCCATACGATGGAAGGTAGTTGAACGCCTTGTCCAAAAGCATCTTACTTCTGAGAGTTGAGCTCACCCTCAGTCCCTCACAGTTCCACACTGCCTGCAGAGTGAGTTTCGCAGGTCTTCACCAGACACGTTTGCCACAGGCTTCTGAGACGCAAGTTAACAATGCAGACCCGGAGGGTTTCGCCAGGTGCAGTCGAGTGGTAATCTTGGAACCTCCTGACTCAGAATACTGCTACCTTCACACTGCCATAAGAATGCAGCTAGTTGAGAGCTGGCTTCTAGGCATGCTTCCCTGGGAGTGCTGAGGACAGGGCAGAACCCACCCGCATCCTGCCTCACTGTAGGCGTAGCTGCTAACATCCTAACGTTAGTGGCTAGAGAGGTTGCGGGAAAAGCATTTGTAAGCAATGGGCCTGAACTCCCGTGTATCTGAGTTGAATACAGCGATTTCCAATGGCCTACTTCAATCATACTGTAGCTAGGTTCCAACTCCCATATCAGAGTGGGTAGCAGACATCTGCCTCCCATACAAACACACTTCTGAGAGTTGAGCTGACGGCCTGTACCTCCACATCCAGCCTGCTGGTACCCTTCGCTTCTAAAAGGCCTAGGCTCGCTGTTTGACGGAAGTGTTGGGAGAGGTAATTGGAATCTCCCGGCACACAAGACTAGTGCCTCCAAGCTCAATCCAGCGTTTTCCTAGTAATTCCTGTGGTAGACTGCTGCTACATACTAAGTTGCATACGTGAGAAGGTAGCTGAACGCCTTGTCCAAAAGCATCTTACTTCTGAGAGTTGAGCTCACTCTCAGTCCCTCACAGATCCACACTGCCTGCAGAGTGAGTTTCGCAGGTCTTCACCAGACACGTTTGCCACAGGCTTCTGAGACGCAAGTTAACAATGCAGAACCGGAGGGTATCTCCAGGTGCAGTAGAGTGGTAATCTTGGAACCTCCTGACTCAGAATACTGCTACCTTCACACTGCCGTAAGAATGCAGCTAGTTGAGAGCTGGCTTCTAAGCATGCTTCCCTGGGAGAGCTGAGGACAGGGCAGAACCCTCCCGCATCCTGCCTGACTGTAGGCTTGGCTGCTAACATCCTAAACTTAGTGGCTGTGAGAGGTTGGGGGAAAAGCATGTGTAAGCATTGGGCCTGAACTCCTGTGTATCTGAGTTGAATACAGCGATTTCCAATGGCCTTCTTCAATCAGAGTGTAGCTAGTTTCCAACTCCCATGTCAAAGTGGGTAGCAGACTTCTGCCTCCCCTGCATACACACTTCTGAGAGTTGAGCTTAAGGCCTGTACCTCCCCATCCAGCCTGCTGGTTCCTTTCACTTCTAAAAGGCCTAGGCTCGCTGTTTGACGGAAGTGTTGGGAGAGGTAATTGGAATCTCCCGGCACACAAGACTAGTGCCTCCAAGCTCAATCCAGAGATTTCCTAGTAATTCCTGTGGTAGATGGTGCTACATACTAAGTTCCATACGTGAGAAGGTGGGTGAACGCCTTGTCTAAAAGCATCTTACTTCTGAGAGTTGAGCTCACCCTCTGTCCCTCACAGTTCCACACTGCCTGCAGAGTGAGTTTCGCAGGTCTTCACCATCCACGTTTGCCACAGGCTTCTGAGACGCAAGTTAACAATGCAGACCCGGAGGGTTTCGCCAGGTGCAGTCGAGTGGTAATCTTGGAACCTCCTGACTCAGAATACTGCTACCTTCACACTGCCATAAGAATGCAGCTAGTTGAGAGCTGGCTTCTAGGCATGCTTCCCTGGGAGAGCTGAGGACAGGGCAGAACCCTCCCGCATCCTGCCTGACTGTAGGCGTAGCTGCTAACATCCTAATGTTAGTGGCTGAGAGAGGTTGGGGGAAAAGCTTGTGTAAGCAATGGGCCTGAACTCCCGTGTATCTGAGTTGAATACAGCGATTTCCAATGGCCTACTTCAATCATACTGTAGCTAGGTTCCAACTTCCATGTCAGAGTGGGTAGCAGACATCTGCCTCCCATACATACACACTTCTGAGAGTTGAGCTGACGGCCTGTACCTCCACATCCAGCCTGCTGGTACCCTTCGCTTCTAAAAGGCCTAGGCTCGCTGTTTGACGGTAGTGTTGGGAGAGGTAATTGGAATCTCCCGGCACACAAGACTAGTGCCTCCAAGCTCAATCCAGCGATTTCCTAGTAATTCCTGTGGTAGACTGCTGCTACATACTAAGTTGCATACGTGAGAAGGTAGCTGAACGCCTTGTCCAAAAGCATCTTACTTCTGAGAGTTGAGCTCACTCTCAGTCCCTCACAGTTCCACACTGCCTGCAGAGTGAGTTTCGCACGTCTTCACCAGAGACGTTTGCCACAGGCTTCTGAGACGCAAGTTAACAATGCAGACCCGGAGGGTATCTCCAGGTGCAGTAGAGTGGTAATCTTGGAACCTCCTGACTCAGAATACTGCTACCTTCACACTGCCATAAGAATGCAGCTAGTTGAGAGCTGGCTTCTAGGCATGCTTCCCTGGGAGACCTGAGGACAGGGCAGAACCCTCCCGCATCCTGCCTGACTGTAGGCTTGGCTGCTAACATCCTAATGTTAGTGGCTGAGAGAGGTTGCGGGAAAAGCATGTGTAAGCATTGGGCCTGAACTCCTGTGTATCTGAGTTGAATACAGCGATTTCCAATGGACTTCTTCAATCAGAGTGTAGCTAGTTTCCAACTCCCATGTCAAAGTGGGTAGCAGACTTCTGCCTCCCCTGCATACACACTTCTGAGAGTTGAGCTTAAGGCCTGTACCTCCCCATCCAGCCTGCTGGTTCCTTTCACTTCTAAAAGGCCTAGGCTCGCTGTTTGAAAGAAGTGTTGGGAGAGGTAATTGGAATCTCCCGGCACACAAGACTAGTGCCTCCAAGCTCAATCCAGCGATTTCCTAGTAATTCCTGTGGTAGATGGTGTTATATACTAAGTTCCATATGTGAGAAGGTGGGTGAACGCCTTGTCTAAAAGCATCTTACTTCTGAGAGTTGAGCTCACCCTCAGTCCCTCACAGTTCCACACTGCCTGCAGAGTGAGTTTCGCAGGTCTTCACCAGAGACGTTTGCCACAGGCTTCTGAGACGCAAGTTAACAATGCAGACCCGGAGGGTATCTCCAGGTGCAGTAGAGTGGTAATGTTGGAACCTCCTGACTCAGAATACTGCTACCTTCACACTGCCATAAGAATGCAGCTACTTGAGAGCTGGCTTCTAGGCATGCTTCCTTGGGAGAGCTGAAGACAGGGCAGAACCCACCCGCATCCTGCCTGACTGTAGGCGTAGCTGCTAACATCCTAAGGTTAGTGGATGAGAGAGGTTGCAGGAAAAGCATGTGTAAGCATTGGGCCTGAACTCCTGTGTATCTGAGTTGAATACAGCGATTTCCAATGGCCTTCTTCAATCAGAGAGTACCTAGTTTCCAACTCCCATGTCAGAGTGGGTAGCAGACATCTTCCTCCCCTGCATACACACTTCTGAGAGTTGAGCTTAAGGCCTGTACCTCCCCATCCAACCTGCTGGTTCCTTTCACTTCTAAAAGGCCTAGGCTCGCTGTTTGACGGAAGTGTTGGGAGAGGTAATTGGAATCTCCCGGCACACAAGACTAGTGCCTCCAAGCTCAATCCAGCGATTTCCTAGTAATTCCTGTGGTAGACTGGTGCTACCTACTAAGTTCCATACGATGGAAGGTAGTTGAACGCCTTGTCCAAAAGCATCTTACTTCTGAGAGTTGAGCTCACCCTCAGTCCCTCACAGTTCCACACTGCCTGCAGAGTGAGTTTCGCAGATCTTCACCAGAGACGTTTGCCACAGGCTTCTGAGACGCAAGTTAACAATGCAGACCCGGAGGGTATCTCCAGGTGCAGTAGAGTGGTAATCTTGGAACCTCCTGACTCAGAATACTGCTACCTTCACACTGCCATAAGAATGCAGCTAGTTGAGAGCTGGCTTCTAGGCATGCTTCCCTGGGAGAGCTGAGGACAGGGCAGAACCCTCCCGCATCCTGCCTGACTGTAGGCTTGGCTGCTTACATCCTAATGTTAGTGGCTGAGAGAGGTTGCGGGAAAAGCATGTGTAAGCATTGGGCCTGAACTCCTGTGTATCTGAGTTGAATACAGCGATTTCCAATGGCCTTCTTCAATCAGAGTGTAGCTAGTTTCCAACTCCCGTGTCAAAGTGGGTATCAGACTTCTGCCTCCACTGCATAGACACTTCTGAGAGTTGAGCTTAAGGACTGTACCTCCCCATCCAGCCTGCTGGTTCCTTTCACTTCTAAAAGGCCTAGGCTGGCTGTTTGACGGAAGTGTTGGGAGAGGTAAATGGAATCTCCCGGCACACAAGACTAGTGCCTCCAAGCTCAATCCAGCGATTTCCTAGTAATTCCTGTGGTAGACTGGTGCTACATACAAAGTTCCATACGATGGAAGGTAGTTGAACGCCTTGTCCAAAAGCATCTTACTTCTGAGAGTTGAGCTCACCCTCAGTCCCTCACAGTTCCACACTGCCTGCAGAGTGAGTTTCGCAGGTCTTCACCAGACACGTTTGCCACAGGCTTCTGAGACACAAGTTAACAATGCAGACCCGGAGGGTTTCGCCAGGTGCAGTCGAGTGGTAATCTTGGAACCTCCTGACTCAGAATACTGCTACCTTCACACTGCCATAAGAATGCAGCTAGTTGAGAGCTGGCTTCTAGGCATGCTTCCCTGGGAGAGCTGAGGACAGGGCAGAACCCTCCCGCATCCTGCCTGACTGTAGGCGTAGCTGCTAACATCCTAATGTTAGTGGCTGAGAGAGGTTGGGGGAAAAGCTTGTGTAAGCAATGGGCCTGAACTCCCGTGTATCTGAGTTGAATACAGCGATTTCCAATGGCCTACTTCAATCAGATGGTAGCTAGGTTCCAACTCCCATGTCAGAGTGGGTAGCAGACTTCTGCCTCCCATACATACACACTTCTGAGAGTTGAGCTGACGGCCTGTACCTCCACATCCAGCCTGCTGGTACCCTTCGCTTCTAAAAGGCCTAGGCTCGCTGTTTGACGGTAGTGTTGGGAGAGGTAATTGGAATCTCCCGGCACACAAGACTAGTGCCTCCAAGCTCAATCCAGCGATTTCCTAGTAATTCCTGTGGTAGACTGCTGCTACATACTAAGTTGCATACGTGAGAAGGTAGCTGAACGCCTTGTCCAAAAGCATCTTACTTCTGAGAGTTGAGCTCACTCTCAGTCCCTCACAGTTCCACACTGCCTGCAGAGTGAGTTTCGCAGGTCTTCACCAGACACGTTTGCCACAGGCTTCTGAGACACAAGTTAACAATGCAGACGCGGAGGGTATCTCCAGGTGCAGTAGAGTGGTAATCTTGGAACCTCCTGACTCAGAATACTGCTACCTTCACACTGCCATAAGAATGCAGCTAGTTGAGAGCTGGCTTCTAGGCATGCTTCCCTGGGAGACCTGAGGACAGGGCAGAACCCTCCCGCATCCTGCCTGACTGTAGGCTTGGCTGCTAACATCCTAATGTTAGTGGCTGAGAGAGGTTGCGGGAAAAGCATGTGTAAGCATTGGACCTGAACTCCTGTGTATCTGAGTTGAATACAGCGATTTCCAATGGCCTTCTTCAATCAGATTGTAGCTAGTTACCAACTCCCATGTCAAAGTGGGTAGCAGACTTCTGCCTCCCCTGCATACACACTTCTGAGAGTTGAGCTTAAGGCCTGTACCTCCCCATCCAGCCTGCTGGTTCCTTTCACTTCTAAAAGGCCTAGGCTCGCTGTTTGACGGAAGTGTTGGGAGAGGTAATTGGAATCTCCCGGCACACAAGACTAGTGCCTCCAAGCTCAATCCAGCGATTTCCTAGTAATTCCTGTGGTAGATGGTGCTACATACTAAGTTCCATACGTGAGAAGGTGGGTGAACGCCTTGTCTAAAAGCATCTTACTTCTGAGAGTTGAGCTCACCCTCAGTCCCTCACAGTTCCACACTGCCTGCAGAGTGAGTTTCGCAGGTCTTCACCAGACACGTTTGCCACAGGCTTCTGAGACACAAGTTAACAATGCAGACCCGGAGGGTTTCGCCAGGTGCAGTCGAGTGGTAATCTTGGAACCTCCTGACTCAGAATACTGCTACCTTCACACTGCCATAAGAATGCAGCTAGTTGAGAGCTGGCTTCTAGGCATGCTTCCCTGGGAGAGCTGAGGACAGGGCAGAACCCTCCCGCATCCTGCCTGACTGTAGGCTTGGCTGCTAACATCCGAATGTTAGTGGCTGAGAGAGGTTGCGGGAAAAGCATGTGTAAGCATTGGGCCTGAACTCCTGTGTATCTGAGTTGAATACAGCGATTTCCAATGGCCTTCTTCAATCAGAGTGTAGCTAGTTTCCAACTCCCATGTCAAAGTGGGTAGCAGACTTCTGCCTCCCCTGCATACACACTTCTGAGAGTTGAGCTTAAGGCCTGTACCTCCCCATCCAGCCTGCTGGTTCCTTTCACTTCTAAAAGGCCTAGGCTCGCTGTTTGACGGAAGTGTTGGGAGAGGTAATTGGAATCTCCCGGCACACAAGACTAGTGCCTCCAAGCTCAATCCAGCGATTTCCTAGTAATTCCTGTGGTAGACTGGTGCTACATACTAAGTTCCATACGATGGAAGGTAGTTGAACGCCTTGTCCAAAAGCATCTGACTTCTGAGAGTTGAGCTCACCCTCAGTCCCTCACAGTTCCACACTGCCTGCAGAGTGAGTTTCGCAGGTCTTCACCAGACACGTTTGCCACAGGCTTCTGAGACACAAGTTAACAATGCAGACCCGGAGGGTTTCGCCAGGTGCAGTCGAGTGGTAATCTTGGAACCTCCTGACTCAGAATACTGCTACCTTCACACTGCCATAAGAATGCAGCTAGTTGAGAGCTGGCTTCTAGGCATGCTTCCCTGGGAGAGCTGAGGACAGGGCAGAACCCTCCCGCATCCTGCCTGACTGTAGGCGTAGTTGCTAACATCCTAATGTTAGTGGCTGAGAGAGGTTGGGGGAAAAGCTTGTGTAAGCAATGGGCCTGAACTCCCGTGTATCTGAGTTGAATACAGCGATTTCCAATGGCCTACTTCAATCATACTGTAGCTAGGTTCCAACTCCCATGTCACAGTGGGTAGCAGACATCTGCCTCCCATACATACACACTTCTGAGAGTTGAGCTGACGGCCTGTACCTCCACATCCAGCCTGCTGGTAACCTTCGCTTCTAAAAGGCCTAGGCTCGCTGTTTGACGGTAGTGTTGGGAGAGGTAATTGGAATCTCCCGGCACACAAGACTAGTGCCTCCAAGCTCAATCCAGCGATTTCCTAGTAATTCCTGTGGTAGACTGCTGCTACATACTAAGTTGCATACGTGAGAAGGTAGCTGAACGCCTTGTCCAAAAGCATCTGACTTCTGAGAGTTGAGCTCACTCTCAGTCCCTCACAGTTCCACACTGCCTGCAGAGTGAGTTTCGCAGGTCTTCACCAGACACGTTTGCCACAGGCTTCTGAGACGCAAGTTAACAATGCAGACCCGGAGGGTATCTCCAGGTGCAGTAGAGTGGTAATCTTGGAACCTCCTGACTCAGAATACTGCTACCTTCACACTGCCATAAGAATGCAGCTAGTTGAGAGCTGGCTTCTAGGCATGCTTACCTGGGAGTCCTGAGGACAGGGCAGAACCCTCCCGCATCCTGCCTGACTGTAGGCTTGGCTGCTAACATCCTAATGTTAGTGGCTGAGAGAGGTTGCGGGAAAAGCATGTGTAAGCATTGGGCCTGAACTCCTGTGTATCTAAGTTGAATACAGCGATTTCCAATGGCCTTCTTCAGAGTGTAGCTAGTTTCCAACTCCCATGTCAAAGTGGGTAGCAGACTTCTGCCTCCCCTGCATACACACTTCTGAGAGTTGAGCTTAAGGCCTGTACCTCCCCATCCAGCCTGCTGGTTCCTTTCACTTCTAAAAGGCCTAGGCTCGCTGTTTGACGGAAGTGTTGGGAGAGGAAATTGGAATCTCCCGGCACACAAGACTAGTGCCTCCAAGCTCAATCCAGCGATTTCCTAGTAATTCCTGTGGTAGATGGTGCTACATACTAAGTTCCAAATGTGAGAAGGTGGGTGAACGCCTTGTCTAAAAGCATCTTACTTCTGAGAGTTGAGCTCACCCTCAGTCCCTCACAGTTCCACACTGCCTGCAGAGTGAGTTTCGCAGGTCTTCACCAGAGACGTTTGCCACAGGCTTCTGAGACGCAAGTTAACAATGCAGACCCGGAGGGTATCTCCAGGTGCAGTAGAGTGGTAATGTTGGAACCTCCTGACTCAGAATACTGCTACCTTCACACTGCCATAAGAATGCAGCTACTTGAGAGCTGGCTTCTAGGCATGCTTCCTTGGGAGAGCTGAAGACAGGGCAGAACCCACCCGCATCCTGCCTGACTGTAGGCGTAGCTGCCAGCATCCTAAGGTTAGTGGCTGAGAGAGGTTGCTGGAAAAGCATGTGTAAGCATTGGGCCTGAACTCCTGTGTATCTGAGTTGAATACAGCCATTTCCAATGGACTTCTTCAATCAGAGTGTAGCAAGTTTCCAACTCCCATGTCAAAGTGGGTAGCAGACTTCTGCCTCCCCTGCATACACACTTCTGAGAGTTGAGCTTAAGGCCTGTACCTCCCCATCCAGCCTGCTGGTTCCTTTCACTTCTAAAAGGCCTAGTCTCGCTGTTTGACGGAAGTGTTGGGAGAGGTAATTGGAATCTCCCGGCACACAAGACTAGTGCCTCCAAGCTCAATCCATCGATTTCCTAGTAATTCCTGTGGTAGACTGGTGCTACATACTAAGTTGCATACGTGAGAAGGTAGCTGAACGCCTTGTCCAAAAGCATCTTACTTCTGAGAGTTGAGCTCACTCTCAGTCCCTCACAGTTCCACACTGCCTGCAGAGTGAGTTTCGCAGGTCTTCACCAGAGACGTTTGCCACAGGCTTCTGAGACGCAAGTTAACAATGCAGACCCGGAGGGTATCTCCAGGTGCAGTCGAGTGGTAATCTTGGAACCTCCTGACTCAGAATACTGCTACCTTCACACTGCCGTAAGAATGCAGCTAGTTGAGAGCTGGCTTCTAGGCATGCTTCCCCGGGAGAGCTGAGGACAGGGCAGAACCCTCCCGCATCCTGCCTGACTGTAGGTTTGGCTGCTAACATCCGAATGTTAGTGGCTGAGAGAGGTTGCGGGAAAAGCATGTGTAAGCATTGGGCCTGAACTCCTGTGTATCTGAGTTGAATACAGCGATTTCCAATGGACTTCTTCAATCAGAGTGTAGCTAGTTTCCAACTCCCATGTCAAAGTGGGTAGCAGACTTCTGCCTCCCCTGCATACACACTTCTGAGAGTTGAGCTTAAGGCCTGTACCTCCCCATCCAGCCTGCTGGTTCCTTTCACTTCTAAAAGGCCTAGGCTCGCTGTTTGACGGAAGTGTTGGGAGAGGAAATTGGAATCTCCCGGCACACAAGACTAGTGCCTCCAAGCTCAATCCAGCGATTTCCTAGTAATTCCTGTGGTAGATGGTGCTACATACTAAGTTCCAAATGTGAGAAGGTGGGTGAACGCCTTGTCTAAAAGCATCTTACTTCTGAGAGTTGAGCTCACCCTCAGTCCCTCACAGTTCCACACTGCCTGCAGAGTGAGTTTCGCAGGTCTTCACCAGAGACGTTTGCCACAGGCTTCTGAGACGCAAGTTAACAATGCAGACCCGGAGGGTATCTCCAGGTGCAGTAGAGTGGTAATCTTGGAACCTCCTGACTCAGAATACTGCTACCTTCACATTGCCATAAGAATGCAGCTACTTGAGAGCTGGCTTCTAGGCATGCTTCCTTGGGAGAGCTGAAGACAGGGCAGAACCCACCCGCATCCTGCCTGACTGTAGGCGTAGCTGCTAACATCCTAACGTTAGTGGCTGAGAGAGGTTGCGGGAAAAGCATTTGTAAGCAATGGGCCTGAACTCCCGTGTATCTGAGTTGAATACAGCGATTTCCAATGGCCTACTTCAATCATACTGTAGCTAGGTTCCAACTCCCATGTCAGAGTGGGTAGCAGACTTCTGCCTCCCATACAAACACACTTCTGAGAGTTGAGTTGACGGCCTGTACCTCCACATCCAGCCTGCTGGTACCCTTCGCTTCTAAAAGGCCTAGGCTCGCTGTTTGACGGAAGTGTTGGGAGAGGTAATTGGAATCTCCCGGCACACAAGACTAGTGCCTCCAAGCTCAATCCAGCGTTTTCCTAGTAATTCCTGTGGTAGACTGCTGCTACATACTAAGTTGCATACGTGAGAAGGTGGGTGAACGCCTTGTCTAAAAGCATCTTACTTCTGAGAGTTGAGCTCACCCTCAGTCCCTCACAGTTCCACACTGCCTGCAGAGTGAGTTTCGCAGGTCTTCACCAGAGACGTTTGCCACAGGCTTCTGAGACGCAAGTTAACAATGCAGACCCGGAGGGTATCTCCAGGTGCAGTAGAGTGGTAATGTTGGAACCTCCTGACTCAGAATACTGCTACCTTCACACTGCCATAGGAATGCAGCTACTTGAGAGCTGGCTTCTAGGCATGCTTCCTTGGGAGAGCTGAAGACAGGGCAGAACCCACCCGCATCCTGCCTGACTGTAGGCGTAGCTGCTAACATCCTAAGGTTAGTGGATGAGAGAGGTTGCGGGAAAAGCATGTGTAAGCATTGGGCCTGAAGTCCTGTGTATCTGAGTTGAATACAGCGATTTCCAATGGCCTTCTTCAATCAGAGAGTAGCTAGTTTCCAACTCCCATGTCAGAGTGGGTAGCAGACATCTGCCTCCCCTGCATACACACTTCTGAGAGTTGAGCTGACGGCCTGTACCTCCCCATCCAGCCTGCTGGTTCCTTTCACTTCTAAAAGGCCTAGGCTCGCTGTTTGACGGAAGTGTTTGGAGAGGTAAATGGAATCTCCCGGCACACAAGACTAGTGCCTCCAAGCTCAATCCAGCGATTTCCTAGTAATTCCTGTGGTAGACTGGTGCTACATACAAAGTTCCATACGATGGAACGTAGTTGAACGCCTTGTCCAAAAGCATCTTACTTCTGAGAGTTGAGCTCACCCTCAGTCCCTCACAGTTCCACACTGCCTGCAGAGTGAGTTTCGCAGGTCTTCACCAGACACGTTTCCCACAGGCTTCTGAGACGCAAGTTAACAATGCAGACCCGGAGGGTTTCGCCAGGTGCAGTCGAGTGGTAATCTTGGAACCTCCTGACTCAGAATACTGCTACCTTCACACTGCCATAAGAATGCAGCTAGTTGAGAGCTGGCTTCTAGGCATGCTTCCCTGGGAGAGCTGAGGACAGGGCAGAACCCTCCCGCATCCTGCCTGACTGTAGGCGTAGTTGCTAACATCCTAATGTTAGTGGCTGAGAGAGGTTGGGGGAAAAGCTTGTGTAAGCAATGGGCCTGAACTCCCGTGTATCTGAGTTGAATACAGCGATTTCCAATGGCCTACTTCAATCATACTGTAGCTAGGTTCCAACTCCCATGTCAGAGTGGGTAGCAGACATCTGCCTCCCATACATACACACTTCTGAGAGTTGAGCTGACGGCCTGTACCTCCACATCCAGCCTGCTGGTACCCTTCGCTTCTAAAAGGCCTAGGCTCGCTGTTTCACGGTAGTGTTGGGAGAGGTAATTGGAATCTCCCGGCACACAAGACTAGTGCCTCCAAGCTCAATCCAGCGATTTCCTAGTAATTCCTGTGGTAGATGGTGCTACATACTAAGTTCCAAATGTGAGAAGGTGGGTGAACGCCTTGTCTAAAAGCATCTTACTTCTGAGAGTTGAGCTCACCCTCAGTCCCTCACAGTTCCACCCTGCCTGCAGAGTGAGTTTCGCAGGTCTTCACCAGACACGTTTGCCACAGGCTTCTGAGACGCAAGTTAACAATGCAGACACGGAGGGTATCTCCAGGTGCAGTAGAGTGGTAATGTTGGAACCTCCTGACTCAGAATACTGCTACCTTCACACTGCCATAAGAATGCAGCTAGTTGAGAGCTGGCTTCTAGGCATGCTTCCTTGGGAGAGCTGAAGACAGGGCAGAACCCACCCGCATCCTGCCTGACTGTAGGCGTAGCTGCTAACATCCTAATATTAGTGGCTGAGAGAGGTTGCGGGAAAAGCATGTGTAAGCATTGGGCCTGAACTCCTGTGTGTCTGAGTTGAATACAGCGATTTACAATGGCCTTCTTCAATCAGAGAGAAGCTAGTTTCCAACTCCCATGTCAGAGTGGGTAGCAGACATCTGCCTCCCCTGCATACACACTTCTGAGAGTTGAGCTTAAGGCCTGTACCTCCCCATCTAGCCTGCTGGTTCCTTTCACTTCTAAAAGGCCTAGGCTCGCTGTTTGACGGAAGTGTTGGGAGAGGTAATTGGAATCTCCCGGCACACAAGACTAGTGCCTCCAAGCTCAATCCAGCGATTTCCTAGTAATTCCTGTGGTAGACTGGTGCTACATACAAAGTTCCATACGATGGAAGGTAGTTGAACGCCTTGTCCAAAAGCATCTTACTTCTGAGAGTTGAGCTCACCCTCAGTCCCTCACAGTTCCACACTGCCTGCAGAGTGAGTTTCGCAGGTCTTCACCAGACACGTTTGCCACAGGCTTCTGAGACACAAGTTAACAATGCAGAACCGGAGGGTTTCGCCAGGTGCAGTCGAGTGGTAATCTTGGAACCTCCTGACTCAGAATACTGCTACCTTCACACTGCCATAAGAATGCAGCTACTTGAGAGCTGGCTTCTAGGCATGCTTCCCTGGGAGTGCTGAGGACCGGGCAGAACCCTCCCGCATCCTGCCTGACTGTAGGCGTAGCTGCTAACATCCTAATGTTAGTGGCTGAGAGAGGTTGGGGGAAAAGCTTGTGTAAGCAATGGGCCTGAACTCCCGTGTATCTGAGTTGAATACAGCGATTTCCAATGGCCTACTTCAATCATACTGTAGCTAGGTTCCAACTCCCATGTCAGAGTGGGTAGCAGACATCTGCCTCCAATACATACACACTTCTGAGACTTGAGCTGACGGCCTGTACCTCCACATCCAGCCTGCTGGTACCCTTCGCTTCTAAAAGGCCTAGGCTCGCTGTTTGACGGTAGTGTTGGGAGAGGTAATTGGAATCTCCCGGCACACAAGACTAGTGCCTCCAAGCTCAATCCAGCGATTTCCTAGTAATTCCTGTGGTAGACTGCTGCTACATACTAAGTTGCATACGTGAGAAGGTAGCTGAACGCCTTGTCCAAAAGCATCTTACTTCTGAGAGTTGAGCTCACTCTCAGTCCCTCACAGTTCCACACTGCCTGCAGAGTGAGTTTCGCAGGTCTTCACCAGACACGTTTGCCACAGGCTTCTGAGACGCAAGTTAACAATGCAGACCCGGAGGGTATCTCCTGGTGCAGTAGAGTGGTAATGTTGGAACCTCCTGACTCAGAATACTGCTACCTTCACACTGCCATAAGAATGCAGCTAGTTGAGAGCTGGCTTCTAGGCATGCTTCCTTGGGAGAGCTGAAGACAGGGCAGAACCCACCCGCATCCTGCCTGACTGTAGGCGTAGCTGCTAACATCCTAAGGTTAGTGGCTGAGAGAGGTTGCGGGAAAAGCATGTGAAAGCATTGGGCCTGAACTCCTGTGTATCTGAGTTGAATACAGCGATTTCCAATGGCCTTCTTCAATCAGAGAGTAGCTAGTTTCCAACTCCCATGTCAGAGTGGGTAGCAGACATCTGCCTCCCCTGCATACACACTTCTGAGACTTGAGCTTAAGGCCTGTACCTCCCCATCCAGCCTGCTGGTTCCTTTCACTTCTAAAAGGCCTAGGCTCGCTGTTTGACGGAAGTGTTGGAGGAGGTAATTGGAATCTCCCGGCAACAAGACTAGTGCCTCCAAGCTCAATCCAGCGATTTCCTAGTAATTCCTGTGGTAGACTGGTGCTACATACAAAGTTCCATACGATGGAAGGTAGTTGAACGCCTTGTCCAAAAGCATCTTACTTCTGAGAGTTGAGCTCACCCTCAGTCCCTCACAGTTCCACACTGCCTGCAGAGTGAGTTTCGCAGGTCTTCACCAGACACGTTTGCCACAGGCTTCTGAGACACAAGTTAACAATGCAGACCCGGAGGGTTTCGCCAGGTGCAGTCGAGTGGTAATCTTGGAACCTCCTGACTCAGAATACTGCTACCTTCACACTGCCATAAGAATGCAGCTAGTTGAGAGCAGGCTTCTAGGCATGCTTCCCTGGGAGAGCTGAGGACAGGGCAGAACCCTCCCGCATCCTGCCTGACTGTAGGCTTGGCTGCTAACATCCTAATGTTAGTGGCTGAGAGAGGTTGCGGGCAAAGCATGTGTAAGCATTGGGCCTGAACTCCTGTGTATCTGAGTTGAATACAGCGATTTCCAATGGCCTTCTTCAATCAGAGAGTAGCTAGTTTCCAACTCCCATGTCAAAGTGGGTAGCAGACTTCTGCCTCCCCTGCATACACACTTCTGAGAGTTGAGCTTAAGGCCTGTACCTCCCCATCCAGCCTGCTGGTTCCTTTCACTTCTAAAAGGCCTAGGCTCGCTGTTTGACGGTAGTGTTGGGAGAGGTAATTGGAATCTCCCGGCACACAAGACTAGTGCCTCCAAGCTGAATCCAGCGATTTCCTAGTAATTCCTGTGGTAGATGGTGCTACATACTAAGTTCCATATGTGAGAAGGTGGGTGAACGCCTTGTCTAAAAGCATCTTACTTCTGAGAGTTGAGCTCACCCTCAGTCCCTCACAGTTCCACACTGCCTGCAGAGTGAGTTTCGCAGGTCTTCACCAGAGACGTTTTACACAGGCTTCTGAGAACCAAGTTAACAATGCAGACCCGGAGGGTATCTCCAGGTGCAGTAGAGTGGTAATGTTGGAACCTCCTGACTCAGAATACTGCTACCTTCACACTGCCATAAGAATGCAGCTAGTTGAGAGCTGGCTTCTAGGCATGCTTCCTTGGGAGAGCTGAAGACAGGGCAGAACCCACCCGCATCCTGCCTGACTGTAGGCGTAGCTGCTAACATCCTAAGGTTAGTGGCTGAGAGAGGTTGCGGGAAAAGCATGTGTAAGCATTGGGCCTGAAATCCTGTGTATCTGAGTTGAATACAGCGATTTCCAATGGCCTTCTTCAATCAGAGAGTAGCTAGTTTCCAACTCCCATGTCAGAGTGGGTAGCAGACATCTGCCTCCCCTGCATACACACTTCTGAGAGTTGAGCTTAAGGCCTGTACCTCCCCATCCAGCCTGCTGGTTCCTTTCACTTCTAAAAGGCCTAGGCTCGCTGTTTGACGGAAGTGTTGGGAGAGGTAATTGGAATCTCCCGGCACACAAGACTAGTGCCTCCAAGCTGAATCCAGCGATTTCCTAGTAATTCCTGTGGTAGATGGTGCTACATACTAAGTTCCATACGTGAGAAGGTGGGTGAACGCCTTGTCTAAAAGCATCTTACTTCTGAGAGTTGAGCTCACCCTCAGTCCCTCACAGTTCCACACTGCCTGCAGAGTGAGTTTCGCAGGTCTTCACCAGACACGTTTGCCACAGGCTTCTGAGACGCAAGTTAACAATGCAGACCGGAGGGTATCTCCAGGTGCAGTAGAGTGGTAATCTTGGAACCTCCTGACTCAGAATACTGCTACCTTCACACTGCCATAAGAATGCAGCTAGTTGAGAGCTGGCTTCTAGGCATGCTTCCTTGGGAGAGCTGAAGACAGGGCAGAACCCACCCGCATCCTGCCTGACTGTAGGCGTAGCTGCTAACATCCTAAGGTTAGTGGATGAGAGAGGTTGCGGGAAAAGCATGTGTAAGCATTGGGCCTGAACTCCTGTGTGTCTGAGTTGAATACAGCGATTTCCAATGGCCTTCTTCAATCAGAGAGTAGCTAGTTTCCAACTCCCATGTCAGAGTGGGTAGCAGACATCTGCCTCCCCTGCATACACACTTCTGAGACTTGAGCTTAAGGCCTGTACCTCCCCATCCAGCCTGCTGGTTCCTTTCACTTCTAAAAGGCCTAGGCTCGCTGTTTGACGGAAGTGTTGGGAGAGGTAATTGGAATCTCCCGGCACACAAGACTAGTGCCTCCAAGCTCAATCCAGCGATTTCCTAGTAATTCCTGTGGTAGACTGGTGCTACATACAAAGTTCCATACGATGGAAGGTAGTAGAACGCCTTGTCCAAAAGCATCTTACTTCTGATAGTTGAGCTCACCCTCAGTCCCTCACAGTTCCACACTGCCTGCAGAGTGAGTTTCGCAGGTCTTCACCAGACACGTTTGCCACAGGCTTCTGAGACACAAGTTAACAATGCAGACCCGGAGGGTTTCGCCAGGTGCAGTCGAGTGGTAATCTTGGAACCTCCTGACTCAGAATACTGCTACCTTCACACTGCCATAAGAATGCAGCTAGTTGAGAGCTGGCTTCTAGGCATGCTTCCCTGGGAGAGCTGAGGACAGGGCAGAACCCTCCCGCATCCTGCCTGACTGTAGGCGTAGCTGCTAACATCCTAATGTTAGTGGCTGAGAGAGGTGGGGGGAAAAGCTTGTGTAAGCAATGGGCCTGAACTCCCGTGTATCTGAGTTGAATACAGCGATTTCCAATGGCCTACTTCAATCATACTGTAGCTAGGTTCCAACTCCCATGTCAGAGTGGGTAGCAGACATCTGCCTCCCATACATACACACTTCTGAGAGTTGAGCTGACGGCCTGTACCTCCACATCCAGCCTGCTGGTACCCTTCGCCTCTAAAAGGCCTAGGCTCGCTGTTTGACGGTAGTGTTGGGAGAGGTAATTGGAATCTCCCGGCACACAAGACTAGTGCCTCCAAGCTCAATCCAGCGATTTCCTAGTAATTCCTGTGGTAGACTGCTGCTACATACTAAGTTGCATACGTGAGAAGGTAGCTGAACGCCTTGTCTAAAAGCATCTTACTTCTGAGAGTTGAGCTCACCCTCAGTCCCTCACAGTTCCACACTGCCTGCAGAGTGAGTTTCGCAGGTCTTCACCAGACACGTTTGCCACAGGCTTCTGAGACGCAAGTTAACAATGCAGACCCGGAGGGTATCTCCTGGTGCAGTAGAGTGGTAATGTTGGAACCTCCTGACTCAGAATACTGCTACATTCACACTGCCATAAGAATGCAGCTAGTTGAGAGCTGGCTTCTAGGCATGCTTCCTTGGGAGAGCTGAAGACAGGGCAGAACCCACCCGCATCCTGCCTGACTGTAGGCGTAGCTGCTAACATCCTAAGGTTAGTGGCTGAGAGAGGTTGCGGGAAAAGCATGTGTAAGCATTGGGCCTGAACTCCTGTGTATCTGAGTTGAATACAGCGATTTCCAATGGCCTTCTTCAATGAGAGAGTAGCTAGTTTCCAACTCCCATGTCAGAGTGGGTAGCAGACATCTGCCTCCCCTGCA
This sequence comes from Canis aureus, assembly GCF_053574225.1. Classification (NCBI taxonomy): domain Eukaryota; kingdom Metazoa; phylum Chordata; class Mammalia; order Carnivora; family Canidae; genus Canis; species Canis aureus. The sequence goes on from NC_135619.1 coordinate 40,231, forward strand.
TACACACTTCTGAGACTTGAGCTTAAGGCCTGTACCTCCCCATCCAGCCTGCTGGTTCCTTTCACTTCTAAAAGGCCTAGGCTCGCTGTTTGACGGAAGTGTTGGGAGAGGTAATTGGAATCTCCGGCAATAAGACTAGTGCCTCCAAGCTCAATCCAGCGATTTCCTAGTAATTCCTGTGGTAGACTGGTGCTACATACAAAGTTCCATACGATGGAAGGTAGTTGAACGCCTTGTCCAAAAGCATCTTACTTCTGAGAGTTGAGCTCACCCTCAGTCCCTCACAGTTCCACACTGCCTGCAGAGTGAGTTTCGCAGGTCTTCACCAGACACGTTTGCCACAGGCTTCTGAGACACAAGTTAACAATGCAGACCCGGAGGGTTTCGCCAGGTGCAGTCGAGTGGTAATCTTGGAACCTCCTGACTCAGAATACTGCTACCTTCACACTGCCATAAGAATGCAGCTAGTTGAGAGCTGGCTTCTAGGCATGCTTCCCTGGGAGAGCTGAGGACAGGGCAGAACCCTCCCGCATCCTGCCTGACTGTAGGCTTGGCTGCTAACATCCTAATGTTAGTGGCTGAGAGAGGTTGCGGGCAAAGCATGTTTAAGCATTGGCCTGAACTCCTGTGTATCTGAGTTGAATACAGCGATTTCCAATGGCCTTCTTCAATCAGAGAGTAGCTAGTTTCCAACTCCCATGTCAAAGTGGGTAGCAGACTTCTGCCTCCCCTGCATACACACTTCTGAGAGTTGAGCTTAAGGCCTGTACCTCCCCATCCAGCCTGCTGGTTCCTTTCACTTCTAAAAGGCCTAGGCTCGCTGTTTGACGGTAGTGTTGGGAGAGGTAATTGGAATCTCCCGGCACACAAGACTAGTGCCTCCAAGCTGAATCCAGCGATTTCCTAGTAATTCCTGTGGTAGATGGTGCTACATACTAAGTTCCATATGTGAGAAGGTGGGTGAACGCCTTGTCTAAAAGCATCTTACTTCTGAGAGTTGAGCTCACCCTCAGTCCCTCACAGTTCCACACTGCCTGCAGAGTGAGTTTCGCAGGTCTTCACCAGAGACGTTTTCCACAGGCTTCTGAGACGCAAGTTAACAATGCAGACCCGGAGGGTATCTCCAGGTGCAGTAGAGTGGTAATCTTGGAACCTCCTGACTCAGAATACTGCTACCTTCACACTGCCATAAGAATGCAGCTAGTTGAGAGCTGGCTTCTAGGCATGCTTCCTTGGGAGAGCTGAAGACAGGGCAGAACCCACCCGCATCCTGCCTGACTGTAGGCGTAGCTGCTAACATCCTAAGGTTAGTGGCTGAGAGAGGTTGGGGGAAAAGCATGTGTAAGCATTGGGCCTGAACTCCTGTGTATCTGAGTTGAATACAGCGATTTCCAATGCACTTCTTCAATCAGAGTGTAGCTAGTTTCCAACCCCCATGTCAAAGTGGGTAGCAGACTTCTGCCTCCCCTGCATACACACTTCTGAGAGTTGAGCTTAAGGCCTGTACCTCCCCATCCAGCCTGCTGGTTCCTTTCACTTCTAAAAGGCCTAGGCTCGCTGTTTGACGGTAGTGTTGGGAGAGGTAATTGGAATCTCCCGGCACACAAGACTAGTGCCTCCAAGCTCAATCCAGCGATTTCCTAGTAATTCCTGTGGTACACGGTGCTACATACTAAGTTCCATACGTGAGAAGGTGGGTGAACGCCTTGTCTAAAAGCATATTACTTCTGAGAGTTGAGCTAACTCTCAGTTCCTCACAGTTCCACACTGCCTGCAGAGTGAGTTTCGCAGATCTTCACCAGAGACGTTTGCCACCGGCTTCTGAGATGCAAGTTAAAAATGCAGACCCGGAGGGTATCTCCAGGTGCAGTAGAGTGGTAATCTTGGAACCTCCTGACTCATAATACTGCTACCTTCACACTGCCATAAGAATGCAGCTAGTTGAGAGCTGGCTTCTAGGCATGCTTCCTTGGGAGAGCTAAAGACAGGGCAGAACCCACCCGCTTCCTGCCTGACTGTAGGCGTAGCTGCTAACATCCTAAGGTTAGTGGCTGAGAGAGGTTGCGGGAAAAGCATGTGTAAGCATTGGGCCTGAACTCCTGTGTATCTGAGTTGAATACAGCAATTTCCAATGGCCTTCTTCAATCAGAGAGTAGCTAGTTTCCAACTCCCATGTCAGAGTGGGTAGCAGACATCTGCCTCCCTTGGAAACACACTTCTGAGAGTTGAGCTTAAGGCCTGTACCTCCCCATCCAGCCTGCTGGTTCCTTTCACTTCTAAAAGGCCTAGGCTCACTGTTTGACGGAAGTGTTGGGAGAGGTAATTGGAATCTCCAGGCACACAAGACTAGTGCCTCCAAGCTCAATCCAGCGATTTCCTAGTAATTCCTGTGGTAGACTGGTGCTACATACTAAGTTCCATACGATGGAAGGTAGTTGAACGCCTTGTCCAAAAGCATCTTACTTCTGAGAGTTGAGCTCACTCTCAGTCCCTCACAGTTCCACACTGCCTGCAGAGTGAGTTTCGCAGGTCTTCACCAGACAAGTTTGCCACAGGCTTCTGAGACACAAGTTAACAATGCAGACCCGGAGGGTTTCGCCAAGTGCAGTCGAGTGGTAATCTTGGAACCTCCTGACTCAGAATACTGCTACCTTCACACTGCCGTAAGAATGCAGCTAGTTGAGAGCTGGCTTCTAGGCATGCTTCCCTGGGAGTGCTGAGGACAGGGCAGAACCCACCCGCATCCTGCCTCACTGTAGGCGTAGCTGCTAACATCCTAATGTTAGTGGCTGAGAGAGGTTGCGGGAAAAGCATGTGTAAGCAATGGGCCTGAACTCCCGTGTATCTGAGTTGAATACAGCGATTTCCAATGGCCTACTTCAATCATACTGTAGCTAGGTTCCAACTCCCATATCAGAGTGGGTAGCAGACATCTGCCTCCCATACAAACACACTTCTGAGAGTTGAGCTGACGGCCTGTACCTCCACATCCAGCCTGCTGGTACCCTTCGCTTCTAAAAGGCCTAGGCTCGCTGTTTGACGGAAGTGTTGGGAGAGGTAATTGGAATCTCCCGGCACACAAGACTAGTGCCTCCAAGCTCAATCCAGCGTTTTCCTAGTAATTCCTGTGGTAGACTGCTGCTACATACTAAGTTGCATACGTGAGAAGGTAGCTGAACGCCTTGTCCAAAAGCATCTTACTTCTGAGAGTTGAGCTCACTCTCAGTCCCTCACAGTTCCACACTGCCTGCAGAGTGAGTTTCGCAGGTCTTCACCAGAGACGTTTGCCCCAGGCTTCTGAGACGCAAGTTAACAATGCAGACCCGGAGGGTATCTCCAGGTGCAGTAGAGTGGTAATCTTGGAACCTCCTGACTCAGAATACTGCTACCTTCACACTGCCGTAAGAATGCAGCTAGTTGAGAGCTGGCTTCTAGGCATGCTTCCCTGGGAGAGCTGAGGACAGGGCAGAACCCTCCCGCATCCTGCCTGACTGTAGGCTTGGCTGCTAACATCCTAATGTTAGTGGCTGAGAGAGGTTGGGGGAAAAGCATGTGTAAGCATTGGGCCAGAAGTCCTGTGTATCTGAGTTGAATACAGCGATTTCCAATGCACTTCTTCAATCAGAGTGTAGCTAGTTTCCAACTCCCATGTCAAAGTGGGTAGCACTTCTGCCTCCCCTGCATACACACTTCTGAGAGTTGAGCTTAAGGCCTGTACCTCCCCATCCAGCCTGCTGGTTCCTTTCACTTCTAAAAGGCCTAGGCTCGCTGTTTGACGGAAGTGTTGGGAGAGGTAATTGGAATCTCCCGGCACACAAGACTAGTGCCTCCAAGCTCAATCCAGAGATTTCCTAGTAATTCCTGTGGTAGATGGTGCTACATACTAAGTTCCATACGTGAGAAGGTGGGTGAACGCCTTGTCTAAAAGCATCTTACTTCTGAGAGTTGAGCTCACCCTCAGTCCCTCACAGTTCCACACTGCCTGCAGAGTGAGTTTCGCAGGTCTTCACCAGACACGTTTGCCACAGGCTTCTGAGACGCAAGTTAACAATGCAGACCAGGAGGGTTTCGCCAGGTGCAGTCGAGTGCTAATCTTGGAACCTCCTGACTCAGAATACTGCTACCTTCACACTGCCATAAGAATGCAGCTAGTTGAGAGCTGGCTTCTAGGCATGCTTCCCTGGGAGAGCTGAGGACAGGGCAGAACCCTCCCGCATCCTGCCTGACTGTAGGCGTAGCTGCTAACATCCTAATGTTAGTGGCTGAGAGAGGTTGCGGGAAAAGCTTGTGTAAGCAATGGGCCTGAACTCCCGTGTATCTGAGTTGAATACAGCGATTTCCAATGGCCTACTTCAATCATACTGTAGCTAGGTACCAACTCCCATGTCAGAGTGGGTAGCAGACATCTGCCTCCCATACATACACACTTCTGAGAGTTGAGCTGACGGCCTGTACCTCCACATCCAGCCTGCTGGTACCCTTCGCTTCTAAAAGGCCTAGGCTCGCTGTTTGACGGTAGTGTTGGGAGAGGTAATTGGAATCTCCCGGCACACAAGACTAGTGCCTCCAAGCTCAATCCAGCGATTTCCTAGTAATTCCTGTGGTAGACTGCTGCTACATACTAAGTTGCATACGTGAGAAGGTAGCTGAACGCATTGTCCAAAAGCATCTTACTTCTGAGAGTTGAGCTTACTCTCAGTCCCTCACAGTTCCACACTGCCTGCAGAGTGAGTTTCGCAGGTCTTCACCAGACACGTTTGCCACAGGCTTCTGAGACGCAAGTTAACAATGCAGACCCGGAGGGTATCTCCAGGTGCAGTAGAGTGGTAATCTTGGAACCTCCTAACTCAGAATACTGCTACCTTCACACTGCCATAAGAATGCAGCTAGTTGAGAGCTGGCTTCTAGGCATGCTTCCCTGGGAGAGCTGAGGACAGGGCAGAACCCTCCCGCATCCTGCCTCACTGTAGGCTTGGCTGCTAACATCCTAATGTTAGTGGCTGAGAGAGGTTGCGGGAAAAGCATGTGTAAGCATTGGGCCTGAACTCCTGTGTATCTGAGTTGAATACAGCGATTTCCAATGGCCTTCTTCAATCAGAGTGTAGCTAGTTTCCAACTCCCATGTCAAAGTGGGTAGCAGACTTCTGCCTCCCCTGCATACACACTTCTGAGAGTTGAGCTTAAGGCCTGTACCTCCCCATCCAGCCTGCTGGTTCCTTTCACTTCTAAAAGGCCTAGGCTCGCTGTTTGATGGAAGTGTTGGGAGAGGTAATTGGAATCTCCCGGCACACAAGACTAGTGCCTCCAAGCTGAATCCAGCGATTTCCTAGTAATTCCTGTGGTAGATGGTGCTACATACTAAGTTCCATATGTGAGAAGGTGGGTGAACGCCTTGTCTAAAATCATCTTACTTCTGACAGTTGAGCTCACCCTCAGTCCCTCACAGTTCCACACTGCCTGCAGAGTGAGTTTCGCAGGTCTTCACCAGAGACGTTTGCCACAGGCTTCTGAGACGCAAGTTAACAATGCAGACCCGGAGGGTATCTCCAGGTGCAGTAGAGTGGTAATGTTGGAACCTCCTGACTCAGAATACTGCTACCTTCACACTGCCATAAGAATGCAGCTAGTTGAGAGCTGGCTTCTAGGCATGCTTCCTTGGGAGAGCTGAAGACAGGGCAGAACCCACCCGCATCCTGCCTGAATGTAGGCGTAGCTGCTAACATCCTAAGGTTAGTGGCTGAGAGAGGTTGCGGGAAAAGCATGTGTAAGCATTGGGCCTGAAATCCTGTGTATCTGAGTTGAATACAGCGATTTCCAATGGCCTTCTTCAATCAGAGAGTAGCTAGTTTCCAACTCCCATGTCAGAGTGGGTAGCAGACATCTGCCTCCCCTGCATACACACTTCTGAGAGTTGAGCTTAAGGCCTGTACCTCCCCATGCAGCCTGCTGGTTCCTTTCACTTCTAAAAGGCCTAGGCTCGCTGTTTGACGGAAGTGTTGGGAGAGGTAATTGGAATCTCCCGGCACACAAGACTAGTGCCTCCAAGCTCAATCCAGCGATTTTCTAGTAATTCCTGTGGTAGATGGTGCTACATACTAAGTTCCATACGTGAGAAGGTGGGTGAACGCCTTGTCTAAAAGCATCTTACTTCTGAGAGTTGAGCTCACCCTCAGTCCCTCACAGTTCCACACTGCCTGCAGAGTGAGTTTCGCAGGTCTTCACCAGACACGTTTGCCACAGTCTTCTGAGACGCAAGTTAACAATGCAGACCCGGAGGGTATCTCCAGGTGCAGTAGAGTGGTAATCTTGGAACCTCCTGACTCAGAATACTGCTACCTTCACACTGCCATAAGAATGCAGCTAGTTGAGAGCTGGCTTCTAGGCATGCTTCCTTGGGAGAGCTGAAGACAGGGCAGAACCCACCCGCATCCTGCCTGACTGTAGGCGTAGCTGCTAACATCCTAATATTAGTGGCTGAGAGAGGTTGCGGGAAAAGCATGTGTAAGCATTGGGCCTGAACTCCTGTGTGTCTGAGTTGAATACAGCGATTTCCAATGGCCTTCTTCAATCAGAGAGTAGCTAGTTTCCAACTCCCATGTCAGAGTGGGTAGCAGACATCTGCCTCCCCTGCATACACACTTCTGAGACTTGAGCTTAAGGCCTGTACCTCCCCATCCAGCCTGCTGGTTCCTTTCACTTCTAAAAGGCCTAGGCTCGCTGTTTGACGGAAGTGTTGGGAGAGGTAATTGGAATCTCCCGGCACACAAGACTAGTGCCTCCAAGCTCAATCCAGCGATTTCCTAGTAATTCCTGTGGTAGACTGGTGCTACATACAAAGTTCCATACGATGGAAGGTAGTTGAACGCCTTGTCCAAAAGCATCTTACTTCTGAGAGTTGAGCTCACCCTCAGTCCCTCACAGTTCCACACTGCCTGCAGAGTGAGTTTCGCAGGTCTTCACCAGACACGTTTGCCACAGGCTTCTGAGACACAAGTTAACAATGCAGACCCGGAGGGTTTCGCCAGGTGCAGTCGAGTGGTAATCTTGGAACCTCCTGACTCAGAATACTGCTACCTTCACACTGCCATAAGAATGCAGCTAGTTGAGAGCAGGCTTCTAGGCATGCTTCCCTGGGAGAGCTGAGGACAGGGCAGAACCCTCCCGCATCCTGCCTGACTGTAGGCGTAGCTGCTAACATCCTAATGTTAGTGGCTGAGAGAGGTTGGGGGAAAAGCTTGTGTAAGCAATGGGCCTGAACTCCCGTGTATCTGAGTTGAATACAGCGATTTCCAATGGCCTACTTCAATCATACTGTAGCTAGGTTCCAACTCCCATGTCAGAGTGGGTAGCAGACATCTGCCTCCCATACAAACACACTTCTGAGAGTTGAGCTGACGGCCTGTACCTCCACATCCAGCCTGCTGATACCCTTCGCTTCTAAAAGGCCTAGGCTCGCTGTTTGACGGTAGTGTTGGGAGAGGTAATTGGAATCTCCCGGCACACAAGACTAGTGCCTCCAAGCTCAATCCAGCGATTTCCTAGTAATTCCTGTGGTAGACTGCTGCTACATACTAAGTTGCATACGTGAGAAGGTAGCTGAACGCCTTGTCTAAAAGCATCTTACTTCTGAGAGTTGAGCTCACCCTCAGTCCCTCACAGTTCCACACTGCCTGCAGAGTGAGTTTCGCAGGTCTTCACCAGAGACGTTTGCCACAGGCTTCTGAGACGCAAGTTAACAATGCAGACCCGGAGGGTATCTCCAGGTGCAGTAGAGTGGTAATGTTGGAACCTCCTGACTCAGAATACTGCTACCTTCACACTGCCATAAGAATGCAGCTAGTTGAGAGCTGGCTTCTAGGCATGCTTCCTTGGGAGAGCTGAAGACAGGGCAGAACCCACCCGCATCCTGCCTGACTGTAGGCGTAGCTGCTAACATCCTAAGGTTAGTGGCTGAGAGAGGTTGCGGGAAAAGCATGTGTAAGCATTGGGCCTGAACTCCTGTGTATCTGAGTTGAATACAGCGATTTCCAATGGCCTTCTTCAATCAGAGAGTAGCTAGTTTCCAACTCCCATGTCAGAGTGGGTAGCAGACATCTGCCTCCCCTGCATACACACTTCTGAGACTTGAGCTTAAGGCCTGTACCTCCCCATCCAGCCTGCTGGTTCCTTTCACTTCTAAAAGGCCTAGGCTCGCTGTTTGACGGAAGTGTTGGGAGAGGTAATTGGAATCTCCCGGCACACAAGACTAGTGCCTCCAAGCTGAATCCAGCGATTTCCTAGTAATTCCTGTGGTAGATGGTGCTACATACTAAGTTCCATATGTGAGAAGGTGGGTGAACGCCTTGTCTAAAATTATCTTACTTCTGAGAGTTGAGCTCACCCTCAGTCCCTCACAGTTCCACACTGCCTGCAGAGTGAGTTTCGCAGGTCTTCACCAGAGACGTTTGCCACAGGCTTCTGAGACGCAAGTTAACAATGCAGACCCGGAGGGTATCTCCAGGTGCAGTAGAGTGGTAATGTTGGAACCTCCTGACTCAGAATACTGCTACCTTCACACTGCCATAAGAATGCAGCTAGTTGAGAGCTGGCTTCTAGGCATGCTTCCTTGGGAGAGCTGAAGACAGGGCAGAACCCACCCGCATCCTGCCTGAATGTAGGCGTAGCTGCTAACATCCTAAGGTTAGTGGCTGAGAGAGGTTGCGGGAAAAGCATGTGTAAGCATTGGGCCTGAAATCCTGTGTATCTGAGTTGAATACAGCGATTTCCAATGGCCTTCTTCAATCAGAGAGTAGCTAGTTTCCAACTCCCATGTCAGAGTGGGTAGCAGACATCTGCCTCCCCTGCATACACACTTCTGAGAGTTGAGCTTAAGGCCTGTACCTCCCCATGCAGCCTGCTGGTTCCTTTCACTTCTAAAAGGCCTAGGCTCGCTGTTTGACGGAAGTGTTGGGAGAGGTAATTGGAATCTCCCGGCACACAAGACTAGTGCCTCCAAGCTCAATCCAGCGATTTCCTAGTAATTCCTGTGGTAGATGGTGCTACATACTAAGTTCCATACGTGAGAAGGTGGGTGAACGCCTTGTCTAAAAGCATCTTACTTCTGAGAGTTGAGCTCACCCTCAGTCCCTCACAGTTCCACACTGCCTGCAGAGTGAGTTTCGCAGGTCTTCACCAGACACGTTTGCCACAGTCTTCTGAGACGCAAGTTAACAATGCAGACCCGGAGGGTATCTCCAGGTGCAGTAGAGTGGTAATCTTGGAACCTCCTGACTCAGAATACTGCTACCTTCACACTGCCATAAGAATGCAGCTAGTTGAGAGCTGGCTTCTAGGCATGCTTCCTTGGGAGAGCTGAAGACAGGGCAGAACCCACCCGCATCCTGCCTGACTGTAGGCGTAGCTGCTAACATCCTAATATTAGTGGCTGAGAGAGGTTGCGGGGAAAGCATGTGTAAGCATTGGGCCTGAACTCCTGTGTGTCTGAGTTGAATACAGCGATTTACAATGGCCTTCTTCAATCAGAGAGTAGCTAGTTTCCAACTCCCATGTCAGAGTGGGTAGCAGACATCTGCCTCCCCTGCATACACACTTCTGAGAGTTGAGCTTAAGGCCTGTACCTCCCCATCCAGCCTGCTGGTTCCTTTCACTTCTAAAAGGCCTAGGCTCGCTGTTTGACGGAAGTGTTGGGAGAGGTAATTGGAATCTCCCGGCACACAAGACTAGTGCCTCCAAGCTCAATCCAGCGATTTCCTAGTAATTCCTGTGGTAGACTGGTGCTACATACAAAGTTCCATACGATGGAAGGTAGTTGAACGCCTTGTCCAAAAGCATCTTACTTCTGAGAGTTGAGCTCACCCTCAGTCCCTCACAGTTCCACACTGCCTGCAGAGTGAGTTTCGCAGGTCTTCACCAGACACGTTTGCCACAGGCTTCTGAGACACAAGTTAACAATGCAGAACCGGAGGGTTTCGCCAGGTGCAGTCGAGTGGTAATCTTGGAACCTCCTGACTCAGAATACTGCTACCTTCACACTGCCATAAGAATGCAGCTACTTGAGAGCTGGCTTCTAGGCATGCTTCCCTGGGAGTGCTGAGGACCGGGCAGAACCCTCCCGCATCCTGCCTGACTGTAGGCGTAGCTGCTAACATCCTAATGTTAGTGGCTGAGAGAGGTTGGGGGAAAAGCTTGTGTAAGCAATGGGCCTGAACTCCCGTGTATCTGAGTTGAATACAGCGATTTCCAATGGCCTACTTCAATCATACTGTAGCTAGGTTCCAACTCCCATGTCAGAGTGGGTAGCAGACATCTGCCTCCAATACATACACACTTCTGAGACTTGAGCTGACGGCCTGTACCTCCACATCCAGCCTGCTGGTACCCTTCGCTTCTAAAAGGCCTAGGCTCGCTGTTTGACGGTAGTGTTGGGAGAGGTAATTGGAATCTCCCGGCACACAAGACTAGTGCCTCCAAGCTCAATCCAGCGATTTCCTAGTAATTCCTGTGGTAGACTGCTGCTACATACTAAGTTGCATACGTGAGAAGGTAGCTGAACGCCTTGTCCAAAAGCATCTTACTTCTGAGAGTTGAGCTCACTCTCAGTCCCTCACAGTTCCACACTGCCTGCAGAGTGAGTTTCGCAGGTCTTCACCAGACACGTTTGCCACAGGCTTCTGAGACGCAAGTTAACAATGCAGACCCGGAGGGTATCTCCTGGTGCAGTAGAGTGGTAATGTTGGAACCTCCTGACTCAGAATACTGCTAACTTCACACTGCCATAAGAATGCAGCTAGTTGAGAGCTGGCTTCTAGGCATGCTTCCTTGGGAGAGCTGAAGACAGGGCAGAACCCACCCGCATCCTGCCTGACTGTAGGCGTAGCTGCTAACATCCTAAGGTTAGTGGCTGAGAGAGGTTGCGGGAAAAGCATGTGAAAGCATTGGGCCTGAACTCCTGTGTATCTGAGTTGAATACAGCGATTTCCAATGGCCTTCTTCAATCAGAGAGTAGCTAGTTTCCAACTCCCATGTCAGAGTGGGTAGCAGACATCTGCCTCCCCTGCATACACACTTCTGAGAGTTGAGCTTAAGGCCTGTACCTCCCCATCCAGCCTGCTGGTTCCTTTCACTTCTAAAAGGCCTAGGCTCGCTGTTTGACGGAAGTGTTGGAGGAGGTAATTGGAATCTCCCGGCAACAAGACTAGTGCCTCCAAGCTCAATCCAGCGATTTCCTAGTAATTCCTGTGGTAGACTGGTGCTACATACAAAGTTCCATACGATGGAAGGTAGTTGAACGCCTTGTCCAAAAGCATCTTACTTCTGAGAGTTGAGCTCACCCTCAGTCCCTCACAGTTCCACACTGCCTGCAGAGTGAGTTTCGCAGGTCTTCACCAGACACGTTTGCCACAGGCTTCTGAGACACAAGTTAACAATGCAGACCCGGAGGGTTTCGCCAGGTGCAGTCGAGTGGTAATCTTGGAACCTCCTGACTCAGAATACTGCTACCTTCACACTGCCATAAGAATGCAGCTAGTTGAGAGCAGGCTTCTAGGCATGCTTCCCTGGGAGAGCTGAGGACAGGGCAGAACCCTCCCGCATCCTGCCTGACTGTAGGCTTGGCTGCTAACATCCTAATGTTAGTGGCTGAGAGAGGTTGCGGGCAAAGCATGTTTAAGCATTGGGCCTGAACTCCTGTGTATCTGAGTTGAATACAGCGATTTCCAATGGCCTTCTTCAATCAGAGAGTAGCTAGTTTCCAACTCCCATGTCAGAGTGGGTAGCAGACATCTGCCTCCCCTGCATACACACTTCTGAGAGTTGAGCTTAAGGCCTGTACCTCCCCATCCAGCCTGCTGGTTCCTTTCACTTCTAAAAGGCCTAGGCTCGCTGTTTGACGGAAGTGTTGGGAGAGGTAATTGGAATCTCCCGGCACACAAGACTAGTGCCTCCAAGCTGAATCCAGCGATTTCCTAGTAATTCCTGTGGTAGATGGTGCTACATACTAAGTTCCATACGTGAGAAGGTGGGTGAACGCCTTGTCTAAAAGCATCTTACTTCTGAGAGTTGAGCTCACCCTCAGTCCCTCACAGTTCCACACTGCCTGCAGAGTGAGTTTCGCAGGTCTTCACCAGACACGTTTGCCACAGGCTTCTGAGACGCAAGTTAACAATGCAGACCGGAGGGTATCTCCAGGTGCAGTAGAGTGGTAATCTTGGAACCTCCTGACTCAGAATACTGCTACCTTCACACTGCCATAAGAATGCAGCTAGTTGAGAGCTGGCTTCTAGGCATGCTTCCTTGGGAGAGCTGAAGACAGGGCAGAACCCACCCGCATCCTGCCTGACTGTAGGCGTAGCTGCTAACATCCTAAGGTTAGTGGCTGAGAGAGGTTGCGGGAAAAGCATGTGTAAGCATTGGGCCTGAACTCCAGTGTGTCTGAGTTGAATACAGCGATTTCCAATGGCCTTCTTCAATCAGAGAGTAGCTAGTTTCCAACTCCCATGTCAGAGTGGGTAGCAGACATCTGCCTCCCCTGCATACACACTTCTGAGACTTGAGCTTAAGGCCTGTACCTCCCCATCCAGCCTGCTGGTTCCTTTCACTTCTAAAAGGCCTAGGCTCGCTGTTTGACGGAAGTGTTGGGAGAGGTAATTGGAATCTCCCGGCACACAAGACTAGTGCCTCCAAGCTGAATCCAGCGATTTCCTAGTAATTCCTGTGGTAGACTGGTGCTACATACAAAGTTCCATACGATGGAAGGTAGTAGAACGCCTTGTCCAAAAGCATCTTACTTCTGATAGTTGAGCTCACCCTCAGTCCCTCACAGTTCCACACTGCCTGCAGAGTGAGTTTCGCAGGTCTTCACCAGAGACGTTTGCCACAGGCTTCTGAGACGCAAGTTAACAATGCAGACCCGGAGGGTTTCGCCAGGTGCAGTCGAGTGGTAATCTTGGAACCTCCTGACTCAGAATACTGCTACCTTCACACTGCCATAAGAATGCAGCTAGTTGAGAGCTGGCTTCTAGGCATGCTTCCCTGGGAGAGCTGAGGACAGGGCAGAACCCTCCCGCATCCTGCCTGACTGTAGGCGTAGCTGCTAACATCCTAATGTTAGTGGCTGAGAGAGGTGGGGGGAAAAGCTTGTGTAAGCAATGGGCCTGAACTCCCGTGTATCTGAGTTGAATACAGCGATTTCCAATGGCCTACTTCAATCATACTGTAGCTAGGTTCCAACTCCCATGTCAGAGTGGGTAGCAGACATCTGCCTCCCATACATACACACTTCTGAGAGTTGAGCTGACGGCCTGTACCTCCACATCCAGCCTGCTGGTACCCTTCGCTTCTAAAAGGCCTAGGCTCGCTGTTTGACGGTAGTGTTGGGAGAGGTAATTGGAATCTCCCGGCACACAAGACTAGTGCCTCCAAGCTCAATCCAGCGATTTCCTAGTAATTCCTGTGGTAGACTGCTGCTACATACTAAGTTGCATACGTGAGAAGGTAGCTGAACGCCTTGTCTAAAAGCATCTTACTTCTGAGAGTTGAGCTCACCGTCAGTCCCTCACAGTTCCACACTGCCTGCAGAGTGAGTTTCGCAGGTCTTCACCAGACACGTTTGCCACAGGCTTCTGAGACGCAAGTTAACAATGCAGACCCGGAGGGTATCTCCTGGTGCAGTAGAGTGGTAATGTTGGAACCTCCTGACTCAGAATACTGCTACATTCACACTGCCATAAGAATGCAGCTAGTTGAGAGCTGGCTTCTAGGCATGCTTCCTTGGGAGAGCTGAAGACAGGGCAGAACCCACCCGCATCCTGCCTGACTGTAGGCGTAGCTGCTAACATCCTAAGGTTAGTGGCTGAGAGAGGTTGCGGGAAAAGCATGTGTAAGCATTGGGCCTGAACTCCTGTGTATCTGAGTTGAATACAGCGATTTCCAATGGCCTTCTTCAATGAGAGAGTAGCTAGTTTCCAACTCCCATGTCAGAGTGGGTAGCAGACATCTGCCTCCCCTGCATACACACTTCTGAGACTTGAGCTTAAGGCCTGTACCTCCCCATCCAGCCTGCTGGTTCCTTTCACTTCTAAAAGGCCTAGGCTCGCTGTTTGACGGAAGTGTTGGGAGAGGTAATTGGAATCTCCGGCAATAAGACTAGTGCCTCCAAGCTCAATCCAGCGATTTCCTAGTAATTCCTGTGGTAGACTGGTGCTACATACAAAGTTCCATACGATGGAAGGTAGTTGAACGCCTTGTCCAAAAGCATCTTACTTCTGAGAGTTGAGCTCACCCTCAGTCCCTCACAGTTCCACACTGCCTGCAGAGTGAGTTTCGCAGGTCTTCACCAGACACGTTTGCCACAGGCTTCTGAGACACAAGTTAACAATGCAGACCCGGAGGGTTTCGCCAGGTGCAGTCGAGTGGTAATCTTGGAACCTCCTGACTCAGAATACTGCTACCTTCACACTGCCATAAGAATGCAGCTAGTTGAGAGCAGGCTTCTAGGCATGCTTCCCTGGGAGAGCTGAGGACAGGGCAGAACCCTCCCGCATCCTGCCTGACTGTAGGCTTGGCTGCTAACATCCTAATGTTAGTGGCTGAGAGAGGTTGCGGGCAAAGCATGTTTAAGCATTGGCCTGAACTCCTGTGTATCTGAGTTGAATACAGCGATTTCCAATGGCCTTCTTCAATCAGAGAGTAGCTAGTTTCCAACTCCCATGTCAAAGTGGGTAGCAGACTTCTGCCTCCCCTGCATACACACTTCTGAGAGTTGAGCTTAAGGCCTGTACCTCCCCATCCAGCCTGCTGGTTCCTTTCACTTCTAAAAGGCCTAGGCTCGCTGTTTGACGGTAGTGTTGGGAGAGGTAATTGGAATCTCCCGGCACACAAGACTAGTGCCTCCAAGCTGAATCCAGCGATTTCCTAGTAATTCCTGTGGTAGATGGTGCTACATACTAAGTTCCATATGTGAGAAGGTGGGTGAACGCCTTGTCTAAAAGCATCTTACTTCTGAGAGTTGAGCTCACCCTCAGTCCCTCACAGTTCCACACTGCCTGCAGAGTGAGTTTCGCAGGTCTTCACCAGAGACGTTTTCCACAGGCTTCTGAGACGCAAGTTAACAATGCAGACCCGGAGGGTATCTCCAGGTGCAGTAGAGTGGTAATGTTGGAACCTCCTGACTCAGAATACTGCTACCTTCACACTGCCATAAGAATGCAGCTAGTTGAGAGCTGGCTTCTAGGCATGCTTCCTTGGGAGAGCTGAAGACAGGGCAGACCCCACCCGCATCCTGCCTGACTGTAGGCGTAGCTGCTAACATCCTAAGGTTAGTGGCTGAGAGAGGTTGGGGGAAAAGCATGTGTAAGCATTGGGCCTGAACTCCTGTGTATCTGAGTTGAATACAGCGATTTCCAATGCACTTCTTCAATCAGAGTGTAGCTAGTTTCCAACCCCCATGTCAAAGTGGGTAGCAGACTTCTGCCTCCCCTGCATACACACTTCTGAGAGTTGAGCTTAAGGCCTGTACCTCCCCATCCAGCCTGCTGGTTCCTTTCACTTCTAAAAGGCCTAGGCTCGCTGTTTGACGGAAGTGTTGGGAGAGGTAATTGGAATCTCCCGGCACACAAGACTAGTGCCTCCAAGCTCAATCCAGCGATTTCCTAGTAATTCCTGTGGTACACGGTGCTACATACTAAGTTCCATACGTGAGAAGGTTGGTGAACGCCTTGTCTAAAAGCATATTACTTCTGAGAGTTGAGCTAACTCTCAGTTCCTCACAGTTCCACACTGCCTGCAGAGTGAGTTTCGCAGATCTTCACCAGAGACGTTTGCCACCGGCTTCTGAGACGCAAGTTAAAAATGCAGACCCGGAGGGTATCTCCAGGTGCAGTAGAGTGGTAATCTTGGAACCTCCTGACTCAGAATACTGCTACCTTCACACTGCCATAAGAATGCAGCTAGTTGAGAGCTGGCTTCTAGGCATGCTTCCTTGGGAGAGCTAAAGACAGGGCAGATCCCACCCGCTTCCTGCCTGACTGTAGGCGTAGCTGCTAACATCCTAAGGTTAGTGGCTGAGAGAGGTTGCGGGAAAAGCATGTGTAAGCATTGGGCCTGAACTCCTGTGTATCTGAGTTGAATACAGCAATTTCCAATGGCCTTCTTCAATCAGAGAGTAGCTAGTTTCCAACTCCCATGTCAGAGTGGGTAGCAGACATCTGCCTCCCTTGGAAACACACTTCTGAGAGTTGAGCTTAAGGCCTGTACCTCCCCATCCAGCCTGCTGGTTCCTTTCACTTCTAAAAGGCCTAGGCTCGCTGTTTGACGGAAGTGTTGGGAGAGGTAATTGGAATCTCCAGGCACACAAGACTAGTGCCTCCAAGCTCAATCCAGCGATTTCCTAGTAATTCCTGTGGTAGACTGGTGCTACATACTAAGTTCCATACGATGGAAGGTAGTTGAACGCCTTGTCCAAAAGCATCTTACTTCTGAGAGTTGAGCTCACTCTCAGTCCCTCACAGTTCCACACTGCCTGCAGAGTGAGTTTCGCAGGTCTTCACCAGACAAGTTTGCCACAGGCTTCTGAGACACAAGTTAACAATGCAGACCCGGAGGGTTTCGCCAAGTGCAGTCGAGTGGTAATCTTGGAACCTCCTGACTCAGAATACTGCTACATTCACACTGCCGTAAGAATGCAGCTAGTTGAGAGCTGGCTTCTAGGCATGCTTCCCTGGGAGTGCTGAGGACAGGGCAGAACCCACCCGCATCCTGCCTCACTGTAGGCGTAGCTGCTAACATCCTAATGTTAGTGGCTGAGAGAGGTTGCGGGAAAAGCATGTGTAAGCAATGGGCCTGAACTCCCGTGTATCTGAGTTGAATACAGCGATTTCCAATGGCCTACTTCAATCATACTGTAGCTAGGTTCCAACTCCCATATCAGAGTGGGTAGCAGACATCTGCCTCCCATACAAACACACTTCTGAGAGTTGAGCTGACGGCCTGTACCTCCACATCCAGCCTGCTGGTACCCTTCGCTTCTAAAAGGCCTAGGCTCGCTGTTTGACGGAAGTGTTGGGAGAGGTAATTGGAATCTCCCGGCACACAAGACTAGTGCCTCCAAGCTCAATCCAGCGTTTTCCTAGTAATTCCTGTGGTAGACTGCTGCTACATACTAAGTTGCATAAGTGAGAAGGTAGCTGAACGCCTTGTCCAAAAGCATCTTACTTCTGAGAGTTGAGCTCACTCTCAGTCCCTCACAGTTCCACACTGCCTGCAGAGTGAGTTTCGCAGGTCTTCACCAGAGACGTTTGCCACAGGCTTCTGAGACGCAAGTTAACAATGCAGACCCGGAGGGTATCTCCAGGTGCAGTAGAGTGGTAATCTTGGAACCTCCTGACTCAGAATACTGCTACCTTCACACTGCCGTAAGAATGCAGCTAGTTGAGAGCTGGCTTCTAGGCATGCTTCCCTGGGAGAGCTGAGGACAGGGCAGAACCCTCCCGCATCCTGCCTGACTGTAGGCTTGGCTGCTAACATCCTAATGTTAGTGGCTGAGAGAGGTTGCGGGAAAAGCATGTGTAAGCATTGGGCCAGAAGTCCTGTGTATCTGAGTTGAATACAGCGATTTCCAATGCACTTCTTCAATCATAGTGTAGCTAGTTTCCAACTCCCATGTCAAAGTGGGTAGCAGACTTCTGCCTCCCCTGCATACACACTTCTGAGAGTTGAGCTTAAGGCCTGTACCTCCCCATCCAGCCTGCTGGTTCCTTTCACTTCTAAAAGGCCTAGGCTCGCTGTTTGACGGAAGTGTTGGGAGAGGTAATTGGAATCTCCCGGCACACAAGACTAGTGCCTCCAAGCTCAATCCAGAGATTTCCTAGTAATTCCTGTGGTAGATGGTGCTACATACTAAGTTCCATACGTGAGAAGGTGGGTGAACGCCTTGTCTAAAAGCATCTTACTTCTGAGAGTTGAGCTCACCCTCAGTCCCTCACAGTTCCACACTGCCTGCAGAGTGAGTTTCGCAGGTCTTCACCAGACACGTTTGCCACAGGCTTCTGAGACGCAAGTTAACAATGCAGACCAGGAGGGTTTCGCCAGGTGCAGTCGAGTGCTAATCTTGGAACCTCCTGACTCAGAATACTGCTACCTTCACACTGCCATAAGAATGCAGCTAGTTGAGAGCTGGCTTCTAGGCATGCTTCCCTGGGAGAGCTGAGGACAGGGCAGAACCCTCCCGCATCCTGCCTGACTGTAGGCGTAGCTGCTAACATCCTAATGTTAGTGGCTGAGAGAGGTTGCGGGAAAAGCTTGTGTAAGCAATGGGCCTGAACTCCCGTGTATCTGAGTTGAATACAGCGATTTCCAATGGCCTACTTCAATCATACTGTAGCTAGGTACCAACTCCCATGTCAGAGTGGGTAGCAGACATCTGCCTCCCATACATACACACTTCTGAGAGTTGAGCTGACGGCCTGTACCTCCACATCCAGCTTGCTGGTACCCTTCGCTTCTAAAAGGCCTAGGCTCGCTGTTTGACGGTAGTGTTGGGAGAGGTAATTGGAATCTCCCGGCACACAAGACTAGTGCCTCCAAGCTCAATCCAGCGATTTCCTAGTAATTCCTGTGGTAGACTGGTGCTACATACTAAGTTGCATACGTGAGAAGGTAGCTGAACGCCTTGTCCAAAAGCATCTTACTTCTGAGAGTTGAGCTCACTCTCAGTCCCTCACAGTTCCACACTGCCTGCAGAGTGAGTTTCGCAGGTCTTCACCAGACACGTTTGCCACAGGCTTCTGAGACGCAAGTTAACAATGCAGACCCGGAGGGTATCTCCAGGTGCAGTAGAGTGGTAATGTTGGAACCTCCTGACTCAGAATACTGCTACCTTCACACTGCCATAAGAATGCAGCTAGTTGAGAGCTGGCTTCTAGGCATGCTTCCTTGGGAGAGCTGAAGACAGGGCAGAACCCACCCGCATCCTGCCTGACTGTAGGCGTAGCTGCTAACATCCTAAGGTTAGTGGCTGAGAGAGGTTGCGGGAAAAGCATGTGTAAGCATTGGGCCTGAAATCCTGTGTATCTGAGTTGAATACAGCGATTTCCAATGGCCTTCTTCAATCAGAGAGTAGCTAGTTTCCAACTCCCATGTCAGAGTGGGTAGCAGACATCTGCCTCCCCTGCATACACACTTCTGAGAGTTGAGCTTAAGGCCTGTACCTCCCCATCCAGCCTGCTGGTTCCTTTCACTTCTAAAAGGCCTAGGCTCGCTGTTTGACGGAAGTGTTGGGAGAGGTAATTGGAATCTCCCGGCACACAAGACTAGTGCCTCCAAGCTGAATCCAGCGATTTCCTAGTAATTCCTGTGGTAGATGGTGCTACATACTAAGTTCCATATGTGAGAAGGTGGGTGAACGCCTTGTCTAAAATTATCTTACTTCTGAGAGTTGAGCTCACCCTCAGTCCCTCACAGTTCCACACTGCCTGCAGAGTGAGTTTCGCAGGTCTTCACCAGAGACGTTTGCCACAGGCTTCTGAGACGCAAGTTAACAATGCAGACCCGGAGGGTATCTCCAGGTGCAGTAGAGTGGTAATGTTGGAACCTCCTGACTCAGAATACTGCTACCTTCACACTGCCATAAGAATGCAGCTAGTTGAGAGCTGGCTTCTAGGCATGCTTCCTTGGGAGAGCTGAAGACAGGGCAGAACCCACCTGCATCCTGCCTGAATGTAGGCGTAGCTGCTAACATCCTAAGGTTAGTGGCTGAGAGAGGTTGCGGGAAAAGCATGTGTAAGCATTGGGCCTGAAATCCTGTGTATCTGAGTTGAATACAGCGATTTCCAATGGCCTTCTTCAATCAGAGAGTAGCTAGTTTCCAACTCCCATGTCAGAGTGGGTAGCAGACATCTGCCTCCCCTGCATACACACTTCTGAGAGTTGAGCTTAAGGCCTGTACCTCCCCATGCAGCCTGCTGGTTCCTTTCACTTCTAAAAGGCCTAGGCTCGCTGTTTGACGGAAGTGTTGGGAGAGGTAATTGGAATCTCCCGGCACACAAGACTAGTGCCTCCAAGCTCAATCCAGCGATTTCCTAGTAATTCCTGTGGTAGATGGTGCTACATACTAAGTTCCATACGTGAGAAGGTGGGTGAACGCCTTGTCTAAAAGCATCTTACTTCTGAGAGTTGAGCTCACCCTCAGTCCCTCACAGTTCCACACTGCCTGCAGAGTGAGTTTCGCAGGTCTTCACCAGACACGTTTGCCACAGGCTTCTGAGACGCAAGTTAACAATGCAGACCCGGAGGGTATCTCCAGGTGCAGTAGAGTGGTAATCTTGGAACCTCCTGACTCAGAATACTGCTACCTTCACACTGCCATAAGAATGCAGCTAGTTGAGAGCTGGCTTCTAGGCATGCTTCCTTGGGAGAGCTGAAGACAGGGCAGAACCCACCCGCATCCTGCCTGACTGTAGGCGTAGCTGCTAACATCCTAATATTAGTGGCTGAGAGAGGTTGCGGGAAAAGCATGTGTAAGCATTGGGCCTGAACTCCTGTGTGTCTGAGTTCAATACAGCGATTTCCAATGGCCTTCTTCAATCAGAGAGTAGCTAGTTTCCAACTCCCATGTCAGAGTGGGTAGCAGACATCTGCCTCCCCTGCATACACACTTCTGAGACTTGAGCTTAAGGCCTGTACCTCCCCATCCAGCCTGCTGGTTCCTTTCACTTCTAAAAGGCCTAGGCTCGCTGTTTGACGGAAGTGTTGGGAGAGGTAATTGGAATCTCCCGGCACACAAGACTAGTGCCTCCAAGCTCAATCCAGCGATTTCCTAGTAATTCCTGTGGTAGACTGGTGCTACATACAAAGTTCCATACGATGGAAGGTAGTTGAACGCCTTGTCCAAAAGCATCTTACTTCTGAGAGTTGAGCTCACCCTCAGTCCCTCACAGTTCCACACTGCCTGCAGAGTGAGTTTCGCAGGTCTTCACCAGACACGTTTGCCACAGGCTTCTGAGACACAAGTTAACAATGCAGACCCGGAGGGTTTCGCCAGGTGCAGTCGAGTGGTAATCTTGGAACCTCCTGACTCAGAATACTGCTACCTTCACACTGCCATAAGAATGCAGCTAGTTGAGAGCTGGCTTCTAGGCATGCTTCCCTGGGAGAGCTGAGGACAGGGCAGAACCCTCCCGCATCCTGCCTGACTGTAGGCGTAGCTGCTAACATCCTAATGTTAGTGGCTGAGAGAGGTTGGGGGAAAAGCTTGTGTAAGCAATGGGCCTGAACTCCCGTGTATCTGAGTTGAATATAGCGATTTCCAATGGCCTACTTCAATCATACTGTAGCTAGGTTCCAACTCCCATGTCAGAGTGGGTAGCAGACATCTGCCTCCCATACATACACACTTCTGAGAGTTGAGCTGACGGCCTGTACCTCCACATCCAGCCTGCTGGTACCCTTCGCTTCTAAAAGGCCTAGGCTCGCTGTTTGACGGTAGTGTTGGGAGAGGTAATTGGAATCTCCCGGCACACAAGACTAGTGCCTCCAAGCTCAATCCAGCGATTTCCTAGTAATTCCTGTGGTAGACTGCTGCTACATACTAAGTTGCATACGTGAGAAGGTAGCTGAACGCCTTGTCCAAAAGCATCTTACTTCTGAGAGTTGAGCTCACTCTCAGTCCCTCACAGTTCCACACTGCCTGCAGAGTGAGTTTCGCAGGTCTTCACCAGACACGTTTGCCACAGGCTTCTGAGACGCAAGTTAACAATGCAGACCCGGAGGGTATCTCCAGGTGCAGTAGAGTGGTAATCTTGGAACCTCCTGACTCAGAATACTGCTACCTTCACACTGCCATAAGAATGCAGCTAGTTGAGAGCTGGCTTCTAGGCATGCTTCTCTGGGAGACCTGTGGACAGGGCAGAACCCTCCCGCATCCTGCCTGACTGTAGGCTTGGCTGCTAACATCCTAATGTTAGTGGCTGAGAGAGGTTGCGGGAAAAGCATGTGTAAGCATTGGGCCTGAACTCCTGTGTATCTGAGTTGAATACAGCGATTTCCAATGGCCTTCTTCAATCAGAGTGTAGGTAGTTTACAACTCCCATGTCAAAGTGGGTAGCAGACTTCTGCCTCCCCTGCATACACACTTCTGAGAGTTGAGCTTAAGGCCTGTACCTCCCCATCCAGCCTGCTGGTTCCTTTCACTTCTAAAAGGCCTAGGCTCGCTGTTTGACGGAAGTGTTGGGAGAGGTAATTGGAATCTCCCGGCACACAAGACTAGTGCCTCCAAGCTGAATCCAGCGATTTCCTAGTAATTCCTGTGGTAGATGGTGCTACATACTAAGTTCCATATGTGAGAAGGTGGGTGAACGCCTTGTCTAAAAGCATCTTACTTCTGAGAGTTGAGCTCACCCTCAGTCCCTCACAGTTCCACACTGCCTGCAGAGTGAGTTTCGCAGGTCTTCACCAGAGACGTTTGCCACAGGCTTCTGAGACGCAAGTTAACAATGCAGACCCGGAGGGTATCTCCTGGTGCAGTAGAGTGGTAATGTTGGAACCTCCTGACTCAGAATACTGCTACCTTCACACTGCCATAAGAATGCAGCTAGTTGAGAGCTGGCTTCTAGGCATGCTTCCTTGGGAGAGCTGAAGACAGGGCAGAACCCACCCGCATCCTGCCTGACTGTAGGCGTAGCTGCTAACATCCTAAGGTTAGTGGCTGAGAGAGGTTGCGGGAAAAGCATGTGTAAGCATTGGGCCTGAACTCCTGTGTATCTGAGTTGAATACAGCGATTTCCAATGGCCTTCTTCAATGAGAGAGTAGCTAGTTTCCAACTCCCATGTCAGAGTGGGTAGCAGACATCTGCCTCCCCTGCATACACACTTCTGAGACTTGAGCTTAAGGCCTGTACCTCCCCATCCAGCCTGCTGGTTCCTTTCACTTCTAAAAGGCCTAGGCTCGCTGTTTGACGGAAGTGTTGGGAGAGGTAATTGGAATCTCCCGGCAACAAGACTAGTGCCTCCAAGCTCAATCCAGCGATTTCCTAGTAATTCCTGTGGTAGACTGGTGCTACATACAAAGTTCCATACGATGGAAGGTAGTTGAACGCCTTGTCCAAAAGCATCTTACTTCTGAGAGTTGAGCTCACCCTCAGTCCCTCACAGTTCCACACTGCCTGCAGAGTGAGTTTCGCAGGTCTTCACCAGACACGTTTGCCACAGGCTTCTGAGACACAAGTTAACAATGCAGACCCGGAGGGTTTCGCCAGGTGCAGTCGAGTGGTAATCTTGGAACCTCCTGACTCAGAATACTGCTACCTTCACACTGCCATAAGAATGCAGCTAGTTGAGAGCAGGCTTCTAGGCATGCTTCCCTGGGAGAGCTGAGGACAGGGCAGAACCCTCCCGCATCCTGCCTGACTGTAGGCTTGGCTGCTAACATCCTAATGTTAGTGGCTGAGAGAGGTTGCGGGCAAAGCATGTTTAAGCATTGGGCCTGAACTCCTGTGTATCTGAGTTGAATACAGCGATTTCCAATGGCCTTCTTCAATCAGAGAGTAGCTAGTTTCCAACTCCCATGTCAAAGTGGGTAGCAGACTTCTGCCTCCCCTGCATACACACTTCTGAGAGTTGAGCTTAAGGCCTGTACCTCCCCATCCAGCCTGCTGGTTCCTTTCACTTCTAAAAGGCCTAGGCTCGCTGTTTGACGGTAGTGTTGGGAGAGGTAATTGGAATCTCCCGGCACACAAGACTAGTGCCTCCAAGCTGAATCCAGCGATTTCCTAGTAATTCCTGTGGTAGATGGTGCTACATACTAAGTTCCATATGTGAGAAGGTGGGTGAACGCCTTGTCTAAAAGCATCTTACTTCTGAGAGTTGAGCTCACCCTCAGTCCCTCACAGTTCCACACTGCCTGCAGAGTGAGTTTCGCAGGTCTTCACCAGACAAGTTTGCCACAGGCTTCTGAGACGCAAGTTAACAATGCAGACCCGGAGGGTTTCGCCAGGTGCAGTCGAGTGGTAATCTTGGAACCTCCTGACTCAGAATACTGCTACCTTCACACTGCCGTAAGAATGCAGCTAGTTGAGAGCTGGCTTCTAGGCATGCTTCCCTGGGAGTGCTGAGGACAGGGCAGAACCCACCCGCATCCTGCCTCACTGTAGGCGTAGCTGCTAACATCCTAATGTTAGTGGCTGAGAGAGGTTGCGGGAAGAGCATGTGTAAGCAATGGGCCTGAACTCCCGTGTATCTGAGTTGAATACAGCGATTTCCAATGGCCTACTTCAATCATACTGTAGCTAGGTTCCAACTCCCATATCAGAGTGGGTAGCAGACATCTGCCTCCCATACAAACACACTTCTGAGAGTTGAGCTGACGGCCTGTACCTCCACATCCAGCCTGCTGGTACCCTTCGCTTCTAAAAGGCCTAGGCTCGCTGTTTGACGGAAGTGTTGGGAGAGGTAATTGGAATCTCCCGGCACACAAGACTAGTGCCTCCAAGCTCAATCCAGCGTTTTCCTAGTAATTCCTGTGGTAGACTGCTGCTACATACTAAGTTGCATACGTGAGAAGGTAGCTGAACGCCTTGTCCAAAAGCATCTTACTTCTGAGAGTTGAGCTCACTCTCAGTCCCTCACAGTTCCACACTGCCTGCAGAGTGAGTTTCGCAGGTCTTCACCAGACAAGTTTGCCACAGGCTTCTGAGACACAAGTTAACAATGCAGACCCGGAGGGTTTCGCCAGGTGCAGTCGAGTGGTAATCTTGGAACCTCCTGACTCAGAATACTGCTACCTTCACACTGCCGTAAGAATGCAGCTAGTTGAGAGCTGGCTTCTAGGCATGCTTCCTTGGGAGAGCTGAAGACAGGGCAGAACCCACCCGCATCCTGCCTGACTGTAAGCGTAGCTGCTAACATCCTAAGGTTAGTGGCTGAGAGAGGTTGCGGGAAAAGCATGTGTAAGCATTGGGCCTGAAATCCTGTGTATCTGAGTTGAATACAGCGATTTCCAATGGCCTTCTTCAATCAGAGAGTAGCTAGTTTCCAACTCCCATGTCAGAGTGGGTAGCAGACATCTGCCTCCCCTGCATACACACTTCTGAGAGTTGAGCTTAAGGCCTGTACCTCCCCATCCAGCCTGCTGGTTCCTTTCACTTCTAAAAGGCCTAGGCTCGCTGTTTGACGGAAGTGTTGGGAGAGGTAATTGGAATCTCCCGGCACACAAGACTAGTGCCTCCAAGCTGAATCCAGCGATTTCCTAGTAATTCCTGTGGTAGATGGTGCTACATACTAAGTTCCATATGTGAGAAGGTGGGTGAACGCCTTGTCTAAAATTATCTTACTTCTGAGAGTTGAGCTCACCCTCAGTCCCTCACAGTTCCACACTGCCTGCAGAGTGAGTTTCGCAGGTCTTCACCAGAGACGTTTGCCACAGGCTTCTGAGACGCAAGTTAACAATGCAGACCCGGAGGGTATCTCCAGGTGCAGTAGAGTGGTAATGTTGGAACCTCCTGACTCAGAATACTGCTACCTTCACACTGCCATAAGAATGCAGCTAGTTGAGAGCTGGCTTCTAGGCATGCTTCCTTGGGAGAGCTGAAGACAGGGCAGAACCCACCTGCATCCTGCCTGAATGTAGGCGTAGCTGCTAACATCCTAAGGTTAGTGGCTGAGAGAGGTTGCGGGAAAAGCATGTGTAAGCATTGGGCCTGAAATCCTGTGTATCTGAGTTGAATACAGCGATTTCCAATGGCCTTCTTCAATCAGAGAGTAGCTAGTTTCCAACTCCCATGTCAGAGTGGGTAGCAGACATCTGCCTCCCCTGCATACACACTTCTGAGAGTTGAGCTTAAGGCCTGTACCTCCCCATGCAGCCTGCTGGTTCCTTTCACTTCTAAAAGGCCTAGGCTCGCTGTTTGACGGAAGTGTTGGGAGAGGTAATTGGAATCTCCCGGCACACAAGACTAGTGCCTCCAAGCTCAATCCAGCGATTTCCTAGTAATTCCTGTGGTAGATGGTGCTACATACTAAGTTCCATACGTGAGAAGGTGGGTGAACGCCTTGTCTAAAAGCATCTTACTTCTGAGAGTTGAGCTCACCCTCAGTCCCTCACAGTTCCACACTGCCTGCAGAGTGAGTTTCGCAGGTCTTCACCAGACACGTTTGCCACAGTCTTCTGAGACGCAAGTTAACAATGCAGACCCGGAGGGTATCTCCAGGTGCAGTAGAGTGGTAATCTTGGAACCTCCTGACTCAGAATACTGCTACCTTCACACTGCCATAAGAATGCAGCTAGTTGAGAGCTGGCTTCTAGGCATGCTTCCTTGGGAGAGCTGAAGACAGGGCAGAACCCACCCGCATCCTGCCTGACTGTAGGCGTAGCTGCTAACATCCTAATATTAGTGGCTGAGAGAGGTTGCGGGAAAAGCATGTGTAAGCATTGGGCCTGAACTCCTGTGTGTCTGAGTTCAATACAGCGATTTCCAATGGCCTTCTTCAATCAGAGAGTAGCTAGTTTCCAACTCCCATGTCAGAGTGGGTAGCAGACATCTGCCTCCCCTGCATACACACTTCTGAGACTTGAGCTTAAGGCCTGTACCTCCCCATCCAGCCTGCTGGTTCCTTTCACTTCTAAAAGGCCTAGGCTCGCTGTTTGACGGAAGTGTTGGGAGAGGTAATTGGAATCTCCCGGCACACAAGACTAGTGCCTCCAAGCTCAATCCAGCGATTTCCTAGTAATTCCTGTGGTAGACTGGTGCTACATACAAAGTTCCATACGATGGAAGGTAGTTGAACGCCTTGTCCAAAAGCATCTTACTTCTGAGAGTTGAGCTCACCCTCAGTCCCTCACAGTTCCACACTGCCTGCAGAGTGAGTTTCGCAGGTCTTCACCAGACACGTTTGCCACAGGCTTCTGAGACACAAGTTAACAATGCAGACCCGGAGGGTTTCGCCAGGTGCAGTCGAGTGGTAATCTTGGAACCTCCTGACTCAGAATACTGCTACCTTCACACTGCCATAAGAATGCAGCTAGTTGAGAGCAGGCTTCTAGGCATGCTTCCCTGGGAGAGCTGAGGACAGGGCAGAACCCTCCCGCATCCTGCCTGACTGTAGGCGTAGCTGCTAACATCCTAATGTTAGTGGCTGAGAGAGGTTGGGGGAAAAGCTTGTGTAAGCAATGGGCCTGAACTCCCGTGTATCTGAGTTGAATACAGCGATTTCCAATGGCCTACTTCAATCATACTGTAGCTAGGTTCCAACTCCCATGTCAGAGTGGGTAGCAGACATCTGCCTCCCATACATACACACTTCTGAGAGTTGAGCTGACGGCCTGTACCTCCACATCCAGCCTGCTGATACCCTTCGCTTCTAAAAGGCCTAGGCTCGCTGTTTGACGGTAGTGTTGGGAGAGGTAATTGGAATCTCCCGGCACACAAGACTAGTGCCTCCAAGCTCAATCCAGCGATTTCCTAGTAATTCCTGTGGTAGACTGCTGCTACATACTAAGTTGCATACGTGAGAAGGTAGCTGAACGCCTTGTCTAAAAGCATCTTACTTCTGAGAGTTGAGCTCACCCTCAGTCCCTCACAGTTCCACACTGCCTGCAGAGTGAGTTTCGCAGGTCTTCACCAGAGACGTTTGCCACAGGCTTCTGAGACGCAAGTTAACAATGCAGACCCGGAGGGTATCTCCAGGTGCAGTAGAGTGGTAATGTTGGAACCTCCTGACTCAGAATACTGCTACCTTCACACTGCCATAAGAATGCAGCTAGTTGAGAGCTGGCTTCTAGGCATGCTTCCTTGGGAGAGCTGAAGACAGGGCAGAACCCACCCGCATCCTGCCTGACTGTAGGCGTAGCTGCTAACATCCTAAGGTTAGTGGCTGAGAGAGGTTGCGGGAAAAGCATGTGTAAGCATTGGGCCTGAAATCCTGTGTATCTGAGTTGAATACAGCGATTTCCAATGGCCTTCTTCAATCAGAGAGTAGCTAGTTTCCAACTCCCATGTCAGAGTGGGTAGCAGACATCTGCCTCCCCTGCATACACACTTCTGAGAGTTGAGCTTAAGGCCTGTACCTCCCCATCCAGCCTGCTGGTTCCTTTCACTTCTAAAAGGCCTAGGCTCGCTGTTTGACGGAAGTGTTGGGAGAGGTAATTGGAATCTCCCGGCACACAAGACTAGTGCCTCCAAGCTCAATCCAGCGATTTCCTAGTAATTCCTGTGGTAGACTGGTGCTACATACAAAGTTCCATACGATGGAAGGTAGTTGAACGCCTTGTCCAAAAGCATCTTACTTCTGAGAGTTGAGCTCACCCTCAGTCCCTCACAGTTCCACACTGCCTGCAGAGTGAGTTTCGCAGGTCTTCACCAGACACGTTTGCCACAGGCTTCTGAGACACAAGTTAACAATGCAGACCCGGAGGGTTTCGCCAGGTGCAGTCGAGTGGTAATCTTGGAACCTCCTGACTCAGAATACTGCTACCTTCACACTGCCATAAGAATGCAGCTAGTTGAGAGCTGGCTTCTAGGCATGCTTCCCTGGGAGAGCTGAGGACAGGGCAGAACCCTCCCGCATCCTGCCTGACTGTAGGCGTAGCTGCTAACATCCTAATGTTAGTGGCTGAGAGAGGTTGGGGGAAAAGCTTGTGTAAGCAATGGGCCTGAACTCCCGTGTATCTGAGTTGAATATAGCGATTTCCAATGGCCTACTTCAATCATACTGTAGCTAGGTTCCAACTCCCATGTCAGAGTGGGTAGCAGACATCTGCCTCCCATACATACACACTTCTGAGAGTTGAGCTGACGGACTGTACCTCCACATCCAGCCTGCTGGTACCCTTCGCTTCTAAAAGGCCTAGGCTCGCTGTTTGACGGTAGTGTTGGGAGAGGTAATTGGAATCTCCCGGCACACAAGACTAGTGCCTCCAAGCTCAATCCAGCGATTTCCTAGTAATTCCTGTGGTAGACTGCTGCTACATACTAAGTTGCATACGTGAGAAGGTAGCTGAACGCCTTGTCCAAAAGCATCTTACTTCTGAGAGTTGAGCTCACTCTCAGTCCCTCACAGTTCCACACTGCCTGCAGAGTGAGTTTCGCAGGTCTTCACCAGACACGTTTGCCACAGGCTTCTGAGACGCAAGTTAACAATGCAGACCCGGAGGGTATCTCCAGGTGCAGTAGAGTGGTAATCTTGGAACCTCCTGACTCAGAATACTGCTACCTTCACACTGCCATAAGAATGCAGCTAGTTGAGAGCTGGCTTCTAGGCATGCTTCTCTGGGAGACCTGAGGACAGGGCAGAACCCTCCCGCATCCTGCCTGACTGTAGGCTTGGCTGCTAACATCCTAATGTTAGTGGCTGAGAGAGGTTGCGGGAAAAGCATGTGTAAGCATTGGGCCTGAACTCCTGTGTATCTGAGTTGAATACAGCGATTTCCAATGGCCTTCTTCAATCAGAGTGTAGGTAGTTTACAACTCCCATGTCAAAGTGGGTAGCAGACTTCTGCCTCCCCTGCATACACACTTCTGAGAGTTGAGCTTAAGGCCTGTACCTCCCCATCCAGCCTGCTGGTTCCTTTCACTTCTAAAAGGCCTAGGCTCGCTGTTTGACGGAAGTGTTGGGAGAGGTAATTGGAATCTCCCGGCACACAAGACTAGTGCCTCCAAGCTGAATCCAGCGATTTCCTAGTAATTCCTGTGGTAGATGGTGCTACATACTAAGTTCCATATGTGAGAAGGTGGGTGAACGCCTTGTCTAAAAGCATCTTACTTCTGAGAGTTGAGCTCACCCTCAGTCCCTCACAGTTCCACACTGCCTGCAGAGTGAGTTTCGCAGGTCTTCACCAGAGACGTTTGCCACAGGCTTCTGAGACGCAAGTTAACAATGCAGACCCGGAGGGTATCTCCAGGTGCAGTAGAGTGGTAATGTTGGAACCTCCTGACTCAGAATACTGCTACCTTCACACTGCCATAAGAATGCAGCTAGTTGAGAGCTGGCTTCTAGGCATGCTTCCTTGGGAGAGCTGAAGACAGGGCAGAACCCACCCGCATCCTGCCTGACTGTAGGCGTAGCTGCTAACATCCTAAGGTTAGTGGCTGAGAGAGGTTGCGGGAAAAGCATGTGTAAGCATTGGGCCTGAAATCCTGTGTATCTGAGTTGAATACAGCGATTTCCAATGGCCTTCTTCAATCAGAGAGTAGCTAGTTTCCAACTCCCATGTCAGAGTGGGTAGCAGACATCTGCCTCCCCTGCATACACACTTCTGAGAGTTGAGCTTAAGGCCTGTACCTCCCCATCCAGCCTGCTGGTTCCTTTCACTTCTAAAAGGCCTAGGCTCGCTGTTTGACGGAAGTGTTGGGAGAGGTAATTGGAATCTCCCGGCACACAAGACTAGTGCCTCCAAGCTCAATCCAGCGATTTCCTAGTAATTCCTGTGGTAGACTGGTGCTACATACAAAGTTCCATACGATGGAAGGTAGTTGAACGCCTTGTCCAAAAGCATCTTACTTCTGAGAGTTGAGCTCACCCTCAGTCCCTCACAGTTCCACACTGCCTGCAGAGTGAGTTTCGCAGGTCTTCACCAGACACGTTTGCCACAGGCTTCTGAGACACAAGTTAACAATGCAGACCCGGAGGGTTTCGCCAGGTGCAGTCGAGTGGTAATCTTGGAACCTCCTGACTCAGAATACTGCTACCTTCACACTGCCATAAGAATGCAGCTAGTTGAGAGCTGGCTTCTAGGCATGCTTCCCTGGGAGAGCTGAGGACAGGGCAGAACCCTCCCGCATCCTGCCTGACTGTAGGCGTAGCTGCTAACATCCTAATGTTAGTGGCTGAGAGAGGTTGGGGGAAAAGCTTGTGTAAGCAATGGGCCTGAACTCCCGTGTATCTGAGTTGAATATAGCGATTTCCAATGGCCTACTTCAATCATACTGTAGCTAGGTTCCAACTCCCATGTCAGAGTGGGTAGCAGACATCTGCCTCCCATACATACACACTTCTGAGAGTTGAGCTGACGGACTGTACCTCCACATCCAGCCTGCTGGTACCCTTCGCTTCTAAAAGGCCTAGGCTCGCTGTTTGACGGTAGTGTTGGGAGAGGTAATTGGAATCTCCCGGCACACAAGACTAGTGCCTCCAAGCTCAATCCAGCGATTTCCTAGTAATTCCTGTGGTAGACTGCTGCTACATACTAAGTTGCATACGTGAGAAGGTAGCTGAACGCCTTGTCCAAAAGCATCTTACTTCTGAGAGTTGAGCTCACTCTCAGTCCCTCACAGTTCCACACTGCCTGCAGAGTGAGTTTCGCAGGTCTTCACCAGACACGTTTGCCACAGGCTTCTGAGACGCAAGTTAACAATGCAGACCCGGAGGGTATCTCCAGGTGCAGTAGAGTGGTAATCTTGGAACCTCCTGACTCAGAATACTGCTACCTTCACACTGCCATAAGAATGCAGCTAGTTGAGAGCTGGCTTCTAGGCATGCTTCTCTGGGAGACCTGAGGACAGGGCAGAACCCTCCCGCATCCTGCCTGACTGTAGGCTTGGCTGCTAACATCCTAATGTTAGTGGCTGAGAGAGGTTGCGGGAAAAGCATGTGTAAGCATTGGGCCTGAACTCCTGTGTATCTGAGTTGAATACAGCGATTTCCAATGGCCTTCTTCAATCAGAGTGTAGGTAGTTTACAACTCCCATGTCAAAGTGGGTAGCAGACTTCTGCCTCCCCTGCATACACACTTCTGAGAGTTGAGCTTAAGGCCTGTACCTCCCCATCCAGCCTGCTGGTTCCTTTCACTTCTAAAAGGCCTAGGCTCGCTGTTTGACGGAAGTGTTGGGAGAGGTAATTGGAATCTCCCGGCACACAAGACTAGTGCCTCCAAGCTGAATCCAGCGATTTCCTAGTAATTCCTGTGGTAGATGGTGCTACATACTAAGTTCCATATGTGAGAAGGTGGGTGAACGCCTTGTCTAAAAGCATCTTACTTCTGAGAGTTGAGCTCACCCTCAGTCCCTCACAGTTCCACACTGCCTGCAGAGTGAGTTTCGCAGGTCTTCACCAGAGACGTTTGCCACAGGCTTCTGAGACGCAAGTTAACAATGCAGACCCGGAGGGTATCTCCTGGTGCAGTAGAGTGGTAATGTTGGAACCTCCTGACTCAGAATACTGCTACCTTCACACTGCCATAAGAATGCAGCTAGTTGAGAGCTGGCTTCTAGGCATGCTTCCTTGGGAGAGCTGAAGACAGGGCAGGACCCACCCGCATCCTGCCTGACTGTAGGCGTAGCTGCTAACATCCTAAGGTTAGTGGCTGAGAGAGGTTGCGGGAAAAGCATGTGTAAGCATTGGGCCTGAACTCCTGTGTATCTGAGTTGAATACAGCGATTTCCAATGGCCTTCTTCAATGAGAGAGTAGCTAGTTTCCAACTCCCATGTCAGAGTGGGTAGCAGACATCTGCCTCCCCTGCATACACACTTCTGAGACTTGAGCTTAAGGCCTGTACCTCCCCATCCAGCCTGCTGGTTCCTTTCACTTCTAAAAGGCCTAGGCTCGCTGTTTGACGGAAGTGTTGGGAGAGGTAATTGGAATCTCCCGGCAACAAGACTAGTGCCTCCAAGCTCAATCCAGCGATTTCCTAGTAATTCCTGTGGTAGACTGGTGCTACATACAAAGTTCCATACGATGGAAGGTAGTTGAACGCCTTGTCCAAAAGCATCTTACTTCTGAGAGTTGAGCTCACCCTCAGTCCCTCACAGTTCCACACTGCCTGCAGAGTGAGTTTCGCAGGTCTTCACCAGACACGTTTGCCACAGGCTTCTGAGACACAAGTTAACAATGCAGACCCGGAGGGTTTCGCCAGGTGCAGTCGAGTGGTAATCTTGGAACCTCCTGACTCAGAATACTGCTACCTTCACACTGCCATAAGAATGCAGCTAGTTGAGAGCAGGCTTCTAGGCATGCTTCCCTGGGAGAGCTGAGGACAGGGCAGAACCCTCCCGCATCCTGCCTGACTGTAGGCTTGGCTGCTAACATCCTAATGTTAGTGGCTGAGAGAGGTTGCGGGCAAAGCATGTTTAAGCATTGGGCCTGAACTCCTGTGTATCTGAGTTGAATACAGCGATTTCCAATGGCCTTCTTCAATCAGAGAGTAGCTAGTTTCCAACTCCCATGTCAAAGTGGGTAGCAGACTTCTGCCTCCCCTGCATACACACTTCTGAGAGTTGAGCTTAAGGCCTGTACCTCCCCATCCAGCCTGCTGGTTCCTTTCACTTCTAAAAGGCCTAGGCTCGCTGTTTGACGGTAGTGTTGGGAGAGGTAATTGGAATCTCCCGGCACACAAGACTAGTGCCTCCAAGCTGAATCCAGCGATTTCCTAGTAATTCCTGTGGTAGATGGTGCTACATACTAAGTTCCATATGTGAGAAGGTGGGTGAACGCCTTGTCTAAAAGCATCTTACTTCTGAGAGTTGAGCTCACCCTCAGTCCCTCACAGTTCCACACTGCCTGCAGAGTGAGTTTCGCAGGTCTTCACCAGACAAGTTTGCCACAGGCTTCTGAGACGCAAGTTAACAATGCAGACCCGGAGGGTTTCGCCAGGTGCAGTCGAGTGGTAATCTTGGAACCTCCTGACTCAGAATACTGCTACCTTCACACTGCCGTAAGAATGCAGCTAGTTGAGAGCTGGCTCCTAGGCATGCTTCCCTGGGAGTGCTGAGGACAGGGCAGAACCCACCCGCATCCTGCCTCACTGTAGGCGTAGCTGCTAACATCCTAATGTTAGTGGCTGAGAGAGGTTGCGGGAAGAGCATGTGTAAGCAATGGGCCTGAACTCCCGTGTATCTGAGTTGAATACAGCGATTTCCAATGGCCTACTTCAATCATACTGTAGCTAGGTTCCAACTCCCATATCAGAGTGGGTAGCAGACATCTGCCTCCCATACAAACACACTTCTGAGAGTTGAGCTGACGGCCTGTACCTCCACATCCAGCCTGCTGGTACCCTTCGCTTCTAAAAGGCCTAGGCTCGCTGTTTGACGGAAGTGTTGGGAGAGGTAATTGGAATCTCCCGGCACACAAGACTAGTGCCTCCAAGCTCAATCCAGCGTTTTCCTAGTAATTCCTGTGGTAGACTGCTGCTACATACTAAGTTGCATACGTGAGAAGGTAGCTGAACGCCTTGTCCAAAAGCATCTTACTTCTGAGAGTTGAGCTCACTCTCAGTCCCTCACAGTTCCACACTGCCTGCAGAGTGAGTTTCGCAGGTCTTCACCAGACAAGTTTGCCACAGGCTTCTGAGACACAAGTTAACAATGCAGACCCGGAGGGTTTCGCCAGGTGCAGTCGAGTGGTAATCTTGGAACCTCCTGACTCAGAATACTGCTACCTTCACACTGCCGTAAGAATGCAGCTAGTTGAGAGCTGGCTTCTAGGCATGCTTCCCTGGGAGTGCTGAGGACAGGGCAGAACCCACCCGCATCCTGCCTCACTGTAGGCGTAGCTGCTAACATCCTAATGTTAGTGGCTGAGAGAGGTTGCGGGAAAAGCATGTGTAAGCAATGGGCCTGAACTCCCGTGTATCTGAGTTGAATACAGCGATTTCCAATGGCCTACTTCAATCATACTGTAGCTAGGTTCCAACTCCCATATCAGAGTGGGTAGCAGACATCTGCCTCCCATACAAACACACTTCTGAGAGTTGAGCTGACGGCCTGTACCTCCACATCCAGCCTGCTGGTACCCTTCGCTTCTAAAAGGCCTAGGCTCGCTGTTTGACGGAAGTGTTGGGAGAGGTAATTGGAATCTCCCGGCACACAAGACTAGTGCCTCCAAGCTCAATCCAGCGTTTTCCTAGTAATTCCTGTGGTAGACTGCTGCTACATACTAAGTTGCATACGTGAGAAGGTAGCTGAACGCCTTGTCCAAAAGCATCTTACTTCTGAGAGTTGAGCTCACTCTCAGTCCCTCACAGTTCCACACTGCCTGCAGAGTGAGTTTCGCAGGTCTTCACCAGACACGTTTGCCACAGGCTTCTGAGACGCAAGTTAACAATGCAGACCCGGAGGGTATCTCCAGGTGCAGTAGAGTGGTAATCTTGGAACCTCCTGACTCAGAATACTGCTACCTTCACACTGCCGTAAGAATGCAGCTAGTTGAGAGCTGGCTTCTAGGCATGCTTCCCTGGGAGAGCTGAGGACAGGGCAGAACCCTCCCGCATCCTGCCTGACTGTAGGCTTGGCTGCTAACATCCTAATGTTAGTGGCTGAGAGAGGTTGGGGGAAAAGCATGTGTAAGCATTGGGCCTGAACTCCTGTGTATCTGAGTTGAATACAGCGATTTCCAATGCACTTCTTCAATCAGAGTGTAGCTAGTTTCCAACTCCCATGTCAAAGTGGGTAGCAGACTTCTGCCTCCCCTGCATACACACTTCTGAGAGTTGAGCTTAAGGCCTGTACCTCCCCATCCAGCCTGCTGGTTCCTTTCACTTCTAAAAGGCCTAGGCTCGCTGTTTGACGGAAGTGTTGGGAGAGGTAATTGGAATCTCCCGGCACACAAGACTAGTGCCTCCAAGCTCAATCCAGAGATTTCCTAGTAATTCCTGTGGTAGATGGTGCTACATACTAAGTTCCATACGTGAGAAGGTGGGTGAACGCCTTGTCTAAAAGCATCTTACTTCTGAGAGTTGAGCTCACCCTCAGTCCCTCACAGTTCCACACTGCCTGCAGAGTGAGTTTCGCAGGTCTTCACCAGACACGTTTGCCACAGGCTTCTGAGACGCAAGTTAACAATGCAGACCCGGAGGGTATCTCCAGGTGCAGTAGAGTGGTAATGTTGGAACCTCCTGACTCAGAATACTGCTACCTTCACACTGCCATAAGAATGCAGCTAGTTGAGAGCTGGCTTCTAGGCATGCTTCCTTGGGAGAGCTGAAGACAGGGCAGAACCCACCCGCATCCTGCCTGAATGTAGGCGTAGCTGCTAACATCCTAAGGTTAGTGGCTGAGAGAGGTTGCGGGAAAAGCATGTGTAAGCATTGGGCCTGAAATCCTGTGTATCTGAGTTGAATACAGCGATTTCCAATGGCCTTCTTCAATCAGAGAGTAGCTAGTTTCCAACTCCCATGTCAGAGTGGGTAGCAGACATCTGCCTCCCCTGCATACACACTTCTGAGAGTTGAGCTTAAGGCCTGTACCTCCCCATGCAGCCTGCTGGTTCCTTTCACTTCTAAAAGGCCTAGGCTCGCTGTTTGACGGAAGTGTTGGGAGAGGTAATTGGAATCTCCCGGCACACAAGACTAGTGCCTCCAAGCTCAATCCAGCGATTTCCTAGTAATTCCTGTGGTAGATGGTGCTACATACTAAGTTCCATACGTGAGAAGGTGGGTGAACGCCTTGTCTAAAAGCATCTTACTTCTGAGAGTTGAGCTCACCCTCAGTACCTCACAGTTCCACACTGCCTGCAGAGTGAGTTTCGCAGGTCTTCACCAGACACGTTTGCCACAGTCTTCTGAGACGCAAGTTAACAATGCAGACCCGGAGGGTATCTCCAGGTGCAGTAGAGTGGTAATCTTGGAACCTCCTGACTCAGAATACTGCTACCTTCACACTGCCATAAGAATGCAGCTAGTTGAGAGCTGGCTTCTAGGCATGCTTCCTTGGGAGAGCTGAAGACAGGGCAGAACCCACCCGCATCCTGCCTGACTGTAGGCGTAGCTGCTAACATCCTAATATTAGTGGCTGAGAGAGGTTGCGGGAAAAGCATGTGTAAGCATTGGGCCTGAACTCCTGTGTGTCTGAGTTGAATACAGCGATTTCCAATGGCCTTCTTCAATCAGAGAGTAGCTAGTTTCCAACTCCCATGTCAGAGTGGGTAGCAGACATCTGCCTCCCCTGCATACACACTTCTGAGACTTGAGCTTAAGGCCTGTACCTCCCCATCCAGCCTGCTGGTTCCTTTCACTTCTAAAAGGCCTAGGCTCGCTGTTTGACGGAAGTGTTGGGAGAGGTAATTGGAATCTCCCGGCACACAAGACTAGTGCCTCCAAGCTGAATCCAGCGATTTCCTAGTAATTCCTGTGGTAGACTGGTGCTACATACAAAGTTCCATACGATGGAAGGTAGTTGAACGCCTTGTCCAAAAGCATCTTACTTCTGAGAGTTGAGCTCACCCTCAGTCCCTCACAGTTCCACACTGCCTGCAGAGTGAGTTTCGCAGGTCTTCACCAGACACGTTTGCCACAGGCTTCTGAGACGCAAGTTAACAATGCAGACCCGGAGGGTTTCGCCAGGTGCAGTCGAGTGGTAATCTTGGAACCTCCTGACTCAGAATACTGCTACCTTCACACTGCCATAAGAATGCAGCTAGTTGAGAGCAGGCTTCTAGGCATGCTTCCCTGGGAGAGCTGAGGACAGGGCAGAACCCTCCCGCATCCTGCCTGACTGTAGGCGTAGCTGCTAACATCCTAATGTTAGTGGCTGAGAGAGGTTGGGGGAAAAGCTTGTGTAAGCAATGGGCCTGAACTCCCGTGTATCTGAGTTGAATACAGCGATTTCCAATGGCCTACTTCAATCATACTGTAGCTAGGTTCCAACTCCCATGTCAGAGTGGGTAGCAGACATCTGCCTCCCATACATACACACTTCTGAGAGTTGAGCTGACGGCCTGTACCTCCACATCCAGCCTGCTGGTACCCTTCGCTTCTAAAAGGCCTAGGCTCGCTGTTTGACGGTAGTGTTGGGAGAGGTAATTGGAATCTCCCGGCACACAAGACTAGTGCCTCCAAGCTCAATCCAGCGATTTCCTAGTAATTCCTGTGGTAGACTGCTGCTACATACTAAGTTGCATACGTGAGAAGGTAGCTGAACGCCTTGTCTAAAAGCATCTTACTTCTGAGAGTTGAGCTCACCCTCAGTCCCTCACAGTTCCACACTGCCTGCAGAGTGAGTTTCGCAGGTCTTCACCAGAGACGTTTGCCACAGGCTTCTGAGACGCAAGATAACAATGCAGACCCGGAGGGTATCTCCAGGTGCAGTAGAGTGGTAATGTTGGAACCTCCTGACTCAGAATACTGCTACCTTCACACTCCCATAAGAATGCAGCTAGTTGAGAGCTGGCTTCTAGGCATGCTTCCTTGGGAGAGCTGAAGACAGGGCAGAACCCACCCGCATCCTGCCTGACTGTAGGCATAGCTGCTAACATCCTAAGGTTAGTGGCTGAGAGAGGTTGCGGGAAAAGCATGTGTAAGCATTGGGCCTGAAATCCTGTGTATCTGAGTTGAATACAGCGATTTCCAATGGCCTTCTTCAATCAGAGAGTAGCTAGTTTCCAACTCCCATGTCAGAGTGGGTAGCAGACATGTGCCTCCCCTGCATACACACTTCTGAGACTTGAGCTTAAGGCCTGTACCTCCCCATCCAGCCTGCTGGTTCCTTTCACTTCTAAAAGGCCTAGGCTCGCTGTTTGACGGAAGTGTTGGGAGAGGTAATTGGAATCTCCCGGCACACAAGACTAGTGCCTCCAAGCTCAATCCAGCGATTTCCTAGTAATTCCTGTGGTAGACTGGTGCTACATACAAAGTTCCATACGATGGAAGGTAGTTGAACGCCTTGTCCAAAAGCATCTTACTTCTGAGAGTTGAGCTCACCCTCAGTCCCTCACAGTTCCACACTGCCTGCAGAGTGAGTTTCGCAGGTCTTCACCAGACACGTTTGCCACAGGCTTCTGAGACGCAAGTTAACAATGCAGACCCGGAGGGTTTCGCCAGGTGCAGTCGAGTGGTAATCTTGGAACCTCCTGACTCAGAATACTGCTACCTTCACACTGCCATAAGAATGCAGCTAGTTGAGAGCAGGCTTCTAGGCATGCTTCCCTGGGAGAGCTGAGGACAGGGCAGAACCCTCCCGCATCCTGCCTGACTGTAGGCGTAGCTGCTAACATCCTAATGTTAGTGGCTGAGAGAGGTTGGGGGAAAAGCTTGTGTAAGCAATGGGCCTGAACTCCTGTGTTTCTGAGTTGAATACAGCGATTTCCAATGGCCTACTTCAATCATACTGTAGCTAGGTTCCAACTCCCATGTCAGAGTGGGTAGCAGACATCTGCCTCCCATACATACACACTTCTGAGAGTTGAGCTGACGGCCTGTACCTCCACATCCAGCCTGCTGGTACCCTTCGCTTCTAAAAGGCCTAGGCTCGCTGTTTGACGGTAGTGTTGGGAGAGGTAATTGGAATCTCCCGGCACACAAGACTAGTGCCTCCAAGCTCAATCCAGCGATTTCCTAGTAATTCCTGTGGTAGACTGCTGCTACATACTAAGTTGCATACGTGAGAAGGTAGCTGAACGCCTTGTCCAAAAGCATCTTACTTCTGAGAGTTGAGCTCACTCTCAGTCCCTCACAGTTCCACACTGCCTGCAGAGTGAGTTTCGCAGGTCTTCACCAGACACGTTTGCCACAGGCTTCTGAGACGCAAGTTAACAATGCAGACCCGGAGGGTATCTCCAGGTGCAGTAGAGTGGTAATCTTGGAACCTCCTGACTCAGAATACTGCTACCTTCACACTGCCATAAGAATGCAGCTAGTTGAGAGCTGGCTTCTAGGCATGCTTCCCTGGGAGACCTGAGGACAGGGCAGAACCCTCCCGCATCCTGCCTGACTGTAGGCTTGGCTGCTAACATCCTAATGTTAGTGGCTGAGAGAGGTTGCGGGAAAAGCATGTGTAAGCATTGGGCCTGAACTCCTGTGTATCTGAGTTGAATACAGCGATTTCCAATGGCCTTCTTCAATCAGAGTGTAGGTAGTTTCCAACTCCCATGTCAAAGTGGGTAGCAGACTTCTGCCTCCCCTGCATACACACTTCTGAGAGTTGAGCTTAAGGCCTGTACCTCCCCATCCAGCCTGCTGGTTCCTTTCACTTCTAAAAGGCCTAGGCTCGCTGTTTGACGGAAGTGTTGGGAGAGGTAATTGGAATCTCCCGGCACACAAGACTAGTGCCTCCAAGCTGAATCCAGCGATTTCCTAGTAATTCCTGTGGTAGATGGTGCTACATACTAAGTTCCATATGTGAGAAGGTGGGTGAACGCCTTGTCTAAAAGCATCTTACTTCTGAGAGTTGAGCTCACCCTCAGTCCCTCACAGTTCCACACTGCCTGCAGAGTGAGTTTCGCAGGTCTTCACCAGAGACGTTTGCCACAGGCTTCTGAGACGCAAGTTAACAATGCAGACCCGGAGGGTATCTCCAGGTGCAGTAGAGTGGTAATGTTGGAACCTCCTGACTCAGAATACTGCTACCTTCACACTGCCATAAGAATGCAGCTAGTTGAGAGCTGGCTTCTAGGCATGCTTCCTTGGGAGAGCTGAAGACAGGGCAGAACCCTCCCGCATCCTGCCTGAATGTAGGCGTAGCTGCTAACATCCTAAGGTTAGTGGCTGAGAGAGGTTGCGGGAAAAGCATGTGTAAGCATTGGGCCTGAACTCCTGTGTATCTGAGTTGAATACAGCGATTTCCAATGGCCTTCTTCAATCAGAGAGTAGCTAGTTTCCAACTCCCATGTCAGAGTGGGTAGCAGACATCTGCCTCCCCTGCATACACACTTCTGAGAGTTGAGCTTAAGGCCTGTACCTCCCCATCCAGCCTGCTGGTTCCTTTCACTTCTAAAAGGCCTAGGCTCGCTGTTTGACGGAAGTGTTGGGAGAGGTAATTGGAATCTCCCGGCACACAAGACTAGTGCCTCCAAGCTCAATCCAGCGATTTCCTAGTAATTCCTGTGGTAGATGGTGCTACATACTAAGTTCCATACGTGAGAAGGTGGGTGAACGCCTTGTCTAAAAGCATCTTACTTCTGAGAGTTGAGCTCACCCTCAGTCCCTCACAGTTCCACACTGCCTGCAGAGTGAGTTTCGCAGGTCTTCACCAGACAGGTTTGCCACAGTCTTCTGAGACGCAAGTTAACAATGCAGACCCGGAGGGTATCTCCAGGTGCAGTAGAGTGGTAATGTTGGAACCTCCTGACTCAGAATACTGCTACCTTCACACTGCCATAAGAATGCAGCTAGTTGAGAGCTGGCTTCTAGGCATGCT
Source organism: Canis aureus (assembly GCF_053574225.1). Taxonomy (NCBI): domain Eukaryota; kingdom Metazoa; phylum Chordata; class Mammalia; order Carnivora; family Canidae; genus Canis; species Canis aureus. Next base: position 81,280 of record NC_135619.1, read on the forward strand.
TCCTTGGGAGAGCTGAAGACAGGGCAGAACCCACCCGCATCCTGCCTGACTGTAGGCGTAGCTGCTAACATCCTAAGTTTAGTGGTTGAGAGAGGTTGCGGGAAAAGCATGTGTAAGCATTGGGCCTGAAATCCTGTGTATCTGAGTTGAATACAGCGATTTCCAATGGCCTTCTTCAATCAGAGAGTAGCTAGTTTCCAACTCCCATGTCAGAGTGGGTAGCAGACATCTGCCTCCCCTGCATACACACTTCTGAGACTTGAGCTTAAGGCCTGTACCTCCCCATCCAGCCTGCTGGTTCCTTTCACTTCTAAAAGGCCTAGGCTCGCTGTTTGACGGAAGTGTTGGGAGAGGTAATTGGAATCTCCCGGCACACAAGACTAGTGCCTCCAAGCTCAATCCAGCGATTTCCTAGTAATTCCTGTGGTAGACTGGTGCTACATACAAAGTTCCATACGATGGAAGGTAGTTGAACGCCTTGTCCAAAAGCATCTTACTTCTGAGAGTTGAGCTCACCCTCAGTCCCTCACAGTTCCACACTGCCTGCAGAGTGAGTTTCGCAGGTCTTCACCAGACACGTTTGCCACAGGCTTCTGAGACGCAAGTTAACAATGCAGACCCGGAGGGTTTCGCCAGGTGCAGTCGAGTGGTAATCTTGGAACCTCCTGACTCAGAATACTGCTACCTTCACACTGCCATAAGAATGCAGCTAGTTGAGAGCAGGCTTCTAGGCATGCTTCCCTGGGAGAGCTGAGGACAGGGCAGAACCCTCCCGCATCCTGCCTGACTGTAGGCGTAGCTGCTAACATCCTAATGTTAGTGGCTGAGAGAGGTTGCGGGAAAAGCTTGTGTAAGCAATGGGCCTGAACTCCCGTGTATCTGAGTTGAATACAGCGATTTCCAATGGCCTACTTCAATCATACTGTAGCTAGGTTCCAACTCCCATGTCAGAGTGGGTAGCAGACATCTGCCTCCCATACATACACACTTCTGAGAGTTGAGCTGACGGCCTGTACCTCCACATCCAGCCTGCTGGTACCCTTCGCTTCTAAAAGGCCTAGGCTCGCTGTTTGACGGTAGTGTTGGGAGAGGTAATTGGAATCTCCCGGCACACAAGACTAGTGCCTCCAAGCTCAATCCAGCGATTTCCTAGTAATTCCTGTGGTAGACTGCTGCTACATACTAAGTTGCATACGTGAGAAGGTAGCTGAACGCCTTGTCCAAAAGCATCTTACTTCTGAGAGTTGAGCTCACTCTCAGTCCCTCACAGTTCCACACTGCCTGCAGAGTGAGTTTCGCAGGTCTTCACCAGACACGTTTGCCACAGGCTTCTGAGACGCAAGTTAACAATGCAGACCCGGAGGGTATCTCCAGGTGCAGTAGAGTGGTAATCTTGGAACCTCCTGACTCAGAATACTGCTACCTTCACACTGCCATAAGAATGCAGCTAGTTGAGAGCTGGCTTCTAGGCATGCTTCCCCTGGGAGACCTGAGGACAGGGCAGAACCCTCCCGCATCCTGCCTGACTGTAGGCTTGGCTGCTAACATCCTAATGTTAGTGGCTGAGAGAGGTTGCGGGAAAAGCATGTGTAAGCATTGGGCCTGAACTCCTGTGTATCTGAGTTGAATACAGCGATTTCCAATGGCCTTCTTCAATCAGAGTGTAGGTAGTTTCCAACTCCCATGTCAAAGTGGGTAGCAGACTTCTGCCTCCCCTGCATACACACTTCTGAGAGTTGAGCTTAAGGCCTGTACCTCCCCATCCAGCCTGCTGGTTCCTTTCACTTCTAAAAGGCCTAGGCTCGCTGTTTGACGGAAGTGTTGGGAGAGGTAATTGGAATCTCCCGGCACACAAGACTAGTGCCTCCAAGCTGAATCCAGCGATTTCCTAGTAATTCCTGTGGTAGATGGTGCTACATACTAAGTTCCATATGTGAGAAGGTGGGTGAACGCCTTGTCTAAAAGCATCTTTCTTCTGAGAGTTGAGCTCACCCTCAGTCCCTCACAGTTCCACACTGCCTGCAGAGTGAGTTTCGCAGGTCTTCACCAGAGACGTTTGCCACAGGCTTCTGAGACGCAAGTTAACAATGCAGACCCGGAGGGTATCTCCAGGTGCAGTAGAGTGGTAATGTTAGAACCTCCTGACTCAGAATACTGCTACCTTCACACTGCCATAAGAATGCAGCTAGTTGAGAGCTGGCTTCTAGGCATGCTTCCTTGGGAGAGCTGAAGACAGGGCAGAACCCTCCCGCATCCTGCCTGAATGTAGGCGTAGCTGCTAACATCCTAAGGTTAGTGGCTGAGAGAGGTTGCGGGAAAAGCATGTGTAAGCATTGGGCCTGAACTCCTGTGTATCTGAGTTGAATACAGCGATTTCCAATGGCCTTCTTCAATCAGAGAGTAGCTAGTTTCCAACTCCCATGTCAGAGTGGGTAGCAGACATCTGCCTCCCCTGCATACACACTTCTGAGAGTTGAGCTTAAGGCCTGTACCTCCCCATCCAGCCTGCTGGTTCCTTTCACTTCTAAAAGGCCTAGGCTCGCTGTTTGACGGTAGTGTTGGGAGAGGTAGTTGGAATCTCCCGGCACACAAGACTAGTGCCTCAAAGCTCAATCCAGCGATTTCCTAGTAATTCCTGTGGTAGACTGCTGCTACATACTAAGTTGCATACGTGAGAAGGTAGCTGAACGCCTTGTCCAAAAGCATCTTACTTCTGAGAGATGAGCTCACTCCCAGTCCCTCACAGTTCCACACTGCCTGCAGAGTGAGTTTCGCAGGTCTTCACCAGACACGTTTGCCACAGGCTTCTGAGACGCAAGTTAACAATGCAGACCCGGAGGGTATCTCCAGGTGCAGTAGAGTGGTAATCTTGGAACCTCCTGACTCAGAATACTGCTACCTTCACACTGCCATAAGAATGCAGCTAGTTGAGAGCTGGCTTCTAGGCATGCTTCCCTGGGAGACCTGAGGACAGGGCAGAACCCTCCCGCATCCTGCCTGACTGTAGGCTTGGCTGCTAACATCCTAATGTTAGTGGCTGAGAGAGGTTGCGGGAAAAGCATGTGTAAGCATTGGGCCTGAACTCCTGTGTATCTGAGTTGAATACAGCGATTTCCAATGGCCTTCTTCAATCAGAGTGTAGGTAGTTTCCAACTCCCATGTCAAAGTGGGTAGCAGACTTCTGCCTCCCCTGCATACACACTTCTGAGAGTTGAGCTTAAGGCCTGTACCTCCCCATCCAGCCTGCTGGTTCCTTTCACTTCTAAAAGGCCTAGGCTCGCTGTTTGACGGAAGTGTTGGGAGAGGTAATTGGAATCTCCCGGCACACAAGACTAGTGCCTCCAAGCTCAATCCAGCGATTTCCTAGTAATTCCTGTGGTAGATGGTGCTACATACTAAGTTCCATACGTGAGAAGGTGGGTGAACGCCTTGTCTAAAAGCATCTTACTTCTGAGAGTTGAGCTCACCCTCAGTCCCTCACAGTTCCACACTGCCTGCAGAGTGAGTTTCGCAGGTCTTCACCAGACACGTTTGCCACAGGCTTCTGAGACGCAAGTTAACAATGCAGACCCGGAGGGTATCTCCAGGTGCAGTAGAGTGGTAATCTTGGAACCTCCTGACTCAGAATACTGCTACCTTCACACTGCCATAAGAATGCAGCTAGTTGAGAGCTGGCTTCTAGGCATGCTTCCTTGGGAGAGCTGAAGACAGGGCAGAACCCACCCGCATTCTGCCTGACTGTAGGCGTAGCTGCTAACATCCTAATATTAGTGGCTGAGAGAGGTTGCGGGAAAAGCATGTGTAAGCATTGGGCCTGAACTCCTGTGTGTCTGAGTTGAATACAGCGATTTCCAATGGCCTTCTTCAATCAGAGAGTAGCTAGTTTCCAACTCCCATGTCAGAGTGGGTAGCAGACATCTGCCTCCCCTGCATACACACTTCTGAGAGTTGAGCTTAAGGCCTGTACCTCCCCATCCAGCCTGCTGGTTCCTTTCACTTCTAAAAGGCCTAGGCTCGCTGTTTGACGGAAGTGTTGGGAGAGGTAATTGGAATCTCCCGGCACACAAGACTAGTGCCTCCAAGCTCAATCCAGCGATTTCCTAGTAATTCCTGTGGTAGACTGGTGCTACATACAAAGTTCCATACGATGGAAGGTAGTTGAACGCCTTGTCCAAAAGCATCTTACTTCTGAGAGTTGAGCTCACCCTCAGTCCCTCACAGTTCCACACTGCCTGCAGAGTGAGTTTCGCAGGTCTTCACCAGACACGTTTGCCACAGGCTTCTGAGACACAAGTTAACAATGCAGACCCGGAGGGTATCTCCAGGTGCAGTCGAGTGGTAATCTTGGAACCTCCTGACTCAGAATACTGCTACCTTCACACTGCCATAAGAATGCAGCTAGTTGAGAGCTGGCTTCTAGGCATGCTTCCCTGGGAGAGCTGAGGACAGGGCAGAACCCTCCCGCATCCTGCCTGACTGTAGGCGTAGCTGCTAACATCCTAATGTTAGTGGCTGAGAGAGGTTGGGGGAAAAGCTTGTGTAAGCAATGGGCCTGAACTCCCGTGTATCTGAGTTGAATACAGCGATTTCCAATGGCCTACTTCAATCATACTGTAGCTAGGTTCCAACTCCCACATCAGAGTGGGTAGCAGACATCTGCCTCCCATACATACACACTTCTGAGAGTTGAGCTGACGGCCTGTACCTCCACATCCAGCCTGCTGGTACCCTTCGCTTCTAAAATGCCTTGACTCGCTGTTTGACGGTAGTGTTGGGAGAGGTAATTGGAATCTCCCGACACACAAGACTAGTGCCTCCAAGCTCAATCCAGCGATTTCCTAGTAATTCCTGTGGTAGACTGCTGCTACATACTAAGTTGCATACGTGAGAAGGTAGCTGAACGCCTTGTCTAAAAGCATCTTACTTCTGAGAGTTGAGCTCACTCTCAGTCCCTCACAGTTCCACACTGCCTGCAGAGTGAGTTTCGCAGGTCTTCACCAGAGACGTTTGCCACAGGCTTGTGAGACGCAAGTTAACAATGCAGACCCGGAGGGTATCTCCAGGTGCAGTAGAGTGGTAATGTTGGAACCTCCTGACTCAGAATACTGCTACCTTCTCTCTGCCATAAGAATGCAGCTAGTTGAGAGCTGGCTTCTAGGCATGCTTCCTTGGGAGAGCTGAAGACAGGGCAGAACCCACCCGCATCCTGCCTGACTGTAGGCGTAGCTGCTAACATCCTAAGGTTAGTGGCTGAGAGAGGTTGCGGGAAAAGCATGTGTAAGCATTGGGCCTGAACTCCTGTGTATCTGAGTTGAATACAGCGATTTCCAATGGCCTTAACAATCAGAGTGTAGCTAGTTTCCAACTCCCATGTCAGAGTGGGTAGCAGACATCTGCCTCCCCTACATACACACTTCTGAGAGTTGAGCTTAAGGCCTGTACCTCCCCATCCAGCCTGCTGGTTCCTTTCACTTCTAAAAGGCCTAGGCTCGCTGTTTGACGGAAGTGTTGGGAGAGGTAATTGGAATCTCCCGGCACACAAGATTAGTGCCTCCAAGCTCAATCCAGCGATTTCCTAGTAATTCCTGTGGTAGACTGGTGCTACATACTAAGTTTCATACGTGAGAAGGTAGCTGAACGCCTTGTCCAAAAGCATCTTACTTCTGAGAGTTGAGCTCACTCTCAGTCCCTCACAGTTCCACACTGCCTGCAGAGTGAGTTTCGCAAGTCTTCACCAGAGACGTTTGCCACCGGCTTCTGAGACGCAAGTTAACAATGCAGACCCGGAGGGTATCTCCAGGTGCAGTCGAGTGGTAATCTTGGAACCTCCTGACTCAGAATACTGCTACCTTCACACTGCCATAAGAATGCAGCTAGTTGAGAGCTGGCTTCTAGGCATGCTTCCCTGGGAGAGCTGAGGACAGGGCAGAACCCTCCCGCATCTTGCCTGACTGTAGGCGTAGCTGCTAACATCCTAATGTTAGGGGCTGAGAGAGGTTGGGGGAAAAGCTTGTGTAAGCCATGGGCCTGAACTCCCGTGTATCTGAGTTGAATACAGCGATTTCCAATGGCCTACTTCAATCATACTGTAGCTAGGTTCCAACTCCCATGTCAGAGTGGGTAGCAGACATCTGCCTCCCATACATACACACTTCTGAGAGTTGAGCTGACGGCCTGTACCTCCACATCCAGCCTGCTGGTACCCTTCGCTTCTAAAAGGCCTAGGCTCGCTGTTTGACGGTAGTGTTGGGAGAGGTAATTGGAATCTCCCGGCACACAAGACTAGTGCCTCCAAGCTCAATCCAGCGATTTCCTAGTAATTCCTGTGGTAGACTGCTGCTACATACTAAGTTGCATACGTGAGAAGGTAGCTGAACGCCTTGTCTAAAAGCATCTTACTTCTGAGAGTTGAGCTCACCCTCAGTCCCTCACAGTTCCACACTGCCTGCAGAGTGAGTTTCGCAGGTCTTCACCAGACACGTTTGCCACAGGCTTCTGAGACGCAAGTTAACAATGCAGACCCGGAGGGTATCTCCTGGTGCAGTAGAGTGGTAATCTTGGAACCTCCTGACTCAGAATACTGCTACCTTCACACTGCCATAAGAATGCAGCTAGTTGAGAGCTGGCTTCTAGGCATGCTTCCTTGGGAGAGCTGAAGACAGGGCAGAACCCACCCGCATCCTGCCTGACAGTAGGCGTAGCTGCTAACATCCTAAGGTTAGTGGCTGAGAGAGGTTGCGGGAAAAGCATGTGTAAGCATTGGGCCTGAACTCCTGTGTCTCTGAGTTGAATACAGCGATTTCCAATAGCCTTCTTCAATCAGAGTGTAGCTAGTTTCCGACTCCCATGTCAAAGTGGGTAGCAGACTTCTGCCTCCCCTGCATACACACTTCTGAGAGTTGAGCTTAAGGCCTGTACCTCCCCATGCAGCCTGCTGGTTCCTTTCACTTCTAAAAGGCCTAGGCTCGCTGTTTGACGGAAGTGTTGGGAGAGGTAATTGGAATCTCCCGGCACACAAGACTAGTGCCTCCAAGCTCAATCCAGCGATTTCCTAGTAATTCCTGTGGTAGACTGGTGCTACATACAAAGTTCCATACGATGGAAGGTAGTTGAACGCCTTGCCAAAAGCATCTTACTTCTGAGAGTTGAGCTCACCCTCAGTCCCTCACAGTTCCACACTGCCTGCAGAGTGAGTTTCGCAGGTCTTCACCAGACATGTTTGCCACAGGCTTCTGAGACGCAAGTTAAGAAGGCAGACCTGGAGGGTATCTCCAGGTGCAGTCGAGTGGTAATCTTGGAACCTCCTGACTCAGAATACTGCTACCTTCACACTGCCATAAGAATGAAGCTAGTTGAGAGCTGGCTTCTAGGCATGCTTCCTTGGGAGAGCTGAGGACAGGGCAGAACCCACACGCATCCTGCCTGACTGTAGTCGTAGCTGCTAACATCCTAAGATTAGTGGCTGAGAGAGGTTGCGGGCAAAGTATGTGTAAGCATTGGGCCTGAACTCCTGTGTATCTGAGTTGAATACAGCGATTTCCAATGGCCTTCTACAATCAGAGTGTAGCTGGTTTCCAACTCCCATGTCAGAGTGGGTAGCAGACATCTGCCTCCCCTGCATAAACACTTCTGAGAGTTGAGCTGATGTCCTGTGCCTCCACATCCAGCCTGCTGGTATCCTTTGCTTCTAAAAGGCCTAGGCTGGCTGTTTGACGGAAGTGTTGGGAGAGGTAAATGGAATCTCCAGGCACAGAAGACTAGTGCCTCCAAGCTCAATCCAGCGATTTCCTAGTAATTCCTGTGGTAGACTGGTGCTACATACTAAGTTCCATACGTGAGAAGGTATCTGAACGCCTTGTCCAAAAGCATCTTACTTCTGAGAGTTGAGCTCACCCTCAGTCCCTCACAGTTCCACACTGCCTGCAGAATGAGATTCGCAGGTCTTCACCAGACACGTTTGCCACAGGCTTCTGAGACGCAAGTTAACAATGTACACCTGGAGGGTATCTCCAGGTGCAGTAGAGTGGTAATCTTGGAACTTCCTGACTGAGAATACTGCTACCTTCACACTGCCATAAGAATGCAGCTAGTTGAGAGCTGGCTTCTAGGCATGCTTCCTTGGGAGAGCTGAGGACAGGGCAGAACCCTCCCGCATCCTGCCTGTCTGTAGGCGTAGCTGCTAACATCCTTTTTTTTTTTTTAATTTTTATTTATTTATGATAGTCACAGAGAGAGAAAGAGAGAGAGGCAGAGACACAGGCAGAGGGAGAAGCAGGCTCCATGCACCAGAAGCCCGACCTGGGATTCGATCCCGGGTCTCCAGGATCGCGCCCTGGGCCAAAGGCAGGCGCCAAACCACTGTGCCACCCAGGGATCCCAGCTGCTAACATCCTAATGTTAGTGGCTGAGAGAGGTTGGGGGAAAAGCATGTGTAAGCAATGGGCCTGAACTCCCGTGTATCTGAGTTGAATACAGCGATTTCCAATGGCCTACTTCAATCAGACTGTAGCTAGGTTCCAACTCCCATGTCAGAGTGGGTAGCAGACATCTGCCTCCCATACATACACACTTCTGAGAGTTGAGCTGACGGCCTGTACCTCCACATCCAGCCTGCTGGTACCCTTCGCTTCTAAAAGGCCTAGGCTTGCTGTTTGACGGTAGTGTTGGGAGAGGTAATTGGAATCTCCCGGCACACAAGACTAGTGCCTCCAAGCTCAATCCAGCGATTTCCTAGTAATTCCTGTGGTAGACTGGTGCTACCTACTAAGTTGCATACGTGAGAAGGTAGCTGAACGCCTTGTCCAAAAGCATCTTACTTCTGAGAGTTGAGCTCACTCTCAGTCCCTCACAGTTCCACACTGCCTGCAGAGTGAGTTTCGCAGGTCTTCACCAGACAAGTTTGCCACAGGCTTCTGAGACGCAAGTTAACAATGCAGACCCGGAGGCTTTCGCCAGGTGCAGTCGAGTGGTAATCTTGGAACCTCCTGACTCAGAATACTGCTACCTTCACACTGCCATTAGAATGCAGCTAGTTGAGACCTGGCTTCTAGGCATGCTTCCCTGGGAGTGCTGAGGACAGGGCAGAACCTACCCGCATCCTGCCTCACTGTAGGCGTAGCTGCTAACATCCTAATGTTAGTGCCTGAGAGAGGTTGCGGGAAAAGCATGTGTAAGCAATGGGCCTGAACTCCCGTGTATCTGAGTTGAATACAGCGATTTCCAATGGCCTACTTCAATCATACTGTTACTAGGTTTCAACTCCCATGTCAGAGTGGGTAGCAGACATCTGCCTCCCATACAAACTCACTTCTGAGAGTTGAGTTGACGGCCTGTACCTCCACATCCAGCCTGCTGGTACCCTTCGCTTCTAAAAGGCCTAGGCTCGCTGTTTGACGGAAGTGTTGGGAGAGGTAATTGGAATCTCCCGGCACACAAGACTAGTGCCTCCAAGCTCAATCCAGCGATTTCCTAGTAATTCCTGTGGTAGACTGGTGCTACATACTAAGTTGCATACGTGAGAAGGTAGCTGAACGCCTTGTCCAAAAGCATCTTACTTCTGAGAGTTGAGCTCACCCTCAGTCCCTCACAGTTCCACACTGCCTGCAGAGTGAGTTTCGCAGGTCTTCACCAGACAAGTTTGCCACAGGCTTCTGAGACGCAAGTTAACAATGCAGACCCGGAGGGTTTCTCCAGGTGCAGTCGAGTGGTAATCTTGGAACCTCCTGACTCAGAATACTGCTACCTTCACACTGCCATAAGAATGCAGCTAGTTGAGAGCTGGCTTCTAGGCATGCTTCCTTGGGAGAGCTGAAGACAGGGCAGAACCCACCCGCATCCTGCCTGACTGTAGGCGTAGCTGCTAACATCCTAAGGTTAGTGGCTGAGAGAGGTTGCGGGAAAAGCATGTGTAAGCATTGGGCCTGAACTCCTGTGTATCTGAGTTGAATACAGCGATTTCCAATGGCCTTCTTCAATCAGAGAGTAGCTAGTTTCCAACTCCCATGTCAGAGTGGGTAGCAGACATCTGCCTCCCTTGCATACACACTTCTGAGAGTTGAGCTTAAGGCCTGTACCTCCCCATCCAGCCTGCTGGTTCCTTTCACTTCTAAAAGGCCTAGGCTCGCTGTTTGACGGAAGTGTTGGGAGAGGTAATTGGAATCTCCAGGCACACAAGACTAGTGCCTCCAAGCTCAATCCAGCGATTTCCTAGTAATTCCTGTGGTAGACTGGTGCTACATACTAAGGTCCATACGATGGAAGGTAGTTGAACGCCTTGTCCAAAAGCATCTTACTTCTGAGAGTTGAGCTCACCCTCAGTCCCTCACAGTTCCACACTGCCTGCAGAGTGAGTTTCGCAGGTCTTCACCAGACACGTTTGCCACAGGCTTCTGAGACGCAAGTTAACAATGCAGACCCGGAGGGTTTCGCCAGGTGCAGTCGAGTGGTAATCTTGGAACCTCCTGACTCAGAATACTGCTACCTTCACACTGCCGTAAGAATGCAGCTAGTTGAGAGCTGGCTTCTAGGCATGCTTCCCTGGGAGTGCGAAGGACAGGGCAGAACCCTCCCGCATCCTGCCTGACTGTAGTCTTGGCTGCTAACATCCTAAGGATAGTGGCTGAGAGAGGTTGGGGGAAAAGCATGTGTAAGCATTGGGCCTGAACTCCTGTGTATCTGAGTTGAATACAGCGATTTCCAATGGACTTCTTCAATCAGAGTGTAGCTAGTTTCCAACTCCCATGTCAAAGTGGGTAGCAGACTTCTGCGTCCCCTGCATACACACTTCTGAGAGTTGAGCTTAAGGCCTGTACCTCCCCATCCAGCCTGCTGGTTCCTTTCACTTCTAAAAGGCCTAGGCTCGCTGTTTGACGGAAGTGTTGGGAGAGGTAATTGGAATCTCCCGGCACACAAGACTAGTGCCTCCAAGCTCAATCCAGCGATTTCCTAGTAATTCCTGTGGTAGATGGTGCTACATACTAAGTTCCATACGTGAGAAGGTGGGTGAACGCCTTGTCTAAAAGCATATTACTTCTGAGAGTTGAGCTCACTCTCAGTTCCTCACAGTTCCACACTGCCTGCAGAGTGAGTTTCGCAGGTCTTCACCAGAGACGTTTGCCACCGGCTTCTGAGACGCAAGTTAACAATGCAGACCCGGAGGGTATCTCCAGGTGCAGTAGAGTGGTAATCTTGGAACCTCCTGACTCAGAATACTGCTACCTTCACACTGCCATAAGAATGCAGCTAGTTGAGAGCTGGCTTCTAGGCATGCTTCCTTAGGAGAGCTGAAGACAGGGCAGAACCCACCCGCATCCTGCCTGACTGTAGGCGTAGCTGCTAACATCCTAAGGTTAGTGGCTGAGAGAGGTTGCGGGAAAAGCATGTGTAAGCATTGGGCCTGAACTCCTGTGTATCTGAGTTGAATACAGCGATTTCCAATGGCCTTCTTCAATCAGAGAGTAGCTAGTTTCCAACTCCCATGTCAGAGTGGGTAGCAGACATCTGCCTCCCTTGCATACACACTTCTGAGAGTTGAGCTTAAGGCCTGTACCTCCCCATCCAGCCTGCTGGTTCCTTTCACTTCTAAAAGGCCTAGGCTCGCTGTTTGACGGAAGTGTTGGGAGAGGTAATTGGAATCTCCAGGCACACAAGACTAGTGCCTCCAAGCTCAATCCAGCGATTTCCTAGTAATTCCTGTGGTAGATTGGTGCTACATACTAAGTTCCATACGATGGAAGGTAGTTGAACGCCTTGTCCAAAAGCATCTTACTTCTGAGAGTTGAGCTCACCCTCAGTCCCTCACAGTTCCACACTGCCTGCAGAGTGAGTTTCGCAGGTCTTCACCAGACAAGTTTGCCACAGGCTTCTGAGACGCAAGTTAACAATGCAGACCCGGAGGGTTTCTCCAGGTGCAGTCGAGTGGTAATCTTGGAACCTCCTGACTCAGAATACTGCTACCTTCACACTGCCATAAGAATGCAGCTAGTTGAGAGCTGGCTTCTAGGCATGCTTCTTTGGGAGAGCTGAAGACAGGGCAGAACCCACCCGCATCCTGCCTGACTGTAGGCGTAGCTGCTAACATCCTAAGGTTAGTGGCTGAGAGAGGTTGCGGGAAAAGCATGTGTAAGCATTGGGCCTGAACTCCTGTGTATCTGAGTTGAATACAGCGATTTCCAATGGCCTTCTTCAATCAGAGAGTAGCTAGTTTCCAACTCCCATGTCAGAGTGGGTAGCAGACATCTGCCTCCCTTGCATACACACTTCTGAGAGTTGAGCTTAAGGCCTGTACCTCCCCATCCAGCCTGCTGGTTCCTTTCACTTCTAAAAGGCCTAGGCTCGCTGTTTGACGGAAGTGTTGGGAGAGGTAATTGGAATCTCCAGGCACACAAGACTAGTGCCTCCAAGCTCAATCCAGCGATTTCCTAGTAATTCCTGTGGTAGACTGGTGCTACATACTAAGTTCCATACGATGGAATGTAGTTGAACGCCTTGTCCAAAAGCATCTTACTTCTGAGAGTTGAGCTCACCCTCAGTCCCTCACAGTTCCACACTGCCTGCAGAGTGAGTTTCGCAGGTCTTCACCAGAGACGTTTGCCACAGGCTTCTGAGACGCAAGTTAACAATGCAGACCCGGAGGGTATCTCCAGGTGCAGTAGAGTGGTAATCTTGGAACCTCCTGACTCAGAATACTGCTACCTTCACACTGCCGTAAGAATGCAGCTAGTTGAGAGCTGGCTTCTAGGCATGCTTCCCTGGGAGAGCTGAGGACAGGGCAGAACCCTCCCGCATCCTGCCTGACTGTAGGCTTGGCTGCTAACATCCGAATGTTAGTGGCTGAGAGAGGTTGCGGGAAAAGCATGTGTAAGCATTGGGCCTGAACTCCTGTGTATCTGAGTTGAATACAGCGATTTCCAATGGCCTTCTTCAATCAGAGTGTAGCTAGTTTCCAACTCCCGTGTCAAAGTGGGTATCAGACTTCTGCCTCCACTGCATACACACTTCTGAGAGTTGAGCTTAAGGCCTGTACCTCCCCATCCAGCCTGCTGGTTCCTTTCACTTCTAAAAGGCCTAGGCTCGCTGTTTGACGGAAGTGTTGGGAGAGGTAATTGGAATCTCCCGGCAACAAGACTAGTGCCTCCAAGCTCAATCCAGCGATTTCCTAGTAATTCCTGTGGTAGGTGGTGCTACATACTAAGTTCCATACGTGAGAAGGTGGGTGAACGCCTTGTCTAAAAGCATCTTACTTCTGAGAGTTGAGCTCACCCTCAGTCCCTCACAGTTCCACACTGCCTGCAGAGTGAGTTTCGCAGGTCTTCACCAGACACGTTTGCCACAGGCTTCTGAGACGCAAGTTAACAATGCAGACCCGGAGGGTTTCGCCAGGTGCAGTCGAGTGGTAATCTTGGAACCTCCTGACTCAGAATACTGCTACCTTCACACTGCCATAAGAATGCAGCTAGTTGAGAGCTGGCTTCTAGGCATGCTTCCCTGGGAGTGCTGAGGACAGGGCAGAACCCACCCGCATCCTGCCTCACTGTAGGCGTAGCTGCTAACATCCTAATGTTAGTGGCTGAGAGAGGTTGCGGGAAAAGCATGTGTAAGCAATGGGCCTGAACTCCCGTGTATCTGAGTTGAATACAGCGATTTCCAATGGCCTACTTCAATCATACTGTAGCTAGGTTCCAACTCCCATATCAGAGTGGGTAGCAGACATCTGCCTCCCATACAAACACACTTCTGAGAGTTGAGCTGACGGCCTGTACCTCCACATCCAGCCTGCTGGTACCCTTCGCTTCTAAAAGGCCTAGGCTCGCTGTTTGACGGAAGTGTTGGGAGAGGTAATTGGAATCTCCCGGCACACAAGACTAGTGCCTCCAAGCTCAATCCAGCGTTTTCCTAGTAATTCCTGTGGTAGACTGCTGCTACATACTAAGTTGCATACGTGAGAAGGTAGCTGAACGCCTTGTCCAAAAGCATCTTACTTCTGAGAGTTGAGCTCACCCTCAGTCCCTCACAGTTCCACACTGCCTGCAGAGTGAGTTTCGCAGGTCTTCACCAGACACGTTTGCCACAGGCTTCTGAGACACAAGTTAACAATGCAGACCCGGAGGGTTTCGCCAGGTGCAGTCGAGTGGTAATCTTGGAACCTCCTGACTCAGAATACTGCTACCTTCACACTGCCATAAGAATGCAGCTAGTTGAGAGCTGGCTTCTAGGCATGCTTCCCTGGGAGAGCTGAGGACAGGGCAGAACCCTCCCGCATCCTGCCTGACTGTAGGCGTAGCTGCTAACATCCTAATGTTAGTGGCTGAGAGAGGTTGGGGGAAAAGCTTGTGTAAGCAATGGGCCTGAACTCCCGTGTATCTGAGTTGAATACAGCGATTTCCAATGGCCTACTTCAATCATACTGTAGCTAGGTTCCAACTCCCATGTCAGAGTGGGTAGCAGACATCTGCCTCCCATACATACACACTTCTGAGAGTTGAGCTGACGGCCTGTACCTCCACATCCAGCCTGCTGGTACCCTTCGCTTCTAAAAGGCCTAGGCTCGCTGTTTGACGGTAGTGTTGGGAGAGGTAATTGGAATCTCCCGGCACACAAGACTAGTGCCTCCAAGCTCAATCCAGCGATTTCCTAGTAATTCCTGTGGTAGACTGCTGCTACATACTAAGTTGCATACGTGAGAAGGTAGCTGAACGCCTTGTCCAAAAGCATCTTACTTCTGAGAGTTGAGCTCACTCTCAGTCCCTCACAGTTCCACACTGCCTGCAGAGTGAGTTTCGCAGGTCTTCACCAGACACGTTTGCCACAGGCTTCTGAGACGCAAGTTAACAATGCAGACCCGGAGGGTATCTCCAGGTGCAGTAGAGTGGTAATCTTGGAACCTCCTGACTCAGAATACTGCTACCTTCACACTGCCATAAGAATGCAGCTAGTTGAGAGCTGGCTTCTAGGCATGTTTCCCTGGGAGACCTGAGGACAGGGCAGAACCCTCCCGCATCCTGCCTGACTGTAGGCTTGGCTGCTAACATCCTAATGTTAGTGGCTGAGAGAGGTTGCGGGAAAAGCATGTGTAAGCATTGGGCCTGAACTCCTGTGTATCTGAGTTGAATACAGCGATTTCCAATGGCCTTCTTCAATCAGAGTGTAGCTAGTTTCCAACTCCCATGTCAAAGTGGGTAGCAGACTTCTGCCTCCCCTGCATACACACTTCTGAGAGTTGAGCTTAAGGCCTGTACCTCCCCATCCAGCCTGCTGGTTCCTTTCACTTCTAAAAGGCCTAGGCTCGCTGTTTGACGGAAGTGTTGGGAGAGGTAATTGGAATCTCCCGGCACACAACACTAGTGCCTCCAAGCTCAATCCAGCGATTTCCTAGTAATTCCTGTGGTAGATGGTGCTACATACTAAGTTCCATACGTGAGAAGGTGGGTGAACGCCTTGTCTAAAAGCATCTTACTTCTGAGAGTTGAGCTCACTCTCAGTCCCTCACAGTTCCACACTGCCTGCAGAGGTAGTTTCGCAGGTCTTCACCAGAGACGTTTGCCACAGGCTTCTGAGACGCAAGTTAACAATGCAGACCCGGAGGGTATCTCCAGGTGCAGTAGAGTGGTAATGTTGGAACCTCCTAACTCAGAATACTGCTACCTTCACACTGCCATAAGAATGCAGCTAGTTGAGAGCTGGCTTCTAGGCATGCTTCCTTGGGAGAGCTGAAGACAGGGCAGAACCCACCCGCATCCTGCCTGAATGTAGGCGTAGCTGCTAACATCCTAAGGTTAGTGGCTGAGAGAGGTTGCGGGAAAAGCATGTGTAAGCATTGGGCCTGAAATCCTGTGTATCTTAGTTGAATACAGCGATTTCCAATGGCCTTCTTCAATCAGAGAGTAGCTAGTTTCCAACTCCCATGTCAGAGTGGGTAGCAGACATCTGCCTCCCCTGCATACACACTTCTGAGAGTTGAGCTTAAGGCCTGTACCTCCCCATCCAGCCTGCTGGTTCCTTTCACTTCTAAAAGGCCTAGGCTCGCTGTTTGACGGAAGTGTTGGGAGAGGTAATTGGAATCTCCCGGCACACAAGACTAGTGCCTCCAAGCTCAATCCAGCGATTTCCTAGTAATTCCTGTGGTAGATGGTGCTACATACTAAGTTCCATACGTGAGAAGGTGGGTGAACGCCTTGTCTAAAAGCATCTTACTTCTGAGAGTTGAGCTCACCCTCAGTCCCTCACAGTTCCACACTGCCTGCAGAGTGAGTTTCGCAGGTCTTCACCAGACACGTTTGCCACAGTCTTCTGAGACGCAAGTTAACAACGCAGACCCGGAGGGTATCTCCAGGTGCAGTAGAGTGGTAATCTTGGAACCTCCTGACTCAGAATACTGCTACCTTCACACTGCCATAAGAATGCAGCTAGTTGAGAGCTGGCTTCTAGGCATGCTTCCCTGGGAGACCTGAGGACAGGGCAGAACCCTCCCGCATCCTGCCTGACTGTAGGCTTGGCTGCTAACATCCTAATGTTAGTGGCTGAGAGAGGTTGCGGGAAAAGCATGTGTAAGCATTGGGCCTGAACTCCTGTGTATCTGAGTTGAATACAGCGATTTCCAATGGCCTTCTTCAATCAGAGTGTAGCTAGTTTCCAACTCCCATGTCAAAGTGGGTAGCAGACTTCTGCCTCCCCTGCATACACACTTCTGAGAGTTGAGCTTAAGGCCTGTACCTCCCCATCCAGCCTGCTGGTTCCTTTCACTTCTAAAAGGCCTAGGCTCGCTGTTTGACGGAAGTGTTGGGAGAGGTAATTGGAATCTCCCGGCACACAACACTAGTGCCTCCAAGCTCAATCCAGCGATTTCCTAGTAATTCCTGTGGTAGATGGTGCTACATACTAAGTTCCATATGTGAAAAGGTGGGTGAACGCCTTGTCTAAAAGCATCTTACTTCTGAGAGTTGAGCTCACCCTCAGTCCCTCACAGTTCCACACTGCCTGCAGAGTGAGTTTCGCAGGTCTTCACCAGAGACGTTTGCCACAGGCTTCTGAGACGCAAGTTAACAATGCAGACCCGGAGGGTATCTCCAGGTGCAGTAGAGTGGTAATGTTGGAACCTCCTGACTCAGAATACTGCTACCTTCACACTGCCATAAGAATGCAGCTAGTTGAGAGCTGGCTTCTAGGCATGCTTCCTTGGGAGAGCTGAAGACAGGGCAGAACCCACCCGCATCCTGCCTGACTGTAGGCGTAGCTGCTAACATCCTAAGGTTAGTGGCTGAGAGAGGTTGCGGGAAAAGCATGTGTAAGCATTGGGCCTGAACTCCTGTGTATCTGAGTTGAATACAGCGATTTCCAATGGCCTTCTTCAATCAGAGAGTAGCTAGTTTCCAACTCCCATGTCAGAGTGGGTAGCAGACATCTGCCTCCCCTGCATACACACTTCTGAGAGTTGAGCTTAAGGCCTGTACCTCCCCATCCAGCCTGCTGGTTCCTTTCACTTCTAAAAGGCCTAGGCTCGCTGTTTGACGGAAGTGTTGGGAGAGGTAATTGGAATCTCCCGGCACACAAGACTAGTGCCTCCAAGCTCAATCCAGCGATTTCCTAGTAATTCCTGTGGTAGATGGTGCTACATACTAAGTTCCATATGTGAGAAGGTGGGTGAACGCCTTGTCTAAAAGCATCTTACTTCTGAGAGTTGAGCTCACCCTCAGTCCCTCACAGTTCCACACTGCCTGCAGAGTGAGTTTCGCAGGTCTTCACCAGACACGTTTGCCACAGTCTTCTGAGACGCAAGTTAACAACGCAGACCCGGAGGGTATCTCCAGGTGCAGTAGAGTGGTAATCTTGGAACCTCCTGACTCAGAATACTGCTACCTTCACACTGCCATAAGAATGCAGCTAGTTGAGAGCTGGCTTCTAGGCATGCTTCCCTGGGAGACCTGAGGACAGGGCAGAACCCTCCCGCATCCTGCCTGACTGTAGGCTTGGCTGCTAACATCCTAATGTTAGTGGCTGAGAGAGGTTGCGGGAAAAGCATGTGTAAGCATTGGGCCTGAACTCCTGTGTATCTGAGTTGAATACAGCGATTTCCAATGGCCTTCTTCAATCAGAGTGTAGCTAGTTTCCAACTCCCATGTCAAAGTGGGTAGCAGACTTCTGCCTCCCCTGCATACACACTTCTGAGAGTTGAGCTTAAGGCCTGTACCTCCCCATCCAGCCTGCTGGTTCCTTTCACTTCTAAAAGGCCTAGGCTCGCTGTTTGACGGAAGTGTTGGGAGAGGTAATTGGAATCTCCCGGCACACAAGACTAGTGCCTCCAAGCTCAATCCAGCGATTTCCTAGTAATTCCTGTGGTAGATGGTGCTACATACTAAGTTCCATATGTGAGAAGGTGGGTGAACGCCTTGTCTAAAAGCATCTTACTTCTGAGAGTTGAGCTCACCCTCAGTCCCTCACAGTTCCACACTGCCTGCAGAGTGAGTTTCGCAGGTCTTCACCAGAGACGTTTGCCACAGGCTTCTGAGACGCAAGTTAACAATGCAGACCCGGAGGGTATCTCCAGGTGCAGTAGAGTGGTAATGTTGGAACCTCCTGACTCAGAATACTGCTACCTTCACACTGCCATAAGAATGCAGCTAGTTGAGAGCTGGCTTCTAGGCATGCTTCCTTGGGAGAGCTGAAGACAGGGCAGAACCCACCCGCATCCTGCCTGACTGTAGGCGTAGCTGCTAACATCCTAAGGTTAGTGGCTGAGAGAGGTTGCGGGAAAAGCATGTGTAAGCATTGGGCCTGAACTCCTGTGTATCTGAGTTGAATACAGCGATTTCCAATGGCCTTCTTCAATCAGAGAGTAGCTAGTTTCCAACTCCCATGTCAGAGTGGGTAGCAGACATCTGCCTCCCCTGCATACACACTTCTGAGAGTTGAGCTTAAGGCCTGTACCTCCCCATCCAGCCTGCTGGTTCCTTTCACTTCTAAAAGGCCTAGGATCGCTGTTTGACGGTAGTGTTGGGAGAGGTAATTGGAATCTCCCGGCACACAAGACTAGTGCCTCCAAGCTCAATCCAGCGATTTCCTAGTAATTCCTGTGGTAGACTGCTGCTACATACTAAGTTGCATACGTGAGAAGGTAGCTGAACGCCTTGTCCAAAAGCATCTTACTTCTGAGAGTTGAGCTCACCCTCAGTGCCTCACAGTTCCACACTGCCTGCAGAGTGAGTTTCGCAGGTCTTCACCAGACACGTTTGCCACAGGCTTCTGAGACACAAGTTAACAATGCAGACCCGGAGGGTTTCGCCAGTTGCAGTCGAGTGGTAATCTTGGAACCTCCTGACTAAGAATAGTGCTACCTTCACACTGCCATAAGAATGCAGCTAGTTGAGAGCTGGCTTCTAGGCATGCTTCCCTGGGAGAGCTGAGGACAGGGCAGAACCCTCCCGCATCCTGCCTGACTGTAGGCGTAGCTGCTAACATCCTAATGTTAGTGGCTGAGAGAGGTTGGGGGAAAAGCTTGTGTAAGCAATGGGCCTGAACTCCCGTGTATCTGAGTTGAATACAGCGATTTCCAATGGCCTACTTCAATCATACTGTAGCTAGGTTCCAACTCCCATGTCAGAGTGGGTAGCAGACATCTGCCTCCCATACATACACACTTCTGAGAGTTGAGCTGACGGCCTGTACCTCCACATCCAGCCTGCTGGTACCCTTCGCTTCTAAAAGGCCTAGGCTCGCTGTTTGACGGTAGTGTTGGGAGAGGTAATTGGAATCTCCCGGCACACAAGACTAGTGCCTCCAAGCTCAATCCAGCGATTTCCTAGTAATTCCTGTGGTAGACTGCTGCTACATACTAAGTTGCATACGTGAGAAGGTAGCTGAACGCCTTGTCCAAAAGCATCTTACTTCTGAGAGTTGAGCTCACTCTCAGTCCCTCACAGTTCCACACTGCCTGCAGAGTGAGTTTCGCAGGTCTTCACCAGACACGTTTGCCACAGGCTTCTGAGACGCAAGTTAACAATGCAGACCCGGAGGGTATCTCCAGGTGCAGTAGAGTGGTAATCTTGGAACCTCCTGACTCAGAATAATGCTACCTTCACACTGCCATAAGAATGCAGCTAGTTGAGAGCTGGCTTCTAGGCATGCTTCCCTGGGAGAGCTGAGGACAGGGCAGAACCCTCCCGCATCCTGCCTGACTGTAGGCGTAGCTGCTAACATCCTAATGTTAGTGGCTGAGAGAGGTTGGGGGAAAAGCTTGTGTAAGCAATGGGCCTGAACTCCCGTGTATCTGAGTTGAATACAGCGATTTCCAATGGCCTACTTCAATCAGAGTGCAGCTAGTTTCCAACTCCCATGTCAAAGTGGGTAGCAGACTTCTGCCTCCCCTGCATACACACTTCTGAGAGTTGAGCTTAAGGCCTGTACCTCCCCATCCAGCCTGCTGGTTCTTTTCACTTCTAAAAGGCCTAGGCTCGCTGTTTGACGGAAGTGTTGGGAGAGGTAATTGGAATCTCCCGGCACACAAGACTAGTGCCTCCAAGCTCAATCCAGCGATTTCCTAGTAATTCCTGTGGTAGATGGTGCTACATACTAAGTTCCATATGTGAGAAGGTGGGTGAACGCCTTGTCTAAAAGCATCTTACTTCTGAGAGTTGAGCTCACCCTCAGTCCCTCACAGTTCCACACTGCCTGCAGAGTGAGTTTCGCAGGTCTTCACCAGACACGTTTGCCACAGGCTTCTGAGACACAAGTTAACAATGCAGACCCGGAGGGTTTCGCCAGGTGCAGTCGAGTGGTAATCTTGGAACCTCCTGACTCAGAATACTGCTACCTTCACACTGCCATAAGAATGCAGCTAGTTGAGAGCTGGCTTCTAGGCATGCTTCCCTGGGAGAGCTGAGGACAGGGCAGAACCCTCCCGCATCCTGCCTGACTGTAGGCGTAGCTGCTAACATCCTAATGTTAGTGGCTGAGAGAGGTTGGGGGAAAAGCTTGTGTAAGCAATGGGCCTGAACTCCCGTGTATCTGAGTTGAATACAGCGATTTCCAATGGCCTACTTCAATCATACTGTAGCTAGGTTCCAACTCCCATGTCAGAGTGGGTAGCAGACATCTGCCTCCCATACATACACACTTCTGAGAGTTGAGCTGACGGCCTGTACCTCCCCATCCAGCCTGCTGGTACCCTTCGCTTCTAAAAGGCCTAGGCTCGCTGTTTGACGGTAGTGTTGGGAGAGGTAATTGGAATCTCCCGGCACACAAGACTAGTGCCTCCAAGCTGAATCCAGCGATTTCCTAGTAATTCCTGTGGTAGATGGTGCTACATACTAAGTTCCATATGTGAGAAGGTGGGTGAACGCCTTGTCTAAAAGCATCTTACTTCTGAGAGTTGAGCTCACCCTCAGTCCCTCACAGTTCCACACTGCCTGCAGAGTGAGTTTCGCAGGTCTTCACCAGAGACGTTTGCCACAGGCTTCTGAGACGCAAGTTAACAATGCAGACCCGGAGGGTATCTCCAGGTGCAGTAGAGTGGTAATGTTGGAACCTCCTGACTCAGAATACTGCTACCTTCACACTGCCATAAGAATGCAGCTAGTTGAGAGCTGGCTTCTAGGCATGCTTCCTTGGGAGAGCTGAAGACAGGGCAGAACCCACCCGCATCCTGCCTGACTGTAGGCGTAGCTGCTAACATCCTAAGGTTAGTGGCTGAGAGAGGTTGCGGGAAAAGCATGTGTAAGCATTGGGCCTGAACTCCTGTGTATCTGAGTTGAATACAGCGATTTCCAATGGCCTTCTTCAATCAGAGAGTAGCTAGTTTCCAACTCCCATGTCAGAGTGGGTAGCAGACATCTGCCTCCCCTGCATACACACTTCTGAGAGTTGAGCTTAAGGCCTGTACCTCCCCATCCAGCCTGCTGGTTCCTTTCACTTCTAAAAGGCCTAGGCTCGCTGTTTGACGGAAGTGTTGGGAGAGGTAATTGGAATCTCCCGGCACACAAGACTAGTGCCTCCAAGCTCAATCCAGCGATTTCCTAGTAATTCCTGTGGTAGACTGGTGCTACATACAAAGTTCCATACGATGGAAGGTAGTTGAACGCCTTGTCCAAAAGCATCTTACTTCTGAGAGTTGAGCTCACCCTCAGTCCCTCACAGTTCCACACTGCCTGCAGAGTGAGTTTCGCAGGTCTTCACCAGACACGTTTGCCACAGGCTTCTGAGACACAAGTTAACAATGCAGACCCGGAGGGTTTCGCCAGGTGCAGTCGAGTGGTAATCTTGGAACCTCCTGACTCAGAATACTGCTACCTTCACACTGCCATAAGAATGCAGCTAGTTGAGAGCTGGCTTCTAGGCATGCTTCCCTGGGAGAGCTGAGGACAGGGCAGAACCCTCCCGCATCCTGCCTGACTGTAGGCGTAGCTGCTAACATCCTAATGTTAGTGGCTGAGAGAGGTTGGGGGAAAAGCTTGTGTAAGCAATGGGCCTGAACTCCCGTGTATCTGAGTTGAATACAGCGATTTCCAATGGCCTACTTCAATCATACTGTAGCTAGGTTCCAACTCCCATGTCAGAGTGGGTAGCAGACATCTGCCTCCCATACATACACACTTCTGAGAGTTGAGCTGACGGCCTGTACCTCCCCGTCCAGCCTGCTGGTACCCTTCGCTTCTAAAAGGCCTAGGCTCGCTGTTTGACGGTAGTGTTGGGAGAGGTAATTGGAATCTCCCGGCACACAAGACTAGTGCCTCCAAGCTGAATCCAGCGATTTCCTAGTAATTCCTGTGGTAGATGGTGCTACATACTAAGTTCCATATGTGAGAAGGTGGGTGAACGCCTTGTCTAAAAGCATCTTACTTCTGAGAGTTGAGCTCACCCTCAGTCCCTCACAGTTCCACACTGCCTGCAGAGTGAGTTTCGCAGGTCTTCACCAGAGACGTTTGCCACAGGCTTCTGAGACGCAAGTTAACAATGCAGACCCGGAGGGTATCTCCAGGTGCAGTAGAGTGGTAATGTTGGAACCTCCTGACTCAGAATACTGCTACCTTCACACTGCCATAAGAATGCAGCTAGTTGAGAGCTGGCTTCTAGGCATGCTTCCTTGGGAGAGCTGAAGACAGGGCAGAACCCACCCGCATCCTGCCTGACTGTAGGCGTAGCTGCTAACATCCTAAGGTTAGTGGCTGAGAGAGGTTGCGGGAAAAGCATGTGTAAGCATTGGGCCTGAACTCCTGTGTATCTGAGTTGAATACAGCGATTTCCAATGGCCTTCTTCAATCAGAGAGTAGCTAGTTTCCAACTCCCATGTCAGAGTTGGTAGCGGACATCTGCCTCCCCTGCATACACACTTCTGAGAGTTGAGCTTAAGGCCTGTACCTCCCCATCCAGCCTGCTGGTTCCTTTCACTTCTAAAAGGCCTAGGCTCGCTGTTTGACGGAAGTGTTGGGAGAGGTAATTGGAATCTCCCGGCACACTAGACTAGTGCCTCCAAGCTCAATCCAGCGATTTCCTAGTAATTCCTGTTGTAGACTGGTGCTACATACTAAGTTCCATACGATGGAAGGTAGTTGAACGCCTTGTCCAAAAGCATCTTACTTCTGAGAGTTGAGCTCACCCTCAGTCCCTCACAGTTCCACACTGCCTGCAGAGTGAGTTTCGCAGGTCTTCACCAGACACGTTTGCCACAGGCTTCTGAGACACAAGTTAACAATGCAGACCCGGAGGGTTTCGCCAGGTGCAGTCGAGTGGTAATCTTGGAACCTCCTGACTCAGAATACTGCTACCTTCACACTGCCATAAGAATGCAGCTAGTTGAGAGCTGGCTTCTAGGCATGCTTCCCTGGGAGAGCTGAGGACAGGGCAGAACCCACCCGCATCCTGCCTGACTGTAGGCGTAGCTGCTAACATCCTAATGTTAGTGGCTGAGAGAGGTTGCGGGAAAAGCATGTGTAAGCATTGGGCCTGAACTCCTGTGTATCTGAGTTGAATACAGCGATTTCCAATGGCCTTCTTCAATCAGAGTGTAGCTAGTTTCCAACTCCCATGTCAAAGTGGGTAGCAGACTTCTGCCTCCCCTGCATACACACTTCTGAGAGTTGAGCTTAAGGCCTGTACCTCCCCATCCAGCCTGCTGGTTCCTTTCACTTCTAAAAGGCCTAGGCTCGCTGTTTGACGGTAGTGTTGGGAGAGGTAATTGGAATCTCCCGGCACACAAGACTAGTGACTCCAAGCTCAATCCAGCGATTTCCTAGTAATTCCTGTGGTAGACTGCTGCTACATACTAAGTTGCATACGTGAGAAGGTAGCTGAACGCCTTGTCCAAAAGCATCCTACTTCTGAGAGTTGAGCTCACTCTCAGTCCCTCACAGTTCCACACTGCCTGCAGAGTGAGTTTCGCAGGTCTTCACAAGACACGTTTGCCACAGGCTTCTGAGACGCAAGTTAACAATGCAGACCCGGAGGGTATCTCCAGGTGCAGTAGAGTGGTAATCTTGGAACCTCCTGACTCAGAATACTGCTACCTTCACACTGCCATAAGAATGCAGCTAGTTGAGAGCTGGCTTCTAGGCATGCTTCCCTGGGAGACCTGAGGACAGGGCAGAACCCTCCCGCATCCTGCCTGACTGTAGGCTTGGCTGCTAACATCCTAATGTTAGTGGCTGAGAGAGGTTGCGGGAAAAGCATGTGTAAGCATTGGGCCTGAACTCCTGTGTATCTGAGTTGAATACAGCGATTTCCAATGGCCTTCTTCAATCAGAGTGTAGCTAGTTTCCACCTCCCATGTCAAAGTGGGTAGCAGACTTCTGCCTCCCCTGCATACACACTTCTGAGAGTTGAGCTTAAGGCCTGTACCTCCCCATCCAGCCTGCTGGTTCCTTTCACTTCTAAAAGGCCTAGGCTCGCTGTTTGACGGAAGTGTTGGGAGAGGTAATTGGAATCTCCCGGCACACAAGACTAGTGCCTCCAAGCTCAATCCAGCGATTTCCTAGTAATTCCTGTGGTAGATGGTGCTACATACTAAGTTCCATATGTGAGAAGGTGGGTGAACGCCTTGTCTAAAAGCATCTTACTTCTGAGAGTTGAGCTCACCCTCAGTCCCTCACAGTTCCACACTGCCTGCAGAGTGAGTTTCGCAGGTCTTCACCAGACACGTTTGCCACAGGCTTCTGAGACGCAAGTTAACAATGCAGACCCGGAGGGTATCTCCAGGTGCAGTAGAGTGGTAATGTTGGAACCTCCTGACTCAGAATACTGCTACCTTCACACTGCCATAAGAATGCAGCTAGTTGAGAGCTGGCTTCTAGGCATGCTTCCTTGGGAGAGCTGAAGACAGGGCAGAACCCACCCGCATCCTGCCTGACTGTAGGCGTAGCTGCTAACATCCTAAGGTTAGTGGCTGAGAGAGGTTGCGGGAAAAGCATGTGTAAGCATTGGGCCTGAACTCCTGTGTATCTGAGTTGAATACAGCGATTTCCAATGGCCTTCTTCAATCAGAGAGTAGCTAGTTTCCAACTCCCATGTCAGAGTGGGTAGCAGACATCTGCCTCCCCTGCATACACACTTCTGAGAGTTGAGCTTAAGGCCTGTACCTCCCCATCCAGCCTGCTGGTTCCTTTCACTTCTAAAAGGCCTAGGCTCGCTGTTTGACGGAAGTGTTGGGAGAGGTAATTGGAATCTCCCGGCACACAAGACTAGTGCCTCCAAGCTCAATCCAGCGATTTCCTAGTAATTCCTGTGGTAGATGGTGCTACATACTAAGTTCCATACGTGAGAAGGTGGGTGAACGCCTTGTCTAAAAGCATATTACTTCTGAGAGTTGAGCTCACTCTCAGTTCCTCACAGTTCCACACTGCCTGCAGAGTGAGTTTCGCAGGTCTTCACCAGAGACGTTTGCCACCGGCTTCTGAGACGCAAGTTAACAATGCAGACCCGGAGGGTATCTCCAGGTGCAGTAGAGTGGTAATCTTGGAACCTCCTGACTCAGAATACTGCTACCTTCACACTGCCATAAGAATGCAGCTAGTTGAGAGCTGGCTTCTAGGCATGCTTCCTTGGGAGAGCTGAAGACAGGGCAGAACCCACCCGCATCCTGCCTGACTGTAGGCGTAGCTGCTAACATCCTAAGGTTAGTGGCTGAGAGAGGTTGCGGGAAAAGCATGTGTAAGCATTGGGCCTGAACTCCTGTGTATCTGAGTTGAATACAGCGATTTCCAATGGCCTTCTTCAATCAGAGAGTAGCTAGTTTCCAACTCCCATGTCAGAGTGGGTAGCAGACATCTGCCTCCCCTGCATACACACTTCTGAGAGTTGAGCTTAAGGCCTGTACCTCCCCATCCAGCCTGCTGGTTCCTTTCACTTCTAAAAGGCCTAGGCTCGCTGTTTGACGGAAGTGTTGGGAGAGGTAATTGGAATCTCCCGGCACACAAGACTAGTGCCTCCAAGCTCAATCCAGCGATTTCCTAGTAATTCCTGTGGTAGACTGGTGCTACATACTAAGTTCCATACGATGGAAGGTAGTTGAACGCCTTGTCCAAAAGCATCTTACTTCTGAGAGTTTAGCTCACCCTCAGTCCCTCACAGTTCCACACTGCCTGCAGAGTGAGTTTCGCAGGTCTTCACCAGACACGTTTGCCACAGGCTTCTGAGACACAAGTTAACAATGCAGACCCGGAGGGTTTCGCCAGGTGCAGTCGAGTGGTAATCTTGGAACCTCCTGACTCAGAATACTGCTACCTTCACACTGCCATAAGAATGCAGCTAGTTGAGAGCTGGCTTCTAGGCATGCTTCCCTGGGAGAGCTGAGGACAGGGCAGAACCCTCCCGCATCCTGCCTGACTGTAGGCGTAGCTGCTAACATCCTAATGTTAGTGGCTGAGAGAGGTTGGGGGAAAAGCTTGTGTAAGCAATGGGCCTGAACTCCCGTGTATCTGAGTTGAATACAGCGATTTCCAATGGCCTACTTCAATCAGAGTGTAGCTAGTTTCCAACTCCCATGTCAAAGTGTGTAGCAGACTTCTGCCTCCCCTGCATACACACTTCTGAGAGTTGAGCTTAAGGCCTGTACCTCCCCATCCAGCCTGCTGGTTCCTTTCACTTCTAAAAGGCCTAGGCTCGCTGTTTGACGGAAGTGTTGGGAGAGGTAATTGGAATCTCCCGGCACACAAGACTAGTGCCTCCAAGCTGAATCCAGCGATTTCCTAGTAATTTCTGTGGTAGATGGTGCTACATACTAAGTTCCATATGTGAGAAGGTGGGTGAACGCCTTGTCTAAAAGCATCTTACTTCTGAGAGTTGAGCTCACCCTCAGTCCCTCACAGTTCCACACTGCCTGCAGAGTGAGTTTCGCAGGTCTTCACCAGAGACGTTTGCCACAGGCTTCTGAGACGCAAGTTAACAATGCAGACCCGGAGGGTATCTCCAGGTGCAGTAGAGTGGTAATGTTGGAACCTCCTGACTCAGAATACTGCTACCTTCACACTGCCATAAGAATGCAGCTAGTTGAGAGCTGGCTTCTAGGCATGCTTCCTTGGGAGAGCTGAAGACAGGGCAGAACCCACCCGCATCCTGCCTGACTGTAGGCGTAGCTGCTAACATCCTAAGGTTAGTGGCTGAGAGAGGTTGCGGGAAAAGCATGTGTAAGCATTGGGCCTGAACTCCTGTGTATCTGAGTTGAATACAGCGATTTCCAATGGCCTTCTTCAATCAGAGAGTAGCTAGTTTCCAACTCCCATGTCAGAGTGGGTAGCAGACATCTGCCTCCCCTGCATACACACTTCTGAGAGTTGAGCTTAAGGCCTGTACCTCCCCATCCAGCCTGCTGGTTCCTTTCACTTCTAAAAGGCCTAGGCTCGCTGTTTGACGGAAGTGTTGGGAGAGGTAATTGGAATCTCCCGGCACACAAGACTAGTGCCTCCAAGCTCAATCCAGCGATTTCCTAGTAATTCCTGTGGTAGACTGGTGCTACATACAAAGTTCCATACGATGGAAGGTAGTTGAACGCCTTGTCCAAAAGCATCTTACTTCTGAGAGTTGAGCTCACCCTCAGTCCCTCACAGTTCCACACTGCCTGCAGAGTGAGTTTCGCAGGTCTTCACCAGACACGTTTGCCACAGGCTTCTGAGACACAAGTTAACAATGCAGACCCGGAGGGTTTCGCCAGGTGCAGTCGAGTGGTAATCTTGGAACCTCCTGACTCAGAATACTGCTACCTTCACACTGCCATAAGAATGCAGCTAGTTGAGAGCTGGCTTCTAGGCATGCTTCCCTGGGAGAGCTGAGGACAGGGCAGAACCCTCCCGCATCCTGCCTGACTGTAGGCGTAGCTGCTAACATCCTAATGTTAGTGGCTGAGAGAGGTTGGGGGAAAAGCTTGTGTAAGCAATGGGCCTGAACTCCCGTGTATCTGAGTTGAATACAGTGATTTCCAATGGCCTACTTCAATCATACTGTAGCTAGGTTCCAACTCCCATGTCAGAGTGGGTAGCAGACATCTGCCTCCCATACATACACACTTCTGAGAGTTGAGCTGACGGCCTGTACCTCCACATCCAGCCTGCTGGTACCCTTCGCTTCTAAAAGGCCTAGGCTCGCTGTTTGACGGTAGTGTTGGGAGAGGTAATTGGAATCTCCCGGCACACAAGACTAGTGCCTCCAAGCTCAATCCAGCGATTTCCTAGTAATTCCTGTGGTAGACTGCTGCTACATACTAAGTTGCATACGTGAGAAGGTAGCTGAACGCCTTGTCCAAAAGCATCTTACTTCTGAGAGTTGAGCTCACTCTCAGTCCCTCACAGTTCCACACTGCCTGCAGAGTGAGTTTCGCAGGTCTTCACCAGACACGTTTGCCACAGGCTTCTGAGACGCAAGTTAACAATGCAGACCCGGAGGGTATCTCCAGGTGCAGTAGAGTGGTAATCTTGGAACCTCCTGACTCAGAATAATGCTACCTTCACACTGCCATAAGAATGCAGCTAGTTGAGAGCTGGCTTCTAGGCATGCTTCCCTGGGAGACCTGAGGACAGGACAGAACCCTCCCGCATCCTGCCTGACTGTAGGCTTGGCTGCTAACATCCTAATGTTAGTGGCTGAGAGAGGTTGCTGGAAAAGCATGTGTAAGCATTGGGCCTGAACTCCCGTGTATCTGAGTTGAATACAGCGATTTCCAATGGCCTACTTCAATCAGAGTGTAGCTAGTTTCCAACTCCCATGTCAAAGTGTGTAGCAGACTTCTGCCTCCCCTGCATACACACTTCTGAGAGTTGAGCTTAAGGCCTGTACCTCCCCATCCAGCCTGCTGGTTCCTTTCACTTCTAAAAGGCCTAGGCTCGCTGTTTGACGGAAGTGTTGGGAGAGGTAATTGGAATCTCCCGGCACACAAGACTAGTGCCTCCAAGCTGAATCCAGCGATTTCCTAGTAATTCCTGTGGTAGATGGTGCTACATACTAAGTTCCATATGTGAGAAGGTGGGTGAACGCCTTGTCTAAAAGCATCTTACTTCTGAGAGTTGAGCTCACCCTCAGTCCCTCACAGTTCCACACTGCCTGCAGAGTGAGTTTCGCAGGTCTTCACCAGAGACGTTTGCCACAGGCTTCTGAGACGCAAGTTAACAATGCAGACCCGGAGGGTATCTCCAGGTGCAGTAGAGTGGTAATGTTGGAACCTCCTGACTCAGAATACTGCTACCTTCACACTGCCATAAGAATGCAGCTAGTTGAGAGCTGGCTTCTAGGCATGCTTCCTTGGGAGAGCTGAAGACAGGGCAGAACCCACCCGCATCCTGCCTGACTGTAGGCGTAGCTGCTAACATCCTAAGGTTAGTGGCTGAGAGAGGTTGCGGGAAAAGCATGTGTAAGCATTGGGCCTGAACTCCTGTGTATCTGAGTTGAATACAGCGATTTCCAATGGCCTTCTTCAATCAGAGAGTAGCTAGTTTCCAACTCCCATGTCAGAGTGGGTAGCAGACATCTGCCTCCCCTGCATACACACTTCTGAGAGTTGAGCTTAAGGCCTGTACCTCCCCATCCAGCCTGCTGGTTCCTTTCACTTCTAAAAGGCCTAGGCTCGCTGTTTGACGGAAGTGTTGGGAGAGGTAATTGGAATCTCCCGGCACACAAGACTAGTGCCTCCAAGCTCAATCCAGCGATTTCCTAGTAATTCCTGTGGTAGACTGGTGCTACATACAAAGTTCCATACGATGGAAGGTAGTTGAACGCCTTGTCCAAAAGCATCTTACTTCTGAGAGTTGAGCTCACCCTCAGTCCCTCACAGTTCCACACTGCCTGCAGAGTGAGTTTCGCAGGTCTTCACCAGACACGTTTGCCACAGGCTTCTGAGACACAAGTTAACAATGCAGACCCGGAGGGTTTCGCCAGGTGCAGTCGAGTGGTAATCTTGGAACCTCCTGACTCAGAATACTGCTACCTTCACACTGCCATAAGAATGCAGCTAGTTGAGAGCTGGCTTCTAGGCATGCTTCCCTGGGAGAGCTGAGGACAGGGCAGAACCCTCCCGCATCCTGCCTGACTGTAGGCGTAGCTGCTAACATCCTAATGTTAGTGGCTGAGAGAGGTTGGGGGAAAAGCTTGTGTAAGCAATGGGCCTGAACTCCCGTGTATCTGAGTTGAATACAGTGATTTCCAATGGCCTACTTCAATCATACTGTAGCTAGGTTCCAACTCCCATGTCAGAGTGGGTAGCAGACATCTGCCTCCCATACATACACACTTCTGAGAGTTGAGCTGACGGCCTGTACCTCCACATCCAGCCTGCTGGTACCCTTCGCTTCTAAAAGGCCTAGGCTCGCTGTTTGACGGTAGTGTTGGGAGAGGTAATTGGAATCTCCCGGCACACAAGAATAGTGCCTCCAAGCTCAATCCAGCGATTTCCTAGTAATTCCTGTGGTAGACTGCTGCTACATACTAAGTTGCATACGTGAGAAGGTAGCTGAACGCCTTGTCCAAAAGCATCTTACTTCTGAGAGTTGAGCTCACTCTCAGTCCCTCACAGTTCCACACTGCCTGCAGAGTGAGTTTCGCAGGTCTTCACCAGACACGTTTGCCACAGGCTTCTGAGACGCAAGTTAACAATGCAGACCCGGAGGGTATCTCCAGGTGCAGTAGAGTGGTAATCTTGGAACCTCCTGACTCAGAATAATGCTACCTTCACACTGCCATAAGAATGCAGCTAGTTGAGAGCTGGCTTCTAGGCATGCTTCCCTGGGAGACCTGAGGACAGGACAGAACCCTCCCGCATCCTGCCTGACTGTAGGCTTGGCTGCTAACATCCTAATGTTAGTGGCTGAGAGAGGTTGCTGGAAAAGCATGTGTAAGCATTGGGCCTGAACTCCTGTGTATCTGAGTTGAATACAGCGATTTCAAATGGCCTTCTTCAATCAGAGTGTAGCTAGTTTCCAACTCCCATGTCAAAGTGGGTAGCAGACTTCTGCCTCCCCTGCATACACACTTCTGAGAGTTGAGCTTAAGGCCTGTACCTCCCCATCCAGCCTGCTGGTTCCTTTCACTTCTAAAAGGCCTAGGCTCGCTGTTTGACGGAAGTGTTGGGAGAGGTAATTGGAATCTCCCGGCACACAAGACTAGTGCCTCCAAGCTCAATCCAGCGATTTCCTAGTAATTCCTGTGGTAGATGGTGCTACATACTAAGTTCCATATGTGAGAAGGTGGGTGAACGCCTTGTCTAAAAGCATCTTACTTCTGAGAGTTGAGCTCACCCTCAGTCCCTCACAGTTCCACACTGCCTGCAGAGTGAGTTTCGCAGGTCTTCACCAGAGACGTTTGCCACAGGCTTCTGAGACGCAAGTTAACAATGCAGACCCGGAGGGTATCTCCAGGTGCAGTAGAGTGGTAATGTTGGAACCTCCTGACTCAGAATACTGCTACCTTCACACTGCCATAAGAATGCAGCTAGTTGAGAGCTGGCTTCTAGGCATGCTTCCTTGGGAGAGCTGAAGACAGGGCAGAACCCACCCGCATCCTGCCTGACTGTAGGCGTAGCTGCTAACATCCTAAGGTTAGTGGCTGAGAGAGGTTGCGGGAAAAGCATGTGTAAGCATTGGGCCTGAACTCCTGTGTATCTGAGTTGAATACAGCGATTTCCAATGGCCTTCTTCAATCAGAGAGTAGCTAGTTTCCAACTCCCATGTCAGAGTGGGTAGCAGACATCTGCCTCCCCTGCATACACACTTCTGAGAGTTGAGCTTAAGGCCTGTACCTCCCCATCCAGCCTGCTGGTTCCTTTCACTTCTAAAAGGCCTAGGCTCGCTGTTTGACGGAAGTGTTGGGAGAGGTAATTGGAATCTCCCGGCACACAAGACTAGTGCCTCCAAGCTCAATCCAGCGATTTCCTAGTAATTCCTGTGGTAGACTGGTGCTACATACAAAGTTCCATACGATGGAAGGTAGTTGAACGCCTTGTCCAAAAGCATCTTACTTCTGAGAGTTGAGCTCACCCTCAGTCCCTCACAGTTCCACAGTGCCTGCAGAGTGAGTTTCGCAGGTCTTCACCAGACACGTTTGCCACAGGCTTCTGAGACACAAGTTAACAATGCAGACCCGGAGGGTTTCGCCAGGTGCAGTCGAGTGGTAATCTTGGAACCTCCTGACTCAGAATACTGCTACCTTCACACTGCCATAAGAATGCAGCTAGTTGAGAGCTGGCTTCTAGGCATGCTTCCCTGGGAGAGCTGAGGACAGGGCAGAACCCTCCCGCATCCTGCCTGACTGTAGGCGTAGCTGCTAACATCCTAATGTTAGTGGCTGAGAGAGGTTGGGGGAAAAGCTTGTGTAAGCAATGGGCCTGAACTCCCGTGTATCTGAGTTGAATACAGTGATTTCCAATGGCCTACTTCAATCATACTGTAGCTAGGTTCCAACTCCCATGTCAGAGTGGGTAGCAGACATCTGCCTCCCATACATACACACTTCTGAGAGTTGAGCTGACGGCCTGTACCTCCACATCCAGCCTGCTGGTACCCTTCGCTTCTAAAAGGCCTAGGCTCGCTGTTTGACGGTAGTGTTGGGAGAGGTAATTGGAATCTCCCGGCACACAAGACTAGTGCCTCCAAGCTCAATCCAGCGATTTCCTAGTAATTCCTGTGGTAGACTGCTGCTACATACTAAGTTGCATACGTGAGAAGGTAGCTGAACGCCTTGTCCAAAAGCATCTTACTTCTGAGAGTTGAGCTCACTCTCAGTCCCTCACAGTTCCACACTGCCTGCAGAGTGAGTTTCGCAGGTCTTCACCAGACACGTTTGCCACAGGCTTCTGAGACGCAAGTTAACAATGCAGACCCGGAGGGTATCTCCAGGTGCAGTAGAGTGGTAATCTTGGAACCTCCTGACTCAGAATAATGCTACCTTCACACTGCCATAAGAATGCAGCTAGTTGAGAGCTGGCTTCTAGGCATGCTTCCCTGGGAGACCTGAGGACAGGACAGAACCCTCCCGCATCCTGCCTGACTGTAGGCTTGGCTGCTAACATCCTAATGTTAGTGGCTGAGAGAGGTTGCTGGAAAAGCATGTGTAAGCATTGGGCCTGAACTCCTGTGTATCTGAGTTGAATACAGCGATTTCAAATGGCCTTCTTCAATCAGAGTGTAGCTAGTTTCCAACTCCCATGTCAAAGTGGGTAGCAGACTTCTGCCTCCCCTGCATACACACTTCTGAGAGTTGAGCTTAAGGCCTGTACCTCCCCATCCAGCCTGCTGGTTCCTTTCACTTCTAAAAGGCCTAGGCTCGCTGTTTGACGGAAGTGTTGGGAGAGGTAATTGGAATCTCCCGGCACACAAGACTAGTGCCTCCAAGCTCAATCCAGCGATTTCCTAGTAATTCCTGTGGTAGATGGTGCTACATACTAAGTTCCATATGTGAGAAGGTGGGTGAACGCCTTGTCTAAAAGCATCTTACTTCTGAGAGTTGAGCTCACCCTCAGTCCCTCACAGTTCCACACTGCCTGCAGAGTGAGTTTCGCAGGTCTTCACCAGAGACGTTTGCCACAGGCTTCTGAGACGCAAGTTAACAATGCAGACCCGGAGGGTATCTCCAGGTGCAGTAGAGTGGTAATGTTGGAACCTCCTGACTCAGAATACTGCTACCTTCACACTGCCATAAGAATGCAGCTAGTTGAGAGCTGGCTTCTAGGCATGCTTCCTTGGGAGAGCTGAAGACAGGGCAGAACCCACCCGCATCCTGCCTGACTGTAGGCGTAGCTGCTAACATCCTAAGGTTAGTGGCTGAGAGAGGTTGCGGGAAAAGCATGTGTAAGCATTGGGCCTGAACTCCTGTGTATCTGAGTTGAATACAGCGATTTCCAATGGCCTTCTTCAATCAGAGAGTAGCTAGTTTCCAACTCCCATGTCAGAGTGGGTAGCAGACATCTGCCTCCCCTGCATACACACTTCTGAGAGTTGAGCTTAAGGCCTGTACCTCCCCATCCAGCCTGCTGGTTCCTTTCACTTCTAAAAGGCCTAGGCTCGCTGTTTGACGGAAGTGTTGGGAGAGGTAATTGGAATCTCCCGGCACACAAGACTAGTGCCTCCAAGCTCAATCCAGCGATTTCCTCGTAATTCCTGTTGTAGACTGGTGCTACATACTAAGTTCCATACGATGGAAGGTAGTTGAACGCCTTGTCCAAAAGCATCTTACTTCTGAGAGTTGAGCTCACCCTCAGTCCCTCACAGTTCCACACTGCCTGCAGAGTGAGTTTCGCAGGTCTTCACCAGACACGTTTGCCACAGGCTTCTGAGACACAAGTTAACAATGCAGACCCGGAGGGTTTCGCCAGGTGCAGTCGAGTGGTAATCTTGGAACCTCCTGACTCAGAATACTGCTACCTTCACACTGCCATAAGAATGCAGCTAGTTGAGAGCTGGCTTCTAGGCATGCTTCCCTGGGAGTGCTGAGGACAGGGCAGAACCCTCCCGCATCCTGCCTGACTGTAGGCGTAGCTGCTAACATCCTAATGTTAGTGGCTGAGAGAGGTTGGGGGAAAAGCTTGTGTAAGCAATGGGCCTGAACTCCCGTGTATCTGAATTGAATACAGCGATTTCCAATGGCCTACTTCAATCATACTGTAGCTAGGTTCCAACTCCCATGTCAGAGTGGGTAGCAGACATCTGCCTCCCATACATACACACTTCTGAGAGTTGAGCTGACGGCCTGTACCTCCACATCCAGCCTGCTGGTACCCTTCGCTTCTAAACGGCCTAGGCTCGCTGTTTGACGGTAGTGTTGGGAGAGGTAATTGGAATCTCCCGGCACAGAAGACTAGTGCCTCCAAGCTCAATCCAGCGATTTCCTAGTAATTGCTGTGGTAGACTGCTGCTACATACTAAGTTGCATACGTGAGAAGGTAGCTGAACGCCTTGTCCAAAAGCATCTTACTTCTGAGAGTTGAGCTCACTCTCAGTCCCTCACAGTTCCACACTGCCTGCAGAGTGAGTTTCGCAGGTCTTCACCAGACACGTTTGCCACAGGCTTCTGAGACGCAAGTTAACAATGCAGACCCGGAGGGTATCTCCAGGTGCAGTAGAGTGGTAATCTTGCAACCTCCTGACTCAGAATAATGCTACCTTCACACTGCCATAAGAATGCAGCTAGTTGAGAGCTGGCTTCTAGGCATGCTTCCCTGGGAGACCTGAGGACAGGGCAGAACCCTCCCGCATCCTGCCTGACTGTACGCTTGGCTGCTAACATCCTAATGTTAGTGGCTGAGAGAGGTTGCTGGAAAAGCATGTGTAAGCATTGGGCCTGAACTCCTGTGTATCTGAGTTGAATACAGCGATTTCAAATGGCCTTCTTCAATCAGAGTGTAGCTAGTTTCCAACTCCCATGTCAAAGTGGGTAGCAGACTTCTGCCTCCCCTGCATACACACTTCTGAGAGTTGAGCTTAAGGCCTGTACCTCCCCATCCAGCCTGCTGGTTCCTTTCACTTCTAAAAGGCCTAGGCTCGCTGTTTGACGGAAGTGTTGGGAGAGGTAATTGGAATCTCCCGGCACACAAGACTAGTGCCTCCAAGCTGAATCCAGCGATTTCCTAGTAATTCCTGTGGTAGACTGCTGCTACATACTAAGTTGCATACGTGAGAAGGTAGCTGAACGCCTTGTCCAAAAGCATCTTACTTCTGAGAGTTGAGCTCACCCTCAGTGCCTCACAGTTCCACACTGCCTGCAGAGTGAGTTTCGCAGGTCTTCACCAGAGACGTTTGCCACAGGCTTCTGAGACGCAAGTTAACAATGCAGACCCGGAGGGTATCTCCAGGTGCAGTAGAGTGGTAATGTTGGAACCTCCTGACTCAGAATACTGCTACCTTCACACTGCCATAAGAATGCAGCTAGTTGAGAGCTGGCTTCTAGGCATGCTTCCTTGGGAGAGCTGAAGACAGGGCAGAACCCACCCGCATCCTGCCTGACTGTAGGCGTAGCTGCTAACATCCTAAGGTTAGTGGCTGAGAGAGGTTGCGGGAAAAGCATGTGTAAGCATTGGGCCTGAACTCCTGTGTATCTGAGTTGAATACAGCGATTTCCAATGGCCTTCTTCAATCAGAGAGTAGCTAGTTTCCAACTCCCATGTCAGAGTGGGTAGCAGACATCTGCCTCCCCTGCATACACACTTCTGAGAGTTGAGCTTAAGGCCTGTACCTCCCCATCCAGCCTGCTGGTTCCTTTCACTTCTAAAAGGCCTAGGCTCGCTGTTTGACGGAAGTGTTGGGAGAGGTAATTGGAATCTCCCGGCACACAAGACTAGTGCCTCCAAGCTCAATCCAGCGATTTCCTCGTAATTCCTGTTGTAGACTGGTGCTACATACTAAGTTCCATACGATGGAAGGTAGTTGAACGCCTTGTCCAAAAGCATCTTACTTCTGAGAGTTGAGCTCACCCTCAGTCCCTCACAGTTCCACACTGCCTGCAGAGTGAGTTTCGCAGGTCTTCACCAGACACGTTTGCCACAGGCTTCTGAGACACAAGTTAACAATGCAGACCCGGAGGGTTTCGCCAGGTGCAGTCGAGTGGTAATCTTGGAACCTCCTGACTCAGAATACTGCTACCTTCACACTGCCATAAGAATGCAGCTAGTTGAGAGCTGGCTTCTAGGCATGCTTCCCTGGGAGAGCTGAGGACAGGGCAGAACCCTCCCGCATCCTGCCTGACTGTAGGCGTAGCTGCTAACATCCTAATGTTAGTGGCTGAGAGAGGTTGGGGGAAAAGCTTGTGTAAGCAATGGGCCTGAACTCCCGTGTATCTGAGTTGAATACAGCGATTTCCAATGGCCTACTTCAATCATACTGTAGCTAGGTTCCAACTCCCATGTCAGAGTGGGTAGCAGACATCTGCCTCCCATACATACACACTTCTGAGAGTTGAGCTGACGGCCTGTACCTCCACATCCAGCCTGCTGGTACCCTTCGCTTCTAAAAGGCCTAGGCTCGCTGTTTGACGGTAGTGTTGGGAGAGGTAATTGGAATCTCCCGGCACACAAGACTAGTGCCTCCAAGCTCAATCCAGCGATTTCCTAGTAATTCCTGTGGTAGACTGCTGCTACATACTAAGTTGCATACGTGAGAAGGTAGCTGAACGCCTTGTCCAAAAGCATCTTACTTCTGAGAGTTGAGCTCACTCTCAGTCCCTCACAGTTCCACACTGCCTGCAGAGTGAGTTTCGCAGGTCTTCACCAGACACGTTTGCCACAGGCTTCTGAGACGCAAGTTAACAATGCAGACCCGGAGGGTATCTCCAGGTGCAGTAGAGTGGTAATCTTGGAACCTCCTGACTCAGAATAATGCTACCTTCACACTGCCATAAGAATGCAGCTAGTTGAGAGCTGGCTTCTAGGCATGCTTCCCTGGGAGACCTGAGGACAGGGCAGAACCCTCCCGCATCCTGCCTGACTGTACGCTTGGCTGCTAACATCCTAATGTTAGTGGCTGAGAGAGGTTGCTGGAAAAGCATGTGTAAGCATTGGGCCTGAACTCCTCTGTATCTGAGTTGAATACAGCGATTTCAAATGGCCTTCTTCAATCAGAGTGTAGCTAGTTTCCAACTCCCTTGTCAAAGTGGGTAGCAGACTTCTGCCTCCCCTGCATACACACTTCTGAGAGTTGAGCTTAAGGCCTGTACCTCC
Source organism: Canis aureus (assembly GCF_053574225.1). Lineage (NCBI taxonomy): Eukaryota > Metazoa > Chordata > Mammalia > Carnivora > Canidae > Canis > Canis aureus. Next base: position 119,384 of record NC_135619.1, read on the forward strand.
CCATCCAGCCTGCTGGTTCCTTTCACTTCTAAAAGGCCTAGGCTCGCTGTTTGACGGAAGTGTTGGGAGAGGTAATTGGAATCTCCCGGCACACAAGACTAGTGCCTCCAAGCTGAATCCAGCGATTTCCTAGTAATTCCTGTGGTAGATGGTGCTACATACTAAGTTCCATATGTGAGAAGGTGGGTGAACGCCTTGTCTAAAAGCATCTTACTTCTGAGAGTTGAGCTCACCCTCAGTCCCTCACAGTTCCACACTGCCTGCAGAGTGAGTTTCGCAGGTCTTCACCAGAGACGTTTGCCACAGGCTTCTGAGACGCAAGTTAACAATGCAGACCCGGAGGGTATCTCCAGGTGCAGTAGAGTGGTAATCTTGGAACCTCCTGACTCAGAATACTGCTACCTTCACACTGCCATAAGAATGCAGCTAGTTGAGAGCTGGCTTCTATGCATGCTTCCCTGGGAGACCTGAGGACAGGGCAGAACCCTCCCGCATCCTGCCTGACTGTAGGCTTGGCTGCTAACATCCTAAGGTTAGTGGCTGAGAGAGGTTGCGGGAAAAGCATGTGTAAGCATTGGGCCTGAACTCCTGTGTATCTGAGTTGAATACAGCGATTTCCAATGGCCTTCTTCAATCAGAGTGTAGCTAGTTTCCAACTCCCATGTCAAAGTGGGTAGCAGACTTCTGCCTCCCCTGCATACACACTTCTGAGAGTTGAGCTTAAGGTCTGTACCTCCCCATCCAGCCTGCTGGTTCCTTTCACTTCTAAAAGGCCTAGGCTCGCTGTTTGACGGAAGTGTTGGGAGAGGTAATTGGAATCTCCCGGCACACAAGACTAGTGCCTCCAAGCTCAATCCAGCGATTTCCTAGTAATTCCTGTGGTAGATGGTGCTACATACTAAGTTCCATATGTGAGAAGGTGGGTGAACGCCTTGTCTAAAAGCATCTTACTTCTGAGGGTTGAGCTCACCCTCAGTCCCTCACAGTTCCACACTGCCTGCAGAGTGAGTTTCGCAGGTCTTCACCAGAGACGTTTGCCACAGGCTTCTGAGACGCAAGTTAACAATGCAGACCCGGAGGGTATCTCCAGGTGCAGTAGAGTGGTAATGTTGGAACCTCCTGACTCAGAATACTGCTACCTTCACACTGCCATAAGAATGCAGCTAGTTGAGAGCTGGCTTCTAGGCATGCTTCCTTGGGAGAGCTGAAGACAGGGCAGAACCCACCCGCATCCTGCCTGACTGTAGGCGTAGCTGCTAACATCCTAAGGTTAGTGGCTGAGAGAGGTTGCGGGAAAAGCATGTGTAAGCATTGGGCCTGAACTCCTGTGTATCTGAGTTGAATACAGCGATTTCCAATGGCCTTCTTCAATCAGAGAGTAGCTAGTTTCCAACTCCCATGTCAGAGTGGGTAGCAGACATCTGCCTCCCCTGCATACACACTTCTGAGAGTTGAGCTTAAGGCCTGTACCTCCCCATCCAGCCTGCTGGTTCCTTTCACTTCTAAAAGGCCTAGGCTCGCTGTTTGACGGAAGTGTTGGGAGAGGTAATTGGAATCTCCCGGCACACAAGACTAGTGCCTCCAAGCTCAATCCAGCGATTTCCTAGTAATTCCTGTGGTAGACTGCTGCTACATACTAAGTTGCATACGTGAGAAGGTAGCTGAACGCCTTGTCCAAAAGCATCTTACTTCTGAGAGTTGAGCTCACCCTCAGTGCCTCACAGTTCCACACTGCCTGCAGAGTGAGTTTCGCAGGTCTTCACCAGACACGTTTGCCACAGGCTTCTGAGACACAAGTTAACAATGCAGACCCGGAGGGTTTCGCCAGGTGCAGTCGAGTGGTAATCTTGGAACCTCCTGACTCAGAATAGTGCTACCTTCACACTGCCATAAGAATGCAGCTAGTTGAGAGCTGGCTTCTAGGCATGCTTCCCTGGGAGAGCTGAGGACAGGGCAGAACCCTCCCGCATCCTGCCTGACTGTAGGCGTAGCTGCTAACATCCTAATGTTAGTGGCTGAGAGAGGTTGGGGGAAAAGCTTGTGTAAGCAATGGGCCTGAACTCCCGTGTATCTGAGTTGAATACAGCGATTTCCAATGGCCTACTTCAATCATACTGTAGCTAGGTTCCAACTCCCATGTCAGAGTGGGTAGCAGACATCTGCCTCCCATACATACACACTTCTGAGAGTTGAGCTGACGGCCTGTACCTCCACATCCAGCCTGCTGGTACCCTTCGCTTCTAAAAGGCCTAGGCTCGCTGTTTGACGGTAGTGTTGGGAGAGGTAATTGGAATCTCCCGGCACACAAGACTAGTGCCTCCAAGCTCAATCCAGCGATTTCCTAGTAATTCCTGTGGTAGACTGCTGCTACATACTAAGTTGCATACGTGAGAAGGTAGCTGAACGCCTTGTCCAAAAGCATCTTACTTCTGAGAGTTGAGCTCACTCTCAGTCCCTCACAGTTCCACACTGCCTGCAGAGTGAGTTTCGCAGGTCTTCACCAGACACGTTTGCCACAGGCTTCTGAGACGCAAGTTAACAATGCAGACCCGGAGTGTATCTCCAGGTGCAGTAGAGTGGTAATCTTGGAACCTCCTGACTCAGAATAATGCTACCTTCACACTGCCATAAGAATGCAGCTAGTTGAGAGCTGGCTTCTAGGCATGCTTCCCTGGGAGACCTGAGGACAGGGCAGAACCCTCCCGCATCCTGCCTGACTGTAGGCGTAGCTGCTAACATCCTAATGTTAGTGGCTGAGAGAGGTTGGGGGAAAAGCTTGTGTAAGCAATGGGCCTGAACTCCCGTGTATCTGAGTTGAATACAGCGATTTCCAATGGCCTACTTCAATCAGAGTGTAGCTAGTTTCCAACTCCCATGTCAAAGTGGGTAGCAGACTTCTGCCTCCCCTGCATACACACTTCTGAGAGTTGAGCTTAAGGCCTGTACCTCCCCATCCAGCCTGCTGGTTCCTTTCACTTCTAAAAGGCCTAGGCTCGCTGTTTGACGGAAGTGTTGGGAGAGGTAATTGGAATCTCCCGGCACACAAGACTAGTGCCTCCAAGCTGAATCCAGCGATTTCCTAGTAATTCCTGTGGTAGATGGTGCTACATGCTAAGTTTCATATGTGAGAAGGTGGGTGAACGCCTTGTCTAAAAGCATCTTACTTCTGAGAGTTGAGCTCACCCTCAGTCCCTCACAGTTCCACACTGCCTGCAGAGTGAGTTTCGCAGGTCTTCACCAGAGACGTTTGCCACAGGCTTCTGAGACGCAAGTTAACAATGCAGACCCGGAGGGTATCTCCAGGTGCAGTAGAGTGGTAATGTTGGAACCTCCTGACTCAGAATACTGCTACCTTCACACTGCCATAAGAATGCAGCTAGTTGAGAGCTGGCTTCTAGGCATGCTTCCTTGGGAGAGCTGAAGACAGGGCAGAACCCACCCGCATCCTGCCTGACTGTAGGCGTAGCTGCTAACATCCTAAGGTTAGTGGCTGAGAGAGGTTGCGGGAAAAGCATGTGTAAGCATTGGGCCTGAACTCCTGTGTATCTGAGTTGAATACAGCGATTTCCAATGGCCTTCTTCAATCAGAGTGTAGCTAGTTTCCAACTCCCATGTCAAAGTGGGTAGCAGACTTCTGCCTCCCCTGCATACACACTTCTGAGAGTTGAGCTTAAGGCCTGTACCTCCCCATCCAGCCTGCTGGTTCCTTTCACTTCTAAAAGGCCTAGGCTCGCTGTTTGACGGAAGTGTTGGGAGAGGTAATTGGAATCTCCCGGCACACAAGACTAGTGCCTCCAAGCTCAATCCAGCGATTTCCTAGTAATTCCTGTGGTAGATGGTGCTACATACTAAGTTCCATATGTGAGAAGGTGGGTGAACGCCTTGTCTAAAAGCATCTTACTTCTGAGAGTTGAGCTCACCCTCAGTCCCTCACAGTTCCACACTGCCTGCAGAGTGAGTTTCGCAGGTCTTCACCAGAGACGTTTGCCACAGGCTTCTGAGACGCAAGTTAACAATGCAGACCCGGAGGGTATCTCCAGGTGCAGTAGAGTGGTAATGTTGGAACCTCCTGACTCAGAATACTGCTACCTTCACACTGCCATAAGAATGCAGCTAGTTGAGAGCTGGCTTCTAGGCATGCTTCCTTGGGAGAGCTGAAGACAGGGCAGAACCCACCCGCATCCTGCCTGACTGTAGGCGTAGCTGCTAACATCCTAAGGTTAGTGGCTGAGAGAGGTTGCGGGAAAAGCATGTGTAAGCATTGGGCCTGAACTCCTGTGTATCTGAGTTGAATACAGCGATTTCCAATGGCCTTCTTCAATCAGAGAGTAGCTAGTTTCCAACTCCCATGTCAGAGTGGGTAGCAGACATCTGCCTCCCCTGCATACACACTTCTGAGAGTTGAGCTTAAGGCCTGTACCTCCCCATCCAGCCTGCTGGTTCCTTTCACTTCTAAAAGGCCTAGGCTCGCTGTTTGACGGAAGTGTTGGGAGAGGTAATTGGAATCTCCCGGCACACAAGACTAGTGCCTCCAAGCTCAATCCAGCGATTTCCTAATAATTCCTGTGGTAGACTGGTGCTACATACAAAGTTCCATACGATGGAAGGTAGTTGAACGCCTTGTCCAAAAGCATCTTACTTCTGAGAGTTGAGCTCACCCTCAGTCCCTCACAGTTCCACACTGCCTGCAGAGTGAGTTTCGCAGGTCTTCACCAGACACGTTTGCCACAGGCTTCTGAGACACAAGTTAACAATGCAGACCCGGAGGGTTTCGCCAGGTGCAGTCGAGTGGTAATCTTGGAACCTCCTGACTCAGAATACTGCTACCTTCACACTGCCATAAGAATGCAGCTAGTTGAGAGCTGGCTTCTAGGCATGCTTCCCTGGGAGAGCTGAGGACAGGGCAGAACCCTCCCGCATCCTGCCTGACTGTAGGCGTAGCTGCTAACATCCTAATGTTAGTGGCTGAGAGAGGTTGGGGGAAAAGCTTGTGTAAGCAATGGGCCTGAACTCCCGTGTATCTGAGTTGAATACAGCGATTTCCAATGGCCTACTTCAATCATACTGTAGCTAGGTTCCAACTCCCATGTCAGAGTGGGTAGCAGACATCTGCCTCCCATACATACACACTTCTGAGAGTTGAGCTGACGGCCTGTACCTCCCCATCCAGCCTGCTGGTACCCTTCGCTTCTAAAAGGCCTAGGCTCGCTGTTTGACGGTAGTGTTGGGAGAGGTAATTGGAATCTCCCGGCACACAAGACTAGTGCCTCCAAGCTCAATCCAGCGATTTCCTAGTAATTCCTGTGGTAGATGGTGCTACATACTAAGTTCCATATGTGAGAAGGTGGGTGAACGCCTTGTCTAAAAGCATCTTACTTCTGAGAGTTGAGCTCACCCTCAGTCCCTCACAGTTCCACACTGCCTGCAGAGTGAGTTTCGCAGGTCTTCACCAGAGACGTTTGCCACAGGCTTCTGAGACGCAAGTTAACAATGCAGACCCGGAGGGTATCTCCAGGTGCAGTAGAGTGGTAATGTTGGAACCTCCTGACTCAGAATACTGCTACCTTCACACTGCCATAAGAATGCAGCTAGTTGAGAGCTGGCTTCTAGGCATGCTTCCTTGGGAGAGCTGAAGACAGGGCAGAACCCACCCGCATCCTGCCTGACTGTAGGCGTAGCTGCTAACATCCTAAGGTTAGTGGCTGAGAGAGGTTGCGGGAAAAGCATGTGTAAGCATTGGGCCTGAACTCCTGTGTATCTGAGTTGAATACAGCGATTTCCAATGGCCTTCTTCAATCAGAGAGTAGCTAGTTTCCAACTCCCATGTCAGAGTGGGTAGCAGACATCTGCCTCCCCTGCATACACACTTCTGAGAGTTGAGCTTAAGGCCTGTACCTCCCCATCCAGCCTGCTGGTTCCTTTCACTTCTAAAAGGCCTAGGCTCGCTGTTTGACGGAAGTGTTGGGAGAGGTAATTGGAATCTCCCGGCACACTAGACTAGTGCCTCCAAGCTCAATCCAGCGATTTCCTAGTAATTCCTGTTGTAGACTGGTGCTACATACTAAGTTCCATACGATGGAAGGTAGTTGAACGCCTTGTCCAAAAGCATCTTACTTCTGAGAGTTGAGCTCACCCTCAGTCCCTCACAGTTCCACACTGCCTGCAGAGTGAGTTTCGCAGGTCTTCACCAGACACGTTTGCCACAGGCTTCTGAGACAGAAGTTAACAATGCAGACCCGGAGGGTTTCGCCAGGTGCAGTCGAGTGGTAATCTTGGAACCTCCTGACTCAGAATACTGCTACCTTCACACTGCCATAAGAATGCAGCTAGTTGAGAGCTGGCTTCTAGGCATGCTTCCCTGGGAGAGCTGAGGACAGGGCAGAACCCACCCGCATCCTGCCTGACTGTAGGCGTAGCTGCTAACATCCTAATGTTAGTGGCTGAGAGAGGTTGCTGGAAAAGCATGTGTAAGCATTGGGCCTGAACTCCTGTGTATCTGAGTTGAATACAGCGATTTCCAATGGCCTTCTTCAATCAGAGTGTAGCTAGTTTCCAACTCCCATGTCAAAGTGGGTAGCAGACTTCTGCCTCCCCTGCATACACACTTCTGAGAGTTGAGCTTAAGGCCTGTACCTCCCCATCCAGCCTGCTGGTTCCTTTCACTTCTAAAAGGCCTAGGCTCGCTGTTTGACGGAAGTGTTGGGAGAGGTAATTGGAATCTCCCGGCACACAAGACTAGTGCCTCCAAGCTGAATCCAGCGATTTCCTAGTAATTCCTGTGGTAGATGGTGCTACATACTAAGTTCCATATGTGAGAAGGTGGGTGAACGCCTTGTCTAAAAGCATCTTACTTCTGAGAGTTGAGCTCACCCTCAGTCCCTCACAGTTCCACACTGCCTGCAGAGTGAGTTTCGCAGGTCTTCACCAGAGACGTTTGCCACAGGCTTCTGAGACGCAAGTTAACAATGCAGACCCGGAGGGTATCTCCAGGTGCAGTAGAGTGGTAATGTTGGAACCTCCTGACTCAGAATACTGCTACCTTCACACTGCCATAAGAATGCAGCTAGTTGAGAGCTGGCTTCTAGGCATGCTTCCTTGGGAGAGCTGAAGACAGGGCAGAACCCACCCGCATCCTGCCTGACTGTAGGCGTAGCTGCTAACATCCTAAGGTTAGTGGCTGAGAGAGGTTGCGGGAAAAGCATGTGTAAGCATTGGGCCTGAACCCCTGTGTATCTGAGTTGAATACAGCGATTTCCAATGGCCTTCTTCAATCAGAGAGTAGCTAGTTTCCAACTCCCATGTCAGAGTGGGTAGCAGACATCTGCCTCCCCTGCATACACACTTCTGAGAGTTGAGCTTAAGGCCTGTACCTCCCCATCCAGCCTGCTGGTTCCTTTCACTTCTAAAAGGCCTAGGCTCGCTGTTTGACGGAAGTGTTGGGAGAGGTAATTGGAATCTCCCGGCACACAAGACTAGTGCCTCCAAGCTCAATCCAGCGATTTCCTAGTAATTCCTGTGGTAGACTGGTGCTACATACAAAGTTCCATACGATGGAAGGTAGTTGAACGCCTTGTCCAAAAGCATCTTACTTCTGAGAGTTGAGCTCACTCTCAGTCCCTCACAGTTCCACACTGCCTGCAGAGTGAGTTTCGCAGGTCTTCACCAGACACGTTTGCCACAGGCTTCTGAGACACAAGTTAACAATGCAGACCCGGAGGGTTTCGCCAGGTGCAGTCGAGTGGTAATCTTGGAACCTCCTGACTCAGAATACTGCTACCTTCACACTGCCATATGAATGCAGCTAGTTGAGAGCTGGCTTCTAGGCATGCTTCCCTGGGAGAGCTGAGGACAGGGCAGAACCCTCCCGCATCCTGCCTGACTGTAGGCGTAGCTGCTAACATCCTAATGTTAGTGGCTGAGAGAGGTTGGGGGAAAAGCTTGTGTAAGCAATGGGCCTGAACTCCCGTGTATCTGAGTTGAATACAGCGATTTCCAATGGCCTACTTCAATCATACTGTAGCTAGGTTCCAACTCCCATGTCAGAGTGGGTAGCAGACATCTGCCTCCCATACATACACACTTCTGAGAGTTGAGCTGACGGCCTGTACCTCCACATCCAGCCTCCTGGTACCCTTCGCTTCTAAAAGGCCTAGGCTCGCTGTTTGACGGTAGTGTTGGGAGAGGTAATTGGAATCTCCCGGCACACAAGACTAGTGCCTCCAAGCTCAATCCAGCGATTTCCTAGTAATTCCTGTGGTAGACTGCTGCTACATACTAAGTTGCATACGTGAGAAGGTAGCTGAACGCCTTGTCCAAAAGCATCTTACTTCTGAGAGTTGAGCTCACTCTCAGTCCCTCACAGTTCCACACTGCCTGCAGAGTGAGTTTCGCAGGTCTTCACCAGACACGTTTGCCACAGGCTTCTGAGACGCAAGTTAACAATGCAGACCCGGAGGGTATCTCCAGGTGCAGTAGAGTGGTAATCTTGGAACCTCCTGACTCAGAATAATGCTACCTTCACACTGCCATAAGAATGCAGCTAGTTGAGAGCTGGCTTCTAGGCATGCTTCCCTGGGAGACCTGAGGACAGGGCAGAACCCTCCCGCATCCTGCCTGACTGTAGGCTTGGCTGCTAACATCCTAATGTTAGTGGCTGAGAGAGGTTGGGGGAAAAGCATGTGTAAGCATTGGGCCTGAACTCCTGTGTATCTGAGTTGAATACAGCGATTTCCAATGGCCTTCTTCAATCAGAGTGTAGCTAGTTTCCAACTCCCATGTCAAAGTGGGTAGCAGACTTCTGCCTCCCCTGCATACACACTTCTGAGAGTTGAGCTTAAGGCCTGTACCTCCCCATCCAGCCTGCTGGTTCCTTTCACTTCTAAAAGGCCTAGGCTCGCTGTTTGACGGAAGTGTTGGGAGAGGTAATTGGAATCTCCCGGCACACAAGACTAGTGCCTCCAAGCTGAATCCAGCGATTTCCTAGTAATTCCTGTGGTAGATGGTGCTACATACTAAGTTCCATATGTGAGAAGGTGGGTGAACGCCTTGTCTAAAAGCATCTTACTTCTGAGAGTTGAGCTCACCCTCAGTCCCTCACAGTTCCACACTGCCTGCAGAGTGAGTTTCGCAGGTCTTCACCAGAGACGTTTGCCACAGGCTTCTGAGACGCAAGTTAACAATGCAGACCCGGAGGGTATCTCCAGGTGCAGTAGAGTGGTAATGTTGGAACCTCCTGACTCAGAATACTGCTACCTTCACACTGCCATAAGAATGCAGCTAGTTGAGAGCTGGCTTCTAGGCATGCTTCCTTGGGAGAGCTGAAGACAGGGCAGAACCCACCCGCATCCTGCCTGACTGTAGGCGTAGCTGCTAACATCCTAAGGTTAGTGGCTGAGAGAGGTTGCGGGAAAAGCATGTGTAAGCATTGGGCCTGAACTCCTGTGTATCTGAGTTGAATACAGCGATTTCCAATGGCCTTCTTCAATCAGAGAGTAGCTAGTTTCCAACTCCCATGTCAGAGTGGGTAGCAGACATCTGCCTCCCCTGCATACACACTTCTGAGAGTTGAGCTTAAGGCCTGTACCTCCCCATCCAGCCTGCTGGTTCCTTTCACTTCTAAAAGGCCTAGGCTCGCTGTTTGACGGAAGTGTTGGGAGAGGTAATTGGAATCTCCCGGCACACAAGACTAGTGCCTCCAAGCTCAATCCAGCGATTTCCTAGTAATTCCTGTGGTAGACTGGTGCTACATACAAAGTTCCATACGATGGAAGGTAGTTGAACGCCTTGTCCAAAAGCATCTTACTTCTGAGAGTTGAGCTCACCCTCAGTCCCTCACAGTTTCACACTGCCTGCAGAGTGAGTTTCGAAGGTCTCCACCAGACACGTTTGCCACAGGCTTCTGAGACACAAGTTAACAATGTAGACCCGGAGGGTTTCGCCAGGTGCAGTCGAGTGGTAATCTTGGAACCTCCTGACTCAGAATACTGCTACCTTCACACTGCCATAAGAATGCAGCTAGTTGAGAGCTGGCTTCTAGGCATGCTTCCCTGGGAGAGCTGAGGACAGGGCAGAACCCTCCCGCATCCTGCCTGACTGTAGGCGTAGCTGCTAACATCCTAATGTTAGTGGCTGAGAGAGGTTGTGGGAAAAGCTTGTGTAAGCAATGGGCCTGAACTCCCGTGTATCTGAGTTGAATACAGCGATTTCCAATGGCCTACTTCAATCATACTGTAGCTAGGTTCCAACTCCCATGTCAGAGTGGGTAGCAGACATCTGCCTCCCATACATACACACTTCTGAGAGTTGAGCTGACGGCCTGTACCTCCACATCCAGCCTGCTGGTACCCTTCGCTTCTAAAAGGCCTAGGCTCGCTGTTTGACGGTAGTGTTGGGAGAGGTAATTGGAATCTCCCGGCACACAAGACTAGTGCCTCCAAGCTCAATCCAGCGATTTCCTAGTAATTCCTGTGGTAGACTGCTGCTACATACTAAGTTGCATACGTGAGAAGGTAGCTGAACGCCTTGTCCAAAAGCATCTTACTTCTGAGAGTTGAGCTCACTCTCAGTCCCTCACAGTTCCACACTGCCTGCAGAGTGAGTTTCGCAGGTCTTCACCAGACACGTTTGCCACAGGCTTCTGAGACGCAAGTTAACAATGCAGACCCGGAGGGTATCTCCAGGTGCAGTAGAGTGGTAATCTTGGAACCTCCTGACTCAGAATAATGCTACCTTCACACTGCCATAAGAATGCAGCTAGTTGAGAGCTGGCTTCTAGGCATGCTTCCCTGGGAGACCTGAGGACAGGGCAGAACCCTCCCGCATCCTGCCTGACTGTAGGCTTGGCTGCTAACATCCTAATGTTAGTGGCTGAGAGAGGTTGGGGGAAAAGCATGTGTAAGCATTGGGCCTGAACTCCTGTGTATCTGAGTTGAATACAGCGATTTCCAATGGCCTTCTTCAATCAGAGTGTAGCTAGTTTCCAACTCCCATGTCAAAGTGGGTAGCAGACTTCTGCCTCCCCTGCATACACACTTCTGAGAGTTGAGCTTAAGGCCTGTACCTCCCCATCCAGCCTGCTGGTTCCTTTCACTTCTAAAAGGCCTAGGCTCGCTGTTTGACGGAAGTGTTGGGAGAGGTAATTGGAATCTCCCGGCACACAAGACTAGTGCCTCCAAGCTGAATCCAGCGATTTCCTAGTAATTCCTGTGGTAGATGGTGCTACATACTAAGTTCCATATGTGAGAAGGTGGGTGAACGCCTTGTCTAAAAGCATCTTACTTCTGAGAGTTGAGCTCACCCTCAGTCCCTCACAGTTCCACACTGCCTGCAGAGTGAGTTTCGCAGGTCTTCACCAGAGACGTTTGCCACAGGCTTCTGAGACGCAAGTTAACAATGCAGACCCGGAGGGTATCTCCAGGTGCAGTAGAGTGGTAATGTTGGAACCTCCTGACTCAGAATACTGCTACCTTCACACTGCCATAAGAATGCAGCTAGTTGAGAGCTGGCTTCTAGGCATGCTTCCTTGGGAGAGCTGAAGACAGGGCAGAACCCACCCGCATCCTGCCTGACTGTAGGCGTAGCTGCTAACATCCTAAGGTTAGTGGCTGAGAGAGGTTGCGGGAAAAGCATGTGTAAGCATTGGGCCTGAACCCCTGTGTATCTGAGTTGAATACAGCGATTTCCAATGGCCTTCTTCAATCAGAGAGTAGCTAGTTTCCAACTCCCATGTCAGAGTGGGTAGCAGACATCTGCCTCCCCTGCATACACACTTCTGAGAGTTGAGCTTAAGGCCTGTACCTCCCCATCCAGCCTGCTGGTTCCTTTCACTTCTAAAAGGCCTAGGCTCGCTGTTTGACGGAAGTGTTGGGAGAGGTAATTGGAATCTCCCGGCACACAAGACTAGTGCCTCCAAGCTCAATCCAGCGATTTCCTAGTAATTCCTGTGGTAGACTGGTGCTACATACAAAGTTCCATACGATGGAAGGTAGTTGAACGCCTTGTCCAAAAGCATCTTACTTCTGAGAGTTGAGCTCACCCTCAGTCCCTCACAGTTCCACACTGCCTGCAGAGTGAGTTTCGCAGGTCTTCACCAGACACGTTTGCCACAGGCTTCTGAGACACAAGTTAACAATGCAGACCCGGAGGGTTTCGCCAGGTGCAGTCGAGTGGTAATCTTGGAACCTCCTGACTCAGAATACTGCTACCTTCACACTGCCATAAGAATGCAGCTAGTTGAGAGCTGGCTTCTAGGCATGCTTCCCTGGGAGAGCTGAGGACAGGGCAGAACCCTCCCGCATCCTGCCTGACTGTAGGCGTAGCTGCTAACATCCTAATGTTAGTGGCTGAGAGAGGTTGTGGGAAAAGCTTGTGTAAGCAATGGGCCTGAACTCCCGTGTATCTGAGTTGAATACAGCGATTTCCAATGGCCTACTTCAATCATACTGTAGCTAGGTTCCAACTCCCATGTCAGAGTGGGTAGCAGACATCTGCCTCCCATACATACACACTTCTGAGAGTTGAGCTGACGGCCTGTACCTCCACATCCAGCCTGCTGGTTCCTTTCACTTCTAAAAGGCCTAGGCTCGCTGTTTGACGGAAGTGTTGGGAGAGGTAATTGGAATCTCCCGGCACACAAGACTAGTGCCTCCAAGCTCAATCCAGCGATTTCCTAGTAATTCCTGTGGTAGACTGCTGCTACATACTAAGTTGCATACGTGAGAAGGTAGCTGAACGCCTTGTCCAAAAGCATCTTACTTCTGAGAGTTGAGCTCACTCTCAGTCCCTCACAGTTCCACACTGCCTGCAGAGTGAGTTTCGCAGGTCTTCACCAGACACGTTTGCCACAGGCTTCTGAGACGCAAGTTAACAATGCAGACCCGGAGGGTATCTCCAGGTGCAGTAGAGTGGTAATCTTGGAACCTCCTGACTCAGAATAATGCTACCTTCACACTGCCATAAGAATGCAGCTAGTTGAGAGCTGGCTTCTAGGCATGCTTCCCTGGGAGACCTGAGGACAGGGCAGAACCCTCCCGCATCCTGCCTGACTGTAGGCTTGGCTGCTAACATCCTAATGTTAGTGGCTGAGAGAGGTTGCGGGAAAAGCATGTGTAAGCATTGGGCCTGAACTCCTGTGTATCTGAGTTGAATACAGCGATTTCCAATGGCCTTCTTCAATCAGAGTGTAGCTAGTTTCCAACTCCCATGTCAAAGTGGGTAGCAGACTTCTGCCTCCCCTGCATACACACTTCTGAGAGTTGAGCTTAAGGCCTGTACCTCCCCATCCAGCCTGCTGGTTCCTTTCACTTCTAAAAGGCCTAGGCTCGCTGTTTGACGGAAGTGTTGGGAGAGGTAATTGGAATCTCCCGGCACACAAGACTAGTGCCTCCAAGCTGAATCCAGCGATTTCCTAGTAATTCCTGTGGTAGATGGTGCTACATACTAAGTTCCATATGTGAGAAGGTGGGTGAACGCCTTGTCTAAAAGCATCTTACTTCTGAGAGTTGAGCTCACCCTCAGTCCCTCACAGTTCCACACTGCCTGCAGAGTGAGTTTCGCAGGTCTTCACCAGAGACGTTTGCCACAGGCTTCTGAGACGCAAGTTAACAATGCAGACCCGGAGGGTATCTCCAGGTGCAGTAGAGTGGTAATGTTGGAACCTCCTGACTCAGAATACTGCTACCTTCACACTGCCATAAGAATGCAGCTAGTTGAGAGCTGGCTTCTAGGCATGCTTCCTTGGGAGAGCTGAAGACAGGGCAGAACCCACCCGCATCCTGCCTGACTGTAGGCGTAGCTGCTAACATCCTAAGGTTAGTGGCTGAGAGAGGTTGCGGGAAAAGCATGTGTAAGCATTGGGCCTGAACTCCTGTGTATCTGAGTTGAATACAGCGATTTCCAATGGCCTTCTTCAATCAGAGAGTAGCTAGTTTCCAACTCCCATGTCAGAGTGGGTAGCAGACATCTGCCTCCCCTGCATACACACTTCTGAGAGTTGAGCTTAAGGCCTGTACCTCCCCATCCAGCCTGCTGGTTCCTTTCACTTCTAAAAGGCCTAGGCTCGCTGTTTGACGGAAGTGTTGGGAGAGGTAATTGGAATCTCCCGGCACACAAGACTAGTGCCTCCAAGCTCAATCCAGCGATTTCCTAGTAATTCCTGTGGTAGACTGGTGCTACATACAAAGTTCCATACGATGGAAGGTAGTTGAACGCCTTGTCCAAAAGCATCTTACTTCTGAGAGTTGAGCTCACCCTCAGTCCCTCACAGTTCCACACTGCCTGCAGAGTGAGTTTCGAAGGTCTCCACCAGACACGTTTGCCACAGGCTTCTGAGACACAAGTTAACAATGCAGACCCGGAGGGTTTCGCCAGGTGCAGTCGAGTGGTAATCTTGGAACCTCCTGACTCAGAATACTGCTACCTTCACACTGCCATAAGAATGCAGCTAGTTGAGAGCTGGCTTCTAGGCATGCTTCCCTGGGAGAGCTGAGGACAGGGCAGAACCCTCCCGCATCCTGCCTGACTGTAGGCGTAGCTGCTAACATCCTAATGTTAGTGGCTGAGAGAGGTTGTGGGAAAAGCTTGTGTAAGCAATGGGCCTGAACTCCCGTGTATCTGAGTTGAATACAGCGATTTCCAATGGCCTACTTCAATCATACTGTAGCTAGGTTCCAACTCCCATGTCAGAGTGGGTAGCAGACATCTGCCTCCCATACATACACACTTCTGAGAGTTGAGCTGACGGCCTGTACCTCCACATCCAGCCTGCTGGTACCCTTCGCTTCTAAAAGGCCTAGGCTCGCTGTTTGACGGAAGTGTTGGGAGAGGTAATTGGAATCTACCGGCACACAAGACTAGTGCCTCCAAGCTCAATCCAGCGATTTCCTAGTAATTCCTGTGGTAGATGGTGCTACATACTAAGTTCCTTATGTGAGAAGGTGGGTGAACGCCTTGTCTAAAAGCATCTTACTTCTGAGGGTTGAGCTCACCCTCAGTCCCTCACAGTTCCACACTGCCTGCAGAGTGAGTTTCGCAGGTCTTCACCAGAGACGTTTGCCACAGGCTTCTGAGACGCAAGTTAACAATGCAGACCCGGAGGGTATCTCCAGGTGCAGTAGAGTGGTAATGTTGGAACCTCCTGACTCAGAATACTGCTACCTTCACACTGCCATAAGAATGCAGCTAGTTGAGAGCTGGCTTCTAGGCATGCTTCCTTGGGAGAGCTGAAGACAGGGCAGAACCCACCCGCATCCTGCCTGACTGTAGGCGTAGCTGCTAACATCCTAAGGTTAGTGGCTGAGAGAGGTTGCGGGAAAAGCATGTGTAAGCATTGGGCCTGAACTCCTGTGTATCTGAGTTGAATACAGCGATTTCCAATGGCCTTCTTCAATCAGAGAGTAGCTAGTTTCCAACTCCCATGTCAGAGTGGGTAGCAGACATCTGCCTCCCCTGCATACACACTTCTGAGAGTTGAGCTTAAGGCCTGTACCTCCCCATCCAGCCTGCTGGTTCCTTTCACTTCTAAAAGGCCTAGGCTCGCTGTTTGACGGAAGTGTTGGGAGAGGTAATTGGAATCTCCCGGCACACAAGACTAGTGCCTCCAAGCTCAATCCAGCGATTTCCTCGTAATTCCTGTTGTAGACTGGTGCTACATACTAAGTTCCATACGATGGAAGGTAGTTGAACGCCTTGTCCAAAAGCATCTTACTTCTGAGAGTTGAGCTCACCCTCAGTCCCTCACAGTTCCACACTGCCTGCAGAGTGAGTTTCGCAGGTCTTCACCAGACACGTTTGCCACAGGCTTCTGAGACACAAGTTAACAATGCAGACCCGGAGGGTTTCGCCAGGTGCAGTCGAGTGGTAATCTTGGAACCTCCTGACTCAGAATACTGCTACCTTCACACTGCCATAAGAATGCAGCTAGTTGAGAGCTGGCTTCTAGGCATGCTTCCCTGGGAGAGCTGAGGACAGGGCAGAACCCTCCCGCATCCTGCCTGACTGTAGGCGTAGCTGCTAACATCCTAATGTTAGTGGCTGAGAGAGGTTGGGGGAAAAGCTTGTGTAAGCAATGGGCCTGAACTCCCGTGTATCTGAGTTGAATACAGCGATTTCCAATGGCCTACTTCAATCATACTGTAGCTAGGTTCCAACTCCCATGTCAGAGTGGGTAGCAGACATCTGCCTCCCATACATACACACTTCTGAGAGTTGAGCTGACGGCCTGTACCTCCACATCCAGCCTGCTGGTACCCTTCGCTTCTAAAAGGCCTAGGCTCGCTGTTTGACGGTAGTGTTGGGAGAGGTAATTGGAATCTCCCGGCACACAAGACTAGTGCCTCCAAGCTCAATCCAGCGATTTCCTAGTAATTCCTGTGGTAGACTGCTGCTACATACTAAGTTGCATACGTGAGAAGGTAGCTGAACGCCTTGTCCAAAAGCATCTTACTTCTGAGAGTTGAGCTCACTCTCAGTCCCTCACAGTTCCACACTGCCTGCAGAGTGAGTTTCGCAGGTCTTCACCAGACACGTTTGCCACAGGCTTCTGAGACGCAAGTTAACAATGCAGACCCGGAGGGTATCTCCAGGTGCAGTAGAGTGGTAATCTTGGAACCTCCTGACTCAGAATACTGCTACCTTCACACTGCCATAAGAATGCAGCTAGTTGAGAGCTGGCTTCTAGGCATGCTTCCCTGGGAGACCTGAGGACAGGGCAGAACCCTCCCGCATCCTGCCTGACTGTAGGCGTAGCTGCTAACATCCTAATGTTAGTGGCTGAGAGAGGTTGGGGGAAAAGCTTGTGTAAGCAATGGGCCTGAACTCCCGTGTATCTGAGTTGAATACAGCGATTTCCAATGGCCTACTTCAATCAGAGTGTAGCTAGTTTCCAACTCCCATGTCAAAGTGGGTAGCAGACTTCTGCCTCCCCTGCATACACACTTCTGAGAGTTGAGCTTAAGGCCTGTACCTCCCCATCCAGCCTGCTGGTTCCTTTCACTTCTAAAAGGCCTAGGCTCGCTGTTTGACGGAAGTGTTGGGAGAGGTAATTGGAATCTCCCGGCACACAAGACTAGTGCCTCCAAGCTGAATCCAGCGATTTCCTAGTAATTCCTGTGGTAGATGGTGCTACATGCTAAGTTCCATATGTGAGAAGGTGGGTGAACGCCTTGTCTAAAAGCATCTTACTTCTGAGAGTTGAGCTCACCCTCAGTCCCTCACAGTTCCACACTGCCTGCAGAGTGAGTTTCGCAGGTCTTCACCAGAGACGTTTGCCACAGGCTTCTGAGACGCAAGTTAACAATGCAGACCCGGAGGGTATCTCCAGGTGCAGTAGAGTGGTAATGTTGGAACCTCCTGACTCAGAATACTGCTACCTTCACACTGCCATAAGAATGCAGCTAGTTGAGAGCTGGCTTCTAGGCATGCTTCCTTGGGAGAGCTGAAGACAGGGCAGAACCCACCCGCATCCTGCCTGACTGTAGGCGTAGCTGCTAACATCCTAAGGTTAGTGGCTGAGAGAGGTTGCGGGAAAAGCATGTGTAAGCATTGGGCCTGAACTCCTGTGTATCTGAGTTGAATACAGCGATTTCCAATGGCCTTCTTCAATCAGAGAGTAGCTAGTTTCCAACTCCCATGTCAGAGTGGGTAGCAGACATCTGCCTCTCCTGCATACACACTTCTGAGAGTTGAGCTTAAGGCCTGTACCTCCCCATCCAGCCTGCTGGTTCCTTTCACTTCTAAAAGGCCTAGGCTCGCTGTTTGACGGAAGTGTTGGGAGAGGTAATTGGAATCTCCCGGCACACAAGACTAGTGCCTCCAAGCTCAATCCAGCGATTTCCTAGTAATTCCTGTGGTAGACTGGTGCTACATACAAAGTTCCATACGATGGAAGGTAGTTGAACGCCTTGTCCAAAAGCATCTTACTTCTGAGAGTTGAGCTCACCCTCAGTCCCTCACAGTTCCACACTGCCTGCAGAGTGAGTTTCGCAGGTCTTCACCAGACACGTTTGCCACAGGCTTCTGAGACACAAGTTAACAATGCAGACCCGGAGGGTTTCGCCAGGTGCAGTCGAGTGGTAATCTTGGAACCTCCTGACTCAGAATACTGCTACCTTCACACTGCCATAAGAATGCAGCTAGTTGAGAGCTGGCTTCTAGGCATGCTTCCCTGGGAGAGCTGAGGACAGGGCAGAACCCTCCCGCATCCTGCCTGACTGTAGGCGTAGCTGCTAACATCCTAATGTTAGTGGCTGAGAGAGGTTGGGGGAAAAGCTTGTGTAAGCAATGGGCCTGAACTCCCGTGTATCTGAGTTGAATACAGCGATTTCCAATGGCCTACTTCAATCATACTGTAGCTAGGTTCCAACTCCCATGTCAGAGTGGGTAGCAGACATCTGCCTCCCATACATACACACTTCTGAGAGTTGAGCTGACGGCCTGTACCTCCACATCCAGCCTGCTGGTACCCTTCGCTTCTAAAAGGCCTAGGCTCGCTGTTTGACGGTAGTGTTGGGAGAGGTAATTGGAATCTCCCGGCACACAAGACTAGTGCCTCCAAGCTCAATCCAGCGATTTCCTAGTAATTCCTGTGGTAGACTGCTGCTACATACTAAGTTGCATACGTGAGAAGGTAGCTGAACGCCTTGTCCAAAAGCATCTTACTTCTGAGAGTTGAGCTCACTCTCAGTCCCTCACAGTTCCACACTGCCTGCAGAGTGAGTTTCGCAGGTCTTCACCAGACACGTTTGCCACAGGCTTCTGAGACGCAAGTTAACAATGCAGACCCGGAGGGTATCTCCAGGTGCAGTAGAGTGGTAATCTTGGAACCTCCTGACTCAGAATACTGCTACCTTCACACTGCCATAAGAATGCAGCTAGTTGAGAGCTGGCTTCTAGGCATGCTTCCCTGGGAGACCTGAGGACAGGGCAGAACCCTCCCGCATCCTGCCTGACTGTAGGCTTGGCTGCTAACATCCTAATGTTAGTGGCTGAGAGAGGTTGGGGGAAAAGCATGTGTAAGCATTGGGCCTGAACTCCTGTGTATCTGAGTTGAATACAGCGATTTCCAATGGCCTTCTTCAATCAGAGTGTAGCTAGTTTCCAACTCCCATGTCAAAGTGGGTAGCAGACTTCTGCCTCCCCTGCATACACACTTCTGAGAGTTGAGCTTAAGGCCTGTACCTCCCCATCCAGCCTGCTGGTTCTTTTCACTTCTAAAAGGCCTAGGCTCGCTGTTTGACGGAAGTGTTGGGAGAGGTAATTGGAATCTCCCGGCACACAAGACTAGTGCCTCCAAGCTGAATCCAGCGATTTCCTAGTAATTCCTGTGGTAGATGGTGCTACATACTAAGTTCCATATGTGAGAAGGTGGGTGAACGCCTTGTCTAAAAGCATCTTACTTCTGAGAGTTGAGCTCACCCTCAGTCCCTCACAGTTCCACACTGCCTGCAGAGTGAGTTTCGCAGGTCTTCACCAGAGACGTTTGCCACAGGCTTCTGAGACGCAAGTTAACAATGCAGACCCGGAGGGTATCTCCAGGTGCAGTAGAGTGGTAATGTTGGAACCTCCTGACTCAGAATACTGCTACCTTCACACTGCCATAAGAATGCAGCTAGTTGAGAGCTGGCTTCTAGGCATGCTTCCTTGGGAGAGCTGAAGACAGGGCAGAACCCACCCGCATCCTGCCTGACTGTAGGCGTAGCTGCTAACATCCTAAGGTTAGTGGCTGAGAGAGGTTGCGGGAAAAGCATGTGTAAGCATTGGGCCTGAACTCCTGTGTATCTGAGTTGAATACAGCGATTTCCAATGGCCTTCTTCAATCAGAGAGTAGCTAGTTTCCAACTCCCATGTCAGAGTGGGTAGCAGACATCTGCCTCCCCTGCATACACACTTCTGAGAGTTGAGCTTAAGGCCTGTACCTCCCCATCCAGCCTGCTGGTTCCTTTCACTTCTAAAAGGCCTAGGCTCGCTGTTTGACGGAAGTGTTGGGAGAGGTAATTGGAATCTCCCGGCACACAAGACTAGTGCCTCCAAGCTCAATCCAGCGATTTCCTAGTAATTCCTGTGGTAGACTGGTGCTACATACAAAGTTCCATACGATGGAAGGTAGTTGAACGCCTTGTCCAAAAGCATCTTACTTCTGAGAGTTGAGCTCACCCTCAGTCCCTCACAGTTCCACACTGCCTGCAGAGTGAGTTTCGCAGGTCTTCACCAGACACGTTTGCCACAGGCTTCTGAGACACAAGTTAACAATGCAGACCCGGAGGGTTTCGCCAGGTGCAGTCGAGTGGTAATCTTGGAACCTCCTGACTCAGAATACTGCTACCTTCACACTGCCATAAGAATGCAGCTAGTTGAGAGCTGGCTTCTAGGCATGCTTCCCTGGGAGAGCTGAGGACAGGGCAGAACCCTCCCGCATCCTGCCTGACTGTAGGCGTAGCTGCTAACATCCTAATGTTAGTGGCTGAGAGAGGTTGGGGGAAAAGCTTGTGTAAGCAATGGGCCTGAACTCCCGTGTATCTGAGTTGAATACAGCGATTTCCAATGGCCTACTTCAATCATACTGTAGCTAGGTTCCAACTCCCATGTCAGAGTGGGTAGCAGACATCTGCCTCCCATACATACACACTTCTGAGAGTTGAGCTGACGGCCTGTACCTCCACATCCAGCCTGCTGGTACCCTTCGCTTCTAAAAGGCCTAGGCTCGCTGTTTGACGGTAGTGTTGGGAGAGGTAATTGGAATCTCCCGGCACACAAGACTAGTGCCTCCAAGCTCAATCCAGCGATTTCCTAGTAATTCCTGTGGTAGACTGCTGCTACATACTAAGTTGCATACGTGAGAAGGTAGCTGAACGCCTTGTCCAAAAGCATCTTACTTCTGAGAGTTGAGCTCACTCTCAGTCCCTCACAGTTCCACACTGCCTGCAGAGTGAGTTTCGCAGGTCTTCACCAGACACGTTTGCCACAGGCTTCTGAGACGCAAGTTAACAATGCAGACCCGGAGGGTATCTCCAGGTGCAGTAGAGTGGTAATCTTGGAACCTCCTGACTCAGAATAATGCTACCTTCACACTGCCATAAGAATGCAGCTAGTTGAGAGCTGGCTTCTAGGCATGCTTCCCTGGGAGACCTGAGGACAGGGCAGAACCCTCCCGCATCCTGCCTGACTGTAGGCTTGGCTGCTAACATCCTAATGTTAGTGGCTGAGAGAGGTTGGGGGAAAAGCATGTGTAAGCATTGGGCCTGAACTCCTGTGTATCTGAGTTGAATACAGCGATTTCCAATGGCCTTCTTCAATCAGAGTGTAGCTAGTTTCCAACTCCCATGTCAAAGTGGGTAGCAGACTTCTGCCTCCCCTGCATACACACTTCTGAGAGTTGAGCTTAAGGCCTGTACCTCCCCATCCAGCCTGCTGGTTCCTTTCACTTCTAAAAGGCCTAGGCTCGCTGTTTGACGGAAGTGTTGGGAGAGGTAATTGGAATCTCCCGGCACACAAGACTAGTGCCTCCAAGCTGAATCCAGCGATTTCCTAGTAATTCCTGTGGTAGATGGTGCTACATACTAAGTTCCATATGTGAGAAGGTGGGTGAACGCCTTGTCTAAAAGCATCTTACTTCTGAGAGTTGAGCTCACCCTCAGTCCCTCACAGTTCCACACTGCCTGCAGAGTGAGTTTCGCAGGTCTTCACCAGAGACGTTTGCCACAGGCTTCTGAGACGCAAGTTAACAATGCAGACCCGGAGGGTATCTCCAGGTGCAGTAGAGTGGTAATGTTGGAACCTCCTGACTCAGAATACTGCTACCTTCACACTGCCATAAGAATGCAGCTAGTTGAGAGCTGGCTTCTAGGCATGCTTCCTTGGGAGAGCTGAAGACAGGGCAGAACCCACCCGCATCCTGCCTGACTGTAGGCGTAGCTGCTAACATCCTAAGGTTAGTGGCTGAGAGAGGTTGCGGGAAAAGCATGTGTAAGCATTGGGCCTGAACTCCTGTGTATCTGAGTTGAATACAGCGATTTCCAATGGCCTTCTTCAATCAGAGAGTAGCTAGTTTCCAACTCCCATGTCAGAGTGGGTAGCAGACATCTGCCTCCCCTGCATACACACTTCTGAGAGTTGAGCTTAAGGCCTGTACCTCCCCATCCAGCCTGCTGGTTCCTTTCACTTCTAAAAGGCCTAGGCTCGCTGTTTGACGGAAGTGTTGGGAGAGGTAATTGGAATCTCCCGGCACACAAGACTAGTGCCTCCAAGCTCAATCCAGCGATTTCCTAGTAATTCCTGTTGTAGACTGGTGCTACATAGTAAGTTCCATACGATGGAAGGTAGTTGAACGCCTTGTCCAAAAGCATCTTACTTCTGAGAGTTGAGCTCACCCTCAGTCCCTCACAGTTCCACACTGCCTGCAGAGTGAGTTTCGCAGGTCTTCACCAGACACGTTTGCCACAGGCTTCTGAGACACAAGTTAACAATGCAGACCCGGAGGGTTTCGCCAGGTGCAGTCGAGTGGTAATCTTGGAACCTCCTGACTCAGAATACTGCTACCTTCACACTGCCATAAGAATGCAGCTAGTTGAGAGCTGGCTTCTAGGCATGCTTCCCTGGGAGAGCTGAGGACAGGGCAGAACCCTCCCGCATCCTGCCTGACTGTAGGCGTAGCTGCTAACATCCTAATGTTAGTGGCTGAGAGAGGTTGGGGGAAAAGCTTGTGTAAGCAATGGGCCTGAATTCCCGTGTATCTGAGTTGAATACAGCGATTTCCAATGGCCTACTTCAATCAGAGTGTAGCTAGTTTCCAACTCCCATGTCAAAGTGGGTAGCAGACTTCTGCCTCCCCTGCATACACACTTCTGAGAGTTGAGCTTAAGGCCTGTACCTCCCCATCCAGCCTGCTGGTTCCTTTCACTTCTAAAAGGCCTAGGCTCGCTGTTTGACGGAAGTGTTGGGAGAGGTAATTGGAATCTCCCGGCACACAAGACTAGTGCCTCCAAGCTGAATCCAGCGATTTCCTAGTAATTCCTGTGGTAGATGGTGCTACATACTAAGTTCCATATGTGAGAAGGTGGGTGAACGCCTTGTCTAAAAGCATCTTACTTCTGAGAGTTGAGCTCACCCTCAGTCCCTCACAGTTCCACACTGCCTGCAGAGTGAGTTTCGCAGGTCTTCACCAGAGACGTTTGCCACAGGCTTCTGAGACGCAAGTTAACAATGCGGACCCGGAGGGTATCTCCAGGTGCAGTCGAGTGGTAATGTTGGAACCTCCTGACTCAGAATACTGCTACCTTCACACTGCCATAAGAATGCAGCTAGTTGAGAGCTGGCTTCTAGGCATGCTTCCTTGGGAGAGCTGAAGACAGGGCAGAACCCACCCGCATCCTGCCTGACTGTAGGCGTAGCTGCTAACATCCTAAGGTTAGTGGCTGAGAGAGGTTGCGGGAAAAGCATGTGTAAGCATTGGGCCTGAACTCCTGTGTATCTGAGTTGAATACAGCGATTTCCAATGGCCTTCTTCAATCAGAGAGTAGCTAGTTTCCAACTCCCATGTCAGAGTGGGTAGCAGACATCTGCCTCCCCTGCATACACACTTCTGAGAGTTGAGCTTAAGGCCTGTACCTCCCCATCCAGCCTGCTGGTTCCTTTCACTTCTAAAAGGCCTAGGCTCGCTGTTTGACGGAAGTGTTGGGAGAGGTAATTGGAATCTTCCGGCACACAAGACTAGTGCCTCCAAGCTCAATCCAGCGATTTCCTAGTAATTCCTGTGGTAGACTGCTGCTACATACTAAGTTCCATACGATGGAAGGTAGTTGAACGCCTTGTCCAAAAGCATCTTACTTCTGAGAGTTGAGCTCACCCTCAGTCCCTCACAGTTCCACACTGCCTGCAGAGTGAGTTTCGCAGGTCTTCACCAGACACGTTTGCCACAGGCTTCTGAGACACAAGTTAACAATGCAGACCCGGAGGGTTTCGCCAGGTGCAGTCGAGTGGTAATCTTGGAACCTCCTGACTCAGAATACTGCTACCTTCACACTGCCATAAGAATGCAGCTAGTTGAGAGCTGGCTTCTAGGCATGCTTCCCTGGGAGAGCTGAGGACAGGGCAGAACCCTCCCGCATCCTGCCTGACTGTAGGCGTAGCTGCTAACATCCTAATGTTAGTGGCTGAGAGAGGTTGTGGGAAAAGCTTGTGTAAGCAATGGGCCTGAACTCCCGTGTATCTGAGTTGAATACAGCGATTTCCAATGGCCTACTTCAATCATACTGTAGCTAGGTTCCAACTCCCATGTCAGAGTGGGTAGCAGACATCTGCCTCCCATACATACACACTTCTGAGAGTTGAGCTGACGGCCTGTACCTCCACATCCAGCCTGCTGGTACCCTTCGCTTCTAAAAGGCCTAGGCTCGCTGTTTGACGGTAGTGTTGGGAGAGGTAATTGGAATCTCCCGGCACACAAGACTAGTGCCTCCAAGCTCAATCCAGCGATTTCCTAGTAATTCCTGTGGTAGACTGCTGCTACATACTAAGTTGCATACGTGAGAAGGTAGCTGAACGCCTTGTCCAAAAGCATCTTACTTCTGAGAGTTGAGCTCACTCTCAGTCCCTCACAGTTCCACACTGCCTGCAGAGTGAGTTTCGCAGGTCTTCACCAGACACGTTTGCCACAGGCTTCTGAGACGCAAGTTAACAATGCAGACCCGGAGGGTATCTCCAGGTGCAGTAGAGTGGTAATCTTGGAACCTCCTGACTCAGAATAATGCTACCTTCACACTGCCATAAGAATGCAGCTAGTTGAGAGCTGGCTTCTAGGCATGCTTCCCTGGGAGACCTGAGGACAGGGCAGAACCCTCCCGCATCCTGCCTGACTGTAGGCTTGGCTGCTAACATCCTAATGTTAGTGGCTGAGAGAGGTTGGGGGAAAAGCATGTGTAAGCATTGGGCCTGAACTCCTGTGTATCTGAGTTGAATACAGCGATTTCCAATGGCCTTCTTCAATCAGAGAGTAGCTAGTTTCCAACTCCCATGTCAGAGTGGGTAGCAGACATCTGCCTCCCCTGCATACACACTTCTGAGAGTTGAGCTTAAGGCCTGTACCTCCCCATCCAGCCTGCTGGTTCCTTTCACTTCTAAAAGGCCTAGGCTCGCTGTTTGACGGAAGTGTTGGGAGAGGTAATTGGAATCTCCCGGCACACAAGACTAGTGCCTCCAAGCTGAATCCAGCGATTTCCTAGTAATTCCTGTGGTAGATGGTGCTACATACTAAGTTCCATATGTGAGAAGGTGGGTGAACGCCTTGTCTAAAAGCATCTTACTTCTGAGAGTTGAGCTCACCCTCAGTCCCTCACAGTTCCACACTGCCTGCAGAGTGAGTTTCGCAGGTCTTCACCAGAGCCGTTTGCCACAGGCTTCTGAGACGCAAGTTAACAATGCAGACCCGGAGGGTATCTCCAGGTGCAGTAGAGTGGTAATGTTGGAACCTCCTGACTCAGAATACTGCTACCTTCACACTGCCATAAGAATGCAGCTAGTTGAGAGCTGGCTTCTAGGCATGCTTCCTTGGGAGAGCTGAAGACAGGGCAGAACCCACCCGCATCCTGCCTGACTGTAGGCGTAGCTGCTAACATCCTAAGGTTAGTGGCTGAGAGAGGTTGCGGGAAAAGCATGTGTAAGCATTGGGCCTGAACTCCTGTGTATCTGAGTTGAATACAGCGATTTCCAATGGCCTTCTTCAATCAGAGAGTAGCTAGTTTCCAACTCCCATGTCAGAGTGGGTAGCAGACATCTGCCTCCCCTGCATACACACTTCTGAGAGTTGAGCTTAAGGCCTGTACCTCCCCATCCAGCCTGCTGGTTCCTTTCACTTCTAAAAGGCCTAGGCTCGCTGTTTGACGGAAGTGTTGGGAGAGGTAATTGGAATCTCCCGGCACACAAGACTAGTGCCTCCAAGCTCAATCCAGCGATTTCCTAGTAATTCCTGTTGTAGACTGGTGCTACATAGTAAGTTCCATACGATGGAAGGTAGTTGAACGCCTTGTCCAAAAGCATCTTACTTCTGAGAGTTGAGCTCACCCTCAGTCCCTCACAGTTCCACACTGCCTGCAGAGTGAGTTTCGCAGGTCTTCACCAGACACGTTTGCCACAGGCTTCTGAGACACAAGTTAACAATGCAGACCCGGAGGGTTTCGCCAGGTGCAGTCGAGTGGTAATCTTGGAACCTCCTGACTCAGAATACTGCTACCTTCACACTGCCATAAGAATGCAGCTAGTTGAGAGCTGGCTTCTAGGCATGCTTCCCTGGGAGAGCTGAGGACAGGGCAGAACCCTCCCGCATCCTGCCTGACTGTAGGCGTAGCTGCTAACATCCTAATGTTAGTGGCTGAGAGAGGTTGGGGGAAAAGCTTGTGTAAGCAATGGGCCTGAACTCCCGTGTATCTGAGTTGAATACAGCGATTTCCAATGGCCTACTTCAATCAGAGTGTAGCTAGTTTCCAACTCCCATGTCAAAGTGGGTAGCAGACTTCTGCCTCCCCTGCATACACACTTCTGAGAGTTGAGCTTAAGGCCTGTACCTCCCCATCCAGCCTGCTGGTTCCTTTCACTTCTAAAAGGCCTAGGCTCGCTGTTTGACGGAAGTGTTGGGAGAGGTAATTGGAATCTCCCGGCACACAAGACTAGTGCCTCCAAGCTGAATCCAGCGATTTCCTAGTAATTCCTGTGGTAGATGGTGCTACATACTAAGTTCCATATGTGAGAAGGTGGGTGAACGCCTTGTCTAAAAGCATCTTACTTCTGAGAGTTGAGCTCACCCTCAGTCCCTCACAGTTCCACACTGCCTGCAGAGTGAGTTTCGCAGGTCTTCACCAGAGACGTTTGCCACAGGCTTCTGAGACGCAAGTTAACAATGCAGACCCGGAGGGTATCTCCAGGTGCAGTAGAGTGGTAATGTTGGAACCTCCTGACTCAGAATACTGCTACCTTCACACTGCCATAAGAATGCAGCTAGTTGAGAGCTGGCTTCTAGGCATGCTTCCTTGGGAGAGCTGAAGACAGGGCAGAACCCACCCGCATCCTGCCTGACTGTAGGCGTAGCTGCTAACATCCTAAGGTTAGTGGCTGAGAGAGGTTGCGGGAAAAGCATGTGTAAGCATTGGGCCTGAACTCCTGTGTATCTGAGTTGAATACAGCTATTTCCAATGGCCTTCTTCAATCAGAGAGTAGCTAGTTTCCAACTCCCATGTCAGAGTGGGTAGCAGACATCTGCCTCCCCTGCATACACACTTCTGAGAGTTGAGCTTAAGGCCTGTACCTCCCCATCCAGCCTGCTGGTTCCTTTCACTTCTAAAAGGCCTAGGCTCGCTGTTTGACGGAAGTGTTGGGAGAGGTAATTGGAATCTCCCGGCACACAAGACTAGTGCCTCCAAGCTCAATCCAGCGATTTCCTAGTAATTCCTGTGGTAGACTGGTGCTACATACAAAGTTCCATACGATGGAAGGTAGTTGAACGCCTTGTCCAAAAGCATCTTACTTCTGAGAGTTGAGCTCACCCTCAGTCCCTCACAGTTCCACACTGCCTGCAGAGTGAGTTTCGCAGGTCTTCACCAGACACGTTTGCCACAGGCTTCTGAGACACAAGTTAACAATGCAGACCCGGAGGGTTTCGCCAGGTGCAGTCGAGTGGTAATCTTGGAACCTCCTGACTCAGAATACTGCTACCTTCACACTGCCATAAGAATGCAGCTAGTTGAGAGCTGGCTTCTAGGCATGCTTCCCTGGGAGAGCTGAGGACAGGGCAGAACCCTCCCGCATCCTGCCTGACTGTAGGCGTAGCTGCTAACATCCTAATGTTAGTGGCTGAGAGAGGTTGGGGGAAAAGCTTGTGTAAGCAATGGGCCTGAACTCCCGTGTATCTGAGTTGAATACAGCGATTTCCAATGGCCTACTTCAATCAGAGTGTAGCTAGTTTCCAACTCCCATGTCAAAGTGGGTAGCAGACTTCTGCCTCCCCTGCATACACACTTCTGAGAGTTGAGCTTAAGGCCTGTACCTCCACATCCAGCCTGCTGGTACCCTTCGCTTCTAAAAGGCCTAGGCTCGCTGTTTGACGGTAGTGTTGGGAGAGGTAATTGGAATCTCCCGGCACACAAGACTAGTGCCTCCAAGCTCAATCCAGCGATTTCCTAGTAATTCCTGTGGTAGACTGCTGCTACATACTAAGTTGCATACGTGAGAAGGTAGCTGAACGCCTTGTCCAAAAGCATCTTACTTCTGAGAGTTGAGCTCACTCTCAGTCCCTCACAGTTCCACACTGCCTGCAGAGTGAGTTTCGCAGGTCTTGACCAGACACGTTTGCCACAGGCTTCTGAGACGCAAGTTAACAATGCAGACCCGGAGGGTATCTCCAGGTGCAGTAGAGTGGTAATGTTGGAACCTCCTGACTCAGAATAATGCTACCTTCACACTGCCATAAGAATGCAGCTAGTTGAGAGCTGGCTTCTAGGCATGCTTCCTTGGGAGAGCTGAAGACAGGGCAGAACCCACCCGCATCCTGCCTGACTGTAGGCGTAGCTGCTAACATCCTAATGTTAGTGGCTGAGAGAGGTTGGGGGAAAAGCTTGTGTAAGCAATGGGCCTGAACTCCCGTGTATCTGAGTTGAATACAGCGATTTCCAATGGCCTACTTCAATCAGAGTGTAGCTAGTTTCCAACTCCCATG
The DNA here is from genome assembly GCF_053574225.1 of Canis aureus. Lineage (NCBI taxonomy): Eukaryota > Metazoa > Chordata > Mammalia > Carnivora > Canidae > Canis > Canis aureus. The sequence continues at coordinate 148,077 of NC_135619.1, forward strand.
TCAAAGTGGGTAGCAGACTTCTGCCTCCCCTGCATACACACTTCTGAGAGTTGAGCTTAAGGCCTGTACCTCCCCATCCAGCCTGCTGGTTCCTTTCACTTCTAAAAGGCCTAGGCTCGCTGTTTGACGGAAGTGTTGGGAGAGGTAATTGGAATCTCCCGGCACACAAGACTAGTGCCTCCAAGCTGAATCCAGCGATTTCCTAGTAATTCCTGTGGTAGATGGTGCTACATACTAAGTTCCATATGTGAGAAGGTGGGTGAACGCCTTGTCTAAAAGCATCTTACTTCTGAGAGTTGAGCTCACCCTCAGTCCCTCACAGTTCCACACTGCCTGCAGAGTGAGTTTCGCAGGTCTTCACCAGAGACGTTTGCCACAGGCTTCTGAGACGCAAGTTAACAATGCAGACCCGGAGGGTATCTCCAGGTGCAGTAGAGTGGTAATGTTGGAACCTCCTGACTCAGAATACTGCTACCTTCACACTGCCATAAGAATGCAGCTAGTTGAGAGCTGGCTTCTAGGCATGCTTCCTTGGGAGAGCTGAAGACAGGGCAGAACCCACCCGCATCCTGCCTGACTGTAGGCGTAGCTGCTAACATCCTAAGGTTAGTGGCTGAGAGAGGTTGCGGGAAAAGCATGTGTAAGCATTGGGCCTGAACTCCTGTGTATCTGAGTTGAATACAGCGATTTCCAATGGCCTTCTTCAATCAGAGAGTAGCTAGTTTCCAACTCCCATGTCAGAGTGGGTAGCAGACATCTGCCTCCCCTGCATACACACTTCTGAGAGTTGAGCTTAAGGCCTGTACCTCCCCATCCAGCCTGCTGGTTCCTTTCACTTCTAAAAGGCCTAGGCTCGCTGTTTGACGGAAGTGTTGGGAGAGGTAATTGGAATCTCCCGGCACACAAGACTAGTGCCTCCAAGCTGAATCCAGCGATTTCCTAGTAATTCCTGTGGTAGACTGGTGCTACATACAAAGTTCCATACGATGGAAGGTAGTTGAACGCCTTGTCCAAAAGCATCTTACTTCTGAGAGTTGAGCTCACCCTCAGTCCCTCACAGTTCCACACTGCCTGCAGAGTGAGTTTCGCAGGTCTTCACCAGACACGTTTGCCACAGGCTTCTGAGACACAAGTTAACAATGCAGACCCGGAGGGTTTCGCCAGGTGCAGTCGAGTGGTAATCTTGGAACCTCCTGACTCAGAATACTGCTACCTTCACACTGCCATAAGAATGCAGCTAGTTGAGAGCTGGCTTCTAGGCATGCTTCCCTGGGAGAGCTGAGGACAGGGCAGAACCCTCCCGCATCCTGCCTGACTGTAGGCGTAGCTGCTAACATCCTAATGTTAGTGGCTGAGAGAGGTTGGGGGAAAAGCTTGTGTAAGCAATGGGCCTGAACTCCCGTGTATCTGAGTTGAATACAGCGATTTCCAATGGCCTACTTCAATCATACTGTAGCTAGGTTCCAACTCCCATGTCAGAGTGGGTAGCAGACATCTGCCTCCCATACATACACACTTCTGAGAGTTGAGCTGACGGCCTGTACCTCCACATCCAGCCTGCTGGTACCCTTCGCTTCTAAAAGGCCTAGGCTCGCTGTTTGACGGTAGTGTTGGGAGAGGTAATTGGAATCTCCCGGCACACAAGACTAGTGCCTCCAAGCTCAATCCAGCGATTTCCTAGTAATTCCTGTGGTAGACTGCTGCTACATACTAAGTTGCATACGTGAGAAGGTAGCTGAACGCCTTGTCCAAAAGCATCTTACTTCTGAGAGTTGAGCTCACTCTCAGTCCCTCACAGTTCCACACTGCCTGCAGAGTGAGTTTCGCAGGTCTTCACCAGACACGTTTGCCACAGGCTTCTGAGACGCAAGTTAACAATGCAGACCCGGAGGGTATCTCCAGGTGCAGTAGAGTGGTAATGTTGGAACCTCCTGACTCAGAATACTGCTACCTTCACACTGCCATAAGAATGCAGCTAGTTGAGAGCTGGCTTCTAGGCATGCTTCCTTGGGAGAGCTGAAGACAGGGCAGAACCCACCCGCATCCTGCCTGACTGTAGGCGTAGCTGCTAACATCCTAAGGTTAGTGGCTGAGAGAGGTTGCGGGAAAAGCATGTGTAAGCATTGGGCCTGAACTCCTGTGTATCTGAGTTGAATACAGCGATTTCCAATGGCCTTCTTCAATCAGAGAGTAGCTAGTTTCCAACTCCCATGTCAGAGTGGGTAGCAGACATCTGCCTCCCCTGCATACACACTTCTGAGAGTGGAGCTTAAGGCCTGTACCTCCCCATCCAGCCTGCTGGTTCCTTTCACTTCTAAAAGGCCTAGGCTCGCTGTTTGACGGAAGTGTTGGGAGAGGTAATTGGAATCTCCCGGCACACAAGACTAGTGCCTCCAAGCTGAATCCAGCGATTTCCTAGTAATTCCTGTGGTAGATGGTGCTACATACTAAGTTCCATATGTGAGAAGGTGGGTGAACGCCTTGTCTAAAAGCATCTTACTTCTGAGAGTTGAGCTCACCCTCAGTCCCTCACAGTTCCACACTGCCTGCAGAGTGAGTTTCGCAGGTCTTCACCAGAGACGTTTGCCACAGGCTTCTGAGACGCAAGTTAACAATGCAGACCCGGAGGGTATCTCCAGGTGCAGTAGAGTGGTAATGTTGGAACCTCCTGACTCAGAATACTGCTACCTTCACACTGCCATAAGAATGCAGCTAGTTGAGAGCTGGCTTCTAGGCATGCTTCCTTGGGAGAGCTGAAGACAGGGCAGAACCCACCCGCATCCTGCCTGACTGTAGGCGTAGCTGCTAACATCCTAAGGTTAGTGGCTGAGAGAGGTTGCGGGAAAAGCATGTGTAAGCATTGGGCCTGAACTCCTGTGTATCTGAGTTGAATACAGCGATTTCCAATGGCCTTCTTCAATCAGAGAGTAGCTAGTTTCCAACTCCCATGTCAGAGTGGGTAGCAGACATCTGCCTCCCCTGCATACACACTTCTGAGAGTTGAGCTTAAGGCCTGTACCTCCCCATCCAGCCTGCTGGTTCCTTTCACTTCTAAAAGGCCTAGGCTCGCTGTTTGACGGAAGTGTTGGGAGAGGTAATTGGAATCTCCCGGCACACAAGACTAGTGCCTCCAAGCTCAATCCAGCGATTTCCTAGTAATTCCTGTTGTAGACTGGTGCTACATAGTAAGTTCCATACGATGGAAGGTAGTTGAACGCCTTGTCCAAAAGCATCTTACTTCTGAGAGTTGAGCTCACCCTCAGTCCCTCACAGTTCCACACTGCCTGCAGAGTGAGTTTCGCAGGTCTTCACCAGACACGTTTGCCACAGGCTTCTGAGACACAAGTTAACAATGCAGACCCGGAGGGTTTCGCCAGGTGCAGTCGAGTGGTAATCTTGGAACCTCCTGACTCAGAATACTGCTACCTTCACACTGCCATAAGAATGCAGCTAGTTGAGAGCTGGCTTCTAGGCATGCTTCCCTGGGAGAGCTGAGGACAGGGCAGAACCCTCCCGCATCCTGCCTGACTGTAGGCGTAGCTGCTAACATCCTAATGTTAGTGGCTGAGAGAGGTTGGGGGAAAAGCTTGTGTAAGCAATGGGCCTGAACTCCCGTGTATCTGAGTTGAATACAGCGATTTCCAATGGCCTACTTCAATCAGAGTGTAGCTAGTTTCCAACTCCCATGTCAAAGTGGGTAGCAGACTTCTGCCTCCCCTGCATACACACTTCTGAGAGTTGAGCTTAAGGCCTGTACCTCCCCATCCAGCCTGCTGGTTCCTTTCACTTCTAAAAGGCCTAGGCTCGCTGTTTGATGGAAGTGTTGGGAGAGGTAATTGGAATCTCCCGGCACACAAGACTAGTGCCTCCAAGCTGAATCCAGCGATTTCCTAGTAATTCCTGTGGTAGATGGTGCTACATACTAAGTTCCATATGTGAGAAGGTGGGTGAACGCCTTGTCTAAAAGCATCTTACTTCTGAGAGTTGAGCTCACCCTCAGTCCCTCACAGTTCCACACTGCCTGCAGAGTGAGTTTCGCAGGTCTTCACCAGAGACGTTTGCCACAGGCTTCTGAGACGCAAGTTAACAATGCAGACCCGGAGGGTATCTCCAGGTGCAGTAGAGTGGTAATGTTGGAACCTCCTGACTCAGAATACTGCTACCTTCACACTGCCATAAGAATGCAGCTAGTTGAGAGCTGGCTTCTAGGCATGCTTCCCTGGGAGAGCTGAGGACAGGGCAGAACCCTCCCGCATCCTGCCTGACTGTAGGCGTAGCTGCTAACATCCTAATGTTAGTGGCTGAGAGAGGTTGGGGGAAAAGCTTGTGTAAGCAATGGGCCTGAACTCCCGTGTATCTGAGTTGAATACAGCGATTTCCAATGGCCTACTTCAATCATACTGTAGCTAGGTTCCAACTCCCATGTCAGAGTGGGTATCAGACATCTGCCTCCCATACATACACACTTCTGAGAGTTGAGCTGACGGCCTGTACCTCCACATCCAGCCTGCTGGTACCCTTCGCTTCTAAAAGGCCTAGGCTCGCTGTTTGACGGTAGTGTTGGGAGAGGTAATTGGAATCTCCCGGCACACAAGACTAGTGCCTCCAAGCTCAATCCAGCGATTTCCTAGTAATTCCTGTGGTAGACTGCTGCTACATACTAAGTTGCATACGTGAGAAGGTAGCTGAACGCCTTGTCCAAAAGCATCTTACTTCTGAGAGTTGAGCTCACTCTCAGTCCCTCACAGTTCCACACTGCCTGCAGAGTGAGTTTCGCAGGTCTTCACCAGACACGTTTGCCACAGGCTTCTGAGACGCAAGTTAACAATGCAGACCCGGAGGGTATCTCCAGGTGCAGTAGAGTGGTAATGTTGGAACCTCCTGACTCAGAATAATGCTACCTTCACACTGCCATAAGAATGCAGCTAGTTGAGAGCTGGCTTCTAGGCATGCTTCCTTGGGAGAGCTGAAGACAGGGCAGAACACACCCGCATCCTGCCTGACTCTAGGCGTAGCTGCTAACATCCTAAGGTTAGTGGCTGAGAGAGGTTGCGGGAAAAGCATGTGTAAGCATTGGGCCTGAACTCCTGTGTATCTGAGTTGAATACAGCGATTTCCAATGGCCTTCTTCAATCAGAGAGTAGCTAGTTTCCAACTCCCATGTCAGAGTGGGTAGCAGACATCTGCCTCCCCTGCATACACACTTCTGAGAGTTGAGCTTAAGGCCTGTACCTCCCCATCCAGCCTGCTGGTTCCTTTCACTTCTAAAAGGCCTAGGCTCGCTGTTTGACGGAAGTGTTGGGAGAGGTAATTGGAATCTCCCGGCACACAAGACTAGTGCCTCCAAGCTCAATCCAGCGATTTCCTCGTAATTCCTGTTGTAGACTGGTGCTACATAGTAAGTTCCATACGATGGAAGGTAGTTGAACGCCTTGTCCAAAAGCATCTTACTTCTGAGAGTTGAGCTCACCCTCAGTCCCTCACAGTTCCACACTGCCTGCAGAGTGAGTTTCGCAGGTCTTCACCAGACACGTTTGCCACAGGCTTCTGAGACACAAGTTAACAATGCAGACCCGGAGGGTTTCGCCAGGTGCAGTCGAGTGGTTATCTTGGAACCTCCTGACTCAGAATACTGCTACCTTCACACTGCCATAAGAATGCAGCTAGTTGAGAGCTGGCTTCTAGGCATGCTTCCCTGGGAGACCTGAGGACAGGGCAGAACCCTCCCGCATCCTGCCTGACTGTAGGCGTAGCTGCTAACATCCTAATGTTAGTGGCTGAGAGAGGTTGGGGGAAAAGCTTGTGTAAGCAATGGGCCTGAACTCCCGTGTATCTGAGTTGAATACAGCGATTTCCAATGGCCTACTTCAATCAGAGTGTAGCTAGTTTCCAACTCCCATGTCAAAGTGGGTAGCAGACTTCTGCCTCCCCTGCATACACACTTCTGAGAGTTGAGCTTAAGGCCTGTACCTCCCCATCCAGCCTGCTGGTTCCTTTCACTTCTAAAAGGCCTAGGCTCGCTGTTTGACGGAAGTGTTGGGAGAGGTAATTGGAATCTCCCGGCACACAAGACTAGTGCCTCCAAGCTGAATCCAGCGATTTCCTAGTAATTCCTGTGGTAGATGGTGCTACATACTAAGTTCCATATGTGAGAAGGTGGGTGAACGCCTTGTCTAAAAGCATCTTACTTCTGAGAGTTGAGCTCACCCTCAGTCCCTCACAGTTCCACACTGCCTGCAGAGTGAGTTTCGCAGGTCTTCACCAGAGACGTTTGCCACAGGCTTCTGAGACGCAAGTTAACAATGCAGACCCGGAGGGTATCTCCAGGTGCAGTAGAGTGGTAATGTTGGAACCTCCTGACTCAGAATACTGCTACCTTCACACTGCCATAAGAATGCAGCTAGTTGAGAGCTGGCTTCTAGGCATGCTTCCTTGGGAGAGCTGAAGACAGGGCAGAACCCACCCGCATCCTGCCTGACTGTAGGCGTAGCTGCTAACATCCTAAGGTTAGTGGCTGAGAGAGGTTGCGGGAAAAGCATGTGTAAGCATTGGGCCTGAACTCCTGTGTATCTGAGTTGAATACAGCGATTTCCAATGGCCTTCTTCAATCAGAGAGTAGCTAGTTTCCAACTCCCATGTCAGAGTGGGTAGCAGACATCTGCCTCCCCTGCATACACACTTCTGAGAGTTGAGCTTAAGGCCTGTACCTCCCCATCCAGCCTGCTGGTTCCTTTCACTTCTAAAAGGCCTAGGCTCGCTGTTTGACGGAAGTGTTGGGAGAGGTAATTGGAATCTCCCGGCACACAAGACTAGTGCCTCCAAGCTGAATCCAGCGATTTCCTAGTAATTCCTGTGGTAGATGGTGCTACATACTAAGTTCCATATGTGAGAAGGTGGGTGAACGCCTTGTCTAAAAGCATCTTACTTCTGAGAGTTGAGCTCACCCTCAGTCCCTCACAGTTCCACACTGCCTGCAGAGTGAGTTTCGCAGGTCTTCACCAGAGACGTTTGCCACAGGCTTCTGAGACGCAAGTTAACAATGCAGACCCGGAGGGTATCTCCAGGTGCAGTAGAGTGGTAATGTTGGAACCTCCTGACTCAGAATACTGCTACCTTCACACTGCCATAAGAATGCAGCTAGTTGAGAGCTGGCTTCTAGGCATGCTTCCTTGGGAGAGCTGAAGACAGGGCAGAACCCACCCGCATCCTGCCTGACTGTAGGCGTAGCTGCTAACATCCTAAGGTTAGTGGCTGAGAGAGGTTGCGGGAAAAGCATGTGTAAGCATTGGGCCTGAACTCCTGTGTATCTGAGTTGAATACAGCGATTTCCAATGGCCTTCTTCAATCAGAGAGTAGCTAGTTTCCAACTCCCATGTCAGAGTGGGTAGCAGACATCTGCCTCCCCTGCATACACACTTCTGAGAGTTGAGCTTAAGGCCTGTACCTCCCCATCCAGCCTGCTGGTTCCTTTCACTTCTAAAAGGCCTAGGCTCGCTGTTTGACGGAAGTGTTGGGAGCGGTAATTGGAATCTCCCGGCACACAAGACTAGTGCCTCCAAGCTCAATCCAGCGATTTCCTCGTAATTCCTGTTGTAGACTGGTGCTACATACTAAGTTCCATACGATGGAAGGTAGTTGAACGCCTTGTCCAAAAGCATCTTACTTCTGAGAGTTGAGCTCACCCTCAGTCCCTCACAGTTCCACACTGCCTGCAGAGTGAGTTTCGCAGGTCTTCACCAGACACGTTTGCCACAGGCTTCTGAGACACAAGTTAACAATGCAGACCCGGAGGGTTTCGCCAGGTGCAGTCGAGTGGTAATCTTGGAACCTCCTGACTCAGAATACTGCTACCTTCACACTGCCATAAGAATGCAGCTAGTTGAGAGCTGGCTTCTAGGCATGCTTCCCTGGGAGAGCTGAGGACAGGGCAGAACCCTCCCGCATCCTGCCTGACTGTAGGCGTAGCTGCTAACATCCTAATGTTAGTGGCTGAGAGAGGTTGGGGGAAAAGCTTGTGTAAGCAATGGGCCTGAACTCCCGTGTATCTGAGTTGAATACAGCGATTTCCAATGGCCTACTTCAATCATACTGTAGCTAGGTTCCAACTCCCATGTCAGAGTGGGTAGCAGACATCTGCCTCCCATACATACACACTTCTGAGAGTTGAGCTGACGGCCTGTACCTCCACATCCAGCCTGCTGGTACCCTTCGCTTCTAAAAGGCCTAGGCTCGCTGTTTGACGGTAGTGTTGGGAGAGGTAATTGGAATCTCCCGGCACACAAGACTAGTGCCTCCAAGCTCAATCCAGCGATTTCCTAGTAATTCCTGTGGTAGACTGCTGCTACATACTAAGTTGCATACGTGAGAAGGTAGCTGAACGCCTTGTCCAAAAGCATCTTACTTCTGAGAGTTGAGCTCACTCTCAGTCCCTCACAGTTCCACACTGCCTGCAGAGTGAGTTTCGCAGGTCTTCACCAGACACGTTTGCCACAGGCTTCTGAGACGCAAGTTAACAATGCAGACCCGGAGGGTATCTCCAGGTGCAGTAGAGTGGTAATGTTGGAACCTCCTGACTCAGAATAATGCTACCTTCACACTGCCATAAGAATGCAGCTAGTTGAGAGCTGGCTTCTAGGCATGCTTCCTTGGGAGAGCTGAAGACAGGGCAGAACACACCCGCATCCTGCCTGACTCTAGGCGTAGCTGCTAACATCCTAAGGTTAGTGGCTGAGAGAGGTTGCGGGAAAAGCATGTGTAAGCATTGGGCCTGAACTCCTGTGTATCTGAGTTGAATACAGCGATTTCCAATGGCCTTCTTCAATCAGAGAGTAGCTAGTTTCCAACTCCCATGTCAGAGTGGGTAGCAGACATCTGCCTCCCCTGCATACACACTTCTGAGAGTTGAGCTTAAGGCCTGTACCTCCCCATCCAGCCTGCTGGTTCCTTTCACTTCTAAAAGGCCTAGGCTCGCTGTTTGACGGAAGTGTTGGGAGAGGTAATTGGAATCTCCCGGCACACAAGACTAGTGCCTCCAAGCTCAATCCAGCGATTTCCTCGTAATTCCTGTTGTAGACTGGTGCTACATAGTAAGTTCCATACGATGGAAGGTAGTTGAACGCCTTGTCCAAAAGCATCTTACTTCTGAGAGTTGAGCTCACCCTCAGTCCCTCACAGTTCCACACTGCCTGCAGAGTGAGTTTCGCAGGTCTTCACCAGACACGTTTGCCACAGGCTTCTGAGACACAAGTTAACAATGCAGACCCGGAGGGTTTCGCCAGGTGCAGTCGAGTGGTTATCTTGGAACCTCCTGACTCAGAATACTGCTACCTTCACACTGCCATAAGAATGCAGCTAGTTGAGAGCTGGCTTCTAGGCATGCTTCCCTGGGAGACCTGAGGACAGGGCAGAACCCTCCCGCATCCTGCCTGACTGTAGGCGTAGCTGCTAACATCCTAATGTTAGTGGCTGAGAGAGGTTGGGGGAAAAGCTTGTGTAAGCAATGGGCCTGAACTCCCGTGTATCTGAGTTGAATACAGCGATTTCCAATGGCCTACTTCAATCAGAGTGTAGCTAGTTTCCAACTCCCATGTCAAAGTGGGTAGCAGACTTCTGCCTCCCCTGCATACACACTTCTGAGAGTTGAGCTTAAGGCCTGTACCTCCCCATCCAGCCTGCTGGTTCCTTTCACTTCTAAAAGGCCTAGGCTCGCTGTTTGACGGAAGTGTTGGGAGAGGTAATTGGAATCTCCCGGCACACAAGACTAGTGCCTCCAAGCTGAATCCAGCGATTTCCTAGTAATTCCTGTGGTAGATGGTGCTACATACTAAGTTCCATATGTGAGAAGGTGGGTGAACGCCTTGTCTAAAAGCATCTTACTTCTGAGAGTTGAGCTCACCCTCAGTCCCTCACAGTTCCACACTGCCTGCAGAGTGAGTTTCGCAGGTCTTCACCAGAGACGTTTGCCACAGGCTTCTGAGACGCAAGTTAACAATGCAGACCCGGAGGGTATCTCCAGGTGCAGTAGAGTGGTAATGTTGGAACCTCCTGACTCAGAATACTGCTACCTTCACACTGCCATAAGAATGCAGCTAGTTGAGAGCTGGCTTCTAGGCATGCTTCCTTGGGAGAGCTGAAGACAGGGCAGAACCCACCCGCATCCTGCCTGACTGTAGGCGTAGCTGCTAACATCCTAAGGTTAGTGGCTGAGAGAGGTTGCGGGAAAAGCATGTGTAAGCATTGGGCCTGAACTCCTGTGTATCTGAGTTGAATACAGCGATTTCCAATGGCCTTCTTCAATCAGAGAGTAGCTAGTTTCCAACTCCCATGTCAGAGTGGGTAGCAGACATCTGCCTCCCCTGCATACACACTTCTGAGAGTTGAGCTTAAGGCCTGTACCTCCCCATCCAGCCTGCTGGTTCCTTTCACTTCTAAAAGGCCTAGGCTCGCTGTTTGACGGAAGTGTTGGGAGAGGTAATTGGAATCTCCCGGCACACAAGACTAGTGCCTCCAAGCTCAATCCAGCGATTTCCTAGTAATTCCTGTGGTAGACTGGTGCTACATACAAAGTTCCATACGATGGAAGGTAGTTGAACGCCTTGTCCAAAAGCATCTTACTTCTGAGAGTTGAGCTCACCCTCAGTCCCTCACAGTTCCACACTGCCTGCAGAGTGAGTTTCGCAGGTCTTCACCAGACACGTTTGCCACAGGCTTCTGAGACACAAGTTAACAATGCACACCCGGAGGGTTTCGCCAGGTGCAGTCGAGTGGTAATCTTGGAACCTCCTGACTCAGAATACTGCTACCTTCACACTGCCATAAGAATGCAGCTAGTTGAGAGCTGGCTTCTAGGCATGCTTCCCTGGGAGAGCTGAGGACAGGGCAGAACCCTCCCGCATCCTGCCTGACTGTAGGCGTAGCTGCTAACATCCTAATGTTAGTGGCTGAGAGAGGTTGGGGGAAAAGCTTGTGTAAGCAATGGGCCTGAACTCCCGTGTATCTGAGTTGAATACAGTGATTTCCAATGGCCTACTTCAATCATACTGTAGCTAGGTTCCAACTCCCATGTCAGAGTGGGTAGCAGACATCTGCCTCCCATACATACACACTTCTGAGAGTTGAGCTGACGGCCTGTACCTCCACATCCAGCCTGCTGGTACCCTTCGCTTCTAAAAGGCCTAGGCTCGCTGTTTGACGGTAGTGTTGGGAGAGGTAATTGGAATCTCCCGGCACACAAGACTAGTGCCTCCAAGCTCAATCCAGCGATTTCCTAGTAATTCCTGTGGTAGACTGCTGCTACATACTAAGTTGCATACGTGAGAAGGTAGCTGAACGCCTTGTCCAAAAGCATCTTACTTCTGAGAGTTGAGCTCACTCTCAGTCCCTCACAGTTCCACACTGCCTGCAGAGTGAGTTTCGCAGGTCTTCACCAGACACGTTTGCCACAGGCTTCTGAGACGCAAGTTAACAATGCAGACCCGGAGGGTATCTCCAGGTGCAGTAGAGTGGTAATGTTGGAACCTCCTGACTCAGAATAATGCTACCTTCACACTGCCATAAGAATGCAGCTAGTTGAGAGCTGGCTTCTAGGCATGCTTCCCTGGGAGACCTGAGGACAGGGCAGAACCCTCCCGCATCCTGCCTGACTGTAGGCTTGGCTGCTAACATCCTAATGTTAGTGGCTGAGAGAGGTTGCTGGAAAAGCATGTGTAAGCATTGGGCCTGAACTCCTGTGTATCTGAGTTGAATACAGCGATTTCAAATGGCCTTCTTCAATCAGAGTGTAGCTAGTTTCCAACTCCCATGTCAAAGTGGGTAGCAGACTTCTGCCTCCCCTGCATACACACTTCTGAGAGTTGAGCTTAAGGCCTGTACCTCCCCATCCAGCCTGCTGGTTCCTTTCACTTCTAAAAGGCCTAGGCTCGCTGTTTGACGGAAGTGTTGGGAGAGGTAATTGGAATCTCCCGGCACACAAGACTAGTGCCTCCAAGCTGAATCCAGCGATTTCCTAGTAATTCCTGTGGTAGATGGTGCTACATACTAAGTTCCATATGTGAGAAGGTGGGTGAACGCCTTGTCTAAAAGCATCTTACTTCTGAGAGTTGAGCTCACCCTCAGTCCCTCACAGTTCCACACTGCCTGCAGAGTGAGTTTCGCAGGTCTTCACCAGAGACGTTTGCCACAGGCTTCTGAGACGCAAGTTAACAATGCAGACCCGGAGGGTATCTCCAGGTGCAGTAGAGTGGTAATGTTGGAACCTCCTGACTCAGAATACTGCTACCTTCACACTGCCATAAGAATGCAGCTAGTTGAGAGCTGGCTTCTAGGCATGCTTCCTTGGGAGAGCTGAAGACAGGGCAGAACCCACCCGCATCCTGCCTGACTGTAGGCGTAGCTGCTAACATCCTAAGGTTAGTGGCTGAGAGAGGTTGCGGGAAAAGCATGTGTAAGCATTGGGCCTGAACTCCTGTGTATCTGAGTTGAATACAGCGATTTCCAATGGCCTTCTTCAATCAGAGAGTAGCTAGTTTCCAACTCCCATGTCAGAGTGGGTAGCAGACATCTGCCTCCCCTGCATACACACTTCTGAGAGTTGAGCTTAAGGCCTGTACCTCCCCATCCAGCCTGCTGGTTCCTTTCACTTCTAAAAGGCCTAGGCTCGCTGTTTGACGGAAGTGTTGGGAGAGGTAATTGGAATCTCCCGGCACACAAGACTAGTGCCTCCAAGCTCAATCCAGCGATTTCCTCGTAATTCCTGTTGTAGACTGGTGCTACATACTAAGTTCCATACGATGGAAGGTAGTTGAACGCCTTGTCCAAAAGCATCTTACTTCTGAGAGTTGAGCTCACCCTCAGTCCCTCACAGTTCCACACTGCCTGCAGAGTGAGTTTCGCAGGTCTTCACCAGACACGTTTGCCACAGGCTTCTGAGACACAAGTTAACAATGCAGACCCGGAGGGTTTCGCCAGGTGCAGTCGAGTGGTAATCTTGGAACCTCCTGACTCAGAATACTGCTACCTTCACACTGCCATAAGAATGCAGCTAGTTGAGAGCTGGCTTCTAGGCATGCTTCCCTGGGAGAGCTGAGGACAGGGCAGAACCCTCCCGCATCCTGCCTGACTGTAGGCGTAGCTGCTAACATCCTAATGTTAGTGGCTGAGAGAGGTTGGGGGAAAAGCTTGTGTAAGCAATGGGCCTGAACTCCCGTGTATCTGAGTTGAATACAGCGATTTCCAATGGCCTACTTCAATCATACTGTAGCTAGGTTCCAACTCCCATGTCAGAGTGGGTAGCAGACATCTGCCTCCCATACATACACACTTCTGAGAGTTGAGCTGACGGCCTGTACCTCCACATCCAGCCTGCTGGTACCCTTCGCTTCTAAAAGGCCTAGGCTCGCTGTTTGACGGTAGTGTTGGGAGAGGTAATTGGAATCTCCCGGCACACAAGACTAGTGCCTCCAAGCTCAATCCAGCGATTTCCTAGTAATTCCTGTGGTAGACTGCTGCTACATACTAAGTTGCATACGTGAGAAGGTAGCTGAACGCCTTGTCCAAAAGCATCTTACTTCTGAGAGTTGAGCTCACTCTCAGTCCCTCACAGTTCCACACTGCCTGCAGAGTGAGTTTCGCAGGTCTTCACCAGACACGTTTGCCACAGGCTTCTGAGACGCAAGTTAACAATGCAGACCCGGAGGGTATCTCCAGGTGCAGTAGAGTGGTAATGTTGGAACCTCCTGACTCAGAATAATGCTACCTTCACACTGCCATAAGAATGCAGCTAGTTGAGAGCTGGCTTCTAGGCATGCTTCCCTGGGAGACCTGAGGACAGGGCAGAACCCTCCCGCATCCTGCCTGACTGTAGGCTTGGCTGCTAACATCCTAATGTTAGTGGCTGAGAGAGGTTGCTGGAAAAGCATGTGTAAGCATTGGGCCTGAACTCCTGTGTATCTGAGTTGAATACAGCGATTTCAAATGGCCTTCTTCAATCAGAGTGTAGCTAGTTTCCAACTCCCATGTCAAAGTGGGTAGCAGACTTCTGCCTCCCCTGCATACACACTTCTGAGAGTTGAGCTTAAGGCCTGTACCTCCCCATCCAGCCTGCTGGTTCCTTTCACTTCTAAAAGGCCTAGGCTCGCTGTTTGACGGAAGTGTTGGGAGAGGTAATTGGAATCTCCCGGCACACAAGACTAGTGCCTCCAAGCTGAATCCAGCGATTTCCTAGTAATTCCTGTGGTAGATGGTGCTACATACTAAGTTCCATATGTGAGAAGGTGGGTGAACGCCTTGTCTAAAAGCATCTTACTTCTGAGAGTTGAGCTCACCCTCAGTCCCTCACAGTTCCACACTGCCTGCAGAGTGAGTTTCGCAGGTCTTCACCAGAGACGTTTGCCACAGGCTTCTGAGACGCAAGTTAACAATGCAGACCCGGAGGGTATCTCCAGGTGCAGTAGAGTGGTAATGTTGGAACCTCCTGACTCAGAATACTGCTACCTTCACACTGCCATAAGAATGCAGCTAGTTGAGAGCTGGCTTCTAGGCATGCTTCCTTGGGAGAGCTGAAGACAGGGCAGAACCCACCCGCATCCTGCCTGACTGCAGGCGTAGCTGCTAACATCCTAAGGTTAGTGGCTGAGAGAGGTTGCGGGAAAAGCATGTGTAAGCATTGGGCCTGAACTCCTGTGTATCTGAGTTGAATACAGCGATTTCCAATGGCCTTCTTCAATCAGAGAGTAGCCTGTTTCCAACTCCCATGTCAGAGTGGGTAGCCGACATCTGCCTCCCCTGCATACACACTTCTGAGAGTTGAGCTTAAGGCCTGTACCTCCCCATCCAGCCTGCTGGTTCCTTTCACTTCTAAAAGGCCTAGGCTCGCTGTTTGACGGAAGTGTTGGGAGAGGTAATTGGAATCTCCCGGCACACAAGACTAGTGCCTCCAAGCTCAATCCAGCGATTTCCTCGTAATTCCTGTTGTAGACTGGTGCTACATACTAAGTTCCATACGATGGAAGGTAGTTGAACGCCTTGTCCAAAAGCATCTTACTTCTGAGAGTTGAGCTCACCCTCAGTCCCTCACAGTTCCACACTGCCTGCAGAGTGAGTTTCGCAGGTCTTCACCAGACACGTTTGCCACAGGCTTCTGAGACACAAGTTAACAATGCAGACCCGGAGGGTTTCGCCAGGTGCAGTCGAGTGGTAATCTTGGAACCTCCTGACTCAGAATACTGCTACCTTCACACTGCCATAAGAATGCAGCTAGTTGAGAGCTGGCTTCTAGGCATGCTTCCCTGGGAGAGCTGAGGACAGGGCAGAACCCTCCCGCATCCTGCCTGACTGTAGGCGTAGCTGCTAACATCCTAATGTTAGTGGCTGAGAGAGGTTGGGGGAAAAGCTTGTGTGAGCAATGGGCCTGAACTCCCGTGTATCTGAGTTGAATACAGCGATTTCCAATGGCCTACTTCAATCATACTGTAGCTAGGTTCCAACTCCCATGTCAGAGTGGGTAGCAGACATCTGCCTCCCATACATACACACTTCTGAGAGTTGAGCTGACGGCCTGTACCTCCACATCCAGCCTGCTGGTACCCTTCGCTTCTAAAAGGCCTAGGCTCGCTGTTTGACGGTAGTGTTGGGAGAGGTAATTGGAATCTCCCGGCACACAAGACTAGTGCCTCCAAGCTCAATCCAGCGATTTCCTAGTAATTCCTGTGGTAGACTGCTGCTACATACTAAGTTGCATACGTGAGAAGGTAGCTGAACGCCTTGTCCAAAAGCATCTTACTTCTGAGAGTTGAGCTCACTCTCAGTCCCTCACAGTTCCACACTGCCTGCAGAGTGAGTTTCGCAGGTCTTCACCAGACACGTTTGCCACAGGCTTCTGAGACGCAAGTTAACAATGCAGACCCGGAGGGTATCTCCAGGTGCAGTAGAGTGGTAATCTTGGAACCTCCTGACTCAGAATAATGCTACCTTCACACTGCCATAAGAATGCAGCTAGTTGAGAGCTGGCTTCTAGGCATGCTTCCCTGGGAGACCTGAGGACAGGGCAGAACCCTCCCGCATCCTGCCTGACTGTAGGCTTGGCTGCTAACATCCTAATGTTAGTGGCTGAGAGAGGTTGCTGGAAAAGCATGTGTAAGCATTGGGCCTGAACTCCTGTGTATCTGAGTTGAATACAGCGATTTCAAATGGCCTTCTTCAATCAGAGTGTAGCTAGTTTCCAACTCCCATGTCAAAGTGGGTAGCAGACATCTGCCTCCCCTGCATAAACACTTCTGAGAGTTGAGCTTAAGGCCTGTACCTCCCCATCCAGCCTGCTGGTTCCTTTCACTTCTAAAAGGCCTAGGCTCGCTGTTTGACGGTAGTGTTGGGAGAGGTAATTGGAATCTCCCGGCACACAAGACTAGTGCCTCCAAGCTGAATCCAGCGATTTCCTAGTAATTCCTGTGGTAGATGGTGCTACATACTAAGTTCCATATGTGAGAAGGTGGGTGAACGCCTTGTCTAAAAGCATCTTACTTCTGAGAGTTGAGCTCACCCTCAGTCCCTCACAGTTCCACACTGCCTGCAGAGTGAGTTTCGCAGGTCTTCACCAGAGACGTTTGCCACAGGCTTCTGAGACGCAAGTTAACAATGCAGACCCGGAGGGTATCTCCAGGTGCAGTAGAGTGGTAATGTTGGAACCTCCTGACTCAGAATACTGCTACCTTCACACTGCCATAAGAATGCAGCTAGTTGAGAGCTGGCTTCTAGGCATGCTTCCTTGGGAGAGCTGAAGACAGGGCAGAACCCACCCGCATCCTGCCTGACTGTAGGCGTAGCTGCTAACATCCTAAGGTTAGTGGCTGAGAGAGGTTGCGGGAAAAGCATGTGTAAGCATTGGGCCTGAACTCCTGTGTATCTGAGTTGAATACAGCGATTTCCAATGGCCTTCTTCAATCAGAGAGTAGCTAGTTTCCAACTCCCATGTCAGAGTGGGTAGCAGACATCTGCCTCCCCTGCATACACACTTCTGAGAGTTGAGCTTAAGGCCTGTACCTCCCCATCCAGCCTGCTGGTTCCTTTCACTTCTAAAAGGCCTAGGCTCGCTGTTTGACGGAATTGTTGGGAGAGGTAATTGGAATCTCCCGGCACACAAGACTAGTGCCTCCAAGCTCAATCCAGCGATTTCCTCGTAATTCCTGTTGTAGACTGGTGCTACATAGTAAGTTCCATACGATGGAAGGTAGTTGAACGCCTTGTCCAAAAGCATCTTACTTCTGAGAGTTGAGCTCACCCTCAGTCCCTCACAGTTCCACACTGCCTGCAGAGTGAGTTTCGCAGGTCTTCACCAGACACGTTTGCCACAGGCTTCTGAGACACAAGTTAACAATGCAGACCCGGAGGGTTTCGCCAGGTGCAGTCGAGTGGTAATCTTGGAACCTCCTGACTCAGAATACTGCTACCTTCACACTGCCATAAGAATGCAGCTAGTTGAGAGCTGGCTTCTAGGCATGCTTCCCTGGGAGAGCTGAGGACAGGGCAGAACCCTCCCGCATCCTGCCTGACTGTAGGCGTAGCTGCTAACATCCTAATGTTAGTGGCTGAGAGAGGTTGGGGGAAAAGCTTGTGTAAGCAATGGGCCTGAACTCCCGTGTATCTGAGTTGAATACAGCGATTTCCAATGGCCTACTTCAATCATACTGTAGCTAGGTTCCAACTCCCATGTCAGAGTGGGTAGCAGACATCTGCCTCCCATACATACACACTTCTGAGAGTTGAGCTGACGGCCTGTACCTCCACATCCAGCCTGCTGGTACCCTTCGCTTCTAAAAGGCCTAGGCTCGCTGTTTGACGGAAGTGTTGGGAGAGGTAATTGGAATCTCCCGGCACACAAGACTAGTGCCTCCAAGCTCAATCCAGCGATTTCCTAGTAATTCCTGTGGTAGACTGCTGCTACATACTAAGTTGCATACGTGAGAAGGTAGCTGAACGCCTTGTCCAAAAGCATCTTACTTCTGAGAGTTGAGCTCACTCTCAGTCCCTCACAGTTCCACACTGCCTGCAGAGTGAGTTTCGCAGGTCTTCACCAGACACGTTTGCCACAGGCTTCTGAGACGCAAGTTAACAATGCAGACCCGGAGGGTATCTCCAGGTGCAGTAGAGTGGTAATGTTGGAACCTCCTGACTCAGAATAATGCTACCTTCACACTGCCATAAGAATGCAGCTAGTTGAGAGCTGGCTTCTAGGCATGCTTCCCTGGGAGACCTGAGGACAGGGCAGAACCCTCCCGCATCCTGCCTGACTGTAGGCTTGGCTGCTAACATCCTAATGTTAGTGGCTGAGAGAGGTTGCTGGAAAAGCATGTGTAAGCATTGGGCCTGAACTCCTGTGTATCTGAGTTGAATACAGCGATTTCAAATGGCCTTCTTCAATCAGAGTGTAGCTAGTTTCCAACTCCCATGTCAAAGTGGGTAGCAGACTTCTGCCTCCCCTGCATACACACTTCTGAGAGTTGAGCTTAAGGCCTGTACCTCCCCATCCAGCCTGCTGGTTCCTTTCACTTCTAAAAGGCCTAGGCTCGCTGTTTGACGGAAGTGTTGGGAGAGGTAATTGGAATCTCCCGGCACACAAGACTAGTGCCTCCAAGCTGAATCCAGCGATTTCCTAGTAATTCCTGTGGTAGATGGTGCTACATACTAAGTTCCATATGTGAGAAGGTGGGTGAACGCCTTGTCTAAAAGCATCTTACTTCTGAGAGTTGAGCTCACCCTCAGTCCCTCACAGTTCCACACTGCCTGCAGAGTGAGTTTCGCAGGTCTTCACCAGAGACGTTTGCCACAGGCTTCTGAGACGCAAGTTAACAATGCAGACCCGGAGGGTATCTCCAGGTGCAGTAGAGTGGTAATGTTGGAACCTCCTGACTCAGAATACTGCTACCTTCACACTGCCATAAGAATGCAGCTAGTTGAGAGCTGGCTTCTAGGAATGCTTCCTTGGGAGAGCTGAAGACAGGGCAGAACCCACCCGCATCCTGCCTGACTGTAGGCGTAGCTGCTAACATCCTAAGGTTAGTGGCTGAGAGAGGTTGCGGGAAAAGCATGTGTAAGCATTGGGCCTGAACTCCTGTGTATCTGAGTTGAATACAGCGATTTCCAATGGCCTTCTTCAATCAGAGAGTAGCTAGTTTCCAACTCCCATGTCAGAGTGGGTAGCAGACATCTGCCTCCCCTGCATACACACTTCTGAGAGTTGAGCTTAAGGCCTGTACCTCCCCATCCAGCCTGCTGGTTCCTTTCACTTCTAAAAGGCCTAGGCTCGCTGTTTGACGGAAGTGTTGGGAGAGGTAATTGGAATCTCCCGGCACACAAGACTAGTGCCTCCAAGCTCAATCCAGCGATTTCCTCGTAATTCCTGTTGTAGACTGGTGCTACATACTAAGTTCCATACGATGGAAGGTAGTTGAACGCCTTGTCCAAAAGCATCTTACTTCTGAGAGTTGAGCTCACCCTCAGTCCCTCACAGTTCCACACTGCCTGCAGAGTGAGTTTCGCAGGTCTTCACCAGACACGTTTGCCACAGGCTTCTGAGACACAAGTTAACAATGCAGACCCGGAGGGTTTCGCCAGGTGCAGTCGAGTGGTAATCTTGGAACCTCCTGACTCAGAATACTGCTACCTTCACACTGCCATAAGAATGCAGCTAGTTGAGAGCTGGCTTCTAGGCATGCTTCCCTGGGAGAGCTGAGGACAGGGCAGAACCCTCCCGCATCCTGCCTGACTGTAGGCGTAGCTGCTAACATCCTAATGTTAGTGGCTGAGAGAGGTTGGGGGAAAAGCTTGTGTAAGCAATGGGCCTGAACTCCCGTGTATCTGAGTTGAATACAGCGATTTCCAATGGCCTACTTCAATCATACTGTAGCTAGGTTCCAACTCCCATGTCAGAGTGGGTAGCAGACATCTGCCTCCCATACATACACACTTCTGAGAGTTGAGCTGATGGCCTGTACCTCCACATCCAGCCTGCTGGTACCCTTTGCTTCTAAAAGGCCTAGGCTCGCTGTTTGACGGTAGTGTTGGGAGAGGTAATTGGAATCTCCCGGCACACAAGACTAGTGCCTCCAAGCTCAATCCAGCGATTTCCTAGTAATTCCTGTGGTAGACTGCTGCTACATACTAAGTTGCATACGTGAGAAGGTAGCTGAACGCCTTGTCCAAAAGCATCTTACTTCTGAGAGTTGAGCTCACTCTCAGTCCCTCACAGTTCCACACTGCCTGCAGAGTGAGTTTCGCAGGTCTTCACCAGACACGTTTGCCACAGGCTTCTGAGACGCAAGTTAACAATGCAGACCCGGAGGGTATCTCCAGGTGCAGTAGAGTGGTAATCTTGGAACCTCCTGACTCAGAATAATGCTACCTTCACACTGCCATAAGAATGCAGCTAGTTGAGAGCTGGCTTCTAGGCATGCTTCCTTGGGAGAGCTGAAGACAGGGCAGAACCCACCCGCATCCTGCCTGACTCTAGGCGTAGCTGCTAACATCCTAAGGTTAGTGGCTGAGAGAGGTTGCTGGAAAAGCATGTGTAAGCATTGGGCCTGAACTCCTGTGTATCTGAGTTGAATACAGCGATTTCCAATGGCCTTCTTCAATCAGAGAGTAGCTAGTTTCCAACTCGCATGTCAGAGTGGGTAGCAGACATCTGCCTCCCCTGCATACACACTTCTGAGAGTTGAGCTTAAGGCCTGTACCTCCCCATCCAGCCTGCTGGTTCCTTTCACTTCTAAAAGGCCTAGGCTCGCTGTTTGACGGAAGTGTTGGGAGAGGTAATTGGAATCTCCCGGCACACAAGACTAGTGCCTCCAAGCTCAATCCAGCGATTTCCTAGTAATTCCTGTTGTAGACTGGTGCTACATAGTAAGTTCCATACGATGGAAGGTAGTTGAACGCCTTGTCCAAAAGCATCTTACTTCTGAGAGTTGAGCTCACCCTCAGTCCCTCACAGTTCCACACTGCCTGCAGAGTGAGTTTCGCAGGTCTTCACCAGACACGTTTGCCACAGGCTTCTGAGACACAAGTTAACAATGCAGACCCGGAGGGTTTCGCCAGGTGCAGTCGAGTGGTAATCTTGGAACCTCCTGACTCAGAATACTGCTACCTTCACACTGCCATAAGAATGCAGCTAGTTGAGAGCTGGCTTCTAGGCATGCTTCCCTGGGAGAGCTGAGGACAGGGCAGAACCCTCCCGCATCCTGCCTGACTGTAGGCGTAGCTGCTAACATCCTAATGTTAGTGGCTGAGAGAGGTTGGGGGAAAAGCTTGTGTAAGCAATGGGCCTGAACTCCCGTGTATCTGAGTTGAATACAGCGATTTCCAATGGCCTACTTCAATCAGAGTGTAGCTAGTTTCCAACTCCCATGTCAAAGTGGGTAGCAGACTTCTGCCTCCCCTGCATACACACTTCTGAGAGTTGAGCTTAAGGCCTGTACCTCCCCATCCAGCCTGCTGGTTCCTTTCACTTCTAAAAGGCCTAGGCTCGCTGTTTGACGGAAGTGTTGGGAGAGGTAATTGGAATCTCCCGGCACACAAGACTAGTGCCTCCAAGCTGAATCCAGCGATTTCCTAGTAATTCCTGTGGTAGATGGTGCTACATACTAAGTTCCATATGTGAGAAGGTGGGTGAACGCCTTGTCTAAAAGCATCTTACTTCTGAGAGTTGAGCTCACCCTCAGTCCCTCACAGTTCCACACTGCCTGCAGAGTGAGTTTCGCAGGTCTTCACCAGAGACGTTTGCCACAGGCTTCTGAGACGCAAGTTAACAATGCAGACCCGGAGGGTATCTCCAGGTGCAGTAGAGTGGTAATGTTGGAACCTCCTGACTCAGAATACTGCTACCTTCACACTGCCATAAGAATGCAGCTAGTTGAGAGCTGGCTTCTAGGCATGCTTCCTTGGGAGAGCTGAAGACAGGGCAGAACCCACCCGCATCCTGCCTGACTGTAGGCGTAGCTGCTAACATCCTAAGGTTAGTGGCTGAGAGAGGTTGCGGGAAAAGCATGTGTAAGCATTGGGCCTGAACTCCTGTGTATCTGAGTTGAATACAGCGATTTCCAATGGCCTTCTTCAATCAGAGAGTAGCTAGTTTCCAACTCCCATGTCAGAGTGGGTAGCAGACATCTGCCTCCCCTGCATACACACTTCTGAGAGTTGAGCTTAAGGCCTGTACCTCCCCATCCAGCCTGCTGGTTCCTTTCACTTCTAAAAGGCCTAGGCTCGCTGTTTGACGGAAGTGTTGGGAGAGGTAATTGGAATCTCCCGGCACACAAGACTAGTGCCTCCAAGCTCAATCCAGCGATTTCCTAGTAATTCCTGTGGTAGACTGGTGCTACATACAAAGTTCCATACGATGGAAGGTAGTTGAACGCCTTGTCCAAAAGCATCTTACTTCTGAGAGTTGAGCTCACCCTCAGTCCCTCACAGTTCCACACTGCCTGCAGAGTGAGTTTCGCAGGTCTTCACCAGACACGTTTGCCACAGGCTTCTGAGACACAAGTTAACAATGCAGACCCGGAGGGTTTCGCCAGGTGCAGTCGAGTGGTAATCTTGGAACCTCCTGACTCAGAATACTGCTACCTTCACACTGCCATAAGAATGCAGCTAGTTGAGAGCTGGCTTCTAGGCATGCTTCCCTGGGAGAGCTGAGGACAGGGCAGAACCCTCCCGCATCCTGCCTGACTGTAGGCGTAGCTGCTAACATCCTAATGTTAGTGGCTGAGAGAGGTTGGGGGAAAAGCTTGTGTAAGCAATGGGCCTGAACTCCCGTGTATCTGAGTTGAATACAGCGATTTCCAATGGCCTACTTCAATCATACTGTAGCTAGGTTCCAACTCCCATGTCAGAGTGGGTAGCAGACATCTGCCTCCCATACATACACACTTCTGAGAGTTGAGCTGACGGCCTGTACCTCCACATCCAGCCTGCTGGTACCCTTCGCTTCTAAAAGGCCTAGGCTCGCTGTTTGACGGTAGTGTTGGGAGAGGTAATTGGAATCTCCCGGCACACAAGACTAGTGCCTCCAAGCTCAATCCAGCGATTTCCTAGTAATTCCTGTGGTAGACTGCTGCTACATACTAAGTTGCATACGTGAGAAGGTAGCTGAACGCCTTGTCCAAAAGCATCTTACTTCTGAGAGTTGAGCTCACTCTCAGTCCCTCACAGTTCCACACTGCCTGCAGAGTGAGTTTCGCAGGTCTTCACCAGACACGTTTGCCACAGGCTTCTGAGACGCAAGTTAACAATGCAGACCCGGAGGGTATCTCCAGGTGCAGTAGAGTGGTAATGTTGGAACCTCCTGACTCAGAATAATGCTACCTTCACACTGCCATAAGAATGCAGCTAGTTGAGAGCTGGCTTCTAGGCATGCTTCCTTGGGAGAGCTGAAGACAGGGCAGAACCCACCCGCATCCTGCCTGACTCTAGGCGTAGCTGCTAACATCCTAAGGTTAGTGGCTGAGAGAGGTTGCGGGAAAAGCATGTGTAAGCATTGGGCCTGAACTCCTGTGTATCTGAGTTGAATACAGCGATTTCCAATGGCCTTCTTCAATCAGAGAGTAGCTAGTTTCCAACTCCCATGTCAGAGTGGGTAGCAGACATCTGCCTCCCCTGCATACACACTTCTGAGACTTGAGCTTAAGGCCTGTACCTCCCCATCCAGCCTGCTGGTTCCTTTCACTTCTAAAAGGCCTAGGCTCGCTGTTTGACGGAAGTGTTGGGAGAGGTAATTGGAATCTCCCGGCACACAAGACTAGTGCCTCCAAGCTTAATCCAGCGATTTCCTAGTAATTCCTGTTGTAGACTGGTGCTACATAGTAAGTTCCATACGATGGAAGGTAGTTGAACGCCTTGTCCAAAAGCATCTTACTTCTGAGAGTTGAGCTCACCCTCAGTCCCTCACAGTTCCACACTGCCTGCAGAGTGAGTTTCGCAGGTCTTCACCAGACACGTTTGCCACAGGCTTCTGAGACACAAGTTAACAATGCAGACCCGGAGGGTTTCGCCAGGTGCAGTCGAGTGGTAATCTTGGAACCTCCTGACTCAGAATACTGCTACCTTCACACTGCCATAAGAATGCAGCTAGTTGAGAGCTGGCTTCTAGGCATGCTTCCCTGGGAGAGCTGAGGACAGGGCAGAACCCTCCCGCATCCTGCCTGACTGTAGGCGTAGCTGCTAACATCCTAATGTTAGTGGCTGAGAGAGGTTGGGGGAAAAGCTTGTGTAAGCAATGGGCCTGAACTCCCGTGTATCTGAGTTGAATACAGCGATTTCCAATGGCCTACTTCAATCAGAGTGTAGCTAGTTTCCAACTCCCATGTCAAAGTGGGTAGCAGACTTCTGCCTCCCCTGCATACACACTTCTGAGAGTTGAGCTTAAGGCCTGTACCTCCCCATCCAGCCTGCTGGTTCCTTTCACTTCTAAAAGGCCTAGGCTCGCTGTTTGACGGAAGTGTTGGGAGAGGTAATTGGAATCTCCCGGCACACAAGACTAGTGCCTCCAAGCTGAATCCAGCGATTTCCTAGTAATTCCTGTGGTAGATGGTGCTACATACTAAGTTCCATATGTGAGAAGGTGGGTGAACGCCTTGTCTAAAAGCATCTTACTTCTGAGAGTTGAGCTCACCCTCAGTCCCTCACAGTTCCACACTGCCTGCAGAGTGAGTTTCGCAGGTCTTCACCAGACACGTTTGCCACAGGCTTCTGAGACGCAAGTTAACAATGCAGACCCGGAGGGTATCTCCAGGTGCAGTAGAGTGGTAATGTTGGAACCTCCTGACTCAGAATACTGCTACCTTCACACTGCCATAAGAATGCAGCTAGTTGAGAGCTGGCTTCTAGGCATGCTTCCTTGGGAGAGCTGAAGACAGGGCAGAACCCACCCGCATCCTGCCTGACTGTAGGCGTAGCTGCTAACATCCTAAGGTTAGTGGCTGAGAGAGGTTGCGGGAAAAGCATGTGTAAGCATTGGGCCTGAACTCCTGTGTATCTGAGTTGAATACAGCGATTTCCAATGGCCTTCTTCAATCAGAGAGTAGCTAGTTTCCAACTCCCATGTCAGAGTGGGTAGCAGACATCTGCCTCCCCTGCATACACACTTCTGAGAGTTGAGCTTAAGGCCTGTACCTCCCCATCCAGCCTGCTGGTTCCTTTCACTTCTAAAAGGCCTAGGCTCGCTGTTTGACGGAAGTGTTGGGAGAGGTAATTGGAATCTCCCGGCACACAAGACTAGTGCCTCCAAGCTCAATCCAGCGATTTCCTAGTAATTCCTGTGGTAGACTGGTGCTACATACAAAGTTCCATACGATGGAAGGTAGTTGAACGCCTTGTCCAAAAGCATCTTACTTCTGAGAGTTGAGCTCACTCTCAGTCCCTCACAGTTCCACACTGCCTGCAGAGTGAGTTTCGCAGGTCTTCACCAGACACGTTTGCCACAGGCTTCTGAGACGCAAGTTAACAATGCAGACCCGGAGGGTATCTCCAGGTGCAGTAGAGTGGTAATGTTGGAACCTCCTGACTCAGAATAATGCTACCTTCACACTGCCATAAGAATGCAGCTAGTTGAGAGCTGGCTTCTAGGCATGCTTCCCTGGGAGACCTGAGGACAGGGCAGAACCCTCCCGCATCCTGCCTGACTGTAGGCTTGGCTGCTAACATCCTAATGTTAGTGGCTGAGAGAGGTTGCTGGAAAAGCATGTGTAAGCATTGGGCCTGAACTCCTGTGTATCTGAGTTGAATACAGCGATTTCAAATGGCCTTCTTCAATCAGAGTGTAGCTAGTTTCCAACTCCCATGTCAAAGTGGGTAGCAGACTTCTGCCTCCCCTGCATACACACTTCTGAGAGTTGAGCTTAAGGCCTGTACCTCCCCATCCAGCCTGCTGGTTCCTTTCACTTCTAAAAGGCCTAGGCTCGCTGTTTGACGGAAGTGTTGGGAGAGGTAATTGGAATCTCCCGGCACACAAGACTAGTGCCTCCAAGCTGAATCCAGCGATTTCCTAGTAATTCCTGTGGTAGATGGTGCTACATACTAAGTTCCATATGTGAGAAGGTGGGTGAACGCCTTGTCTAAAAGCATCTTACTTCTGAGAGTTGAGCTCACCCTCAGTCCCTCACAGTTCCACACTGCCTGCAGAGTGAGTTTCGCAGGTCTTCACCAGAGACGTTTGCCACAGGCTTCTGAGACGCAAGTTAACAATGCAGACCCGGAGGGTATCTCCAGGTGCAGTAGAGTGGTAATGTTGGAACCTCCTGACTCAGAATACTGCTACCTTCACACTGCCATAAGAATGCAGCTAGTTGAGAGCTGGCTTCTAGGCATGCTTCCTTGGGAGAGCTGAAGACAGGGCAGAACCCACCCGCATCCTGCCTGACTGTAGGCGTAGCTGCTAACATCCTAAGGTTAGTGGCTGAGAGAGGTTGCGGGAAAAGCATGTGTAAGCATTGGGCCTGAACTCCTGTGTATCTGAGTTGAATACAGCGATTTCCAATGGCCTTCTTCAATCAGAGAGTAGCTAGTTTCCAACTCCCATGTCAGAGTGGGTAGCAGACATCTGCCTCCCCTGCATACACACTTCTGAGAGTTGAGCTTAAGGCCTGTACCTCCCCATCCAGCCTGCTGGTTCCTTTCACTTCTAAAAGGCCTAGGCTCGCTGTTTGACGGAAGTGTTGGGAGAGGTAATTGGAATCTCCCGGCACACAAGACTAGTGCCTCCAAGCTCAATCCAGCGATTTCCTCGTAATTCCTGTTGTAGACTGGTGCTACATAGTAAGTTCCATACGATGGAAGGTAGTTGAACGCCTTGTCCAAAAGCATCTTACTTCTGAGAGTTGAGCTCACCCTCAGTCCCTCACAGTTCCACACTGCCTGCAGAGTGAGTTTCGCAGGTCTTCACCAGACACGTTTGCCACAGGCTTCTGAGACACAAGTTAACAATGCAGACCCGGAGGGTTTCGCCAGGTGCAGTCGAGTGGTAATCTTGGAACCTCCTGACTCAGAATACTGCTACCTTCACACTGCCATAAGAATGCAGCTAGTTGAGAGCTGGCTTCTAGGCATGCTTCCCTGGGAGAGCTGAGGACAGGGCAGAACCCTCCCGCATCCTGCCTGACTGTAGGCATAGCTGCTAACATCCTAATGTTAGTGGCTGAGAGAGGTTGGGGGAAAAGCTTGTGTAAGCAATGGGCCTGAACTCCCGTGTATCTGAGTTGAATACAGCGATTTCCAATGGCCTACTTCAATCATACTGTAGCTAGGTTCCAACTCCCATGTCAGAGTGCGTAGCAGACATCTGCCTCCCATACATACACACTTCTGAGAGTTGAGCTGACGGCCTGTACCTCCACATCCAGCCTGCTGGTACCCTTCGCTTCTAAAAGGCCTAGGCTCGCTGTTTGACGGTAGTGTTGGGAGAGGTAATTGGAATCTCCCGGCACACAAGACTAGTGCCTCCAAGCTCAATCCAGCGATTTCCTAGTAATTCCTGTGGTAGACTGCTGCTACATACTAAGTTGCATACGTGAGAAGGTAGCTGAACGCCTTGTCCAAAAGCATCTTACTTCTGAGAGTTGAGCTCACTCTCAGTCCCTCACAGTTCCACACTGCCTGCAGAGTGAGTTTCGCAGGTCTTCACCAGACACGTTTGCCACAGGCTTCTGAGACGCAAGTTAACAATGCAGACCCGGAGGGTATCTCCAGGTGCAGTAGAGTGGTAATGTTGGAACCTCCTGACTCAGAATAATGCTACCTTCACACTGCCATAAGAATGCAGCTAGTTGAGAGCTGGCTTCTAGGCATGCTTCCCTGGGAGACCTGAGGACAGGGCAGAACCCTCCCGCATCCTGCCTGACTGTAGGCTTGGCTGCTAACATCCTAATGTTAGTGGCTGAGAGAGGTTGCTGGAAAAGCATGTGTAAGCATTGGGCCTGAACTCCTGTGTATCTGAGTTGAATACAGCGATTTCAAATGGCCTTCTTCAATCAGAGTGTAGCTAGTTTCCAACTCCCATGTCAAAGTGGGTAGCAGACTTCTGCCTCCCCTGCATACACACTTCTGAGAGTTGAGCTTAAGGCCTGTACCTCCCCATCCAGCCTGCTGGTTCCTTTCACTTCTAAAAGGCCTAGGCTCGCTGTTTGACGGAAGTGTTGGGAGAGGTAATTGGAATCTCCCGGCACACAAGACTAGTGCCTCCAAGCTGAATCCAGCGATTTCCTAGTAATTCCTGTGGTAGATGGTGCTACATACTAAGTTCCATATGTGAGAAGGTGGGTGAACGCCTTGTCTAAAAGCATCTTACTTCTGAGAGTTGAGCTCACCCTCAGTCCCTCACAGTTCCACACTGCCTGCAGAGTGAGTTTCGCAGGTCTTCACCAGAGACGTTTGCCACAGGCTTCTGAGACGCAAGTTAACAATGCAGACCCGGAGGGTATCTCCAGGTGCAGTAGAGTGGTAATGTTGGAACCTCCTGACTCAGAATACTGCTACCTTCACACTGCCATAAGAATGCAGCTAGTTGAGAGCTGGCTTCTAGGCATGCTTCCTTGGGAGAGCTGAAGACAGGGCAGAACCCACCCGCATCCTGCCTGACTGTAGGCGTAGCTGCTAACATCCTAAGGTTAGTGGCTGAGAGAGGTTGCGGGAAAAGCATGTGTAAGCATTGGGCCTGAACTCCTGTGTATCTGAGTTGAATACAGCGATTTCCAATGGCCTTCTTCAATCAGAGAGTAGCTAGTTTCCAACTCCCATGTCAGAGTGGGTAGCAGACTTCTGCCTCCCCTGCATACACACTTCTGAGAGTTGAGCTTAAGGCCTGTACCTCCCCATCCAGCCTGCTGGTTCCTTTCACTTCTAAAAGGCCTAGGCTCGCTGTTTGACGGAAGTGTTGGGAGAGGTAATTGGAATCTCCCGGCACACAAGACTAGTGCCTCCAAGCTCAATCCAGCGATTTCCTCGTAATTCCTGTTGTAGACTGGTGCTACATACTAAGTTCCATACGATGGAAGGTAGTTGAACGCCTTGTCCAAAAGCATCTTACTTCTGAGAGTTGAGCTCACCCTCAGTCCCTCACAGTTCCACACTGCCTGCAGAGTGAGTTTCGCAGGTCTTCACCAGACACGTTTGCCACAGGCTTCTGAGACACAAGTTAACAATGCAGACCCGGAGGGTTTCGCCAGGTGCAGTCGAGTGGTAATCTTGGAACCTCCTGACTCAGAATACTGCTACCTTCACACTGCCATAAGAATGCAGCTAGTTGAGAGCTGGCTTCTAGGCATGCTTCCCTGCGAGAGCTGAGGACAGGGCAGAACCCTCCCGCATCCTGCCTGACTGTAGGCGTAGCTGCTAACATCCTAATGTTAGTGGCTGAGAGAGGTTGGGGGAAAAGCTTGTGTAAGCAATGGGCCTGAACTCCCGTGTATCTGAGTTGAATACAGCGATTTCCAATGGCCTACTTCAATCATACTGTAGCTAGGTTCCAACTCCCATGTCAGAGTGGGTAGCAGACATCTGCCTCCCATACATACACACTTCTGAGAGTTGAGCTGACGGCCTGTACCTCCACATCCAGCCTGCTGGTACCCTTCGCTTCTAAAAGGCCTAGGCTCGCTGTTTGACGGTAGTGTTTGGAGAGGTAATTGGAATCTCCCGGCACACAAGACTAGTGCCTCCAAGCTCAATCCAGCGATTTCCTAGTAATTCCTGTGGTAGACTGCTGCTACATACTAAGTTGCATACGTGAGAAGGTAGCTGAACGCCTTGTCCAAAAGCATCTTACTTCTGAGAGTTGAGCTCACTCTCAGTCCCTCACAGTTCCACACTGCCTGCAGAGTGAGTTTCGCAGGTCTTCACCAGACACGTTTGCCACAGGCTTCTGAGACGCAAGTTAACAATGCAGACCCGGAGGGTATCTCCAGGTGCAGTAGAGTGGTAATGTTGGAACCTCCTGACTCAGAATAATGCTACCTTCACACTGCCATAAGAATGCAGCTAGTTGAGAGCTGGCTTCTAGGCATGCTTCCTTGGGAGAGCTGAAGACAGGGCAGAACCCACCCGCATCCTGCCTGACTCTAGGCGTAGCTGCTAACATCCTAAGGTTAGTGGCTGAGAGAAGTTGCGGGAAAAGCATGTGTAAGCATTGGGCCTGAACTCCTGTGTATCTGAGTTGAATACAGCGACTTCCAATGGCCTTCTTCAATCAGAGAGTAGCTAGTTTCCAACTCCCATGTCAGAGTGGGTAGCAGACATCTGCCTCCCCTGCATACACACTTCTGAGAGTTGAGCTTAAGGCCTGTACCTCCCCATCCAGCCTGCTGGTTCCTTTCACTTCTAAAAGGCCTAGGCTCGCTGTTTGACGGAAGTGTTGGGAGAGGTAATTGGAATCTCCCGGCACACAAGACTAGTGCCTCCAAGCTCAATCCAGCGATTTCCTCGTAATTCCTGTTGTAGACTGGTGCTACATAGTAAGTTCCATACGATGGAAGGTAGTTGAACGCCTTGTCCAAAAGCATCTTACTTCTGAGAGTTGAGCTCACCCTCAGTCCCTCACAGTTCCACACTGCCTGCAGAGTGAGTTTCGCAGGTCTTCACCAGACACGTTTGCCACAGGCTTCTGAGACACAAGTTAACAATGCAGACCCGGAGGGTTTCGCCAGGTGCAGTCGAGTGGTTATCTTGGAACCTCCTGACTCAGAATACTGCTACCTTCACACTGCCATAAGAATGCAGCTAGTTGAGAGCTGGCTTCTAGGCATGCTTCCCTGGGAGACCTGAGGACAGGGCAGAACCCTCCCGCATCCTGCCTGACTGTAGGCGTAGCTGCTAACATCCTAATGTTAGTGGCTGAGAGAGGTTGGGGGAAAAGCTTGTGTAAGCAATGGGCCTGAACTCCCGTGTATCTGAGTTGAATACAGCGATTTCCAATGGCCTACTTCAATCAGAGTGTAGCTAGTTTCCAACTCCCATGTCAAAGTGGGTAGCAGACTTCTGCCTCCCCTGCATACACACTTCTGAGAGTTGAGCTTAAGGCCTGTACCTCCCCATCCAGCCTGCTGGTTCCTTTCACTTCTAAAAGGCCTAGGCTCGCTGTTTGACGGAAGTGTTGGGAGAGGTAATTGGAATCTCCCGGCACACAAGACTAGTGCCTCCAAGCTGAATCCAGCGATTTCCTAGTAATTCCTGTGGTAGATGGTGCTACATACTAAGTTCCATATGTGAGAAGGTGGGTGAACGCCTTGTCTAAAAGCATCTTACTTCTGAGAGTTGAGCTCACCCTCAGTCCCTCACAGTTCCACACTGCCTGCAGAGTGAGTTTCGCAGGTCTTCACCAGAGACGTTTGCCACAGGCTTCTGAGACGCAAGTTAACAATGCAGACCCGGAGGGTATCTCCAGGTGCAGTAGAGTGGTAATGTTGGAACCTCCTGACTCAGAATACTGCTACCTTCACACTGCCATAAGAATGCAGCTAGTTGAGAGCTGGCTTCTAGGCATGCTTCCTTGGGAGAGCTGAAGACAGGGCAGAACCCACCCGCATCCTGCCTGACTGTAGGCGTAGCTGCTAACATCCTAAGGTTAGTGGCTGAGAGAGGTTGCGGGAAAAGCATGTGTAAGCATTGGGCCTGAACTCCTGTGTATCTGAGTTGAATACAGCGATTTCCAATGGCCTTCTTCAATCAGAGAGTAGCTAGTTTCCAACTCCCATGTCAGAGTGGGTAGCAGACATCTGCCTCCCCTGCATACACACTTCTGAGAGTTGAGCTTAAGGCCTGTACCTCCCCATCCAGCCTGCTGGTTCCTTTCACTTCTAAAAGGCCTAGGCTCGCTGTTTGACGGAAGTGTTGGGAGAGGTAATTGGAATCTCCCGGCACACAAGACTAGTGCCTCCAAGCTCAATCCAGCGATTTCCTCGTAATTCCTGTGGTAGACTGGTGCTACATACAAAGTTCCATACGATGGAAGGTAGTTGAACGCCTTGTCCAAAAGCATCTTACTTCTGAGAGTTGAGCTCACCCTCAGTCCCTCACAGTTCCACACTGCCTGCAGAGTGAGTTTCGCAGGTCTTCACCAGACACGTTTGCCACAGGCTTCTGAGACACAAGTTAACAATGCAGACCCGGAGGGTTTCGCCAGGTGCAGTCGAGTGGTAATCTTGGAACCTCCTGACTCAGAATACTGCTACCTTCACACTGCCATAAGAATGCAGCTAGTTGAGAGCTGGCTTCTAGGCATGCTTCCCTGGGAGAGCTGAGGACAGGGCAGAACCCTCCCGCATCCTGCCTGACTGTAGGCGTAGCTGCTAACATCCTAATGTTAGTGGCTGAGAGAGGTTGGGGGAAAAGCTTGTGTAAGCAATGGGCCTGAACTCCCGTGTATCTGAGTTGAATACAGCGATTTCCAATGGCCTACTTCAATCATACTGTAGCTAGGTTCCAACTCCCATGTCAGAGTGGGTAGCAGACATCTGCCTCCCATACATACACACTTCTGAGAGTTGAGCTGACGGCCTGTACCTCCACATCCAGCCTGCTGGTACCCTTCGCTTCTAAAAGGCCTAGGCTCGCTGTTTGACGGTAGTGTTGGGAGAGGTAATTGGAATCTCCCGGCACACAAGACTAGTGCCTCCAAGCTCAATCCAGCGATTTCCTAGTAATTCCTGTGGTAGACTGCTGCTACATACTAAGTTGCATACGTGAGAAGGTAGCTGAACGCCTTGTCCAAAAGCATCTTACTTCTGAGAGTTGAGCTCACTCTCAGTCCCTCACAGTTCCACACTGCCTGCAGAGTGAGTTTCGCAGGTCTTCACCAGACACGTTTGCCACAGGCTTCTGAGACGCAAGTTAACAATGCAGACCCGGAGGGTATCTCCAGGTGCAGTAGAGTGGTAATGTTGGAACCTCCTGACTCAGAATACTGCTACCTTCACACTGCCATAAGAATGCAGCTAGTTGAGAGCTGGCTTCTAGGCATGCTTCCCTGGGAGACCTGAGGACAGGGCAGAACCCTCCCGCATCCTGCCTGACTGTAGGCTTGGCTGCTAACATCCTAATGTTAGTGGCTGAGAGAGGTTGCTGGAAAAGCATGTGTAAGCATTGGGCCTGAACTCCTGTGTATCTGAGTTGAATACAGCGATTTCAAATGGCCTTCTTCAATCAGAGTGTAGCTAGTTTCCAACTCCCATGTCAAAGTGGGTAGCAGACTTCTGCCTCCCCTGCATACACACTTCTGAGAGTTGAGCTTAAGGCCTGTACCTCCCCATCCAGCCTGCTGGTTCCTTTCACTTCTAAAAGGCCTAGGCTCGCTGTTTGACGGAAGTGTTGGGAGAGGTAATTGGAATCTCCCGGCACACAAGACTAGTGCCTCCAAGCTGAATCCAGCGATTTCCTAGTAATTCCTGTGGTAGATGGTGCTACATACTAAGTTCCATATGTGAGAAGGTGGGTGCACGCCTTGTCTAAAAGCATCTTACTTCTGAGAGTTGAGCTCACCCTCAGTCCCTCACAGTTCCACACTGCCTGCAGAGTGAGTTTCGCAGGTCTTCACCAGAGACGTTTGCCACAGGCTTCTGAGACGCAAGTTAACAATGCAGACCCGGAGGGTATCTCCAGGTGCAGTAGAGTGGTAATGTTGGAACCTCCTGACTCAGAATACTGCTACCTTCACACTGCCATAAGAATGCAGCTAGTTGAGAGCTGGCTTCTAGGCATGCTTCCTTGGGAGAGCTGAAGACAGGGCAGAACCCACCCGCATCCTGCCTGACTGTAGGCGTAGCTGCTAACATCCTAAGGTTAGTGGCTGAGAGAGGTTGCGGGAAAAGCATGTGTAAGCATTGGGCCTGAACTCCTGTGTATCTGAGTTGAATACAGCGATTTCCAATGGCCTTCTTCAATCAGAGAGTAGCTAGTTTCCAACTCCCATGTCAGAGTGGGTAGCAGACATCTGCCTCCCCTGCATACACACTTCTGAGAGTTGAGCTTAAGGCCTGTACCTCCCCATCCAGCCTGCTGGTTCCTTTCACTTCTAAAAGGCCTAGGCTCGCTGTTTGACGGAAGTGTTGGGAGAGGTAATTGGAATCTCCCGGCACACAAGACTAGTGCCTCCAAGCTCAATCCAGCGATTTCCTCGTAATTCCTGTTGTAGACTGGTGCTACATACTAAGTTCCATACGATGGAAGGTAGTTGAACGCCTTGTCCAAAAGCATCTTACTTCTGAGAGTTGAGCTCACCCTCAGTCCCTCACAGTTCCACACTGCCTGCAGAGTGAGTTTCGCAGGTCTTCACCAGACACGTTTGCCACAGGCTTCTGAGACACAAGTTAACAATGCAGACCCGGAGGGTTTCGCCAGGTGCAGTCGAGTGGTAATCTTGGAACCTCCTGACTCAGAATACTGCTACCTTCACACTGCCATAAGAATGCAGCTAGTTGAGAGCTGGCTTCTAGGCATGCTTCCCTGGGAGAGCTGAGGACAGGGCAGAACCCTCCCGCATCCTGCCTGACTGTAGGCGTAGCTGCTAACATCCTAATGTTAGTGGCTGAGAGAGGTTGGGGGAAAAGCTTGTGTAAGCAATGGGCCTGAACTCCCGTGTATCTGAGTTGAATACAGCGATTTCCAATGGCCTACTTCAATCATACTGTAGCTAGGTTCCAACTCCCATGTCAGAGTGGGTAGCAGACATCTGCCTCCCATACATACACACTTCTGAGAGTTGAGCTGACGGCCTGTACCTCCACATCCAGCCTGCTGGTACCCTTCGCTTCTAAAAGGCCTAGGCTCGCTGTTTGACGGTAGTGTTGGGAGAGGTAATTGGAATCTCCCGGCACACAAGACTAGTGCCTCCAAGCTCAATCCAGCGATTTCCTAGTAATTCCTGTGGTAGACTGCTGCTACATACTAAGTTGCATACGTGAGAAGGTAGCTGAACGCCTTGTCCAAAAGCATCTTACTTCTGAGAGTTGAGCTCACTCTCAGTCCCTCACAGTTCCACACTGCCTGCAGAGTGAGTTTCGCAGGTCTTCACCAGACACGTTTGCCACAGGCTTCTGAGACGCAAGTTAACAATGCAGACCCGGAGGGTATCTCCAGGTGCAGTAGAGTGGTAATGTTGGAACCTCCTGACTCAGAATAATGCTACCTTCACACTGCCATAAGAATGCAGCTAGTTGAGAGCTGGCTTCTAGGCATGCTTCCCTGGGAGACCTGAGGACAGGGCAGAACCCTCCCGCATCCTGCCTGACTGTAGGCGTAGCTGCTAACATCCTAATGTTAGTGGCTGAGAGAGGTTGGGGGAAAAGCTTGTGTAAGCAATGGGCCTGAACTCCCGTGTATCTGAGTTGAATACAGCGATTTCCAATGGCCTTCTTCAATCAGAGTGTAGCTAGTTTCCAACTCCCATGTCAAAGTGGGTAGCAGACTTCTGCCTCCCCTGCATACACACTTCTGAGAGTTGAGCTTAAGGCCTGTACCTCCCCATCCAGCCTGCTGGTTCCTTTCACTTCTAAAAGGCCTAGGCTCGCTGTTTGACGGAAGTGTTGGGAGAGGTAATTGGAATCTCCCGGCACACAAGACTAGTGCCTCCAAGCTGAATCCAGCGATTTCCTAGTAATTCCTGTGGTAGATGGTGCTACATACTAAGTTCCATATGTGAGAAGGTGGGTGAACGCCTTGTCTAAAAGCATCTTACTTCTGAGAGTTGAGCTCACCCTCAGTCCCTCACAGTTCCACACTGCCTGCAGAGTGAGTTTCGCAGGTCTTCACCAGAGACGTTTGCCACAGGCTT
The DNA here is from genome assembly GCF_053574225.1 of Canis aureus. Taxonomy (NCBI): domain Eukaryota; kingdom Metazoa; phylum Chordata; class Mammalia; order Carnivora; family Canidae; genus Canis; species Canis aureus. The sequence goes on from NC_135619.1 coordinate 183,868, forward strand.
CTGAGACGCAAGTTAACAATGCAGACCCGGAGGGTATCTCCAGGTGCAGTAGAGTGGTAATGTTGGAACCTCCTGACTCAGAATACTGCTACCTTCACACTGCCATAAGAATGCAGCTAGTTGAGAGCTGGCTTCTAGGCATGCTTCCTTGGGAGAGCTGAAGACAGGGCAGAACCCACCCGCATCCTGCCTGACTGTAGGCGTAGCTGCTAACATCCTAAGGTTAGTGGCTGAGAGAGGTTGCGGGAAAAGCATGTGTAAGCATTGGGCCTGAACTCCTGTGTATCTGAGTTGAATACAGCGATTTCCAATGGCCTTCTTCAATCAGAGAGTAGCTAGTTTCCAACTCCCATGTCAGAGTGGGTAGCAGACATCTGCCTCCCCTGCATACACACTTCTGAGAGTTGAGCTTAAGGCCTGTACCTCCCCATCCAGCCTGCTGGTTCCTTTCACTTCTAAAAGGCCTAGGCTCGCTGTTTGACGGAAGTGTTGGGAGAGGTAATTGGAATCTCCCGGCACACAAGACTAGTGCCTCCAAGCTCAATCCAGCGATTTCCTAGTAATTCCTGTGGTAGACTGGTGCTACATACTAAGTTCCATACGATGGAAGGTAGTTGAACGCCTTGTCCAAAAGCATCTTACTTCTGAGAGTTGAGCTCACCCTCAGTCCCTCACAGTTCCACACTGCCTGCAGAGTGAGTTTCGCAGGTCTTCACCAGACACGTTTGCCACAGGCTTCTGAGACACAAGTTAACAATGCAGACCCGGAGGGTTTCGCCAGGTGCAGTCGAGTGGTAATCTTGGAACCTCCTGACTCAGAATACTGCTACCTTCACACTGCCATAAGAATGCAGCTAGTTGAGAGCTGGCTTCTAGGCATGCTTCCCTGGGAGAGCTGAGGACAGGGCAGAACCCTCCCGCATCCTGCCTGACTGTAGGCGTAGCTGCTAACATCCTAATGTTAGTGGCTGAGAGAGGTTGGGGGAAAAGCTTGTGTAAGCAATGGGCCTGAACTCCCGTGTATCTGAGTTGAATACAGCGATTTCCAATGGCCTACTTCAATCATACTGTAGCTAGGTTCCAACTCCCATGTCAGAGTGGGTAGCAGACATCTGCCTCCCATACATACACACTTCTGAGAGTTGAGCTGACGGCCTGTACCTCCACATCCAGCCTGCTGGTACCCTTCGCTTCTAAAAGGCCTAGGCTCGCTGTTTGACGGTAGTGTTGGGAGAGGTAATTGGAATCTCCCGGCACACAAGACTAGTGCCTCCAAGCTCAATCCAGCGATTTCCTAGTAATTCCTGTGGTAGACTGCTGCTACATACTAAGTTGCATACGTGAGAAGGTAGCTGAACGCCTTGTCCAAAAGCATCTTACTTCTGAGAGTTGAGCTCACCCTCAGTCCCTCACAGTTCCACACTGCCTGCAGAGTGAGTTTCGCAGGTCTTCACCAGACACGTTTGCCACAGGCTTCTGAGACGCAAGTTAACAATGCAGACCCGGAGGGTATCTCCAGGTGCAGTAGAGTGGTAATCTTGGAACCTCCTGACTCAGAATAATGCTACCTTCACACTGCCATAAGAATGCAGCTAGTTGAGAGCTGGCTTCTAGGCATGCTTCCCTGGGAGACCTGAGGACAGGGCAGAACCCTCCCGCATCCTGCCTGACTGTAGGCTTGGCTGCTAACATCCTAATGTTAGTGGCTGAGAGAGGTTGGGGGAAAAGCATGTGTAAGCATTGGGCCTGAACTCCTGTGTATCTGAGTTGAATACAGCGATTTCCAATGGCCTTCTTCAATCAGAGTGTAGCTAGTTTCCAACTCCCATGTCAAAGTGGGTAGCAGACTTCTGCCTCCCCTGCATACACACTTCTGAGAGTTGAGCTTAAGGCCTGTACCTCCCCATCCAGCCTGCTGGTTCCTTTCACTTCTAAAAGGCCTAGGCTCGCTGTTTGACGGAAGTGTTGGGAGAGGTAATTGGAATCTCCCGGCACACAAGACTAGTGCCTCCAAGCTGAATCCAGCGATTTCCTAGTAATTCCTGTGGTAGATGGTGCTACATACTAAGTTCCATATGTGAGAAGGTGGGTGAACGCCTTGTCTAAAAGCATCTTACTTCTGAGAGTTGAGCTCACCCTCAGTCCCTCACAGTTCCACACTGCCTGCAGAGTGAGTTTCGCAGGTCTTCACCAGAGACGTTTGCCACAGGCTTCTGAGACGCAAGTTAACAATGCAGACCCGGAGGGTATCTCCAGGTGCAGTAGAGTGGTAATGTTGGAACCTCCTGACTCAGAATACTGCTACCTTCACACTGCCATAAGAATGCAGCTAGTTGAGAGCTGGCTTCTAGGCATGCTTCCTTGGGAGAGCTGAAGACAGGGCAGAACCCACCCGCATCCTGCCTGACTGTAGGCGTAGCTGCTAACATCCTAAGGTTAGTGGCTGAGAGAGGTTGCGGGAAAAGCATGTGTAAGCATTGGGCCTGAACTCCTGTGTATCTGAGTTGAATACAGCGATTTCCAATGGCCTTCTTCAATCAGAGAGTAGCTAGTTTCCAACTCCCATGTCAGAGTGGGTAGCAGACATCTGCCTCCCCTGCATACACACTTCTGAGAGTTGAGCTTAAGGCCTGTACCTCCCCATCCAGCCTGCTGGTTCCTTTCACTTCTAAAAGGCCTAGGCTCGCTGTTTGACGGAAGTGTTGGGAGAGGTAATTGGAATCTCCCGGCACACAAGACTAGTGCCTCCAAGCTCAATCCAGCGATTTCCTAGTAATTCCTGTGGTAGACTGGTGCTACATACAAAGTTCCATACGATGGAAGGTAGTTGAACGCCTTGTCCAAAAGCATCTTACTTCTGAGAGTTGAGCTCACCCTCAGTCCCTCACAGTTCCACACTGCCTGCAGAGTGAGTTTCGAAGGTCTCCACCAGACACGTTTGCCACAGGCTTCTGAGACACAAGTTAACAATGCAGACCCGGAGGGTTTCGCCAGGTGCAGTCGAGTGGTAATCTTGGAACCTCCTGACTCAGAATACTGCTACCTTCACACTGCCATAAGAATGCAGCTAGTTGAGAGCTGGCTTCTAGGCATGCTTCCCTGGGAGAGCTGAGGACAGGGCAGAACCCTCCCGCATCCTGCCTGACTGTAGGCGTAGCTGCTAACATCCTAATGTTAGTGGCTGAGAGAGGTTGTGGGAAAAGCTTGTGTAAGCAATGGGCCTGAACTCCCGTGTATCTGAGTTGAATACAGCGATTTCCAATGGCCTACTTCAATCATACTGTAGCTAGGTTCCAACTCCCATGTCAGAGTGGGTAGCAGACATCTGCCTCCCATACATACACACTTCTGAGAGTTGAGCTGACGGCCTGTACCTCCACATCCAGCCTGCTGGTACCCTTCGCTTCTAAAAGGCCTAGGCTCGCTGTTTGACGGTAGTGTTGGGAGAGGTAATTGGAATCTCCCGGCACACAAGACTAGTGCCTCCAAGCTCAATCCAGCGATTTCCTAGTAATTCCTGTGGTAGACTGCTGCTACATACTAAGTTGCATACGTGAGAAGGTAGCTGAACGCCTTGTCCAAAAGCATCTTACTTCTGAGAGTTGAGCTCACTCTCAGTCCCTCACAGTTCCACACTGCCTGCAGAGTGAGTTTCGCAGGTCTTCACCAGACACGTTTGCCACAGGCTTCTGAGACGCAAGTTAACAATGCAGACCCGGAGGGTATCTCCAGGTGCAGTAGAGTGGTAATCTTGGAACCTCCTGACTCAGAATAATGCTACCTTCACACTGCCATAAGAATGCAGCTAGTTGAGAGCTGGCTTCTAGGCATGCTTCCCTGGGAGACCTGAGGACAGGGCAGAACCCTCCCGCATCCTGCCTGACTGTAGGCTTGGCTGCTAACATCCTAATGTTAGTGGCTGAGAGAGGTTGGGGGAAAAGCATGTGTAAGCATTGGGCCTGAACTCCTGTGTATCTGAGTTGAATACAGCGATTTCCAATGGCCTTCTTCAATCAGAGTGTAGCTAGTTTCCAACTCCCATGTCAAAGTGGGTAGCAGACTTCTGCCTCCCCTGCATACACACTTCTGAGAGTTGAGCTTAAGGCCTGTACCTCCCCATCCAGCCTGCTGGTTCCTTTCACTTCTAAAAGGCCTAGGCTCGCTGTTTGACGGAAGTGTTGGGAGAGGTAATTGGAATCTCCCGGCACACAAGACTAGTGCCTCCAAGCTGAATCCAGCGATTTCCTAGTAATTCCTGTGGTAGATGGTGCTACATACTAAGTTCCATATGTGAGAAGGTGGGTGAACGCCTTGTCTAAAAGCATCTTACTTCTGAGAGTTGAGCTCACCCTCAGTCCCTCACAGTTCCACACTGCCTGCAGAGTGAGTTTCGCAGGTCTTCACCAGAGACGTTTGCCACAGGCTTCTGAGACGCAAGTTAACAATGCAGACCCGGAGGGTATCTCCAGGTGCAGTAGAGTGGTAATGTTGGAACCTCCTGACTCAGAATACTGCTACCTTCACACTGCCATAAGAATGCAGCTAGTTGAGAGCTGGCTTCTAGGCATGCTTCCTTGGGAGAGCTGAAGACAGGGCAGAACCCACCCGCATCCTGCCTGACTGTAGGCGTAGCTGCTAACATCCTAAGGTTAGTGGCTGAGAGAGGTTGCGGGAAAAGCATGTGTAAGCATTGGGCCTGAACTCCTGTGTATCTGAGTTGAATACAGCGATTTCCAATGGCCTTCTTCAATCAGAGAGTAGCTAGTTTCCAACTCCCATGTCAGAGTGGGTAGCAGACATCTGCCTCCCCTGCATACACACTTCTGAGAGTTGAGCTTAAGGCCTGTACCTCCCCATCCAGCCTGCTGGTTCCTTTCACTTCTAAAAGGCCTAGGCTCGCTGTTTGACGGAAGTGTTGGGAGAGGTAATTGGAATCTCCCGGCACACAAGACTAGTGCCTCCAAGCTCAATCCAGCGATTTCCTAGTAATTCCTGTTGTAGACTGGTGCTACATAGTAAGTTCCATACGATGGAAGGTAGTTGAACGCCTTGTCCAAAAGCATCTTACTTCTGAGAGTTGAGCTCACCCTCAGTCCCTCACAGTTCCACACTGCCTGCAGAGTGAGTTTCGCAGGTCTTCACCAGACACGTTTGCCACAGGCTTCTGAGACACAAGTTAACAATGCAGACCCGGAGGGTTTCGCCAGGTGCAGTCGAGTGGTAATCTTGGAACCTCCTGACTCAGAATACTGCTACCTTCACACTGCCATAAGAATGCAGCTAGTTGAGAGCTGGCTTCTAGGCATGCTTCCCTGGGAGAGCTGAGGACAGGGCAGAACCCTCCCGCATCCTGCCTGACTGTAGGCGTAGCTGCTAACATCCTAATGTTAGTGGCTGAGAGAGGTTGGGGGAAAAGCTTGTGTAAGCAATGGGCCTGAACTCCCGTGTATCTGAGTTGAATACAGCGATTTCCAATGGCCTACTTCAATCAGAGTGTAGCTAGTTTCCAACTCCCATGTCAAAGTGGGTAGCAGACTTCTGCCTCCCCTGCATACACACTTCTGAGAGTTGAGCTTAAGGCCTGTACCTCCCCATCCAGCCTGCTGGTTCCTTTCACTTCTAAAATGCCTAGGCTCGCTGTTTGACGGAAGTGTTGGGAGAGGTAATTGGAATCTCCCGGCACACAAGACTAGTGCCTCCAAGCTGAATCCAGCGATTTCCTAGTAATTCCTGTGGTAGATGGTGCTACATACTAAGTTCCATATGTGAGAAGGTGGGTGAACGCCTTGTCTAAAAGCATCTTACTTCTGAGAGTTGAGCTCACCCTCAGTCCCTCACAGTTCCACACTGCCTGCAGAGTGAGTTTCGCAGGTCTTCACCAGAGACGTTTGCCACAGGCTTCTGAGACGCAAGTTAACAATGCAGACCCGGAGGGTATCTCCAGGTGCAGTAGAGTGGTAATCTTGGAACCTCCTGACTCAGAATAATGCTACCTTCACACTGCCATAAGAATGCAGCTAGTTGAGAGCTGGCTTCTAGGCATGCTTCCCTGGGAGAGCTGAGGACAGGGCAGAACCCTCCCGCATCCTGCCTGACTGTAGGCTTGGCTGCTAACATCCTAATGTTAGTGGCTGAGAGAGGTTGCGGGAAAAGCATGTGTAAGCATTGGGCCTGAACTCCTGTGTATCTGAGTTGAATACAGCGATTTCCAATGGCCTTCTTCAATCAGAGTGTAGCTAGTTTCCAACTCCCATGTCACAGTGGGTAGCAGACTTCTGCCTCCCCTGCATACACACTTCTGAGAGTTGAGCTTAAGGCCTGTACCTCCCCATCCAGCCTGCTGGTTCCTTTCACTTCTAAAAGGCCTAGGCTCGCTGTTTGACGGAAGTGTTGGGAGAGGTAATTGGAATCTCCCGGCACACAAGACTAGTGCCTCCAAGCTCAATCCAGCGATTTCCTAGTAATTCCTGTGGTAGATGGTGCTACATACTAAGTTCCATATGTGAGAAGGTGGGTGAACGCCTTGTCTAAAAGCATCTTACTTCTGAGAGTTGAGCTCACCCTCAGTCCCTCACAGTTCCACACTGCCTGCAGAGTGAGTTTCGCAGGTCTTCACCAGAGACGTTTGCCACAGGCTTCTGAGACGCAAGTTAACAATGCAGACCCGGAGGGTATCTCCAGGTGCAGTAGAGTGGTAATGTTGGAACCTCCTGACTCAGAATACTGCTACCTTCACACTGCCATAAGAATGCAGCTAGTTGAGAGCTGGCTTCTAGGCATGCTTCCTTGGGAGAGCTGAAGACAGGGCAGAACCCACCCGCATCCTGCCTGACTGTAGGCGTAGCTGCTAACATCCTAAGGTTAGTGGCTGAGAGAGGTTGCGGGAAAAGCATGTGTAAGCATTGGGCCTGAACTCCTGTGTATCTGAGTTGAATACAGCGATTTCCAATGGCCTTCTTCAATCAGAGAGTAGCTAGTTTCCAACTCCCATGTCAGAGTGGGTAGCAGACATCTGCCTCCCCTGCATACACACTTCTGAGAGTTGAGCTTAAGGCCTGTACCTCCCCATCCAGCCTGCTGGTTCCTTTCACTTCTAAAAGGCCTAGGCTCGCTGTTTGACGGAAGTGTTGGGAGAGGTAATTGGAATCTCCCGGCACACAAGACTAGTGCCTCCAAGCTCAATCCAGCGATTTCCTAGTAATTCCTGTGGTAGACTGGTGCTACATACAAAGTTCCATACGATGGAAGGTAGTTGAACGCCTTGTCCAAAAGCATCTTACTTCTGAGAGTTGAGCTCACCCTCAGTCCCTCACAGTTCCACACTGCCTGCAGAGTGAGTTTCGCAGGTCTTCACCAGACACGTTTGCCACAGGCTTCTGAGACACAAGTTAACAATGCAGACCCGGAGGGTTTCGCCAGGTGCAGTCGAGTGGTAATCTTGGAACCTCCTGACTCAGAATACTGCTACCTTCACACTGCCATAAGAATGCAGCTAGTTGAGAGCTGGCTTCTAGGCATGCTTCCCTGGGAGAGCTGAGGACAGGGCAGAACCCTCCCGCATCCTGCCTGACTGTAGGCGTAGCTGCTAACATCCTAATGTTAGTGGCTGAGAGAGGTTGGGGGAAAAGCTTGTGTAAGCAATGGGCCTGAACTCCCGTGTATCTGAGTTGAATACAGCGATTTCCAATGGCCTACTTCAATCATACTGTAGCTAGGTTCCAACTCCCATGTCAGAGTGGGTAGCAGACATCTGCCTCCCATACATACACACTTCTGAGAGTTGAGCTGACGGCCTGTACCTCCCCATCCAGCCTGCTGGTACCCTTCGCTTCTAAAAGGCCTAGGCTCGCTGTTTGACGGTAGTGTTGGGAGAGGTAATTGGAATCTCCCGGCACACAAGACTAGTGCCTCCAAGCTGAATCCAGCGATTTCCTAGTAATTCCTGTGGTAGATGGTGCTACATACTAAGTTCCATATGTGAGAAGGTGGGTGAACGCCTTGTCTAAAAGCATCTTACTTCTGAGAGTTGAGCTCACCCTCAGTCCCTCACAGTTCCACACTGCCTGCAGAGTGAGTTTCGCAGGTCTTCACCAGAGACGTTTGCCACAGGCTTCTGAGACGCAAGTTAACAATGCAGACCCGGAGGGTATCTCCAGGTGCAGTAGAGTGGTAATGTTGGAACCTCCTGACTCAGAATACTGCTACCTTCACACTGCCATAAGAATGCAGCTAGTTGAGAGCTGGCTTCTAGGCATGCTTCCTTGGGAGAGCTGAAGACAGGGCAGAACCCACCCGCATCCTGCCTGACTGTAGGCGTAGCTGCTAACATCCTAAGGTTAGTGGCTGAGAGAGGTTGCGGGAAAAGCATGTGTAAGCATTGGGCCTGAACTCCTGTGTATCTGAGTTGAATACAGCGATTTCCAATGGCCTTCTTCAATCAGAGAGTAGCTAGTTTCCAACTCCCATGTCAGAGTGGGTAGCAGACATCTGCCTCCCCTGCATACACACTTCTGAGAGTTGAGCTTAAGGCCTGTACCTCCCCATCCAGCCTGCTGGTTCCTTTCACTTCTAAAAGGCCTAGGCTCGCTGTTTGACGGAAGTGTTGGGAGAGGTAATTGGAATCTCCCGGCACACTAGACTAGTGCCTCCAAGCTCAATCCAGCGATTTCCTAGTAATTCCTGTGGTAGACTGGTGCTACATAGTAAGTTCCATACGATGGAAGGTAGTTGAACGCCTTGTCCAAAAGCATCTTACTTCTGAGAGTTGAGCTCACCCTCAGTCCCTCACAGTTCCACACTGCCTGCAGAGTGAGTTTCGCAGGTCTTCACCAGACACGTTTGCCACAGGCTTCTGAGACACAAGTTAACAATGCAGACCCGGAGGGTTTCGCCAGGTGCAGTCGAGTGGTAATCTTGGAACCTCCTGACTCAGAATACTGCTACCTTCACACTGCCATAAGAATGCAGCTAGTTGAGAGCTGGCTTCTAGGCATGCTTCCCTGGGAGAGCTGAGGACAGGGCAGAACCCACCCGCATCCTGCCTGACTGTAGGCGTAGCTGCTAACATCCTAATGTTAGTGGCTGAGAGAGGTTGCGGGAAAAGCATGTGTAAGCATTGGGCCTGAACTCCTGTGTATCTGAGTTGAATACAGCGATTTCCAATGGCCTTCTTCAATCAGAGTGTAGCTAGTTTCCAACTCCCATGTCAAAGTGGGTAGCAGACTTCTGCCTCCCCTGCATACACACTTCTGAGAGTTGAGCTTAAGGCCTGTACCTCCCCATCCAGCCTGCTGGTTCCTTTCACTTCTAAAAGGCCTAGGCTCGCTGTTTGACGGAAGTGTTGGGAGAGGTAATTGGAATCTCCCGGCACACAAGACTAGTGCCTCCAAGCTGAATCCAGCGATTTCCTAGTAATTCCTGTGGTAGATGGTGCTACATACTAAGTTCCATATGTGAGAAGGTGGGTGAACGCCTTGTCTAAAAGCATCTTACTTCTGAGAGTTGAGCTCACCCTCAGTCCCTCACAGTTCCACACTGCCTGCAGAGTGAGTTTCGCAGGTCTTCACCAGAGACGTTTGCCACAGGCTTCTGAGACGCAAGTTAACAATGCAGACCCGGAGGGTATCTCCAGGTGCAGTAGAGTGGTAATGTTGGAACCTCCTGACTCAGAATACTGCTACCTTCACACTGCCATAAGAATGCAGCTAGTTGAGAGCTGGCTTCTAGGCATGCTTCCTTGGGAGAGCTGAAGACAGGGCAGAACCCACCCGCATCCTGCCTGACTGTAGGCGTAGCTGCTAACATCCTAAGGTTAGTGGCTGAGAGAGGTTGCGGGAAAAGCATGTGTAAGCATTGGGCCTGAACTCCTGTGTATCTGAGTTGAATACAGCGATTTCCAATGGCCTTCTTCAATCAGAGAGTAGCTAGTTTCCAACTCCCATGTCAGAGTGGGTAGCAGACATCTGCCTCCCCTGCATACACACTTCTGAGAGTTGAGCTTAAGGCCTGTACCTCCCCATCCAGCCTGCTGGTTCCTTTCACTTCTAAAAGGCCTAGGCTCGCTGTTTGACGGAAGTGTTGGGAGAGGTAATTGGAATCTCCCGGCACACAAGACTAGTGCCTCCAAGCTCAATCCAGCGATTTCCTAGTAATTCCTGTGGTAGACTGGTGCTACATAGTAAGTTCCATACGATGGAAGGTAGTTGAACGCCTTGTCCAAAAGCATCTTACTTCTGAGAGTTGAGCTCACCCTCAGTCCCTCACAGTTCCACACTGCCTGCAGAGTGAGTTTCGCAGGTCTTCACCAGACACGTTTGCCACAGGCTTCTGAGACACAAGTTAACAATGCAGACCCGGAGGGTTTCGCCAGGTGCAGTCGAGTGGTAATCTTGGAACCTCCTGACTCAGAATACTGCTACCTTCACACTGCCATAAGAATGCAGCTAGTTGAGAGCTGGCTTCTAGGCATGCTTCCCTGGGAGAGCTGAGGACAGGGCAGAACCCTCCCGCATCCTGCCTGACTGTAGGCGTAGCTGCTAACATCCTAATGTTAGTGGCTGAGAGAGGTTGGGGGAAAAGCTTGTGTAAGCAATGGGCCTGAACTCCCGTGTATCTGAGTTGAATACAGCGATTTCCAATGGCCTACTTCAATCATACTGTAGCTAGGTTCCAACTCCCATGTCAGAGTGGGTAGCAGACATCTGCCTCCCATACATACACACTTCTGAGAGTTGAGCTGACGGCCTGTACCTCCACATCCAGCCTGCTGGTACCCTTCGCTTCTAAAAGGCCTAGGCTCGCTGTTTGACGGTAGTGTTGGGAGAGGTAATTGGAATCTCCCGGCACACAAGACTAGTGCCTCCAAGCTCAATCCAGCGATTTCCTAGTAATTCCTGTGGTAGACTGCTGCTACATACTAAGTTGCATACGTGAGAAGGTAGCTGAACGCCTTGTCCAAAAGCATCTTACTTCTGAGAGTTGAGCTCACTCTCAGTCCCTCACAGTTCCACACTGCCTGCAGAGTGAGTTTCGCAGGTCTTCACCAGACACGTTTGCCACAGGCTTCTGAGACGCAAGTTAACAATGCAGACCCGGAGGGTATCTCCAGGTGCAGTAGAGTGGTAATCTTGGAACCTCCTGACTCAGAATACTGCTACCTTCACACTGCCATAAGAATGCAGCTAGTTGAGAGCTGGCTTCTAGGCATGCTTCCTTGGGAGAGCTGAAGACAGGGCAGAACCCACCCGCATCCTGCCTGACTGTAGGCGTAGCTGCTAACATCCTAAGGTTAGTGGCTGAGAGAGGTTGCGGGAAAAGCATGTGTAAGCATTGGGCCTGAACTCCTGTGTATCTGAGTTGAATACAGCGATTTCCAATGGCCTTCTTCAATCAGAGAGTAGCTAGTTTCCAACTCCCATGTCAGAGTGGGTAGCAGACATCTGCCTCCCCTGCATACACACTTCTGAGAGTTGAGCTGACGGCCTGTACCTCCACATCCAGCCTGCTGGTACCCTTCGCTTCTAAAAGGCCTAGGCTCGCTGTTTGACGGTAGTGTTGGGAGAGGTAATTGGAATCTCCCGGCACACAAGACTAGTGCCTCCAAGCTCAATCCAGCGATTTCCTAGTAATTCCTGTGGTAGACTGCTGCTACATACTAAGTTGCATACGTGAGAAGGTAGCTGAACGCCTTGTCCAAAAGCATCTTACTTCTGAGAGTTGAGCTCCCTCTCAGTCTCTCACAGTTCCACACTGCCTGCAGAGTGAGTTTCGCAGGTCTTCACCAGACACGTTTGCCACAGGCTTCTGAGACGCAAGTTAACAATGCAGACCCGGAGGGTATCTCCAGGTGCAGTAGAGTGGTAATCTTGGAACCTCCTGACTCAGAATAATGCTACCTTCACACTGCCATAAGAATGCAGCTAGTTGAGAGCTGGCTTCTAGGCATGCTTCCCTGGGAGACCTGAGGACAGGGCAGAACCCTCCCGCATCCTGCCTGACTGTAGGCTTGGCTGCTAACATCCTAATGTTAGTGGCTGAGAGAGGTTGGGGGAAAAGCATGTGTAAGCATTGGGCCTGAACTCCTGTGTATCTGAGTTGAATACAGCGATTTCCAATGGCCTTCTTCAATCAGAGTGTAGCTAGTTTCCAACTCCCATGTCAAAGTGGGTAGCAGACTTCTGCCTCCCCTGCATACACACTTCTGAGAGTTGAGCTTAAGGCCTGTACCTCCCCATCCAGCCTGCTGGTTCCTTTCACTTCTAAAAGGCCTAGGCTCGCTGTTTGACGGAAGTGTTGGGAGAGGTAATTGGAATCTCCCGGCACACAAGACTAGTGCCTCCAAGCTGAATCCAGCGATTTCCTAGTAATTCCTGTGGTAGATGGTGCTACATACTAAGTTCCATATGTGAGAAGGTGGGTGAACGCCTTGTCTAAAAGCATCTTACTTCTGAGAGTTGAGCTCACCCTCAGTCCCTCACAGTTCCACACTGCCTGCAGAGTGAGTTTCGCAGGTCTTCACCAGAGACGTTTGCCACAGGCTTCTGAGACGCAAGTTAACAATGCAGACCCGGAGGGTATCTCCAGGTGCAGTAGAGTGGTAATGTTGGAACCTCCTGACTCAGAATACTGCTACCTTCACACTGCCATAAGAATGCAGCTAGTTGAGAGCTGGCTTCTAGGCATGCTTCCTTGGGAGAGCTGAAGACAGGGCAGAACCCACCCGCATCCTGCCTGACTGTAGGCGTAGCTGCTAACATCCTAAGGTTAGTGGCTGAGAGAGGTTGCGGGAAAAGCATGTGTAAGCATTGGGCCTGAACTCCTGTGTATCTGAGTTGAATACAGCGATTTCCAATGGCCTTCTTCAATCAGAGAGTAGCTAGTTTCCAACTCCCATGTCAGAGTGGGTAGCAGACATCTGCCTCCCCTGCATACACACTTCTGAGAGTTGAGCTTAAGGCCTGTACCTCCCCATCCAGCCTGCTGGTTCCTTTCACTTCTAAAAGGCCTAGGCTCGCTGTTTGACAGAAGTGTTGGGAGAGGTAATTGGAATCTCCCGGCACACAAGACTAGTGCCTCCAAGCTCAATCCAGCGATTTCCTAGTAATTCCTGTGGTAGACTGCTGCTACATACTAAGTTGCATACGTGAGAAGGTAGCTGAACGCCTTGTCCAAAAGCATCTTACTTCTGAGAGTTGAGCTCACTCTCAGTCCCTCACAGTTCCACACTGCCTGCAGAGTGAGTTTCGCAGGTCTTCACCAGACACGTTTGCCACAGGCTTCTGAGACGCAAGTTAACAATGCAGACCCGGAGGGTATCTCCAGGTGCAGTAGAGTGGTAATCTTGGAACCTCCTGACTCAGAATAATGCTACCTTCACACTGCCATAAGAATGCAGCTAGTTGAGAGCTGGCTTCTAGGCATGCTTCCCTGGGAGACCTGAGGACAGGGCAGAACCCTCCCGCATCCTGCCTGACTGTAGGCTTGGCTGCTAACATCCTAATGTTAGTGGCTGAGAGAGGTTGGGGGAAAAGCATGTGTAAGCATTGGGCCTGAACTCCTGTGTATCTGAGTTGAATACAGCGATTTCCAATGGCCTTCTTCAATCAGAGTGTAGCTAGTTTCCAACTCCCATGTCAAAGTGGGTAGCAGACTTCTGCCTCCCCTGCATACACACTTCTGAGAGTTGAGCTTAAGGCCTGTACCTCCCCATCCAGCCTGCTGGTTCCTTTCACTTCTAAAAGGCCTAGGCTCGCTGTTTGACGGAAGTGTTGGGAGAGGTAATTGGAATCTCCCGGCACACAAGACTAGTGCCTCCAAGCTGAATCCAGCGATTTCCTAGTAATTCCTGTGGTAGATGGTGCTACATACTAAGTTCCATACGATGGAAGGTAGTTGAACGCCTTGTCCAAAAGCATCTTACTTCTGAGAGTTGAGCTCACCCTCAGTCCCTCACAGTTCCACACTGCCTGCAGAGTGAGTTTCGCAGGTCTTCACCAGACACGTTTGCCACAGGCTTCTGAGACACAAGTTAACAATGCAGACCCGGAGGGTTTCGCCAGGTGCAGTCGAGTGGTAATCTTGGAACCTCCTGACTCAGAATACTGCTACCTTCACACTGCCATAAGAATGCAGCTAGTTGAGAGCTGGCTTCTAGGCATGCTTCCCTGGGAGAGCTGAGGACAGGGCAGAACCCTCCCGCATCCTGCCTGACTGTAGGCGTAGCCGCTAACATCCTAATGTTAGTGGCTGAGAGAGGTTGGGGGAAAAGCTTGTGTAAGCAATGGGCCTGAACTCCCGTGTATCTGAGTTGAATACAGCGATTTCCAATGGCCTACTTCAATCAGAGTGTAGCTAGTTTCCAACTCCCATGTCAAAGTGGGTAGCAGACTTCTGCCTCCCCTGCATACACACTTCTGAGAGTTGAGCTTAAGGCCTGTACCTCCCCATCCAGCCTGCTGGTTCCTTTCACTTCTAAAAGGCCTAGGCTCGCTGTTTGACGGAAGTGTTGAGAGAGGTAATTGGAATCTCCCGGCACACAAGACTAGTGCCTCCAAGCTGAATCCAGCGATTTCCTAGTAATTCCTGTGGTAGATGGTGCTACATACTAAGTTCCATATGTGAGAAGGTGGGTGAACGCCTTGTCTAAAAGCATCTTACTTCTGAGAGTTGAGCTCACCCTCAGTCCCTCACAGTTCCACACTGCCTGCAGAGTGAGTTTCGCAGGTCTTCACCAGAGACGTTTGCCACAGGCTTCTGAGACGCAAGTTAACAATGCAGACCCGGAGGGTATCTCCAGGTGCAGTAGAGTGGTAATGTTGGAACCTCCTGACTCAGAATACTGCTACCTTCACACTGCCATAAGAATGCAGCTAGTTGAGAGCTGGCTTCTAGGCATGCTTCCTTGGGAGAGCTGAAGACAGGGCAGAACCCACCCGCATCCTGCCTGACTGTAGGCGTAGCTGCTAACATCCTAAGGTTAGTGGCTGAGAGAGGTTGCGGGAAAAGCATGTGTAAGCATTGGGCCTGAACTCCTGTGTATCTGAGTTGAATACAGCGATTTCCAATGGCCTTCTTCAATCAGAGAGTAGCTAGTTTCCAACTCCCATGTCAGAGTGGGTAGCAGACATCTGCCTCCCCTGCATACACACTTCTGAGAGTTGAGCTTAAGGCCTGTACCTCCCCATCCAGCCTGCTGGTTCCTTTCACTTCTAAAAGGCCTAGGCTCGCTGTTTGACGGAAGTGTTGGGAGAGGTAATTGGAATCTCCCGGCACACAAGACTAGTGCCTCCAAGCTCAATCCAGCGATTTCCTAGTAATTCCTGTGGTAGACTGGTGCTACATACAAAGTTCCATACGATGGAAGGTAGTTGAACGCCTTGTCCAAAAGCATCTTACTTCTGAGAGTTGAGCTCACCCTCAGTCCCTCACAGTTCCACACTGCCTGCAGAGTGAGTTTCGCAGGTCTTCACCAGACACGTTTGCCACAGGCTTCTGAGACACAAGTTAACAATGCAGACCCGGAGGGTTTCGCCAGGTGCAGTCGAGTGGTAATCTTGGAACCTCCTGACTCAGAATACTGCTACCTTCACACTGCCATAAGAATGCAGCTAGTTGAGAGCTGGCTTCTAGGCATGCTTCCCTGGGAGAGCTGAGGACAGGGCAGAACCCTCCCGCATCCTGCCTGACTGTAGGCGTAGCTGCTAACATCCTAATGTTAGTGGCTGAGAGAGGTTGGGGGAAAAGCTTGTGTAAGCAATGGGCCTGAACTCCCGTGTATCTGTGTTGAATACAGCGATTTCCAATGGCCTACTTCAATCATACTGTAGCTAGGTTCCAACTCCCATGTCAGAGTGGGTAGCAGACATCTGCCTCCCATACATACACACTTCTGAGAGTTGAGCTGACGGCCTGTACCTCCACATCCAGCCTGCTGGTACCCTTCGCTTCTAAAAGGCCTAGGCTGGCTGTTTGACGGTAGTGTTGGGAGAGGTAATTGGAATCTCCCGGCACACAAGACTAGTGCCTCCAAGCTCAATCCAGCGATTTCCTAGTAATTCCTGTGGTAGACTGCTGCTACATACTAAGTTGCATACGTGAGAAGGTAGCTGAACGCCTTGTCCAAAAGCATCTTACTTCTGAGAGTTGAGCTCACTCTCAGTCCCTCACAGTTCCACACTGCCTGCAGAGTGAGTTTCGCAGGTCTTCACCAGACACGTTTGCCACAGGCTTCTGAGACGCAAGTTAACAATGCAGACCCGGAGGGTATCTCCAGGTGCAGTAGAGTGGTAATGTTGGAACCTCCTGACTCAGAATAATGCTACCTTCACACTGCCATAAGAATGCAGCTAGTTGAGAGCTGGCTTCTAGGCATGCTTCCTTGGGAGAGCTGAAGACAGGGCAGAACCCACCCGCATCCTGCCTGACTCTAGGCGTAGCTGCTAACATCCTAAGGTTAGTGGCTGAGAGAGGTTGCGGGAAAAGCATGTGTAAGCATTGGGCCTGAACTCCTGTGTATCTGAGTTGAATACAGCGATTTCCAATGGCCTTCTTCAATCAGAGAGTAGCCTGTTTCCAACTCCCATGTCAGAGTGGGTAGCAGACATCTGCCTCCCCTGCATACACACTTCTGAGAGTTGAGCTTAAGGCCTGTACCTCCCCATCCAGCCTGCTGGTTCCTTTCACTTCTAAAAGGCCTAGGCTCGCTGTTTGACGGAAGTGTTGGGAGAGGTAATTGGAATCTCCCGGCACACAAGACTAGTGCCTCCAAGCTGAATCCAGCGATTTCCTAGTAATTCCTGTGGTAGATGGTGCTACATACTAAGTTCCATATGTGAGAAGGTGGGTGAACGCCTTGTCTAAAAGCATCTTACTTCTGAGAGTTGAGCTCACCCTCAGTCCCTCACAGTTCCACACTGCCTGCAGAGTGAGTTTCGCAGGTCTTCACCAGACACGTTTGCCACAGGCTTCTGAGACGCAAGTTAACAATGCAGACCCGGAGGGTATCTCCAGGTGCAGTAGAGTGGTAATGTTGGAACCTCCTGACTCAGAATACTGCTACCTTCACACTGCCATAAGAATGCAGCTAGTTGAGAGCTGGCTTCTAGGCATGCTTCCCTGGGAGAGCTGAGGACAGGGCAGAACCCTCCCGCATCCTGCCTGACTGTAGGCGTAGCTGCTAACATCCTAATGTTAGTGGCTGAGAGAGGTTGGGGGAAAAGCTTGTGTAAGCAATGGGCCTGAACTCCCGTGTATCTGAGTTGAATACAGCGATTTCCAATGGCCTACTTCAATCATACTGTAGCTAGGTTCCAACTCCCATGTCAGAGTGGGTAGCAGACATCTGCCTCCCATACATACACACTTCTGAGAGTTGAGCTGACGGCCTGTACCTCCACATCCAGCCTGCTGGTACCCTTCGCTTCTAAAAGGCCTAGGCTCGCTGTTTGACGGTAGTGTTGGGAGAGGTAATTGGAATCTCCCGGCACACAAGACTAGTGCCTCCAAGCTCAATCCAGCGATTTCCTAGTAATTCCTGTGGTAGACTGCTGCTACATACTAAGTTGCATACGTGAGAAGGTAGCTGAACGCCTTGTCCAAAAGCATCTTACTTCTGAGAGTTGAGCTCACTCTCAGTCCCTCACAGTTCCACACTGCCTGCAGAGTGAGTTTCGCAGGTCTTCACCAGACACGTTTGCCACAGGCTTCTGAGACGCAAGTTAACAATGCAGACCCGGAGGGTATCTCCAGGTGCAGTAGAGTGGTAATGTTGGAACCTCCTGACTCAGAATACTGCTACCTTCACACTGCCATAAGAATGCAGCTAGTTGAGAGCTGGCTTCTAGGCATGCTTCCCTGGGAGAGCTGAGGACAGGGCAGAACCCTCCCGCATCCTGCCTGACTGTAGGCGTAGCTGCTAACATCCTAATGTTAGTGGCTGAGAGAGGTTGGGGGAAAAGCTTGTGTAAGCAATGGGCCTGAACTCCCGTGTATCTGAGTTGAATACAGCGATTTCCAATGGCCTACTTCAATCATACTGTAGCTAGGTTCCAACTCCCATGTCAGAGTGGGTAGCAGACATCTGCCTCCCATACATACACACTTCTGAGAGTTGAGCTGACGGCCTGTACCTCCACATCCAGCCTGCTGGTACCCTTCGCTTCTAAAAGGCCTAGGCTCGCTGTTTGACGGTAGTGTTGGGAGAGGTAATTGGAATCTCCCGGCACACAAGACTAGTGCCTCCAAGCTCAATCCAGCGATTTCCTAGTAATTCCTGTGGTAGACTGCTGCTACATACTAAGTTGCATACGTGAGAAGGTAGCTGAACGCCTTGTCCAAAAGCATCTTACTTCTGAGAGTTGAGCTCACTCTCAGTCCCTCACAGTTCCACACTGCCTGCAGAGTGAGTTTCGCAGGTCTTCACCAGACACGTTTGCCACAGGCTTCTGAGACGCAAGTTAACAATGCAGACCCGGAGGGTATCTCCAGGTGCAGTAGAGTGGTAATGTTGGAACCTCCTGACTCAGAATAATGCTACCTTCACACTGCCATAAGAATGCAGCTAGTTGAGAGCTGGCTTCTAGGCATGCTTCCCTGGGAGACCTGAGGACAGGGCAGAACCCTCCCGCATCCTGCCTGACTGTAGGCTTGGCTGCTAACATCCTAATGTTAGTGGCTGAGAGAGGTTGCTGGAAAAGCATGTGTAAGCATTGGGCCTGAACTCCTGTGTATCTGAGTTGAATACAGCGATTTCCAATGGCCTTCTTCAATCAGAGTGTAGCTAGTTTCCAACTCCCATGTCAAAGTGGGTAGCAGACTTCTGCCTCCCCTGCATACACACTTCTGAGAGTTGAGCTTAAGGCCTGTACCTCCCCATCCAGCCTGCTGGTTCCTTTCACTTCTAAAAGGCCTAGGCTCGCTGTTTGACGGAAGTGTTGGGAGAGGTAATTGGAATCTCCCGGCACACAAGACTAGTGCCTCCAAGCTGAATCCAGCGATTTCCTAGTAATTCCTGTGGTAGATGGTGCTACATACTAAGTTCCATATGTGAGAAGGTGGGTGAACTCCTTGTCTAAAAGCATCTTACTTCTGAGAGTTGAGCTCACCCTCAGTCCCTCACAGTTCCACACTGCCTGCAGAGTGAGTTTCGCAGGTCTTCACCAGAGACGTTTGCCACAGGCTTCTGAGACGCAAGTTAACAATGCAGACCCGGAGGGTATCTCCAGGTGCAGTAGAGTGGTAATGTTGGAACCTCCTGACTCAGAATACTGCTACCTTCACACTGCCATAAGAATGCAGCTAGTTGAGAGCTGGCTTCTAGGCATGCTTCCTTGGGAGAGCTGAAGACAGGGCAGAACCCACCCGCATCCTGCCTGACTGTAGGCGTAGCTGCTAACATCCTAAGGTTAGTGGCTGAGAGAGGTTGCGGGAAAAGCATGTGTAAGCATTGGGCCTGAACTCCTGTGTATCTGAGTTGAATACAGCGATTTCCAATGGCCTTCTTCAATCAGAGAGTAGCTAGTTTCCAACTCCCATGTCAGAGTGGGTAGCAGACATCTGCCTCCCCTGCATACACACTTCTGAGAGTTGAGCTTAAGGCCTGTACCTCCCCATCCAGCCTGCTGGTTCCTTTCACTTCTAAAAGGCCTAGGCTCGCTGTTTGTCGGAAGTGTTGGGAGAGGTAATTGGAATCTCCCGGCACACAAGACTAGTGCCTCCAAGCTCAATCCAGCGATTTCCTCGTAATTCCTGTTGTAGACTGGTGCTACATACTAAGTTCCATACGATGGAAGGTAGCTGAACGCCTTGTCCAAAAGCATCTTACTTCTGAGAGTTGAGCTCACCCTCAGTCCCTCACAGTTCCACACTGCCTGCTGAGTGAGTTTCGCAGGTCTTCACCAGACACGTTTGCCACAGGCTTCTGAGACACAAGTTAACAATGCAGACCCGGAGGGTTTCGCCAGGTGCAGTCGAGTGGTAATCTTGGAACCTCCTGACTCAGAATACTGCTACCTTCACACTGCCATAAGAATGCAGCTAGTTGATAGCTGGCTTCTAGGCATGCTTCCCTGGGAGAGCTGAGGACAGGGCAGAACCCTCCCGCATCCTGCCTGACTGTAGGCGTAGCTGCTAACATCCTAATGTTAGTGGCTGAGAGAGGTTGGGGGAAAAGCTTGTGTAAGCAATGGGCCTGAACTCCCGTGTATCTGAGTTGAATACAGCGATTTCCAATGGCCTACTTCAATCATACTGTAGCTAGGTTCCAACTCCCATGTCAGAGTGGGTAGCAGACATCTGCCTCCCATACATACACACTTCTGAGAGTTGAGCTGACGGCCTGTACCTCCACATCCAGCCTGCTGGTACCCTTCGCTTCTAAAAGGCCTAGGCTCGCTGTTTGACGGTAGTGTTGGGAGAGGTAATTGGAATCTCCCGGCACACAAGACTAGTGCCTCCAAGCTCAATCCAGCGATTTCCTAGTAATTCCTGTGGTAGACTGCTGCTACATACTAAGTTGCATACGTGAGAAGGTAGCTGAACGCCTTGTCCAAAAGCATCTTACTTCTGAGAGTTGAGCTCACTCTCAGTCCCTCACAGTTCCACACTGCCTGCAGAGTGAGTTTCGCAGGTCTTCACCAGACACGTTTGCCACAGGCTTCTGAGACGCAAGTTAAAAATGCAGACCCGGAGGGTATCTCCAGGTGCAGTAGAGTGGTAATGTTGGAACCTCCTGACTCAGAATAATGCTACCTTCACACTGCCATAAGAATGCAGCTAGTTGAGAGCTGGCTTCTAGGCATGCTTCCCTGGGAGACCTGAGGACAGGGCAGAACCCTCCCGCATCCTGCCTGACTGTAGGCTTGGCTGCTAACATCCTAATGTTAGTGGCTGAGAGAGGTTGCTGGAAAAGCATGTGTAAGCATTGGGCCTGAACTCCTGTGTATCTGAGTTGAATACAGCGATTTCAAATGGCCTTCTTCAATCAGAGTGTAGCTAGTTTCCAACTCCCATGTCAAAGTGGGTAGCAGACTTCTGCCTCCCCTGCATACACACTTCTGAGAGTTGAGCTTAAGGCCTGTACCTCCCCATCCAGCCTGCTGGTTCCTTTCACTTCTAAAAGGCCTAGGCTCGCTGTTTGACGGAAGTGTTGGGAGAGGTAATTGGAATCTCCCGGCACACAAGACTAGTGCCTCCAAGCTGAATCCAGCGATTTCCTAGTAATTCCTGTGGTAGATGGTGCTACATACTAAGTTCCATATGTGAGAAGGTGGGTGAACGCCTTGTCTAAAAGCATCTTACTTCTGAGAGTTGAGCTCACCCTCAGTCCCTCACAGTTCCACACTGCCTGCAGAGTGAGTTTCGCAGGTCTTCACCAGAGACGTTTGCCACAGGCTTCTGAGACGCAAGTTAACAATGCAGACCCGGAGGGTATCTCCAGGTGCAGTAGAGTGGTAATGTTGGAACCTCCTGACTCAGAATACTGCTACCTTCACACTGCCATAAGAATGCAGCTAGTTGAGAGCTGGCTTCTAGGCATGCTTCCTTGGGAGAGCTGAAGACAGGGCAGAACCCACCCGCATCCTGCCTGACTGTAGGCGTAGCTGCTAACATCCTAAGGTTAGTGGCTGAGAGAGGTTGCGGGAAAAGCATGTGTAAGCATTGGGCCTGAACTCCTGTGTATCTGAGTTGAATACAGCGATTTCCAATGGCCTTCTTCAATCAGAGAGTAGCTAGTTTCCAACTCCCATGTCAGAGTGGGTAGCAGACATCTGCCTCCCCTGCATACACACTTCTGAGAGTTGAGCTTAAGGCCTGTACCTCCCCATCCAGCCTGCTGGTTCCTTTCACTTCTAAAAGGCCTAGGCTCGCTGTTTGACGGAAGTGTTGGGAGAGGTAATTGGAATCTCCCGGCACACAAGACTAGTGCCTCCAAGCTCAATCCAGCGATTTCCTAGTAATTCCTGTTGTAGACTGGTGCTACATACTAAGTTCCATACGATGGAAGGTAGTTGAACGCCTTGTCCAAAAGCATCTTACTTCTGAGAGTTGAGCTCACCCTCAGTCCCTCACAGTTCCACACTGCCTGCAGAGTGAGTTTCGCAGGTCTTCACCAGACACGTTTGCCACAGGCTTCTGAGACGCAAGTTAACAATGCAGACCCGGAGGGTTTCGCCAGGTGCAGTCGAGTGGTAATGTTGGAACCTCCTGACTCAGAATACTGCTACCTTCACACTGCCATAAGAATGCAGCTAGTTGAGAGCTGGCTTCTAGGCATTCTTCCCTGGGAGAGCTGAGGACAGGGCAGAACCCTCCCGCATCCTGCCTGACTGTAGGCGTAGCTGCTAACATCCTAATGTTAGTGGCTGAGAGAGGTTGGGGGAAAAGCTTGTGTAAGCAATGGGCCTGAACTCCCGTGTATCTGAGTTGAATACAGCGATTTCCAATGGCCTACTTCAATCAGAGTGTAGCTAGTTTCCAACTCCCATGTCAAAGTGGGTAGCAGACTTCTGCCTCCCCTGCATACACACTTCTGAGAGTTGAGCTTAAGGCCTGTACCTCCCCATCCAGCCTGCTGGTTCCTTTCACTTCTAAAAGGCCTAGGCTCGCTGTTTGACGGAAGTGTTGGGAGAGGTAATTGGAATCTCCCGGCACACAAGACTAGTGCCTCCAAGCTCAATCCAGCGATTTCCTAGTAATTCCTGTGGTAGACTGGTGCTACATACAAAGTTCCATACGATGGAAGGTAGTTGAACGCCTTGTCCAAAAGCATCTTACTTCTGAGAGTTGAGCTCACCCTCAGTCCCTCACAGTTCCACACTGCCTGCAGAGTGAGTTTCGCAGGTCTTCACCAGACACGTTTGCCACAGGCTTCTGAGACACAAGTTAACAATGCAGACCCGGAGGGTTTCGCCAGGTGCAGTCGAGTGGTAATCTTGGAACCTCCTGACTCAGAATACTGCTACCTTCACACTGCCATAAGAATGCAGCTAGTTGAGAGCTGGCTTCTAGGCATGCTCTCCTGGGAGAGCTGAGGACAGGGCAGAACCCTCCCGCATCCTGCCTGACTGTAGGCGTAGCTGCTAACATCCTAATGTTAGTGGCTGAGAGAGGTTGGGGGAAAAGCTTGTGTAAGCAATGGGCCTGAACTCCCGTGTATCTGAGTTGAATACAGCGATTTCCAATGGCCTACTTCAATCATACTGTAGCTAGGTTCCAACTCCCATGTCAGAGTGGGTAGCAGACATCTGCCTCCCATACATACACACTTCTGAGAGTTGAGCTTAAGGCCTGTACCTCCCCATCCAGCCTGCTGGTTCCTTTCACTTCTAAAAGGCCTAGGCTCGCTGTTTGACGGAAGTGTTGGGAGAGGTAATTGGAATCTCCCGGCACACAAGACTAGTGCCTCCAAGCTGAATCCAGCGATTTCCTAGTAATTCCTGTGGTAGATGGTGCTACATACTAAGTTCCATATGTGAGAAGGTGGGTGAACGCCTTGTCTAAAAGCATCTTACTTCTGAGAGTTGAGCTCACCCTCAGTCCCTCACAGTTCCACACTGCCTGCAGAGTGAGTTTCGCAGGTCTTCACCAGACACGTTTGCCACAGGCTTCTGAGACGCAAGTTAACAATGCAGACCCGGAGGGTATCTCCAGGTGCAGTAGAGTGGTAATGTTGGAACCTCCTGACTCAGAATACTGCTACCTTCACACTGCCATAAGAATGCAGCTAGTTGAGAGCTGGCTTCTAGGCATGCTTCCCTGGGAGAGCTGAGGACAGGGCAGAACCCTCCCGCATCCTGCCTGACTGTAGGCGTAGCTGCTAACATCCTAATGTTAGTGGCTGAGAGAGGTTGGGGGAAAAGCTTGTGTAAGCAATGGGCCTGAACTCCCGTGTATCTGAGTTGAATACAGCGATTTCCAATGGCCTACTTCAATCATACTGTAGCTAGGTTCCAACTCCCATGTCAGAGTGGGTAGCAGACATCTGCCTCCCATACATACACACTTCTGAGCGTTGAGCTGACGGCCTGTACCTCCACATCCAGCCTGCTGGTACCCTTCGCTTCTAAAAGGCCTAGGCTCGCTGTTTGACGGTAGTGTTGGGAGAGGTAATTGGAATCTCCCGGCACACAAGACTAGTGCCTCCAAGCTCAATCCAGCGATTTCCTAGTAATTCCTGTGGTAGACTGCTGCTACATACTAAGTTGCATACGTGAGAAGGTAGCTGAACGCCTTGTCCAAAAGCATCTTACTTCTGAGAGTTGAGCTCACTCTCAGTCCCTCACAGTTCCACACTGCCTGCAGAGTGAGTTTCGCAGGTCTTCACCAGACACGTTTGCCACAGGCTTCTGAGACGCAAGTTAACAATGCAGACCCGGAGGGTATCTCCAGGTGCAGTAGAGTGGTAATGTTGGAACCTCCTGACTCAGAATAATGCTACCTTCACACTGCCATAAGAATGCAGCTAGTTGAGAGCTGGCTTCTAGGCATGCTTCCCTGGGAGACCTGAGGACAGGGCAGAACCCTCCCGCATCCTGCCTGACTGTAGGCTTGGCTGCTAACATCCTAATGTTAGTGGCTGAGAGAGGTTGCTGGAAAAGCATGTGTAAGCATTGGGCCTGAACTCCTGTGTATCTGAGTTGAATACAGCGATTTCCAATGGCCTTCTTCAATCAGAGTGTAGCTAGTTTCCAACTCCCATGTCAAAGTGGGTAGCAGACTTCTGCCTCCCCTGCATACACACTTCTGAGAGTTGAGCTTAAGGCCTGTACCTCCCCATCCAGCCTGCTGGTTCCTTTCACTTCTAAAAGGCCTAGGCTCGCTGTTTGACGGAAGTGTTGGGAGAGGTAATTGGAATCTCCCGGCACACAAGACTAGTGCCTCCAAGCTGAATCCAGCGATTTCCTAGTAATTCCTGTGGTAGATGGTGCTACATACTAAGTTCCATATGTGAGAAGGTGGGTGAACGCCTTGTCTAAAAGCATCTTACTTCTGAGAGTTGAGCTCACCCTCAGTCCCTCACAGTTCCACACTGCCTGCAGAGTGAGTTTCGCAGGTCTTCACCAGAGACGTTTGCCACAGGCTTCTGAGACGCAAGTTAACAATGCAGACCCGGAGGGTATCTCCAGGTGCAGTAGAGTGGTAATGTTGGAACCTCCTGACTCAGAATACTGCTACCTTCACACTGCCATAAGAATGCAGCTAGTTGAGAGCTGGCTTCTAGGCATGCTTCCTTGGGAGAGCTGAAGACAGGGCAGAACCCACCCGCATCCTGCCTGACTGTAGGCGTAGCTGCTAACATCCTAAGGTTAGTGGCTGAGAGAGGTTGCGGGAAAAGCATGTGTAAGCATTGGGCCTGAACTCCTGTGTATCTGAGTTGAATACAGCGATTTCCAATGGCCTTCTTCAATCAGAGAGTAGCTAGTTTCCAACTCCCATGTCAGAGTGGGTAGCAGACATCTGCCTCCCCTGCATACACACTTCTGAGAGTTGAGCTTAAGGCCTGTACCTCCCCATCCAGCCTGCTGGTTCCTTTCACTTCTAAAAGGCCTAGGCTCGCTGTTTGACGGAAGTGTTGGGAGAGGTAATTGGAATCTCCCGGCACACAAGACTAGTGCCTCCAAGCTCAATCCAGCGATTTCCTAGTAATTCCTGTGGTAGACTGGTGCTACATACAAAGTTCCATACGATGGAAGGTAGTTGAACGCCTTGTCCAAAAGCATCTTACTTCTGAGAGTTGAGCTCACCCTCAGTCCCTCACAGTTCCACACTGCCTGCAGAGTGAGTTTCGCAGGTCTTCACCAGACACGTTTGCCACAGGCTTCTGAGACACAAGTTAACAATGCAGACCCGGAGGGTTTCGCCAGGTGCAGTCGAGTGGTAATCTTGGAACCTCCTGACTCAGAATACTGCTACCTTCACACTGCCATAAGAATGCAGCTAGTTGAGAGCTGGCTTCTAGGCATGCTTCCCTGGGAGAGCTGAGGACAGGGCAGAACCCTCCCGCATCCTGCCTGACTGTAGGCGTAGCTGCTAACATCCTAATGTTAGTGGCTGAGAGAGGTTGGGGGAAAAGCTTGTGTAAGCAATGGGCCTGAACTCCCGTGTATCTGAGTTGAATACAGCGATTTCCAATGGCCTACTTCAATCATACTGTAGCTAGGTTCCAACTCCCATGTCAGAGTGGGTAGCAGACATCTGCCTCCCATACATACACACTTCTGAGAGTTGAGCTGACGGCCTGTACCTCCCCATCCAGCCTGCTGGTACCCTTCGCTTCTAAAAGGCCTAGGCTCGCTGTTTGACGGTAGTGTTGGGAGAGGTAATTGGAATCTCCCGGCACACAAGACTAGTGCCTCCAAGCTCAATCCAGCGATTTCCTAGTAATTCCTGTGGTAGACTGCTGCTACATACTAAGTTGCATACGTGAGAAGGTAGCTGAACGCCTTGTCCAAAAGCATCTTACTTCTGAGAGTTGAGCTCACTCTCAGTCCCTCACAGTTCCACACTGCCTGCAGAGTGAGTTTCGCAGGTCTTCACCAGACACGTTTGCCACAGGCTTCTGAGACGCAAGTTAACAATGCAGACCCGGAGGGTATCTCCAGGTGCAGTAGAGTGGTAATGTTGGAACCTCCTGACTCAGAATAATACTACCTTCACACTGCCATAAGAATGCAGCTAGTTGAGAGCTGGCTTCTAGGCATGCTTCCCTGGGAGACCTGAGGACAGGGCAGAACCCTCCCGCATCCTGCCTGACTGTAGGCTTGGCTGCTAACATCCTAATGTTAGTGGCTGAGAGAGGTTGCTGGAAAAGCATGTGTAAGCATTGGGCCTGAACTCCTGTGTATCTGAGTTGAATACAGCGATTTCAAATGGCCTTCTTCAATCAGAGTGTAGCTAGTTTCCAACTCCCATGTCAAAGTGGGTAGCAGACTTCTGCCTCCCCTGCATACACACTTCTGAGAGTTGAGCTTAAGGCCTGTACCTCCCCATCCAGCCTGCTGGTTCCTTTCACTTCTAAAAGGCCTAGGCTCGCTGTTTGACGGAAGTGTTGGGAGAGGTAATTGGAATCTCCCAGCACACAAGACTAGTGCCTCCAAGCTGAATCCAGCGATTTCCTAGTAATTCCTGTGGTAGATGGTGCTACATACTAAGTTCCATATGTGAGAAGGTGGGTGAACGCCTTGTCTAAAAGCATCTTACTTCTGAGAGTTGAGCTCACCCTCAGTCCCTCACAGTTCCACACTGCCTGCAGAGTGAGTTTCGCAGGTCTTCACCAGACACGTTTGCCACAGGCTTCTGAGACGCAAGTTAACAATGCAGACCCGGAGGGTATCTCCAGGTGCAGTAGAGTGGTAATGTTGGAACCTCCTGACTCAGAATAATGCTACCTTCACACTGCCATAAGAATGCAGCTAGTTGAGAGCTGGCTTCTAGGCATGCTTCCTTGGGAGAGCTGAGGACAGGGCAGAACCCACCCGCATCCTGCCTGACTGTAGGCGTAGCTGCTAACATCCTAAGGTTAGTGGCTGAGAGAGGTTGCGGGAAAAGCATGTGTAAGCATTGGGCCTGAACTCCTGTGTATCTGAGTTGAATACAGCGATTTCCAATGGCCTTCTTCAATCAGAGAGTAGCTAGTTTCCAACTCCCATGTCAGAGTGGGTAGCAGACATCTGCCTCCCCTGCATACACACTTCTGAGAGTTGAGCTTAAGGCCTGTACCTCCCCATCCAGCCTGCTGGTTCCTTTCACTTCTAAAAGGCCTAGGCTCGCTGTTTGACGGAAGTGTTGGGAGAGGTAATTGGAATCTCCCGGCACACAAGACTAGTGCCTCCAAGCTCAATCCAGCGATTTCCTCGTAATTCCTGTTGTAGACTGGTGCTACATACTAAGTTCCATACGATGGAAGGTAGTTGAACGCCTTGTCCAAAAGCATCTTACTTCTGAGAGTTGAGCTCACCCTCAGTCCCTCACAGTTCCACACTGCCTGCAGAGTGAGTTTCGCAGGTCTTCACCAGACACGTTTGCCACAGGCTTCTGAGACACAAGTTAACAATGCAGACCCGGAGGGTTTCGCCAGGTGCAGTCGAGTGGTAATCTTGGAACCTCCTGACTCAGAATACTGCTACCTTCACACTGCCATAAGAATGCAGCTAGTTGAGAGCTGGCTTCTAGGCATGCTTCCCTGGGAGAGCTGAGGACAGGGCAGAACCCTCCCGCATCCTGCCTGACTGTAGGCGTAGCTGCTAACATCCTAATGTTAGTGGCTGAGAGAGGTTGGGGGAAAAGCTTGTGTAAGCAATGGGCCTGAACTCCCGTGTATCTGAGTTGAATACAGCGATTTCCAATGGCCTACTTCAATCATACTGTAGCTAGGTTCCAACTCCCATGTCAGAGTGGGTAGCAGACATCTGCCTCCCATACATACACACTTCTGAGAGTTGAGCTGACGGCCTGTACCTCCACATCCAGCCTGCTGGTACCCTTCGCTTCTAAAAGGCCTAGGCTCGCTGTTTGACGGTAGTGTTGGGAGAGGTAATTGGAATCTCCCGGCACACAAGACTAGTGCCTCCAAGCTCAATCCAGCGATTTCCTAGTAATTCCTGTGGTAGACTGCTGCTACATACTAAGTTGCATACGTGAGAAGGTAGCTGAACGCCTTGTCCAAAAGCATCTTACTTCTGAGAGTTGAGCTCACTCTCAGTCCCTCACAGTTCCACACTGCCTGCAGAGTGAGTTTCGCAGGTCTTCACCAGACACGTTTGCCACAGGCTTCTGAGACGCAAGTTAACAATGCAGACCCGGAGGGTATCTCCAGGTGCAGTAGAGTGGTAATGTTGGAACCTCCTGACTCAGAATAATGCTACCTTCACACTGCCATAAGAATGCAGCTAGTTGAGAGCTGGCTTCTAGGCATGCTTCCCTGGGAGACCTGAGGACAGGGCAGAACCCTCCCGCATCCTGCCTGACTGTAGGCTTGGCTGCTAACATCCTAATGTTAGTGGCTGAGAGAGGTTGCTGGAAAAGCATGTGTAAGCATTGGGCCTGAACTCCTGTGTATCTGAGTTGAATACAGCGATTTCAAATGGCCTTCTTCAATCAGAGTGTAGCTAGTTTCCAACTCCCATGTCAAAGTGGGTAGCAGACTTCTGCCTCCCCTGCATACACACTTCTGAGAGTTGAGCTTAAGGCCTGTACCTCCCCATCCAGCCTGCTGGTTCCTTTCACTTCTAAAAGGCCTAGGCTCGCTGTTTGACGGAAGTGTTGGGAGAGGTAATTGGAATCTCCCGGCACACAAGACTAGTGCCTCCAAGCTGAATCCAGCGATTTCCTAGTAATTCCTGTGGTAGATGGTGCTACATACTAAGTTCCATATGTGAGAAGGTAGCTGAACGCCTTGTCCAAAAGCATCTTACTTCTGAGAGTTGAGCTCACTCTCAGTCCCTCACAGTTCCACACTGCCTGCAGAGTGAGTTTCGCAGGTCTTCACCAGACACGTTTGCCACAGGCTTCTGAGACGCAAGTTAACAATGCAGACCCGGAGGGTATCTCCAGGTGCAGTAGAGTGGTAATGTTGGAACCTCCTGACTCAGAATACTGCTACCTTCACACTGCCATAAGAATGCAGCTAGTTGAGAGCTGGCTTCTAGGCATGCTTCCTTGGGAGACCTGAGGACAGGGCAGAACCCTCCCGCATCCTGCCTGACTGTAGGCTTGGCTGCTAACATCCTAATGTTAGTGGCTGAGAGAGGTTGCTGGAAAAGCATGTGTAAGCATTGGGCCTGAACTCCTGTGTATCTGAGTTGAATACAGCGATTTCCAATGGCCTTCTTCAATCAGAGTGTAGCTAGTTTCCAACTCCCATGTCAAAGTGGGTAGCAGACTTCTGCCTCCCCTGCATACACACTTCTGAGAGTTGAGCTTAAGGCCTGTACCTCCCCATCCAGCCTGCTGGTACCCTTCGCTTCTAAAAGGCCTAGGCTCGCTGTTTGACGGAAGTGTTGGGAGAGGTAATTGGAATCTCCCGGCACACAAGACTAGTGCCTCCAAGCTGAATCCAGCGATTTCCTAGTAATTCCTGTGGTAGATGGTGCTACATACTAAGTTCCATATGTGAGAAGGTGGGTGAACGCCTTGTCTAAAAGCATCTTACTTCTGAGAGTTGAGCTCACCCTCAGTCCCTCACAGTTCCACACTGCCTGCAGAGTGAGTTTCGCAGGTCTTCACCAGAGACGTTTGCCACAGGCTTCTGAGACGCAAGTTAACAATGCAGACCCGGAGGGTATCTCCAGGTGCAGTAGAGTGGTAATGTTGGAACCTCCTGACTCAGAATACTGCTACCTTCACACTGCCATAAGAATGCAGCTAGTTGAGAGCTGGCTTCTAGGCATGCTTCCTTGGGAGAGCTGAAGACAGGGCAGAACCCACCCGCATCCTGCCTGACTGTAGGCGTAGCTGCTAACATCCTAAGGTTAGTGGCTGAGAGAGGTTGCGGGAAAAGCATGTGTAAGCATTGGGCCTGAACTCCTGTGTATCTGAGTTGAATACAGCGATTTCCAATGGCCTTCTTCAATCAGAGAGTAGCTAGTTTCCAACTCCCATGTCAGAGTGGGTAGCAGACATCTGCCTCCCCTGCATACACACTTCTGAGAGTTGAGCTTAAGGCCTGTACCTCCCCATCCAGCCTGCTGGTTCCTTTCACTTCTAAAAGGCCTAGGCTCGCTGTTTGACGGAAGTGTTGGGAGAGGTAATTGGAATCTCCCGGCACACAAGACTAGTGCCTCCAAGCTCAATCCAGCGATTTCCTCGTAATTCCTGTTGTAGACTGGTGCTACATACTAAGTTCCATACGATGGAAGGTAGTTGAACGCCTTGTCCAAAAGCATCTTACTTCTGAGAGTTGAGCTCACCCTCAGTCCCTCACAGTTCCACACTGCCTGCAGAGTGAGTTTCGCAGGTCTTCACCAGACACGTTTGCCACAGGCTTCTGAGACACAAGTTAACAATGCAGACCCGGAGGGTTTCGCCAGGTGCAGTCGAGTGGTAATCTTGGAACCTCCTGACTCAGAATACTGCTACCTTCACACTGCCATAAGAATGCAGCTAGTTGAGAGCTGGCTTCTAGGCATGCTTCCCTGGGAGAGCTGAGGACAGGGCAGAACCCTCCCGCATCCTGCCTGACTGTAGGCGTAGCTGCTAACATCCTAATGTTAGTGGCTGAGAGAGGTTGGGGGAAAAGCTTGTGTAAGCAATGGGCCTGAACTCCCGTGTATCTGAGTTGAATACAGCGATTTCCAATGGCCTACTTCAATCATACTGTAGCTAGGTTCCAACTCCCATGTCAGAGTGGGTAGCAGACATCTGCCTCCCATACATACACACTTCTGAGAGTTGAGCTGACGGCCTGTACCTCCACATCCAGCCTGCTGGTACCCTTCGCTTCTAAAAGGCCTAGGCTCGCTGTTTGACGGTAGTGTTGGGAGAGGTAATTGGAATCTCCCGGCACACAAGACTAGTGCCTCCAAGCTCAATCCAGCGATTTCCTAGTAATTCCTGTGGTAGACTGCTGCTACATACTAAGTTGCATACGTGAGAAGGTAGCTGAACGCCTTGTCCAAAAGCATCTTACTTCTGAGAGTTGAGCTCACTCTCAGTCCCTCACAGTTCCACACTGCCTGCAGAGTGAGTTTCGCAGGTCTTCACCAGACACGTTTGCCACAGGCTTCTGAGACGCAAGTTAACAATGCAGACCCGGAGGGTATCTCCAGGTGCAGTAGAGTGGTAATGTTGGAACCTCCTGACTCAGAATAATGCTACCTTCACACTGCCATAAGAATGCAGCTAGTTGAGAGCTGGCTTCTAGGCATGCTTCCCTGGGAGACCTGAGGACAGGGCAGAACCCTCCCGCATCCTGCCTGACTGTAGGCTTGGCTGCTAACATCCTAATGTTAGTGGCTGAGAGAGGTTGCTGGAAAAGCATGTGTAAGCATTGGGCCTGAACTCCTGTGTATCTGAGTTGAATACAGCGATTTCAAATGGCCTTCTTCAATCAGAGTGTAGCTAGTTTCCAACTCCCATGTCAAAGTGGGTAGCAGACTTCTGCCTCCCCTGCATACACACTTCTGAGAGTTGAGCTTAAGGCCTGTACCTCCCCATCCAGCCTGCTGGTTCCTTTCACTTCTAAAAGGCCTAGGCTCGCTGTTTGACGGAAGTGTTGGGAGAGGTAATTGGAATCTCCCGGCACACAAGACTAGTGCCTCCAAGCTGAATCCAGCGATTTCCTAGTAATTCCTGTGGTAGATGGTGCTACATACTAAGTTCCATATGTGAGAAGGTGGGTGAACGCCTTGTCTAAAAGCATCTTACTTCTGAGAGTTGAGCTCACCCTCAGTCCCTCACAGTTCCACACTGCCTGCAGAGTGAGTTTCGCAGGTCTTCACCAGAGACGTTTGCCACAGGCTTCTGAGACGCAAGTTAACAATGCAGACCCGGAGGGTATCTCCAGGTGCAGTAGAGTGGTAATGTTGGAACCTCCTGACTCAGAATACTGCTACCTTCACACTGCCATAAGAATGCAGCTAGTTGAGAGCTGGCTTCTAGGCATGCTTCCTTGGGAGAGCTGAAGACAGGGCAGAACCCACCCGCATCCTGCCTGACTGTAGGCGTAGCTGCTAACATCCTAAGGTTAGTGGCTGAGAGAGGTTGCGGGAAAAGCATGTGTAAGCATTGGGCCTGAACTCCTGTGTATCTGAGTTGAATACAGCGATTTCCAATGGCCTTCTTCAATCAGAGAGTAGCTAGTTTCCAACTCCCATGTCAGAGTGGGTAGCAGACATCTGCCTCCCCTGCATACACACTTCTGAGAGTTGAGCTTAAGGCCTGTACCTCCCCATCCAGCCTGCTGGTTCCTTTCACTTCTAAAAGGCCTAGGCTCGCTGTTTGACGGAAGTGTTGGGAGAGGTAATTGGAATCTCCCGGCACACAAGACTAGTGCCTCCAAGCTCAATCCAGCGATTTCCTCGTAATTCCTGTTGTAGACTGGTGCTACATACTAAGTTCCATACGATGGAAGGTAGTTGAACGCCTTGTCCAAAAGCATCTTACTTCTGAGAGTTGAGCTCACCCTCAGTCCCTCACAGTTCCACACTGCCTGCAGAGTGAGTTTCGCAGGTCTTCACCAGACACGTTTGCCACAGGCTTCTGAGACACAAGTTAACAATGCAGACCCGGAGGGTTTCGCCAGGTGCAGTCGAGTGGTAATCTTGGAACCTCCTGACTCAGAATACTGCTACCTTCACACTGCCATAAGAATGCAGCTAGTTGAGAGCTGGCTTCTAGGCATGCTTCCCTGGGAGAGCTGAGGACAGGGCAGAACCCTCCCGCATCCTGCCTGACTGTAGGCGTAGCTGCTAACATCCTAATGTTAGTGGCTGAGAGAGGTTGGGGGAAAAGCTTGTGTAAGCAATGGGCCTGAACTCCCGTGTATCTGAGTTGAATACAGCGATTTCCAATGGCCTACTTCAATCATACTGTAGCTAGGTTCCAACTCCCATGTCAGAGTGGGTAGCAGACATCTGCCTCCCATACATACACACTTCTGAGAGTTGAGCTGACGGCCTGTACCTCCACATCCAGCCTGCTGGTACCCTTCGCTTCTAAAAGGACTAGGCTCGCTGTTTGACGGTAGTGTTGGGAGAGGTAATTGGAATCTCCCGGCACACAAGACTAGTGCCTCCAAGCTCAATCCAGCGATTTCCTAGTAATTCCTGTGGTAGACTGCTGCTACATACTAAGTTGCATACGTGAGAAGGTAGCTGAACGCCTTGTCCAAAAGCATCTTACTTCTGAGAGTTGAGCTCACTCTCAGTCCCTCACAGTTCCACACTGCCTGCAGAGTGAGTTTCGCAGGTCTTCACCAGACACGTTTGCCACAGGCTTCTGAGACGCAAGTTAACAATGCAGACCCGGAGGGTATCTCCAGGTGCAGTAGAGTGGTAATGTTGGAACCTCCTGACTCAGAATAATGCTACCTTCACACTGCCATAAGAATGCAGCTAGTTGAGAGCTGGCTTCTAGGCATGCTTCCTTGGGAGAGCTGAAGACAGGGCAGAACCCACCCGCATCCTGCCTGACTCTAGGCGTAGCTGCTAACATCCTAAGGTTAGTGGCTGAGAGAGGTTGCGGGAAAAGCATGTGTAAGCATTGGGCCTGAACTCCTGTGTATCTGAGTTGAATACAGCGATTTCCAATGGCCTTCTTCAATCAGAGAGTAGCTAGTTTCCAACTCCCATGTCAGAGTGGGTAGCAGACATCTGCCTCCCCTGCATACACACTTCTGAGAGTTGAGCTTAAGGCCTGTACCTCCCCATCCAGCCTGCTGGTTCCTTTCACTTCTAAAAGGCCTAGGCTCGCTGTTTGACGGAAGTGTTGGGAGAGGTAATTGGAATCTCCCGGCACACAAGACTAGTGCCTCCAAGCTCAATCCAGCGATTTCCTAGTAATTCCTGTTGTAGACTGGTGCTACATAGTAAGTTCCATACGATGGAAGGTAGTTGAACGCCTTGTCCAAAAGCATCTTACTTCTGAGAGTTGAGCTCACCCTCAGTCCCTCACAGTTCCACACTGCCTGCAGAGTGAGTTTCGCAGGTCTTCACCAGACACGTTTGCCACAGGCTTCTGAGACACAAGTTACCAATGCAGACCCGGAGGGTTTCGCCAGGTGCAGTCGAGTGGTAATCTTGGAACCTCCTGACTCAGAATACTGCTACCTTCACACTGCCATAAGAATGCAGCTAGTTGAGAGCTGGCTTCTAGGCATGCTTCCCTGGGAGAGCTGAGGACAGGGCAGAACCCTCCCGCATCCTGCCTGACTGTAGGCGTAGCTGCTAACATCCTAATGTTAGTGGCTGAGAGAGGTTGGGGGAAAAGCTTGTGTAAGCAATGGGCCTGAACTCCCGTGTATCTGAGTTGAATACAGCGATTTCCAATGGCCTACTTCAATCATACTGTAGCTAGGTTCCAACTCCCATGTCAGAGTGGGTAGCAGACATCTGCCTCCCATACATACACACTTCTGAGAGTTGAGCTGACGGCCTGTACCTCCACATCCAGCCTGCTGGTACCCTTCGCTTCTAAAAGGCCTAGGCTCGCTGTTTGACGGTAGTGTTGGGAGAGGTAATTGGAATCTCCCGGCACACAAGACTAGTGCCTCCAAGCTGAATCCAGCGATTTCCTAGTAATTCCTGTGGTAGACTGCTGCTACATACTAAGTTCCATACGATGGAAGGTAGTTGAACGCCTTGTCCAAAAGCATCTTACTTCTGAGAGTTGAGCTCACCCTCAGTCCCTCACAGTTCCACACTGCCTGCAGAGTGAGTTTCGCAGGTCTTCACCAGACACGTTTGCCACAGGCTTCTGAGACGCAAGTTAACAATGCAGACCCGGAGGGTTTCGCCAGGTGCAGTCGAGTGGTAATCTTGGAACCTCCTGACTCAGAATACTGCTACCTTCACACTGCCATAAGAATGCAGCTAGTTGAGAGCTGGCTTCTAGGCATGCTTCCCTGGGAGAGCTGAGGACAGGGCAGAACCCTCCCGCATCCTGCCTGACTGTAGGCGTAGCTGCTAACATCCTAAAGTTAGTGGCTGAGAGAGGTTGCGGGAAAAGCTTGTGTAAGCAATGGGCCTGAACTCCCGTGTATCTGAGTTGAATACAGCGATTTCCAATGGCCTACTTCAATCAGAGTGTAGCTAGTTTCCAACTCCCATGTAAAAGTGGGTAGCAGACTTCTGCCTCCCCTGCATACACACTTCTGAGAGTTAAGCTTAAGGCCTCTACCTCCCCATCCAGCCTGCTGGTTCCTTTCACTTCTAAAAGGCCTAGGCTCGCTGTTTGACGGAAGTGTTGGGAGAGGTAATTGGAATCTCCCGGCACACAAGACTAGTGCCTCCAAGCTGAATCCAGCGATTTCCTAGTAATTCCTGTGGTAGATGGTGCTACATACTAAGTTCCATATGTGAGAAGGTGGGTGAACGCCTTGTCTAAAAGCATCTTACTTCTGAGAGTTGAGCTCACCCTCAGTCCCTCACAGTTCCACACTGCCTGCAGAGTGAGTTTCGCAGGTCTTCACCAGAGACGTTTGCCACAGGCTTCTGAGACGCAAGTTAACAATGCAGACCCGGAGGGTATCTCCAGGTGCAGTAGAGTGGTAATGTTGGAACCTCCTGACTCAGAATACTGCTACCTTCACACTGCCATAAGAATGCAGCTAGTTGAGAGCTGGCTTCTAGGCATGCTTCCTTGGGAGAGCTGAAGACAGGGCAGAACCCACCCGCATCCTGCCTGACTGTAGGCGTAGCTGCTAACATCCTAAGGTTAGTGGCTGAGAGAGGTTGCGGGAAAAGCATGTGTAAGCATTGGGCCTGAACTCCTGTGTATCTGAGTTGAATACAGCGATTTCCAATGGCCTTCTTCAATCAGAGAGTAGCTAGTTTCCAACTCCCATGTCAGAGTGGGTAGCAGACATCTGCCTCCCCTGCATACACACTTCTGAGAGTGGAGCTTAAGGCCTGTACCTCCCCATCCAGCCTGCTGGTTCCTTTCACTTCTAAAAGGCCTAGGCTCGCTGTTTGACGGAAGTGTTGGGAGAGGTAATTGGAATCTCCCGGCACACAAGACTAGTGCCTCCAAGCTCAATCCAGCGATTTCCTAGTAATTCCTGTGGTAGACTGGTGCTACATACAAAGTTCCATACGATGGAAGGTAGTTGAACGCCTTGTCCAAAAGCATCTTACTTCTGAGAGTTGAGCTCACCCTCAGTCCCTCACAGTTCCACACTGCCTGCAGAGTGAGTTTCTCAGGTCTTCACCAGACACGTTTGCCACAGGCTTCTGAGACACAAGTTAACAATGCAGACCCGGAGGGTTTCGCCAGGTGCAGTCGAGTGGTAATCTTGGAACCTCCTGACTCAGAATACTGCTACCTTCACACTGCCATAAGAATGCAGCTAGTTGAGAGCTGGCTTCTAGGCATGCTTCCCTGGGAGAGCTGAGGACAGGGCAGAACCCTCCCGCATCCTGCCTGACTGTAGGCGTAGCTGCTAACATCCTAATGTTAGTGGCTGAGAGAGGTTGGGGGAAAAGCTTGTGTGAGCAATGGGCCTGAACTCCCGTGTATCTGAGTTGAATACAGCGATTTCCAATGGCCTACTTCAATCATACTGTAGCTAGGTTCCAACTCCCATGTCAGAGTGGGTAGCAGACATCTGCCTCCCATACATACACACTTCTGAGAGTTGAGCTGACGGCCTGTACCTCCACATCCAGCCTGCTGGTACCCTTCGCTTCTAAAAGGCCTAGGCTCGCTGTTTGACGGTAGTGTTGGGAGAGGTAATTAGAATCTCCCGGCACACAAGACTAGTGCCTCCAAGCTCAATCCAGCGATTTGCTAGTAATTCCTGTGGTAGACTGCTGCTACATACTAAGTTGCATACGTGAGAAGGTAGCTGAACGCCTTGTCCAAAAGCATCTTACTTCTGAGAGTTGAGCTCACTCTCAGTCCCTCACAGTTCCACACTGCCTGCAGAGTGAGTTTCGCAGGTCTTCACCAGACACGTTTGCCACAGGCTTCTGAGACGCAAGTTAACAATGCAGACCCGGAGGGTATCTCCAGGTGCAGTAGAGTGGTAATCTTGGAACCTCCTGACTCAGAATAATGCTACCTTCACACTGCCATAAGAATGCAGCTAGTTGAGAGCTGGCTTCTAGGCATGCTTCCCTGGGAGACCTGAGGACAGGGCAGAACCCTCCCGCATCCTGCCTGAGTGTAGGCTTGGCTGCTAACATCCTAATGTTAGTGGCTGAGAGAGGTTGCTGGAAAAGCATGTGTAAGCATTGGGCCTGAACTCCTGTGTATCTGAGTTGAATACAGCGATTTCAAATGGCCTTCTTCAATCAGAGTGTAGCTAGTTTCCAACTCCCATGTCAAAGTGGGTAGCAGACTTCTGCCTCCCCTGCATACACACTTCTGAGAGTTGAGCTTAAGGCCTGTACCTCCCCATCCAGCCTGCTGGTTCCTTTCACTTCTAAAAGGCCTAGGCTCGCTGTTTGACGGAAGTGTTGGGAGAGGTAATTGGAATCTCCCGGCACACAAGACTAGTGCCTCCAAGCTGAATCCAGCGATTTCCTAGTAATTCCTGTGGTAGATGGTGCTACATACTAAGTTCCATATGTGAGAAGGTGGGTGAACGCCTTGTCTAAAAGCATCTTACTTCTGAGAGTTGAGCTCACCCTCAGTCCCTCACAGTTCCACACTGCCTGCAGAGTGAGTTTCGCAGGTCTTCACCAGACACGTTTGCACAGGCTTCTGAGACGCAAGTTAACAATGCAGACCCGGAGGGTATCTCCAGGTGCAGTAGAGTGGTAATGTTGGAACCTCCTGACTCAGAATACTGCTACCTTCACACTGCCATAAGAATGCAGCTAGTTGAGAGCTGGCTTCTAGGCATGCTTCCTTGGGAGAGCTGAAGACAGGGCAGAACCCACCCGCATCCTGCCTGACTGTAGGCGTAGCTGCTAACATCCTAAGGTTAGTGGCTGAGAGAGGTTGCGGGAAAAGCATGTGTAAGCATTGGGCCTGAACTCCTGTGTATCTGAGTTGAATACAGCGATTTCCAATGGCCTTCTTCAATCAGAGAGTAGCTAGTTTCCAACTCCCATGTCAGAGTGGGTAGCAGACATCTGCCTCCCCTGCATACACACTTCTGAGAGTTGAGCTTAAGGCCTGTACCTCCCCATCCAGCCTGCTGGTTCCTTTCACTTCTAAAAGGCCTAGGCTCGCTGTTTGACGGAAGTGTTGGGAGAGGTAATTGGAATCTCCCGGCACACAAGACTAGTGCCTCCAAGCTCAATCCAGCGATTTCCTAGTAATTCCTGTTGTAGACTGGTGCTACATACTAAGTTCCATACGATGGAAGGTAGTTGAACGCCTTGTCCAAAAGCATCTTACTTCTGAGAGTTGAGCTCACCCTCAGTCCCTCACAGTTCCACACTGCCTGCAGAGTGAGTTTCGCAGGTCTTCACCAGACACGTTTGCCACAGGCTTCTGAGACACAAGTTAACAATGCAGACCCGGAGGGTTTCGCCAGGTGCAGTCGAGTGGTAATCTTGGAACCTCCTGACTCAGAATACTGCTACCTTCACACTGCCATAAGAATGCAGCTAGTTGAGAGCTGGCTTCTAGGCATGCTTCCCTGGGAGAGCTGAGGACAGGGCAGAACCCTCCCGCATCCTGCCTGACTGTAGGCGTAGCTGCTAACATCCTAATGTTAGTGGCTGAGAGAGGTTGGGGGAAAAGCTTGTGTAAGCAATGGGCCTGAACTCCCGTGTATCTGAGTTGAATACAGCGATTTCCAATGGCCTACTTCAATCAGAGTGTAGGTAGTTTCCAACTCCCATGTCAAAGTGGGTAGCAGACTTCTGCCTCCCCTGCATACACACTTCTGAGAGTTGAGCTTAAGGCCTGTACCTCCCCATCCAGCCTGCTGGTTCCTTTCACTTCTAAAAGGCCTAGGCTCGCTGTTTGACGGAAGTGTTGGGAGAGGTAATTGGAATCTCCCGGCACACAAGACTAGTGCCTCCAAGCTGAATCCAGCGATTTCCTAGTAATTCCTGTGGTAGATGGTGCTACATACTAAGTTCCATATGTGAGAAGGTGGGTGAACGCCTTGTCTAAAAGCATCTTACTTCTGAGAGTTGAGCTCACCCTCAGTCCCTCACAGTTCCACACTGCCTGCAGAGTGAGTTTCGCAGGTCTTCACCAGAGACGTTTGCCACAGGCTTCTGAGACGCAAGTTAACAATGCAGACCCGGAGGGTATCTCCAGGTGCAGTAGAGTGGTAATGTTGGAACCTCCTGACTCAGAATACTGCTACCTTCACACTGCCATAAGAATGCAGCTAGTTGAGAGCTGGCTTCTAGGCATGCTTCCTTGGGAGAGCTGAAGACAGGGCAGAACCCACCCGCATCCTGCCTGACTGTAGGCGTAGCTGCTAACATCCTAAGGTTAGTGGCTGAGAGAGGTTGCGGGAAAAGCATGTGTAAGCATTGGGCCTGAACTCCTGTGTATCTGAGTTGAATACAGCGATTTCCAATGGCCTTCTTCAATCAGAGAGTAGCTAGTTTCCAACTCCCATGTCAGAGTGGGTAGCAGACATCTGCCTCCCCTGCATACACACTTCTGAGAGTTGAGCTTAAGGCCTGTACCTCCCCATCCAGCCTGCTGGTTCCTTTCACTTCTAAAAGGCCTAGGCTCGCTGTTTGACGGAAGTGTTGGGAGAGGTAATTGGAATCTCCCGGCACACAAGACTAGTGCCTCCAAGCTCAATCCAGCGATTTCCTAGTAATTCCTGTGGTAGACTGGTGCTACATACAAAGTTCCATACGATGGAAGGTAGTTGAACGCCTTGTCCAAAAGCATCTTACTTCTGAGAGTTGAGCTCACCCTCAGTCCCTCACAGTTCCACACTGCCTGCAGAGTGAGTTTCGCAGGTCTTCACCAGACACGTTTGCCACAGGCTTCTGAGACACAAGTTAACAATGCAGACCCGGAGGGTTTCGCCAGGTGCAGT
This sequence comes from Canis aureus, assembly GCF_053574225.1. Taxonomy (NCBI): domain Eukaryota; kingdom Metazoa; phylum Chordata; class Mammalia; order Carnivora; family Canidae; genus Canis; species Canis aureus. Next base: position 224,486 of record NC_135619.1, read on the forward strand.
CGAGTGGTAATCTTGGAACCTCCTGACTCAGAATACTGCTACCTTCACACTGCCATAAGAATGCAGCTAGTTGAGAGCTGGCTTCTAGGCATGCTTCCCTGGGAGAGCTGAGGACAGGGCAGAACCCTCCCGCATCCTGCCTGACTGTAGGCGTAGCTGCTAACATCCTAATGTTAGTGGCTGAGAGAGGTTGGGGGAAAAGCTTGTGTAAGCAATGGGCCTGAACTCCCGTGTATCTGAGTTGAATACAGCGATTTCCAATGGCCTACTTCAATCATACTGTAGCTAGGTTCCAACTCCCATGTCAGAGTGGGTAGCAGACATCTGCCTCCCATACATACACACTTCTGAGAGTTGAGCTGACGGCCTGTACCTCCACATCCAGCCTGCTGGTACCCTTCGCTTCTAAAAGGCCTAGGCTCGCTGTTTGACGGTAGTGTTGGGAGAGGTAATTGGAATCTCCCGGCACACAAGACTAGTGCCTCCAAGCTCAATCCAGCGATTTCTTAGTAATTCCTGTGGTAGACTGCTGCTACATACTAAGTTGCATACGTGAGAAGGTAGCTGAACGCCTTGTCCAAAAGCATCCTACTTCTGAGAGTTGAGCTCACTCTCAGTCCCTCACAGTTCCACACTGCCTGCAGAGTGAGTTTCGCAGGTCTTCACCAGACACGTTTGCCACAGGCTTCTGAGACGCAAGTTAACAATGCAGACCCGGAGGGTATCTCCAGGTGCAGTAGAGTGGTAATCTTGGAACCTCCTGACTCAGAATAATGCTACCTTCACACTGCCATAAGAATGCAGCTAGTTGAGAGCTGGCTTCTAGGCATGCTTCCCTGGGAGACCTGAGGACAGGGCAGAACCCTCCCGCATCCTGCCTGACTGTAGGCTTGGCTGCTAACATCCTAATGTTAGTGGCTGAGAGAGGTTGCTGGAAAAGCATGTGTAAGCATTGGGCCTGAACTCCTGTGTATCTGAGTTGAATACAGCGATTTCAAATGGCCTTCTTCAATCAGAGTGTAGCTAGTTTCCAACTCCCATGTCAAAGTGGGTAGCAGACTTCTGCCTCCCCTGCATACACACTTCTGAGAGTTGAGCTTAAGGCCTGTACCTCCCCATCCAGCCTGCTGGTTCCTTTCACTTCTAAAAGGCCTAGGCTCGCTGTTTGACGGAAGTGTTGGGAGAGGTAATTGGAATCTCCCGGCACACAAGACTAGTGCCTCCAAGCTGAATCCAGCGATTTCCTAGTAATTCCTGTGGTAGATGGTGCTACATACTAAGTACCATATGTGAGAAGGTGGGTGAACGCCTTGTCTAAAAGCATCTTACTTCTGAGAGTTGAGCTCACCCTCAGTCCCTCACAGTTCCACACTGCCTGCAGAGTGAGTTTCGCAGGTCTTCACCAGACACGTTTGCCACAGGCTTCTGAGACGCAAGTTAACAATGCAGACCCGGAGGGTATCTCCAGGTGCAGTAGAGTGGTAATGTTGGAACCTCCTGACTCAGAATACTGCTACCTTCACACTGCCATAAGAATGCAGCTAGTTGTGAGCTGGCTTCTAGGCATGCTTCCTTGGGAGAGCTGAAGACAGGGCAGAACCCACCCGCATCCTGCCTGACTGTAGGCGTAGCTGCTAACATCCTAAGGTTAGTGGCTGAGAGAGGTTGCGGGAAAAGCATGTGTAAGCATTGGGCCTGAACTCCTGTGTATCTGAGTTGAATACAGCGATTTCCAATGGCCTTCTTCAATCAGAGAGTAGCCTGTTTCCAACTCCCATGTCAGAGTGGGTAGCAGACATCTGCCTCCCCTGCATACACACTTCTGAGAGTTGAGCTTAAGGCCTGTACCTCCCCATCCAGCCTGCTGGTTCCTTTCACTTCTAAAAGGCCTAGGCTCGCTGTTTGACGGAAGTGTTGGGAGAGGTAATTGGAATCTCCCGGCACACAAGACTAGTGCCTCCAAGCTGAATCCAGCGATTTCCTAGTAATTCCTGTGGTAGACTGCTGCTACATACTAAGTTCCATACGATGGAAGGTAGTTGAACGCCTTGTCCAAAAGCATCTTACTTCTGAGAGTTGAGCTCACCCTCAGTCCCTCACAGTTCCACACTGCCTGCAGAGTGAGTTTCGCAGGTCTTCACCAGACACGTTTGCCACAGGCTTCTGAGACGCAAGTTAACAATGCAGACCCGGAGGGTTTCGCCAGGTGCAGTCGAGTGGTAATCTTGGAACCTCCTGACTCAGAATACTGCTACCTTCACACTGCCATAAGAATGCAGCTAGTTGAGAGCTGGCTTCTAGGCATGCTTCCCTGGGAGAGCTGAGGACAGGGCAGAACCCTCCCGCATCCTGCCTGACTGTAGGCGTAGCTGCTAACATCCTAATGTTAGTGGCTGAGAGAGGTTGCGGGAAAAGCTTGTGTAAGCAATGGGCCTGAACTCCCGTGTATCTGAGTTGAATACAGCGATTTCCAATGGCCTACTTCAATCAGAGTGTAGCTAGTTTCCAACTCCCATGTAAAAGTGGGTAGCAGACTTCTGCCTCCCCTGCATACACACTTCTGAGAGTTAAGCTTAAGGCCTGTACCTCCCCATCCAGCCTGCTGGTTCCTTTCACTTCTAAAAGGCCTAGGCTCGCTGTTTGACGGAAGTGTTGGGAGAGGTAATTGGAATCTCCCGGCACACAAGACTAGTGCCTCCAAGCTGAATCCAGCGATTTCCTAGTAATTCCTGTGGTAGATGGTGCTACATACTAAGTTCCATATGTGAGAAGGTGGGTGAACGCCTTGTCTAAAAGCATCTTACTTCTGAGAGTTGAGCTCACCCTCAGTCCCTCACAGTTCCACACTGCCTGCAGAGTGAGTTTCGCAGGTCTTCACCAGACACGTTTGCCACAGGCTTCTGAGACGCAAGTTAACAATGCAGACCCGGAGGGTATCTCCAGGTGCAGTAGAGTGGTAATGTTGGAACCTCCTGACTCAGAATACTGCTACCTTCACACTGCCATAAGAATGCAGCTAGTTGAGAGCTGGCTTCTAGGCATGCTTCCTTGGGAGAGCTGAAGACAGGGCAGAACCCACCCGCATCCTGCCTGACTGTAGGCGTAGCTGCTAACATCCTAAGGTTAGTGGCTGAGAGAGGTTGCGGGAAAAGCATGTGTAAGCATTGGGCCTGAACTCCTGTGTATCTGAGTTGAATACAGCGATTTCCAATGGCCTTCTTCAATCAGAGAGTAGCTAGTTTCCAACTCCCATGTCAGAGTGGGTAGCAGACATCTGCCTCCCCTGCATACACACTTCTGAGAGTTGAGCTTAAGGCCTGTACCTCCCCATCCAGCCTGCTGGTTCCTTTCACTTCTAAAAGGCCTAGGCTCGCTGTTTGACGGAAGTGTTGGGAGAGGTAATTGGAATCTCCCGGCACACAAGACTACTGCCTCCAAGCTCAATACAGCGATTTCCTAGTAATTCCTGTGGTAGACTGCTGCTACATACTAAGTTGCATACGTGAGAAGGTAGCTGAACGCCTTGTCCAAAAGCATCTTACTTCTGAGAGTTGAGCTCACCCTCAGTCCCTCACAGTTCCACACTGCCTGCAGAGTGAGTTTCGCAGGTCTTCACCAGACACGTTTGCCACAGGCTTCTGAGACACAAGTTAACAATGCAGACCCGGAGGGTTTCGCCAGGTGCAGTCGAGTGGTAATCTTGGAACCTCCTGACTCAGAATACTGCTACCTTCACACTGCCATAAGAATGCAGCTAGTTGAGAGCTGGCTTCTAGGCATGCTTCCCTGGGAGAGCTGAGGACAGGGCAGAACCCTTCCGCATCCTGCCTGACTTTAGGCGTAGCTGCTAACATCCTAATGTTAGTGGCTGAGAGAGGTTGGGGGAAAAGCTTGTGTAAGCAATGGGCTGTACTCCCGTGTATCTGAGTTGAATACAGCGATTTCCAATGGCCTACTTCAATCAGAGTGTAGCTAGTTTCCAACTCCCTTGTCAAAGTGGGTAGCAGACTTCTGCCTCCCCTGCATACACACTTCTGAGAGTTGAGCTTAAGGCCTGTACCTCCCCATCCAGCCTGCTGGTTCCTTTCACTTCTAAAAGGCCTAGGCTCGCTGTTTGACGGAAGTGTTGGGAGAGGTAATTGGAATCTCCCGGCACACAAGACTAGTGCCTCCAAGCTGAATCCAGCGATTTCCTAGTAATTCCTGTGGTAGATGGTGCTACATACTAAGTTCCATATGTGAGAAGGTGGGTGAACGCCTTGTCTAAAAGCATCTTACTTCTGAGAGTTGAGCTCACCCTCAGTCCCTTACAGTTCCACACTGCCTGCAGAGTGAGTTTCGCAGGTCTTCACCAGAGACGTTTGCCACAGGCTTCTGAGACGCAAGTTAACAATGCAGACCCGGAGGGTATCTCCAGGTGCAGTAGAGTGGTAATGTTGGAACCTCCTGACTCAGAATACTGCTACCTTCACACTGCCATAAGAATGCAGCTAGTTGAGAGCTGGCTTCTAGGCATGCTTCCTTGGGAGAGCTGAAGACAGGGCAGAACCCACCCGCATCCTGCCTGACTGTAGGCGTAGCTGCTAACATCCTAAGGTTAGTGGCTGAGAGAGGTTGCGGGAAAAGCATGTGTAAGCATTGGGCCTGAACTCCTGTGTATCTGAGTTGAATACAGCGATTTCCAATGGCCTTCTTCAATCAGAGAGTAGCTAGTTTCCAACTCCCATGTCAGAGTGGGTAGCAGACATCTGCCTCCCCTGCATACACACTTCTGAGAGTTGAGCTTAAGGCCTGTACCTCCCCATCCAGCCTCTGGTTCCTTTCACTTCTAAAAGGCCTAGGCTCGCTGTTTGACGGAAGTGTTGGGAGAGGTAATTGGAATCTCCCGGCACACAAGACTAGTGCCTCCAAGCTCAATCCAGCGATTTCCTAGTAATTCCTGTGGTAGACTGGTGCTACATACTAAGTTCCATACGATGGAAGGTAGTTGAACGCCTTGTCCAAAAGCATCTTACTTCTGAGAGTTGAGCTCACCCTCAGTCCCTCACAGTTCCACACTGCCTGCAGAGTGAGTTTCGCAGGTCTTCACCAGACACGTTTGCCACAGGCTTCTGAGACACAAGTTAACAATGCAGACCCGGAGGGTTTCGCCAGGTGCAGTCGAGTGGTAATCTTGGAACCTCCTGACTCAGAATACTGCTACCTTCACACTGCCATAAGAATGCAGCTAGTTGAGAGCTGGCTTCTAGGCATGCTTCCCTGGGAGAGCTGAGGACAGGGCAGAACCCTCCCGCATCCTGCCTGACTGTAGGCGTAGCTGCTAACATCCTAATGTTAGTGGCTGAGAGAGGTTGGGGGAAAAGCTTGTGTAAGCAATGGGCCTGAACTCCCGTGTATCTGAGTTGAATACAGCGATTTCCAATGGCCTACTTCAATCATACTGTAGCTAGGTTCCAACTCCCATGTCAGAGTGGGTAGCAGACATCTGCCTCCCATACATACACACTTCTGAGAGTTGAGCTGACGGCCTGTACCTCCACATCCAGCCTGCTGGTACCCTTCGCTTCTAAAAGGCCTAGGCTCGCTGTTTGACGGTAGTGTTGGGAGAGGTAATTGGAATCTCCCGGCACACAAGACTAGTGCCTCCAAGCTCAATCCAGCGATTTCCTAGTAATTCCTGTGGTAGACTGCTGATACATACTAAGTTGCATACGTGAGAAGGTAGCTGAACGCCTTGTCCAAAAGCATCCTACTTCTGAGAGTTGAGCTCACTCTCAGTCCCTCACAGTTCCACACTGCCTGCAGAGTGAGTTTCGCAGGTCTTCACCAGACACGTTTGCCACAGGCTTCTGAGACGCAAGTTAACAATGCAGACCCGGAGGGTATCTCCAGGTGCAGTAGAGTGGTAATCTTGGAACCTCCTGACTCAGAATACTGCTACCTTCACACTGCCATAAGAATGCAGCTAGTTGAGAGCTGGCTTCTAGGCATGCTTCCCTGGGAGACCTGAGGACAGGGCAGAACCCTCCCGCATCCTGCCTGACTGTAGGCTTGGCTGCTAACATCCTAATGTTAGTGGCTGAGAGAGGTTGCGGGAAAAGCATGTGTAAGCATTGGGCCTGAACTCCTGTGTATCTGAGTTGAATACAGCGATTTCCAATGGCCTTCTTCAATCAGAGTGTAGCTAGTTTCCAACTCCCATGTCAAAGTGGGTAGCAGACTTCTGCCTCCCCTGCATACACACTTCTGAGAGTTGAGCTTAAGGCCTGTACCTCCCCATCCAGCCTGCTGGTTCCTTTCACTTCTAAAAGGCCTAGGCTCGCTGTTTGACAGAAGTGTTGGGAGAGGTAATTGGAATCTCCCGGCACACAAGACTAGTGCCTCCAAGCTGAATCCAGCGATTTCCTAGTAATTCCTGTGGTAGATGGTGCTACATACTAAGTTCCATATGTGAGAAGGTGGGTGAACGCCTTGTCTAAAAGCATCTTACTTCTGAGAGTTGAGCTCACCCTCAGTCCCTCACAGTTCCACACTGCCTGCAGAGTGAGTTTCGCAGGTCTTCACCAGAGACGTTTGCCACAGGCTTCTGAGACGCAAGTTAACAATGCAGACCCTGAGGGTATCTCCAGGTGCAGTAGAGTGGTAATGTTGGAACCTCCTGACTCAGAATACTGCTACCTGCACACTGCCATAAGAATGCAGCTAGTTGAGAGCTGGCTTCTAGGCATGCTTCCTTGGGAGAGCTGAAGACAGGGCAGAACCCACCCGCATCCTGCCTGACTGTAGGCGTAGCTGCTAACATCCTAAGGTTAGTGGCTGAGAGAGGTTGCGGGAAAAGCATGTGTAAGCATTGGGCCTGAACTCCTGTGTATCTGAGTTGAATACAGCGATTTCCAATGGCCTTCTTCAATCAGAGAGTAGCTAGTTTCCAACTCCCATGTCAGAGTGGGTAGCAGACATCTGCCTCCCCTGCATACACACTTCTGAGAGTTGAGCTTAAGGCCTGTACCTCCCCATCCAGCCTGCTGGTTCCTTTCACTTCTAAAAGGCCTAGGCTCGCTGTTTGACGGAAGTGTTGGGAGAGGTAATTGGAATCTCCCGGCACACAAGACTAGTGCCTCCAAGCTCAATCCAGCGATTTCCTAGTAATTCCTGTGGTAGACTGCTGCTACATACTAAGTTGCATACGTGAGAAGGTAGCTGAACGCCTTGTCCAAAAGCATCTTACTTCTGAGAGTTGAGCTCACCCTCAGTCCCTCACAGTTCCAAACTGCCTGCAGAGTGAGTTTCGCAGGTCTTCACCAGACACGTTTGCCACAGGCTTCTGAGACACAAGTTAACAATGCAGACCCGGAGGGTTTCGCCAGGTGCAGTCGAGTGGTAATCTTGGAACCTCCTGACTCAGAATACTGCTACCTTCACACTGCCATAAGAATGCAGCTAGTTGAGAGCTGGCTTCTAGGCATGCTTCCCTGGGAGAGCTGAGGACAGGGCAGAACCCTCCCGCATCCTGCCTGACTTTAGGCGTAGCTGCTAACATCCTAATGTTAGTGGGTGAGAGAGGTTGGGGGAAAAGCTTGTGTAAGCAATGGGCCTTTACTCCCGTGTATCTGAGTTGAATACAGCGATTTCCAATGGCCTACTTCAATCAGAGTGTAGCTAGTTTCCAACTCCCTTGTCAAAGTGGGTAGCAGACTTCTGCCTCCCCTGCATACACACTTCTGAGAGTTGAGCTTAAGGCCTGTACCTCCCCATCCAGCCTGCTGGTTCCTTTCACTTCTAAAAGGCCTAGGCTCGCTGTTTGACGGAAGTGTTGGGAGAGGTAATTGGAATCTCCCGGCACACAAGACTAGTGCCTCCAAGCTCAATCCAGCGATTTCCTAGTAATTCCTGTGGTAGATGGTGCTACATACTAAGTTCCATATGTGAGAAGGTGGGTGAACGCCTTGTCTAAAAGCATCTTACTTCTGAGAGTTGAGCTCACCCTCAGTCCCTCACAGTTCCACACTGCCTGCAGAGTGAGTTTCGCAGGTCTTCACCAGAGACGTTTGCCACAGGCTTCTGAGACGCAAGTTAACAATGCAGACCCGGAGGGTATCTCCAGGTGCAGTAGAGTGGTAATGTTGGAACCTCCTGACTCAGAATACTGCTACCTTCACACTGCCATAAGAATGCAGCTAGTTGAGAGCTGGCTTCTAGGCATGCTTCCTTGGGAGAGCTGAAGACAGGGCAGAAGCCACCCGCATCCTGCCTGACTGTAGGCGTAGCTGCTAACATCCTAAGGTTAGTGGCTGAGAGAGGTTGCGGGAAAAGCATGTGTAAGCATTGGGCCTGAACTCCTGTGTATCTGAGTTGAATACAGCGATTTCCAATGGCCTTATTCAATCAGAGAGTAACTAGTTTCCAACTCCCATGTCAGAGTGGGTAGCAGACATCTGCCTCCCCTGCATACCCACTTCTGAGAGTTGAGCTTAAGGCCTGTACCTCCCCATCCAGCCTGCTGGTTCCTTTCACTTCTAAAAGGCCTAGGCTCGCTGTTTGACGGAAGTGTTGGGAGAGGTAATTGGAATCTCCCGGCACACAAGACTAGTGCCTCCAAGCTCAATCCAGCGATTTCCTAGTAATTCCTGTTGTAGACTGGTGCTACATACTAAGTTCCATACGATGGATGGTAGTTGAACGCCTTGTCCAAAAGCATCTTACTTCTGAGAGTTGAGCTCACCCTCAGTCCCTCACAGTTCCACACTGCCTGAAGAGTGAGTTTCGCAGGTCTTCACCAGAGACGTTTGCCACAGGCTTCTGAGACGCAAGTTAACAATGCAGACCCGGAGGGTATCTCCAGGTGCAGTAGAGTGGTAATGTTGGAACCTCCTGACTCAGAATACTGCTACCTTCACACTGCCATAAGAATGCAGCTAGTTGAGAGCTGGCTTCTAGGCATGCTTCCTTGGGAGAGCTGAGGACAGGGCAGAACCCACCCGCATCCTGCCTGACTGTAGGCGTAGCTGCTAACATCCTAAGGTTAGTGGCTGAGAGAGGTTGCGGGAAAAGCATGTGTAAGCATTGGGCCTGAACTCCTGTGTATCTGAGTTGAATACAGCGATTTCCAATGGCCTTCTTCAATCAGAGAGTAGCTAGTTTCCAACTCCCTTGTCAGAGTGGGTAGCAGACTTCTGCCTCCCCTGCATACACACTTCTGAGAGTTGAGCTTAAGGCCTGTACCTCCCCATCCAGCCTGCTGGTTCCTTTCACTTCTAAAAGGCCTAGGCTCGCTGTTTGACGGAAGTGTTGGGAGAGGTAATTGGAATCTCCCGGCACACAAGACCAGTGCCTCCAAGCTCAATCCAGCGATTTCCTCGTAATTCCTGTTGTAGACTGGTGCTACATACTAAGTTCCATACGATGGAAGGTAGTTGAACGCCTTGTCCAAAAGCATCTTACTTCTGAGAGTTGAGCTCACCCTCAGTCCCTCACAGTTCCACACTGCCTGCAGAGTGAGTTTCGCAGGTCTTCACCAGACACATTTGCCACAGGCTTCTGAGACACAAGTTAACAATGCAGACCCGGAGGGTTTCGCCAGGTGCAGTCGAGTGGTAATCTTGGAACCTCCTGACTCAGAATACTGCTACCTTCACACTGCCATAAGAATGCAGCTAGTTGAGAGCTGGCTTCTAGGCATGCTTCCCTGGGAGAGCTGAGGACAGGGCAGAACCCTCCCGCATCCTGCCTGACTGTAGGCGTAGCTGCTAACATCCTAATGTTAGTGGCTGAGAGAGGTTGGGGGAAAAGCTTGTGTAAGCAATGGGCCTGAACTCCCGTGTATCTGAGTTGAATACAGCGATTTCCAATGGCCTACTTCAATCATACTGTAGCTAGGTTCCAACTCCCATGTCAGAGTGGGTAGCAGACATCTGCCTCCCATACATACACACTTCTGAGAGTTGAGCTGACGGCCTGTACCTCCACATCCAGCCTGCTGGTACCCTTCGCTTCTAAAAGGCCTAGGCTCGCTGTTTGACGGTAGTGTTGGGAGAGGTAATTGGAATCTCCCGGCACACAAGACTAGTGCCTCCAAGCTCAATCCAGCGATTTCCTAGTAATTCCTGTGGTAGACTGCTGATACATACTAAGTTGCATACGTGAGAAGGTAGCTGAACGCCTTGTCCAAAAGCATCTTACTTCTGAGAGTTGAGCTCACTCTCAGTCCCTCACAGTTCCACACTGCCTGCAGAGTGAGTTTCGCAAGTCTTCACCAGACACGTTTGCCACAGGCTTCTGAGACGCAAGTTAACAATGCAGACCCGGAGGGTATCTCCAGGTGCAGTAGAGTGGTAATCTTGGAACCTCCTGACTCAGAATACTGCTACCTTCACACTGCCATAAGAATGCAGCTAGTTGAGAGCTGGCTTCTAGGCATGCTTCCCTGGGAGAGCTGAGGACAGGGCAGAACCCTCCCGCATCCTGCCTGACTTTAGGCGTAGCTGCTAACATCCTAATGTTAGTGGCTGAGAGAGTTTGGGGGAAAAGCTTGTGTAAGCAATGGGCCTGTACTCCCGTGTATCTGAGTTGAATACAGCGATTTCCAATGGCCTACTTCAATCAGAGTGTAGCTAGTTTCCAACTCCCTTGTCAAAGTGGGTAGCAGACTTCTGCCTCCCCTGCATACACACTTCTGAGAGTTGAGCTTAAGGCCTGTACCTCCCCATCCAGCCTGCTGGTTCCTTTCACTTCTAAAAGGCCTAGGCTCGCTGTTTGACGGAAGTGTTGGGAGAGGTAATTGGAATCTCCCGGCACACAAGACTAGTGCCTCCAAGCTGAATCCAGCGATTTCCTAGTAATTCCTGTGGTAGATGGTGCTACATACTAAGTTCCATATGTGAGAAGGTGGGTGAACGCCTTGTCTAAAAGCATCTTACTTCTGAGAGTTGAGCTCACCCTCAGTCCCTCACAGTTCCACACTGCCTGCAGAGTGAGTTTCGCAGGTCTTCACCAGAGACGTTTGCCACAGGCTTCTGAGACGCAAGTTAACAATGCAGACCCGGAGGGTATCTCCAGGTGCAGTAGAGTGGTAATGTTGGAACCTCCTGACTCAGAATACTGCTACCTTCACACTGCCATAAGAATGCAGCTAGTTGAGAGCTGGCTTCTAGGCATGCTTCCTTGGGAGAGCTGAAGACAGGGCAGAACCCACCCGCATCCTGCCTGACTGTAGGCGTAGCTGCTAACATCCTAAGGTTAGTGGCTGAGAGAGGTTGCGGGAAAAGCATGTGTAAGCATTGGGCCTGAACTCCTGTGTATCTGAGTTGAATACAGCGATTTCCAATGGCCTTCTTCAATCAGAGAGTAGCTAGTTTCCAACTCCCATGTCAGAGTGGGTAGCAGACATCTGCCTCCCCTGCATACACACTTCTGAGAGTTGAGCTTAAGGCCTGTACCTCCCCATCCAGCCTGCTGGTTCCTTTCACTTCTAAAAGGCCTAGGCTCGCTGTTTGACGGAAGTGTTGGGAGAGGTAATTGGAATCTCCCGGCACACAAGACTAGTGCCTCCAAGCTCAATCCAGCGATTTCCTCGTAATTCCTGTTGTAGACTGGTGCTACATACTAAGTTCCATACGATGGAAGGTAGTTGAACGCCTTGTCCAAAAGCATCTTACTTCTGAGAGTTGAGCTCACCCTCAGTCCCTCACAGTTCCACACTGCCTGCAGAGTGAGTTTCGCAGGTCTTCACCAGACACGTTTGCCACAGGCTTCTGAGACACAAGTTAACAATGCAGACCCGGAGGGTTTCGCCAGGTGCAGTCGAGTGGTAATCTTGGAACCTCCTGACTCAGAATACTGCTACCTTCACACTGCCATAAGAATGCAGCTAGTTGAGAGCTGGCTTCTAGGCATGCTTCCCTGGGAGAGCTGAGGACAGGGCAGAACCCTCCCGCATCCTGCCTGACTGTAGGCGTAGCTGCTAACATCCTAATGTTAGTGGCTGAGAGAGGTTGGGGGAAAAGCTTGTGTAAGCAATGGGCCTGAACTCCCGTGTCTCTGAGTTGAATACAGCGATTTCCAATGGCCTACTTCAATCATACTGTAGCTAGGTTCCAACTCCCATGTCAGAGTGGGTAGCAGACATCTGCCTCCCATACATACACACTTCTGAGAGTTGAGCTGACGGCCTGTACCTCCACATCCAGCCTGGTGGTACCCTTCGCTTCTAAAAGGCCTAGGCTCGCTGTTTGACGGTAGTGTTGGGAGAGGTAATTGGAATCTCCCGGCACACAAGACTAGTGCCTCCAAGCTCAATCCAGCGATTTCCTAGTAATTCCTGTGGTAGACTGCTGATACATACTAAGTTGCATACGTGAGAAGGTAGCTGAACGCCTTGTCCAAAAGCATCCTACTTCTGAGAGTTGAGCTCACTCTCAGTCCCTCACAGTTCCACACTGCCTGCAGAGTGAGTTTCGCAGGTCTTCACCAGACACGTTTGCCACAGGCTTCTGAGACGCAAGTTAACAATGCAGACCCGGAGGGTATCTCCAGGTGCAGTAGAGTGGTAATCTTGGAACCTCCTGACTCAGAATACTGCTACCTTCACACTGCCATAAGAATGCAGCTAGTTGAGAGCTGGCTTCTAGGCATGCTTCCCTGGGAGAGCTGAGGACAGGGCAGAACCCTCCCGCATCCTGCCTGACTTTAGGCGTAGCTGCTAACATCCTAATGTTAGTGGCTGAGAGAGGTTGGGGGAAAAGCTTGTGTAAGCAATGGGCCTGTACTCCCGTGTATCTGAGTTGAATACAGCGATTTCCAATGGCCTACTTCAATCAGAGTGTAGCTAGTTTCCAACTCCCTTGTCAAAGTGGGTAGCAGACTTCTGCCTCCCCTGCATACACACTTCTGAGAGTTGAGCTTAAGGCCTGTACCTCCCCATCCAGCCTGCTGGTTCCTTTCACTTCTAAAAGGCCTAGGCTCGCTGTTTGACGGAAGTGTTGGGAGAGGTAATTGGAATCTCCCGGCACACAAGACTAGTGCCTCCAAGCTCAATCCAGCGATTTCCTAGTAATTCCTGTGGTAGATGGTGCTACATACTAAGTTCCATATGTGAGAAGGTGGGTGAACGCCTTGTCTAAAAGCATCTTACTTCTGAGAGTTGAGCTCACCCTCAGTCCCTCACAGTTCCACACTGCCTGCAGAGTGAGTTTCGCAGGTCTTCACCAGAGACGTTTGCCACAGGCTTCTGAGACGCAAGTTAACAATGCAGACCCGGAGGGTATCTCCAGGTGCAGTAGAGTGGTAATGTTGGAACCTCCTGACTCAGAATACTGCTACCTTCACACTGCCATAAGAATGCAGCTAGTTGAGAGCTGGCTTCTAGGCATGCTTCCTTGGGAGAGCTGAAGACAGGGCAGAACCCACCCGCATCCTGCCTGACTGTAGGCGTAGCTGCTAACATCCTAAGGTTAGTGGCTGAGAGAGGTTGCGGGAAAAGCATGTGTAAGCATTGGGCCTGAACTCCTGTGTATCTGAGTTGAATACAGCGATTTCCAATGGCCTTCTTCAATCAGAGAGTAACTAGTTTCCAACTCCCATGTCAGAGTGGGTAGCAGACATCTGCCTCCCCTGCATACCCACTTCTGAGAGTTGAGCTTAAGGCCTGTACCTCCCCATCCAGCCTGCTGGTTCCTTTCACTTCTAAAAGGCCTAGGCTCGCTGTTTGACGGAAGTGTTGGGAGAGGTAATTGGAATCTCCCGGCACACAAGACTAGTGCCTCCAAGCTCAATCCAGCGATTTCCTAGTAATTCCTGTGGTAGACTGGTGCAACATACTAAGTTCCATACGATGGATGGTAGTTGAACGCCTTGTCCAAAAGCATCTTACTTCTGAGAGTTGAGCTCACCCTCAGTCCCTCACAGTTCCACACTGCCTGAAGAGTGAGTTTCGCAGGTCTTCACCAGAGACGTTTGCCACAGGCTCTGAGACGCAAGTTAACAATGCAGACCCAGAGGGTATCTCCAGGTGCAGTAGAGTGGTAATGTTGGAACCTCCTGACTCAGAATACTGCTACCTTCACACTGCCATAAGAATGCAGCTAGTTGAGAGCTGGCTTCTAGGCATGCTTCCTTGGGAGAGCTGAGGACAGGGCAGAACCCACCCGCATCCTGCCTGACTGTAGGCGTAGCTGCTAACATCCTAAGGTTAGTGGCTGAGAGAGGTTGCGGGAAAAGCATGTGTAAGCATTGGGCCTGAACTCCTGTGTATCTGAGTTGAATACAGCGATTTCCAATGGCCTTCTTCAATCAGAGAGTAGCTAGTTTCCAACTCCCTTGTCAAAGTGGGTGGCAGACTTCTGCCTCCCCTGCATTCACACTTCTGAGAGTTGAGCTTAAGGCCTGTACCTCCCCATCCAGCCTGCTGGTTCCTTTCACTTCTAAAAGGCCTAGGCTCGCTGTTTGACGGAAGTGTTGGGAGAGGTAATTGGAATCTCCCGGCACACAAGACTAGTGCCTCCAAGCTCAATCCAGCGATTTCCTCGTAATTCCTGTTGTAGACTGGTGCTACATACTAAGTTCCATACGATGGAAGGTAGTTGAACGCCTTGTCCAAAAGCATCTTACTTCTGAGAGTTGAGCTCACCCTCAGTCCCTCACAGTTCCACACTGCCTGCAGAGTGAGTTTCGCAGGTCTTCACCAGACACGTTTGCCACAGGCTTCTGAGACACAAGTTAACAATGCAGACCCGGAGGGTTTCGCCAGGTGCAGTCGAGTGGTAATCTTGGAACCTCCTGACTCAGAATACTGCTACCTTCACACTGCCATAAGAATGCAGCTAGTTGAGAGCTGGCTTCTAGGCATGCTTCCCTGGGAGAGCTGAGGACAGGGCAGAACCCTCCCGCATCCTGCCTGACTGTAGGCGTAGCTGCTAACATCCTAAGGTTAGTGGCTGAGAGAGGTTGCGGGAAAAGCATGTGTAAGCATTGGGCCTGAACTCCTGTGTATCTGAGTTGAATACAGCGATTTCCAATGGCCTTCTTCAATCAGAGAGTAGCTAGTTTCCAACTCCCATGTCAGAGTGGGTAGCAGACATCTGCCTCCCCTGCATACACACTTCTGAGAGTTGAGCTTAAGGCCTGTACCTCCCCATCCAGCCTGCTGGTTCCTTTCACTTCTAAAAGGCCTAGGCTCGCTGTTTGACGGAAGTGTTGGGAGAGGTAATTGGAATCTCCCGGCACACAAGACTAGTGCCTCCAAGCTCAATCCAGCGATTTCCTCGTAATTCCTGTTGTAGACTGGTGCTACATAGTAAGTTCCATACGATGGAAGGTAGTTGAACGCCTTGTCCAAAAGCATCTTACTTCTGAGAGTTGAGCTCACCCTCAGTCCCTCACAGTTCCACACTGCCTGCAGAGTGAGTTTCGCAGGTCTTCACCAGACACGTTTGCCACAGGCTTCTGAGACACAAGTTAACAATGCAGACCCGGAGGGTTTCGCCAGGTGCAGTCGAGTGGTAATCTTGGAACCTCCTGACTCAGAATACTGCTACCTTCACACTGCCATAAGAATGCAGCTAGTTGAGAGCTGGCTTCTAGGCATGCTTCCCTGGGAGAGCTGAGGACAGGGCAGAACCCTCCCGCATCCTGCCTGACTGTAGGCGTAGCTGCTAACATCCTAATGTTAGTGGCTGAGAGAGGTTGGGGGAAAAGCTTGTGTAAGCAATGGGCCTGAACTCCCGTGTATCTGAGTTGAATACAGCGATTTCCAATGGCCTACTTCAATCATACTGTAGCTAGGTTCCAACTCCCATGTCAGAGTGGGTAGCAGACATCTGCCTCCCATACATACACACTTCTGAGAGTTGAGCTGACGGCCTGTACCTCCACATCCAGCCTGCTGGTACCCTTCGCTTCTAAAAGGCCTAGGCTCGCTGTTTGACGGTAGTGTTGGGAGAGGTAATTGGAATCTCCCGGCACACAAGACTAGTGCCTCCAAGCTCAATCCAGCGATTTCCTAGTAATTCCTGTGGTAGACTGCTGCTACATACTAAGTTGCATACGTGAGAAGGTAGCTGAACGCCTTGTCCAAAAGCATCCTACTTCTGAGAGTTGAGCTCACTCTCAGTCCCTCACAGTTCCACACTGCCTGCAGAGTGAGTTTCGCAGGTCTTCACAAGACACGTTTGCCACAGGCTTCTGACGCAAGTTAACAATGCAGACTCGGAGGGTATCTCCAGGTGCAGTAGAGTGGTAATCTTGGAACCTCCAGACTCAGAATACTGCTACCTTCACACTGCCATAAGAATGCAGCTAGTTGAGAGCTGGCTTCTAGGCATGCTTCCCTGGGAGACCTGAGGACAGGGCAGAACCCTCCCGCATCCTGCCTGACTGTAGGCTTGGCTGCTAACATCCTAATGTTAGTGGCTGAGAGAGGTTGCGGGAAAAGCATGTGTAAGCATTGGGCCTGAACTCCTGTGTATCTGAGTTGAATACAGCGATTTCCAATGGCCTTCGTCAATCAGAGTGTAGCTAGTTCCAACTCCCATGTCAAAGTGGGTAGCAGACTTCTGCCTCCCCTGCATACACACTTCTGAGAGTTGAGCTTAAGGCCTGTACCTCCCCATCCAGCCTGCTGGTTCCTTTCACTTCTAAAAGGCCTAGGCTCGCTGTTTGACGGAAGTGTTGGGAGAGGTAATTGGAATCTCCCGGCACACAAGACTAGTGCCTCCAAGCTCAATCCAGCGATTTCCTAGTAATTCCTGTGGTAGATGGTGCTACATACTAAGTTCCATATGTGAGAAGGTGGGTGAACGTCTTGTCTAAAAGCATCTTACTTCTGAGAGTTGAGCTCACCCTCAGTCCCTCACAGTTCCACACTGCCTGCAGAGTGAGTTTCGCAGGTCTTCACCAGAGACGTTTGCCACAGGCTTCTGAGACGCAAGTTAACAATGCAGACCCGGAGGGTATCTCTAGGTGCAGTAGAGTGGTAATGTTGGAACCTCCTGACTCAGAATACTGCTACCTTCACACTGCCATAAGAATGCAGCTAGTTGAGAGCTGGCTTCTAGGCATGCTTCCTTGGGAGAGCTGAAGACAGGGCAGAACCCACCCGCATCCTGCCTGACTGTAGGCGTAGCTGCTAACATCCTAAGGTTAGTGGCTGAGAGAGGTTGCGGGAAAAGCATGTGTAAGCATTGGGCCTGAACTCCTGTGTATCTGAGTTGAATACAGCGATTTCCAATGGCCTTCTTCAATCAGAGAGTAGCTAGTTTCCAACTCCCATGTCAGAGAGGGTAGCAGACATCTGCCTCCCCTGCATACACACTTCTGAGAGTTGAGCTTAAGGCCTGTACCTCCCCATCCAGCCTGCTGGTTCCTTTCACTTCTAAAAGGCCTAGGCTCGCTGTTTGATGGAAGTGTTGGGAGAGGTAATTGGAATCTCCCGGCACACAAGACTACTGCCTCCAAGCTCAATCCAGCGATTTCCTAGTAATTCCTGTGGTAGACTGCTGCTACATACTAAGTTGCATACGTGAGAAGGTAGCTGAACGCCTTGTCCAAAAGCATCTTACTTCTGAGAGTTGAGCTCACCCTCAGTCCCTCACAGTTCCACACTGCCTGCAGAGTGAGTTTCGCAGGTCTTCACCAGACACGTTTGCCACAGGCTTCTGAGACACAAGTTAACAATGCAGACCCGGAGGGTTTCGCCAGGTGCAGTCGAGTGGTAATCTTGGAACCTCCTGACTCAGAATACTGCTACCTTCACACTGCCATAAGAATGCAGCTAGTTGAGAGCTGGCTTCTAGGCATGCTTCCCTGGGAGAGCTGAGGACAGGGCAGAACCCTCCCGCATCCTGCCTGACTTTAGGCGTAGCTGCTAACATCCTAATGTTAGTGGCTGATAGAGGTTGGGGGAAAAGCTTGTGTAAGCAATGGGCTGTACTCCCGTGTATCTGAGTTGAATACAGCGATTTCCAATGGCCTACTTCAATCAGAGTGTAGCTAGTTTCCAACTCCCTTGTCAAAGTGGGTAGCAGACTTCTGCCTCCCCTGCATACACACTTCTGAGAGTTGAGCTTAAGGCCTGTACCTCCCCATCCAGCCTGCTGGTTCCTTTCACTTCTAAAAGGCCTAGGCTCGCTGTTTGACGGAAGTGTTGGGAGAGGTAATTGGAATCTCCCGGCACACAAGACTAGTGCCTCCAAGCTCAATCCAGCGATTTCCTAGTAATTCCTGTGGTAGATGGTGCTACATACTAAGTTCCATATGTGAGAAGGTGGGTGAACGCCTTGTCTAAAAGCATCTTACTTCTGAGAGTTGAGCTCACCCTCAGTCCCTCACAGTTCCACACTGCCTGCAGAGTGAGTTTCGCAGGTCTTCACCAGACACGTTTGCCACAGGCTTCTGAGACACAAGTTAACAATGCAGACCCGGAGGGTTTCGCCAGGTGCAGTCGAGTGGTAATCTTGGGACCTCCTGACTCAGAATACTGCTACCTTCACACTGCCATAAGAATGCAGCTAGTTGAGAGCTGGCTTCTAGGCATGCTTCCCTGGGAGAGCTGAGGACAGGGCAGAACCCTCCCGCATCCTGCCTGACTGTAGGCGTAGCTGCTAACATCCTAATGTTAGTGGCTGAGAGAGGTTGGGGGAAAAGCTTGTGTAAGCAATGGGCCTGAACTCCCGTGTATCTGAGTTGAATACAGCGATTTCCAATGGCCTACTTCAATCATACTGTAGCTAGGTTCCAACTCCCATGTCAGAGTGGGTAGCAGACATCTGCCTCCCATACATACACACTTCTGAGAGTTGAGCTGACGGCCTGTACCTCCACATCCAGCCTGCTGGTACCCTTCGCTTCTAAAAGGCCTAGGCTCGCTGTTTGACGGTAGTGTTGGGAGAGGTAATTGGAATCTCCCGGCACACAAGACTAGTGCCTCCAAGCTCAATCCAGCGATTTCCTAGTAATTCCTGTGGTAGACTGCTGCTACATACTAAGTTGCATACGTGAGAAGGTAGCTGAACGCCTTGTCCAAAGCATCCTACTTCTGAGAGTTGAGCTCACTCTCAGTCCCTCACAGTTCCACACTGCCTGCAGAGTGAGTTTCGCAGGTCTTCACCAGACACGTTTGCCACAGGCTTCTGAGACGCAAGTTAACAATGCAGACCAGGAGGGTATCTCCAGGTGCAGTAGAGTGGTAATCTTGGAACCTCCTGACTCAGAATACTGCTACCTTCACACTGCCATAAGAATGCAGCTAGTTGAGAGCTGGCTTCTAGGCATGCTTCCCTGGGAGACCTGAGGACAGGGCAGAACCCTCCCGCATCCTGCCTGACTGTAGGCTTGGCTGCTAACATCCTAATGTTAGTGGCTGAGAGAGGTTGCGGGAAAAGCATGTGTAAGCATTGGGCCTGAACTCCTGTGTATCTGAGTTGAATACAGCGATTTCCAATGGCCTTCTTCAATCAGAGTGTAGCTAGTTTCCAACTCCCATGTCAAAGTGGGTAGCAGACTTCTGCCTCCCCTGCATACACACTTCTGAGAGTTGAGCTTAAGGCCTGTACCTCCCCATCCAGCCTGCTGGTTCCTTTCACTTCTAAAAGGCCTAGGCTCGCTGTTTGACGGAAGTGTTGGGAGAGGTAATTGGAATCTCCCGGCACACAAGACTAGTGCCTCCAAGCTGAATCCAGCGATTTCCTAGTAATTCCTGTGGTAGATGGTGCTACATACTAAGTTCCATACGTGAGAAGGTGGGTGAACGCCTTGTCTAAAAGCATCTTACTTCTGAGAGTTGAGCTCACCCTCAGTCCCTCACAGTTCCACACTGCCTGCAGAGTGAGTTTCGCAGGTCTTCACCAGAGACGTTTGCCACAGGCTTCTGAGACGCAAGTTAACAATGCAGACCCGGAGGGTATCTCCAGGTGCAGTAGAGTGGTAATGTTGGAACCTCCTGACTCAGAATACTGCTACCTGCACACTGCCATAAGAATGCAGCTAGTTGAGAGCTGGCTTCTAGGCATGCTTCCTTGGGAGAGCTGAAGACAGGGCAGAACCCACCCGCATCCTGCCTGACTGTAGGCGTAGCTGCTAACATCCTAAGGTTAGTGGCTGAGAGAGGTTGCGGGAAAAGCATGTGTAAGCATTGGGCCTGAACTCCTGTGTATCTGAGTTGAATACAGCGATTTCCAATGGCCTTCTTCAATCAGAGAGTAGCTAGTTTCCAACTCCCATGTCAGAGTGGGTAGCAGACATCTGCCTCCCCTGCATACACACTTCTGAGAGTTGAGCTTAAGGCCTGTACCTCCCCATCCAGCCTGCTGGTTCCTTTCACTTCTAAAAGGCCTAGGCTCGCTGTTTGACGGAAGTGTTGGGAGAGGTAATTGGAATCTCCCGGCACACAAGACTAGTGCCTCGAAGCTCAATCCAGCGATTTCCTAGTAATTCCTGTGGTAGACTGCTGCTACATACTAAGTTCCATACGATGGAAGGTAGTTGAACGCCTTGTCCAAAAGCATCTTACTTCTGAGAGTTGAGCTCACCCTCAGTCCCTCACAGTTCCACACTGCCTGCAGAGTGAGTTTCGCAGGTCTTCACCAGAGACGTTTGCCACAGGCTTCTGAGACACAAGTTAACAATGCCGACCCGGAGGGTTTCGCCAGGTGCAGTCGAGTGGTAATCTTGGAACCTCCTGACTCAGAATACTGCTACCTTCACACTGCCATAAGAATGCAGCTAGTTGAGAGCTGGCTTCTAGGCATGCTTCCCTGGGAGAGCTGAGGACAGGGCAGAACCCTCCCGCATCCTGCCTGACTTTAGGCGTAGCTGCTAACATCCTAATGTTAGTGGCTGAGAGAGGTTGGGGGAAAAGCTTGTGTAAGCAATGGGCCTGTACTCCCATGTATCTGAGTTGAATACAGCGATTTCCAATGGCCTACTTCAATCAGAGTGTAGCTAGTTTCCAACTCCCTTGTCAAAGTGGGTATCAGACTTCTGCCTCCCCTGCATACACACTTTTGACAGTTGAGCTTAAGGCCTGTACCTCCCCATCCAGCCTGCTGGTTCCTTTCACTTCTAAAAGGCCTAGGCTCGCTGTTTGACGGAAGTGTTGGGAGAGGTAATTGGAATCTCCCGGCACACAAGACTAGTGCCTCCAAGCTCAATCCAGCGATTTCCTAGTAATTCCTGTGGTAGATGGTGCTACATACTAAGTTCCATATGTGAGAATGTGGGTGAACGCCTTGTCTAAAAGCATCTTACTTCTGAGAGTTGAGCTCACCCTCAGTCCCTCACAGTTCCACACTGCCTGCAGAGTGAGTTTCGCAGGTCTTCACCAGAGACGTTTGCCACAGGCTTCTGAGACGCAAGTTAACAATGCAGACCCGGAGGGTATCTCCAGGTGCAGTAGAGTGGTAATGTTGGAACCTCCTGACTCAGAATACTGCTACCTTCACACTGCCATAAGAATGCAGCTAGTTGAGAGCTGGCTTCTAGGCATGCTTCCTTGGGAGAGCTGAAGACAGGGCAGAACCCACCCGCATCCTGCCTGACTGTAGGCGTAGCTGCTAACATCCTAAGGTTAGTGGCTGAGAGAGGTTGGGGGAAAAGCTTGTGTAAGCAATGGGCCTGAACTCCTGTGTATCTGAGTTGAATACAGCGATTTCCAATGGCCTACTTCAATCAGAGTGTAGCTAGTTTCCAACTCCCTTGTCAAAGTGGGTAGCAGACTTCTGCCTCCCCTGCATACACACTTCTGAGAGTTGAGCTTAAGGCCT
This sequence comes from Canis aureus, assembly GCF_053574225.1. NCBI lineage: Eukaryota > Metazoa > Chordata > Mammalia > Carnivora > Canidae > Canis > Canis aureus. The sequence goes on from NC_135619.1 coordinate 246,238, forward strand.
GTACCTCCCCATCCAGCCTGCTGGTTCCTTTCACTTCTAAAGGCCTAGGCTCGCTGTTTGACGGAAGTGTTGGGAGAGGTAATTGGAATCTCCCGGCACACAAGACTAGTGCCTCCAAGCTGAATCCAGCGATTTCCTAGTAATTCCTGTGGTAGATGGTGCTACATACTAAGTTCCATATGTGAGAAGGTGGGTGAACGCCTTGTCGAAAAGCATCTTACTTCTGAGAGTTGAGCTCACCCTCAGTCCCTCACAGTTCCACACTGCCTGCAGAGTGAGTTTCGCAGGTCTTCACTAGAGACGTTTGCCACAGGCTTCTGAGACGCAAGTTAACAATGCAGACCCGGAGGGTATCTCCAGGTGCAGTAGAGTGGTAATGTTGGAACCTCCTGACTCAGAATACTGCTACCTTCACACTGCCATAAGAATGCAGCTAGTTGAGAGCTGGCTTCTAGGCATGCTTCCTTGGGAGAGCTGAAGACAGGGCAGAACCCACCCGCATCCTGCCTGACTGTAGGCGTAGCTGCTAACATCCTAAGGTTAGTGGCTGAGAGAGGTTGGGGGAAAAGCTTGTGTAAGCAATGGGCCTGAACTCCCGTGTATCTGAGTTGAATACAGCGATTTCCAATGGCCTACTTCAATCAGACTGTAGCTAGGTTCCAACTCCCATGTCAGAGTGGGTAGCAGACATCTGCCTCCCATACATACACACTTCTGAGAGTTGAGCTGACGGCCTGTACCTCCACATCCCGCCTGCTGGTACCCTTCGCTTCTAAAATGCCTAGGCTCGCTGTTTGACGGTAGTGTTGGGAGAGGTAATTTGAATCTCCCGGCACACAAGACTAGTGCCTCCAAGCTCAATCCAGCGATTTCCTAGTAATTCCTGTGGTAGACTGGTGCTACATACTAAGTTGCATACGTGAGAAGGTAGCTGAACGCCTTGTCCAAAAGCATCTTACTTCTGAGAGTTGAGCTCACTCTCAGTCCCTCACAGTTCCACACTGCCTGCAGAGTGAGTTTCGCAGGTCTTCACCAGACACGTTTGCCACAGGCTTCTGAGACGCAAGTTAACAATGCAGACCCGGAGGGTATCTCCAGGTGCAGTAGAGTGGTAATCTTGGAACCTCCTGACTCAGAATACTGCTACCTTCACACTGCCATAAGAATGCAGGTAGTTGAGAGCTGGCTTCTAGGCATGCTTCCCTGGGAGAGCTGAGGACAGGGCAGAACCCTCCCGCATCCTGCCTGACTGTAGGCTTGGCTGCTAACATCCTAATGTTTGTGGCTGAGAGAGGTTGCGGGAAAAGCATGTGTAAGCATTGGGCCTGAACTCCTGTGTATCTGAGTTGAATACAGCGATTTCCAATGGCCTTCTTCAATCAGAGTGTAGCTAGTTTCCAACTCCCAAGTCAAAGTGGGTAGCAGACTTCTGCCTCCCCTGCATACAAACTTCTGAGAGTTGAGCTTAAGGCCTGTACCTCCCCATACAGCCTGCTGGTTCCTTTCACTTCTAAAAGGCCTAGGCTCGCTGTTTGACGGAAGTGTTGGGAAAGGTAATTGGAATCTCCCGGCACACAAGACTAGTGCCTCCAAGCTCAATCCAGCGATTTCCTAGTAATTCCTGTGGTAGACTGGTGCTACATACTAAGTTGCATACGTTAGAAGGTAGCTGAAGGCCTTGTCCAAAAGCATCTTACTTCTGAGAGTTGAGCTCACTTTCAGTCCCTCACAGTTCCACACTGCCTGCAGAGTGAGTTTCGCAGGTCTTCACCAGAGACGTTTGCCACCGGCTTCTGAGACGCAAGTTAACAATGCAGACCCGGAGGGTATCTCCAGGTGCAGTAGAGTGGTAATCTTGGAACCTCCTGACTCAGAATACTGCTACCTTCACACTGCCATAAGAATGCAGCTAGTTGAGAGCTGGCTTCTAGGCATGCTTCCCTGGGAGAGCTGAGGACAGGGAAGAACCCTCCCGCCTCCTGCCTGACTGTAGGCTTGGCTGCTAACATCCTAATGTTTGTGGCTGAGAGAGGTTGCGGGAAAAGCATGTGTAAGCATTGGGCCTGAACTCCTGTGTATCTGAGTTGAATACAGCGATTTCCAATGGCCTTCTTCAATCAGAGTGTAGCTAGTTTCCAACTCCCGTGTCAAAGTGGGTATCAGACTTCTGCCTCCACAGCATACACACTTCTGAGAGTTGAGCTTAAGGCCTGTACCTCCCCATCCAGCCTGCTGGTTCCTTTCACTTCTAAAAGGCCTAGGCTCGCTGTTTGACGGAAGTGTTGGGAGAGGTAATTGGAATCTCCCGGCACACAAGACTAGTGCCTCCAAGCTCAATCTAGCGATTTCCTAGTAATTCCTGTGGTAGACTGGTGCTACATACTAAGTTCCATACGTGAGAAGGTAGGTGAACGCCTTGTCTAAAAGCATCTTACTTCTGAGAGTTGAGCTCACCCTCAGTCCCTCACAGTTCCACACTGCCTGCAGAGTGAGTTTCGCAGGTCTTCACCAGACACCTTTGCCACAGGCTTCTGAGACCCAAGTTAACAATGCAGACCCGGAGGGTATCTCCAGGTGCAGTAGAGTGGTAATCTTGGAACCTCCTGACTCAGGATACTGCTACCTTCACACTGCCATAAGAATGCAGCTAGTTGAGAGCTGGCTTCTAGGCAAGCTTCCCTGGGAGACCTGAGGACAGGGCCGAACCCTCCCGCATCCTGCCTGACTGTAGGCTTGGCTGCTAACATCCTAATGTTGGTGGCTGAGAGGGGTTGCGGGAAAAGCATGTGTAAGTATTGGGGCTGAACTCCTGTGTATCTGAGTTGAATACAGCGATTTCCAATGGCCTTCTTCAATCAGAGTGTAGCTAGTTTCCAACTCCCGTGTCAAAGTGGGTATCAGACTTCTGCCTCCACTGCATACAGACTTCTGAGAGTTGAGCTTAAGGCCTGTACCTCCCCATCCAGCCTGCTGGTTCCTTTCACTTCTAAAAGGCCTAGGCTCGCTGTTTGACGGAAGTGTTGGGAGAGGTAATTGGAATCTCCCGGCACACAAGACTAGTGCCTCCAAGCTCAATCCAGCGATTTCCTAGTAATTCCTGTGGTAGATGGTGCTACATACTAAGTTCCATACGTGAGAAAGTGGGTGAACGCCTAGTCTAAAAGCATCTTACTTCTGAGAGTTGAGCTCACCCTCAGTCCCTCACAGTTCCACACTGCCTGCAGAGTGAGTTTCGCAGGTCTTCACCAGAGACGTTTGCCACAGGCTTCTGAGACGCAAGTTAACAATGCAGACCCGGAGGGTATCTCCAGGTGCAGTAGAGTGGTAATCTTGGAACCTCCTGACTCAGAATACTGCTACCTTCACACTGCCATAAGAATGCAGCTAGTTGAGAGCTGGCTTCTAGGCATGCTTCCTTGGGAGAGCTGAAGACAGGGCAGAACCCACCTGCATCCTGCCTGACTGTAGGCGTAGCTGCAAACATCCTAAGGTTAGTGGCTGAGAGAAGTTGCGAGAAAAGCATGTGTAAGCATTGGGACTGAACTCCTGTGTATCTGAGTTGAATACAGCGATTTCCAATGGCCTTCTTCAATCAGAGAGTAGCTAGTTTCCAACTCCCATGTCAGAGTGGGTAGCAGACATCTGCCTCCCCTGCATACACACTTCTGAGAGTTGAGCTTAAGGCCTGTACCTCCCCATCCAGCCTGCTGGTTCCTTTCACTTCTAAAAGGCCTAGGCTCGCTGTTTGACGGAAGTGTTGGGAGAGGTAATTGGAATCTCCCGGCACACAAGACTAGTGCCTCCAAGCTCAATCCAGCGATTTCCTAGTAATTCCTGTGGTAGACTGTTGCTACATACTAAGTTCCATACGTGAGAAGTTAGCTGAACGCGTTGTCCAAGCATCTTACTTCTGAGAGTTGAGCTCACTCTCAGTCCCTCACAGTTCCACACTGCCTGCAGAGTGAGTTTCGCAGGTCTTCACCAGAGACGTTTGCCACAGGCTTCTGAGACGCAAGTTAACAATGCAGACCCGGAGGGTATCTCCAGGTGCAGTAGAGTGGTAATCTTGGAACCTCCTGACTCAGAATACTGCTACCTTCACACTGCCATAAGAATGCAGCTAGTTGAGAGCTGGCTTCTAGGCATGCTTCCCTGGGAGAGCTGAGGACAGGGCAGAACCCTCCCGCATCCTGCCTGACTGTAGGCGTAGCTGCTAACATCCTAATGTTAGTGGCTGAGAGAGGATGGGGGAAAAGCATGTGTAAGCAATGGGCCTGAACTCCCGTGTATCTGAGTTGAATACAGCGATTTCCAATGGCCTACTTCAATCAGACTGTAGCTAGGTTCCAACTCCCATGTCAGAGTGGGTAGCAGACATCTGCCTCCCATACATACACACTTCTGAGAGTTGAGCTGACGGCCTGTACCTCCACATCCCGCCTGCTGGTACCCTTCGCTTCTAAAATGCCTAGGCTCGCTGTTTGACGGTAGTGTTGGGAGAGGTAATTTGAATCTCCCGGCACACAAGACTAGTGCCTCCAAGCTCAATCCAGCGATTTCCTAGTAATTCCTGTGGTAGACTGGTGCTACATACTAAGTTGCATACGTGAGAAGGTAGCTGAACGCCTTGTCCAAAAGCATCTTACTTCTGAGAGTTGAGCTCACTCTCAGTCCCTCACAGTTCCACACTGCCTGCAGAGTGAGTTTCGCAGGTCTTCACCAGACACGTTTGCCACAGGCTTCTGAGACGCAAGTTAACAATGCAGACCCGGAGGGTATCTCCAGGTGCAGTAGAGTGGTAATCTTGGAACCTCCTGACTCAGAATACTGCTACCTTCACACTGCCATAAGAATGCAGGTAGTTGAGAGCTGGCTTCTAGGCATGCTTCCCTGGGAGAGCTGAGGACAGGGCAGAACCCTCCCGCATCCTGCCTGACTGTAGGCTTGGCTGCTAACATCCTAATGTTTGTGGCTGAGAGAGGTTGCGGGAAAAGCATGTGTAAGCATTGGGCCTGAACTCCTGTGTATCTGAGTTGAATACAGCGATTTCCAATGGCCTTCTTCAATCAGAGTGTAGCTAGTTTCCAACTCCCAAGTCAAAGTGGGTAGCAGACTTCTGCCTCCCCTGCATACAAACTTCTGAGAGTTGAGCTTAAGGCCTGTACCTCCCCATACAGCCTGCTGGTTCCTTTCACTTCTAAAAGGCCTAGGCTCGCTGTTTGACGGAAGTGTTGGGAAAGGTAATTGGAATCTCCCGGCACACAAGACTAGTGCCTCCAAGCTCAATCCAGCGATTTCCTAGTAATTCCTGTGGTAGACTGGTGCTACATACTAAGTTGCATACGTTAGAAGGTAGCTGAAGGCCTTGTCCAAAAGCATCTTACTTCTGAGAGTTGAGCTCACTTTCAGTCCCTCACAGTTCCACACTGCCTGCAGAGTGAGTTTCGCAGGTCTTCACCAGAGACGTTTGCCACCGGCTTCTGAGACGCAAGTTAACAATGCAGACCCGGAGGGTATCTCCAGGTGCAGTAGAGTGGTAATCTTGGAACCTCCTGACTCAGAATACTGCTACCTTCACACTGCCATAAGAATGCAGCTAGTTGAGAGCTGGCTTCTAGGCATGCTTCCCTGGGAGAGCTGAGGACAGGGAAGAACCCTCCCGCCTCCTGCCTGACTGTAGGCTTGGCTGCTAACATCCTAATGTTTGTGGCTGAGAGAGGTTGCGGGAAAAGCATGTGTAAGCATTGGGCCTGAACTCCTGTGTATCTGAGTTGAATACAGCGATTTCCAATGGCCTTCTTCAATCAGAGTGTAGCTAGTTTCCAACTCCCGTGTCAAAGTGGGTATCAGACTTCTGCCTCCACAGCATACACACTTCTGAGAGTTGAGCTTAAGGCCTGTACCTCCCCATCCAGCCTGCTGGTTCCTTTCACTTCTAAAAGGCCTAGGCTCGCTGTTTGACGGAAGTGTTGGGAGAGGTAATTGGAATCTCCCGGCACACAAGACTAGTGCCTCCAAGCACAATCCAGCGATTTCCTAGTAATTCCTGTGGTAGACTGGTGCTACATACTAAGTTCCATACGTGAGAAGGTAGGTGAACGCCTTGTCTAAAAGCATCTTACTTCTGAGAGTTGAGCTCACCCTCAGTCCCTCACAGTTCCACACTGCCTGCAGAGTGAGTTTCGCAGGTCTTCACCAGAGACGTTTGCCACAGGCTTCTGAGTCGCAAGTTAACAATGCAGACCCGGAGGGTATCTCCAGGTGCAGTAGAGTGGTAATCTTGGAACCTCCTGACTCAGAATACTGCTACCTTCACACTGCCATAAGAATGCAGCTAGTTGAGAGCTGGCTTCTAGGCATGCTTCCCTGGGAGAGCTGAGGACAGGGCAGAACCCTCTCGGATTCTGCCTGACTGTAGGCGTAGCTGCTAACATCCTAATGTTAGTGGCTGAGAGAGGTTGGGGGAAAAGCATGTGTAAGCAATGGGCCTGAACTCCCGTGTATCTGAGTTGAATACAGCGATTTCCAATGGCCTACTTCAATCAGACTGTAGCTAGGTTCCAACTCCCATGTCAGAGTGGGTAGCAGACATCTGCCTCCCATACATACACACTTCTGAGAGTTGAGCTGACGGCCTGTACCTCCACATCCAGCCTGCTGGTACCCTTCGCTTCTAAAAGGCCTAGGCTCGCTGTTTGACGGTAGTGTTGGGAGAGGTAATTGGAATCTCCCGGCACACAAGACTAGTGCCTCCAAGCTCAATCCAGCGATTTCCTAGTAATTCCTGTGGTAGACTGCTGCTACATACTAAGTTGCATACGTGAGAAGGTAGCTGAACGCCTTGTCCAAAAGCATCTTACTTCTGAGAGTTGAGCTCACTCTCAGTCCCTCACAGTTCCACACTGCCTGCAGAGTGAGTTTCGCAGGTCTTCACCAGACACGTTTGCCACAGGCTTCTGAGACGCAAGTTAACAATGCAGACCCGGAGGGTATCTCCAGGTGCAGTAGAGTGGTAATCTTGGAACCTCCTGACTCAGAATACTGCTACATTCACACTGCCATAAGAATGCAGCGAGTTGAGAGCTGGCTTCTAGGCATGCTTCCCTGGGAGACCTGAGGACAGGGCAGAACCCTCCCGCATCCTGCCTGACTGTAGGCTTGGCTGCTAACATCCTAATGTTAGTGGCTGAGAGGGGTTGCGGGAAAAGTATGTGTAAGTATTGGGGCTGAACTCCTGTGTATCTGAGTTGAATACAGCGATTTCCAATGGCCTTCTTCAATCAGAGTGTAGCTAGTTTCCAACTCCCGTGTCAAAGTGGGTATCAGACTTCTGCCTCCACTGCATACACACTTCTGAGAGTTGAGCTTAAGGCCTGTACCTCCCCATCCAGCCTGCTGGTTCCTTTCACTTCTAAAAGGCCTAGGCTCTCTGTTTGACGGAAGTGTTGGGAGAGGTAATTGGAATCTCCCGGCACACAAGACTAGTGCCTCCAAGCTCAATCCAGCGATTTCCTAGTAATTCCTCTGGTAGATGGTGCTACATACTAAGTTCCATACGTGAGAAGGTGGGTGAACGCCTTGTCTAAAAGCATCTTACTTCTGAGAGTTGAGCTCACCCTCAGTCCCTCACAGTTCCACACTGCCTGCAGAGTGAGTTTCGCAGGTCTTCACCAGAGACGTTTGCCACAGTCTTCTGAGACGCAAGTTAACAATGCAGACCCGGAGGGTATCTCCAGGTGCAGTAGAGTGGTAATCTTGGAACCTCCTGACTCAGAATACTGCTACATTCACACTGCCATAAGAATGCAGCTAGTTGAGAGCTGGCTTCTAGGCATGCTTCCCTGGGAGAGCTGAGGACAGGGCAGAACCCTCCCGCATCCTGCCTGACTGTAGGCGTAGCTGCTAACATCCTAATGTTAGTGGCTGAGAGAGGTTGGGGGAAAAGCATGTGTAAGCAATGGGCCTGAACTCCCGTGTATCTGAGTTGAATACAGCGATTTCCAATGGCCTACTTCAATCAGACTGTAGCTAGGTTCCAACTCCCATGTCAGAGGGGGTAGCAGACATCTGCCTCCCATACATACACACTTCTGAGAGTTGAGCTGACGGCCTGTACCTCCACATCCAGCCTGCTGGTACTCTTCGCTTCTAAAAGGCCTAGGCTCGCTGTTTTACGGTAGTGTTGGGAGAGGTAATTGGAATCTCCCGGCACACAAGACTAGTGCCTCCAAGCTCAATCCAGCGATTTCCTAGTAATTCCTGTGGTAGACTGCTGCTACATACTAAGTTGCATACGTGAGAAGGTAGCTGAACGCCTTGTCCAAAAGCATCTTACTTCTGAGAGTTGAGCTCACTCTCAGTCCCTCACAGTTCCACACTGCCTGCAGAGTGAGTTTCGCAGGTCTTCACCAGAGACGTTTGCCACCGGCTTCTGAGACGCAAGTTAACAATGCAGACCCGGAGGGTATCTCCAGGTGCAGTAGAGTGGTAATCTTGGAACCTCCTGACTCAGAATACTGCTACCTTCACACTGCCATAAGAATGCAGGTAGTTGAGAGCTGGCTTCTAGGCATGCTTCCCTGGGAGAGCTGAGGACAGGGCAGAACCCTCCCGCATCCTGCCTGACTGTAGGCTTGGCTGCTAACATCCTAATGTTAGTGGCTGAGAGAGGTTGCGGGAAAAGCATGTGTAAGCATTGGGCCTGAACTCCTGTGTATCTGAGTTGAATATGCGATTTCCAATGGCCTTCTTCAATCAGAGTGTAGCTAGTTTCCAACTCCCGTGTCAAAGTGGGTATCAGACTTCTGCCTCCACTGCATACACACTTCTGAGAGTTGAGCTTAAGGCCTGTACCTCCCTATCCAGCCTGCTGGTTCCTTTCACTTCTAAAAGGCCTAGGCTCGCTGTTTGACGGAAGTGTTGGGAGAGGTAATTGGAATCTCCCGGCACACAAGACTAGTGCCTCCAAGCTCAATCCAGCGATTTCCTAGTAATTCCTGTGGTAGATGGTGCTACATACTAAGTTCCATACGTGAGAAGGTGGGTGAACGCCTTGTCTAAAAGCATCTTACTTCTGAGAGTTGAGCTCACCCTCAGTCCCTCACAGTTCCACACTGCCTGCAGAGTGAGTTTCGCAGGTCTTCACCAGAGACGTTTGCCACAGGCTTCTGAGACGCAAGTTAACAATGCAGACCCGGAGGGTTTCGCCAGGTGCAGTCGAGTGGTAATCTTGGAACCTCCTGACTCAGAATACTGCTACCTTCACACTGCCATAAGAATGCAGCTAGTTGAGAGCTGGCTTCTAGGCATGCTTCCCTGGGAGTGCTGAGGACAGGGCAGAACCCTCCCTCATCAGCCTGACTGTAGGCGTAGCTGCTAACATCCTAATGTTAGTGGCTGAGAGAGGTTGCGGTAATAGCATGTGTAAGCATTGGGCCTGAACTCCTGTGTATCTGAGTTGAATACAGCGATTTCCAATGGCCTACTTCAATCAGACTGTAGCTAGGTTCCAACTCCCATGGCAGAGTGGGTAGCAGACATCTGCCTCCCATGCATACACACTTCTGAGAGTTGAGCTGATGGCCTGTACCTCCACATCCAGCCTGCTGGTATCCTTCGCTTCTAAAAGGCCTAGGCTCGCTGTTTGACGGAAGTGTAGGGAGAGGTAATTGGAATATCCCGGCACACAAGACTAGTGCCTCCAAGCTCAATCCAGCGATTTCCTAGTAATTCCTGTGGTAGACTGGTGCTACATACTAAGTTCCATACGTGAGAAGTTAGCTGAAGGCCTTGTCCAAAAGCATCTTACTTCTGAGAGTTGAGCTCACCCTCAGTCCCTCACAGTTCCACACTGCCTGCAGAGTGAGTTTCGCAGGTCTTCACCAGAGACGTTTGCCACAGCCTTCTGAGACGCAAGTTAACAATGCAGACCTGGAGGGTATCTCCAGGTGCAGTAGAGTGGTAATGTTGGAACCTCCTGACTCAGAATACTGCTACCTTCACACTGCCATAAGAATGCAGCTAGTTGAGAGCTGGCTTCTAGGCATGCTTCCCTGGGAGAGCTGAAGACAGGGCAGAACCCACCCGCATCCTGCCTGACTGAAGGCATAGCTGCTAACATCCTAAGGTTAGTGGCTGAGAGAGGTTGCGGGCATAGCATGTGTAAGCATTGGGCCTGAACTCCTGTGTATCTGAGTTGAATACAGCGATTTCCAATGGCCTTCTTCAATCAGAGTGTAGCTAGTTTCCAACTTCCGTGTCAAATTGGGTAGCAGACTTCTGCCTCCCCTGCATACACATTTCAGAGTGTTGAGTTTAAGGCCTGTACCTCCCCATCCAGCCTGCTGGTTCCTTTCACTTCTAAAAGGCCTAGGCTCGCTGTTTGACGGAAGTGTTGGGAGAGGTAATTGGAATCTCCCGGCACACAAAACTAGTGCCTCCAAGCTCAATCCAGCGATTTCCTAGTAATTCCTGTGGTAGACTGGTGCTACATACTAAGTTCCATACGTGAGAAGGTAGGTGAACGCCTTGTCTAAAAGCATCTTACTTCTGAGAGTTGAGCTCACCCTCAGTCCCTCACAGTTCCACACTGCCTGCAGAGTGAGTTTCGCAGGTCTTCACCAGAGACGTTTGCCACAGGCTTCTGAGACGCATGTTAACAATGCAGACCCGGAGGGTTTCGCCAGGTGCAGTCGAGTGGTAATCTTGGAACCTCCTGACTCAGAATACTGCTACCTTCACACTGCCATAAGAATGCAGCTATTTGAGAGCTGGCTTCTAGGCATGCTTCCCTTGGAGTGCTGAGGACAGGGCAGAACCCTCCCTCATCCTGCCTGACTGTAGGCGTAGCTGCTAACATCCTAATGTTAGTGGCTGAGAGAGGTTGCGGTAATAGCATGTGTAAGCATTGGGCCTGAACTCCTGTGTATCTGAGTTGAATACAGCGATTTCCAATGGCCTACTTCAATCAGACTGTAGCTAGGTTCCAACTCCCATGGCAGAGTGGGTAGCAGACATCTGCCTCCCATGCATACACACTTCTGAGAGTTGAGCTGATGGCCTGTACCTCCCCATCCAGCCTGCTGGTATCCTTCGCTTCTAAAAGGCCTAGGCTCGCTGTTTGACGGAAGTGTAGGGAGAGGTAATTGGAATATCCCGGCACACAAGACTAGTGCCTCCAAGCTCAATCCAGCGATTTCCTAGTAATTCCTGTGGTAGACTGGTGCTACATACTAAGTTGCATACGTGAGAAGGTAGCTGAACGCCTTGTCCAAAAGCATCTTACTTCTGAGAGTTGAGCTCACTCTCAGTCCCTCACAGTTCCACACTGCCTGCAGAGTGAGTTTCGCATGTCTTCACCAGAGACTTTTTCCACCGGCTTCTGAGACGCAAGTTAACAATGCAGACCTGGAGGGTATCTCCAGGTGCAGTAGAGTGGTAATCTTGGAACCTCCTGACTCAGAATACTGCTACCTTCACACTGCCATAAGAATGCAGGTAGTTGAGAGCTGGCTTCTAGGCATGCTTCCCTGGGAGACCTGAGGACAGGGCAGAACCCTCCCGCATCCTGCCTGACTGTAGGCTTGGCTACTAACATCCTAATGTTAGTGGCTGAGAGGGGTTGCGGGAAAAGCATGTGTAAGCATTGGGCCTGAACTCCTGTGTATCTGAGTTGAATACAGCGATTTCCAATGGCCTTCTTCAATCAGAGTGTAGATAGTTTCCAACTCCCGTGTCAAAGTGGGTATCAGACTTCTGCCTCCACTGCATACACACTTCTGAGAGTTGAGCTTAAGGCCTGTACCTCCCCAACCAGCCTGCTGGTTCCTTTCACTTCTAAAAGGCCTAGGCTCGCTGTTTGACGGTAGTGTTGGGAGAGGTAATTGGAATCTCCCGGCACACAAGACTACTGCCTCCAAGCTCAATTCAGCGATTTCCTAGTAATTCCTGTGGTAGACTGGTGCTACATACTAAGTTGCATACGTGAGAAGGTAGCTGAACGCCTTGTCCAAAAGCATCTTTCTTCTGAGAGTTGAGCTCACTCTCAGTCCCTCACAGTTCCACACTGCCTGCAGAGTGAGTTTCGCAGGTCTTCACCAGACACGTTTGCCACAGGCTTCTGAGACCCAAGTTAACAATGCAGACCCGGAGGATATCTCCAGGTGCAGTAGAGTGGTAATCTTGGAACCTCCTGACTCAGAATACTGCTACCTTCACACTGCCATAAGAATGCAGGTAGTTGAGAGCTGGCTTCTAGGCATGCTTCCCTGGGAGAGCTGAGGACAGGGCAGAACCCTCCCGCATCCTGCCTGACTGTAGGCTTGGCTGCTAACATCCTAATGTTTGTGGCTGAGAGAGGTTGCGGGAAAAGCATGTGTAAGCATTGGGCCTGAACTCCTGTGTATCTGAGTTGAATACAGCGATTTCCAATGGCCTTCTTCAATCAGAGTGTAGCTAGTTTCCAACTCCCATGTCAAAGTGGGTAGCAGACTTCTGCCTCCCCTGCATACAAACTTCTGAGAGTTGAGCTTAAGGCCTGTACCTCCCCATCCAGCCTGCTGGTTCCTTTCACTTCTAAAAGGCCTAGGCTCGCTGTTTGACGGAAGTGTTGGGAAAGGTAATTGGAATCTCCCGGCACACAAGACTAGTGCCTCCAAGCTCAATCCAGCGATTTCCTAGTAATTCCTGTGGTAGATGGTGCTACATACTAAGTTCCATATGTGAGAAGGTGGGTGAACGCCTTGTCTAAAAGCATCTTACTTCTGAGAGTTGAGCTCACCCTCAGTCCCTCACAGTTCCACACTGCCTGCAGAGTGAGTTTCGCAGGTCTTCACCAGAGACGTTTGCCACAGGCTTCTGAGACGCAAGTTAACAATGCAGACCCGGAGGGTATCTCCAGGTGCAGTAGAGTGGTAATGTTGGAACCTCCTGACTCAGAATACTGCTACCTTCACACTGCCATAAGAATGCAGCTAGTTGAGAGCTGGCTTCTAGGCATGCTTCCTTGGGAGAGCTGAAGACAGGGCAGAACCCACCCGCATCCTGCCTGACTGTAGGCGTAGCTGCTAACATCCTAAGGTTAGTGGCTGAGAGAGGTTGCGGGAAAAGCATGTGTAAGCATTGGGCCTGAACTCCTGTGTATCTGAGTTGAATACAGCGATTTCCAATGGCCTTCTTCAATCAGAGAGTAGCTAGTTTCCAACTCCCATGTCAGAGTGGGTAGCAGACATCTGCCTCCCCTGCATACACTCTTCTGAGAGTTGAGCTTAAGGCCTGTACCTCCCCATCCAGCCTGCTGGTTCCTTTCACTTCTAAAAGGCCTAGGCTCGCTGTTTGACGGAAGTGTTGGGAGAGGTAATTGGAATCTCCAGGCACACAAGACTAGTGCCTCCAAGCTCAATCCAGCGATTTCCTAGTAATTCCTGTGGTAGACTGGTGCTACATACTAAGTTCCATACGATGGAAGGTAGTTGAACGCCTTGTCCAAAAGCATCTTACTTCTGAGAATTGAGCTCACCCTCAGTCCCTCACAGTTCCACACTGCCTGCAGAGTGAGTTTCGCAGGTCTTCACCAGAGACGTTTGCCACAGGCTTCTGAGACGCAAGTTAACAATGCAGACCCAGAGGGTATCTCCAGGTGCAGTAGAGTGGTAATCTTGGAACCTCCTGACTCAGAATACTGCTACCTTCACACTGCCGTAAGAATGCAGCTAGTTGAGAGCTGGCTTCTAGGCATGCTTCCCTGGGAGAGCTGAGGACAGGGCAGAACCCTCCCGCATCCTGCCTGACTGTATGCTTGGCTGCTAACATCCTAATGTTAGTGGCTGAGAGAGGTTGGGGGAAAAGCATGTGTAAACATTGGGCCTGAACTCCTGTGTATCTGAGTTGAATACAGCGATTTCCAATGGCCTTCTTCAATCAGAGTGTAGCTAGTTTCCAACTCCCATGTCAACGTGGGTAGCAGACTTCTGCCTCCCCTGCATACACACTTCTGAGAGTTGAGCTTAAGGCCTGTACCTCCCCATCCAGCCTGCTGGTTCCTTTCACTTCTAAAAGGCCTAGGCTCGCTGTTTGACGGAAGTGTTGGGAGAGGTAATTGGAATCTCCCGGCACACAAGACTAGTGCCTCCAAGCTCAATCCAGCGATTTCCTAGTAATTCCTGTGGTAGACTGGTGCTACATACTATGTTGCATACGTGAGAAGGTAGCTGAACGCCTTGTCCAAAAGCATCTTACTTCTGAGAGTTGAGCTCACTCTCAGTCCCTCACAGTTCCACACTGCCTGCAGAGTGAGTTTCGCAGGTCTTCACCAGAGACGTTTGCCACCGGCTTCTGAGACGCAAGTTAACAATGCAGACCCGGAGGGTATCTCCAGGTGCAGTAGAGTGGTAATCTTGGAACCTCCTGACTCAGAATACTGCTACCTTCACACTGCCGTAATAATGCAGCTAGTTGAGAGCTGGCTTCTAGGCATGCTTCCCTGGGAGAGCTGAGGACAGGGCAGAACCCTCCCGCATCCTGCCTGACTGTAGGCTTGGCTGCTAACATCCGAATGTTAGTGGCTGAGAGAGGTTGCGGGAAAAGCATGTGTAAGCATTGGGCCTGAACTCCTGTGTGTCTGAGTTGAATACAGCGATTTCCAATGGCCTTCCTCAATCAGAGAGTAGCTAGTTTCCAACTCCCATGTCAGAGTGGGTAGCAGACATCTGCCTCCCCTACATACACACTTCTGAGAGTTGAGCTTAAGGCCTGTACCTCCCCATCCAGCCTGCTGGTTCCTTTCACTTCTAAAAGGCCTTGGCTCGCTGTTTGACGGAAGTGTTGGGAGAGGTAATTGGAATCTCCCGGCACACAAGACTAGTGCCTCCAAGCTCAATCCAGCGATTTCCTAGTAATTCCTGTGGTAGATGGTGCTACATACTAAGTTCCATACGATGGAAGGTAGTTGAACGCCTTGTCCAAAAGCATCTTACTTCTGAGAGTTGAGCTCACCCTCAGTCCCTCACAGTTCCACACTGCCTGCAGATTGAGTTTCGCAGGTCTTCACCAGACACGTTTGCCACAGGCTTCTGAGACGCAAGTTAACAATGCAGACCCGGAGGGTTTCGCCAGGTGCAGTCGAGTGGTAATCTTGGAACCTCCTGACTCAGAATACTGCTACCTTCACACTGCCATAAGAATGCAGCTAGTTGAGAGCTGGCTTCTAGGCATGCTTCCCTCGGAGTGCTGAGGACAGGGCAGAACCCTCCCGCATCCTGCCTGACTGTAGGCGTAGCTGCTAACATCCTAATGTTAGTGGCTGAGAGAGGTTGGGGGAAAAGCTTGTGTAAGCAATGGGCCTGAACTCCCGTGTATCTGAGTTGAATACAGCGATTTCCAATGGCCTACTTCAATCAGACTGTAGCTAGGTTCCAACTCCCATGTCAGAGTGGGTAGCAGACATCTGCCTCCCATACATACACACTTCTGAGAGTTGAGCTTAAGGCCTGTACCTACCCATCCAGCCTGCTGGTTCCTTTCACTTCTAAAAGGCCTAGGCTCGCTGTTTGACGGAAGTGTTGGGAGAGGTAATTGGAATCTCCCGGCACACAAGACTAGTGCCTCCAAGCTGAATCCAGCGATTTCCTAGTAATTCCTGTGGTAGATGGTGCTACATACTAAGTTCCATATGTGAGAAGGTGGGTGAACGCCTTGTCCAAAAGCATCTTACTTCTGAGAGTTGAGCTCACTCTCAGTCCCTCACAGTTCCACACTGCCTGCAGAGTGAGTTTCGCAGGTCTTCACCAGAGACGTTTGCCACAGGCTTCTGAGACGCAAGTTAACAATGCAGACCCGGAGGGTATCTCCAGGTGCAGTAGAGTGGTAATGTTGGAACCTCCTGACTCAGAATACTGCTACCTTCACACTGCCGTAAGAATGCAGCTAGTTGAGAGCTGGCTTCTAGGCATGCTTCCCTGGGAGAGCTGAGGACAGGGCAGAACCCTCCCGCATCCTGCCTGACTGTAGGCTTGGCTACTAACATCCTAATGTTAGTGGCTGAGAGGGGTTGCGGGAAAAGCATGTGTAAGCATTGGGCCTGAACTCCTGTGTATCTGAGTTGAATACAGCGATTTCCAATGGCCTTCTTCAATCAGAGTGTAGATAGTTTCCAACTCCCGTGTCAAAGTGGGTATCAGACTTCTGCCTCCACTGCATACACACTTCTGAGAGTTGAGCTTAAGGCCTGTACCTCCCCAACCAGCCTGCTGGTTCCTTTCACTTCTAAAAGGCCTAGGCTCGCTGTTTGACGGTAGTGTTGGGAGAGGTAATTGGAATCTCCCGGCACACAAGACTACTGCCTCCAAGCTCAATTCAGCGATTTCCTAGTAATTCCTGTGGTAGACTGGTGCTACATACTAAGTTGCATACGTGAGAAGGTAGCTGAACGCCTTGTCCAAAAGCATCTTTCTTCTGAGAGTTGAGCTCACTCTCAGTCCCTCACAGTTCCACACTGCCTGCAGAGTGAGTTTCGCAGGTCTTCACCAGACACGTTTGCCACAGGCTTCTGAGACCCAAGTTAACAATGCAGACCCGGAGGATATCTCCAGGTGCAGTAGAGTGGTAATCTTGGAACCTCCTGACTCAGAATACTGCTACCTTCACACTGCCATAAGAATGCAGGTAGTTGAGAGCTGGCTTCTAGGCATGCTTCCCTGGGAGAGCTGAGGACAGGGCAGAACCCTCCCGCATCCTGCCTGACTGTAGGCTTGGCTGCTAACATCCTAATGTTTGTGGCTGAGAGAGGTTGCGGGAAAAGCATGTGTAAGCATTGGGCCTGAACTCCTGTGTATCTGAGTTGAATACAGCGATTTCCAATGGCCTTCTTCAATCAGAGTGTAGCTAGTTTCCAACTCCCATGTCAAAGTGGGTAGCAGACTTCTGCCTCCCCTGCATACAAACTTCTGAGAGTTGAGCTTAAGGCCTGTACCTCCCCATCCAGCCTGCTGGTTCCTTTCACTTCTAAAAGGCCTAGGCTCGCTGTTTGACGGAAGTGTTGGGAAAGGTAATTGGAATCTCCCGGCACACAAGACTAGTGCCTCCAAGCTCAATCCAGCGATTTCCTAGTAATTCCTGTGGTAGATGGTGCTACATACTAAGTTCCATATGTGAGAAGGTGGGTGAACGCCTTGTCTAAAAGCATCTTACTTCTGAGAGTTGAGCTCACCCTCAGTCCCTCACAGTTCCACACTGCCTGCAGAGTGAGTTTCGCAGGTCTTCACCAGAGACGTTTGCCACAGGCTTCTGAGACGCAAGTTAACAATGCAGACCCGGAGGGTATCTCCAGGTGCAGTAGAGTGGTAATGTTGGAACCTCCTGACTCAGAATACTGCTACCTTCACACTGCCATAAGAATGCAGCTAGTTGAGAGCTGGCTTCTAGGCATGCTTCCTTGGGAGAGCTGAAGACAGGGCAGAACCCACCCGCATCCTGCCTGACTGTAGGCGTAGCTGCTAACATCCTAAGGTTAGTGGCTGAGAGAGGTTGCGGGAAAAGCATGTGTAAGCATTGGGCCTGAACTCCTGTGTATCTGAGTTGAATACAGCGATTTCCAATGGCCTTCTTCAATCAGAGAGTAGCTAGTTTCCAACTCCCATGTCAGAGTGGGTAGCAGACATCTGCCTCCCCTGCATACACTCTTCTGAGAGTTGAGCTTAAGGCCTGTACCTCCCCATCCAGCCTGCTGGTTCCTTTCACTTCTAAAAGGCCTAGGCTCGCTGTTTGACGGAAGTGTTGGGAGAGGTAATTGGAATCTCCAGGCACACAAGACTAGTGCCTCCAAGCTCAATCCAGCGATTTCCTAGTAATTCCTGTGGTAGACTGGTGCTACATACTAAGTTCCATACGATGGAAGGTAGTTGAACGCCTTGTCCAAAAGCATCTTACTTCTGAGAATTGAGCTCACCCTCAGTCCCTCACAGTTCCACACTGCCTGCAGAGTGAGTTTCGCAGGTCTTCACCAGAGACGTTTGCCACAGGCTTCTGAGACGCAAGTTAACAATGCAGACCCAGAGGGTATCTCCAGGTGCAGTAGAGTGGTAATCTTGGAACCTCCTGACTCAGAATACTGCTACCTTCACACTGCCGTAAGAATGCAGCTAGTTGAGAGCTGGCTTCTAGGCATGCTTCCCTGGGAGAGCTGAGGACAGGGCAGAACCCTCCCGCATCCTGCCTGACTGTATGCTTGGCTGCTAACATCCTAATGTTAGTGGCTGAGAGAGGTTGGGGGAAAAGCATGTGTAAACATTGGGCCTGAACTCCTGTGTATCTGAGTTGAATACAGCGATTTCCAATGGCCTTCTTCAATCAGAGTGTAGCTAGTTTCCAACTCCCATGTCAACGTGGGTAGCAGACTTCTGCCTCCCCTGCATACACACTTCTGAGAGTTGAGCTTAAGGCCTGTACCTCCCCATCCAGCCTGCTGGTTCCTTTCACTTCTAAAAGGCCTAGGCTCGCTGTTTGACGGAAGTGTTGGGAGAGGTAATTGGAATCTCCCGGCACACAAGACTAGTGCCTCCAAGCTCAATCCAGCGATTTCCTAGTAATTCCTGTGGTAGACTGGTGCTACATACTATGTTGCATACGTGAGAAGGTAGCTGAACGCCTTGTCCAAAAGCATCTTACTTCTGAGAGTTGAGCTCACTCTCAGTCCCTCACAGTTCCACACTGCCTGCAGAGTGAGTTTCGCAGGTCTTCACCAGAGACGTTTGCCACCGGCTTCTGAGACGCAAGTTAACAATGCAGACCCGGAGGGTATCTCCAGGTGCAGTAGAGTGGTAATCTTGGAACCTCCTGACTCAGAATACTGCTACCTTCACACTGCCGTAATAATGCAGCTAGTTGAGAGCTGGCTTCTAGGCATGCTTCCCTGGGAGAGCTGAGGACAGGGCAGAACCCTCCCGCATCCTGCCTGACTGTAGGCTTGGCTGCTAACATCCGAATGTTAGTGGCTGAGAGAGGTTGCGGGAAAAGCATGTGTAAGCATTGGGCCTGAACTCCTGTGTGTCTGAGTTGAATACAGCGATTTCCAATGGCCTTCCTCAATCAGAGAGTAGCTAGTTTCCAACTCCCATGTCAGAGTGGGTAGCAGACATCTGCCTCCCCTACATACACACTTCTGAGAGTTGAGCTTAAGGCCTGTACCTCCCCATCCAGCCTGCTGGTTCCTTTCACTTCTAAAAGGCCTTGGCTCGCTGTTTGACGGAAGTGTTGGGAGAGGTAATTGGAATCTCCCGGCACACAAGACTAGTGCCTCCAAGCTCAATCCAGCGATTTCCTAGTAATTCCTGTGGTAGATGGTGCTACATACTAAGTTCCATACGATGGAAGGTAGTTGAACGCCTTGTCCAAAAGCATCTTACTTCTGAGAGTTGAGCTCACCCTCAGTCCCTCACAGTTCCACACTGCCTGCAGATTGAGTTTCGCAGGTCTTCACCAGACACGTTTGCCACAGGCTTCTGAGACGCAAGTTAACAATGCAGACCCGGAGGGTTTCGCCAGGTGCAGTCGAGTGGTAATCTTGGAACCTCCTGACTCAGAATACTGCTACCTTCACACTGCCATAAGAATGCAGCTAGTTGAGAGCTGGCTTCTAGGCATGCTTCCCTCGGAGTGCTGAGGACAGGGCAGAACCCTCCCGCATCCTGCCTGACTGTAGGCGTAGCTGCTAACATCCTAATGTTAGTGGCTGAGAGAGGTTGGGGGAAAAGCTTGTGTAAGCAATGGGCCTGAACTCCCGTGTATCTGAGTTGAATACAGCGATTTCCAATGGCCTACTTCAATCAGACTGTAGCTAGGTTCCAACTCCCATGTCAGAGTGGGTAGCAGACATCTGCCTCCCATACATACACACTTCTGAGAGTTGAGCTTAAGGCCTGTACCTACCCATCCAGCCTGCTGGTTCCTTTCACTTCTAAAAGGCCTAGGCTCGCTGTTTGACGGAAGTGTTGGGAGAGGTAATTGGAATCTCCCGGCACACAAGACTAGTGCCTCCAAGCTGAATCCAGCGATTTCCTAGTAATTCCTGTGGTAGATGGTGCTACATACTAAGTTCCATATGTGAGAAGGTGGGTGAACGCCTTGTCCAAAAGCATCTTACTTCTGAGAGTTGAGCTCACTCTCAGTCCCTCACAGTTCCACACTGCCTGCAGAGTGAGTTTCGCAGGTCTTCACCAGAGACGTTTGCCACAGGCTTCTGAGACGCAAGTTAACAATGCAGACCCGGAGGGTATCTCCAGGTGCAGTAGAGTGGTAATGTTGGAACCTCCTGACTCAGAATACTGCTACCTTCACACTGCCGTAAGAATGCAGCTAGTTGAGAGCTGGCTTCTAGGCATGCTTCCCTGGGAGAGCTGAGGACAGGGCAGAACCCTCCCGCATCCTGCCTGACTGTAGGCGTAGCTGCTAACATCCTAAGGTTAGTGGCTGAGAGAGGTTGCGGGAAAAGCATGTGTAAGCATTGGGCCTGAACTCCTGTGTATCTGAGTTGAATACAGCGATTTCCAATGGCCTTCTTCAATCAGAGAGTAGCTAGTTTCCAACTCCCATGTCAGAGTGGGTAGCAGACATCTGCCTCCCCTGCATACACACTTCTGAGAGTTGAGCTTAAGGCCTGTACCTCCCCATCCAGCCTGCTGGTTCCTTTCACTTCTAAAAGGCCTAGGCTCGCTGTTTGACGGAAGTGTTGGGAGAGGTAATTGGAATCTCCCGGCACACAAGACTAGTGCCTCCAAGCTCAATCCAGCGATTTCCTAGTAATTCCTGTGGTAGACTGGTGCTACATACAAAGTTCCATACGATGGAAGGTAGTTGAACGCCTTGTCCAAAAGCATCTTACTTCTGAGAGTTGAGCTCACCCTCAGTCCCTCACAGTTCCACACTGCCTGCAGAGTGAGTTTCGCAGGTCTTCACCAGACACGTTTGCCACAGGCTTCTGAGACACAAGTTAACAATGCAGACCCGGAGGGTTTCGCCAGGTGCAGTCGAGTGGTAATCTTGGAACCTCCTGACTCAGAATAGTGCTACCTTCACACTGCCATAAGAATGCAGCTAGTTGAGAGCTGGCTTCTAGGCATGCTTCCCTGGGAGAGCTGAGGACAGGGCAGAACCCTCCCGCATCCTGCCTGACTGTAGACGTAGCTGCTAACATCCTAATGTTAGTGGCTGAGAGAGGTTGGGGGAAAAGCTTGTGTAAGCAATGGGCCTGAACTCCCGTGTATCTGAGTTGAATACAGCGATTTCCAATGGCCTACTTCAATCATACTGTAGCTAGGTTCCAACTCCCATGTCAGAGTGGGTAGCAGACATCTGCCTCCCATACATACACACTTCTGAGAGTTGAGCTGACGGCCTGTACCTCCACATCCAGCCTGCTGGTACCCTTCGCTTCTAAAAGGCCTAGGCTCGCTGTTTGACGGAAGTGTTGGGAGAGGTAATTGGAATCTCCCGGCACACAAGACTAGTGCCTCCAAGCTCAATCCAGCGATTTCCTAGTAATTCCTGTGGTAGACTGCTGCTACATACTAAGTTGCATACGTGAGAAGGTAGCTGAACGCCTTGTCCAAAAGCATCTTACTTCTGAGAGTTGAGCTCACTCTCAGTCCCTCACAGTTCCACACTGCCTGCAGAGTGAGTTTCGCAGGTCTTCACCAGACACGTTTGCCACAGGCTTCTGAGACGCAAGTTAACAATGCAGACCCGGAGGGTATCTCCAGGTGCAGTAGAGTGGTAATCTTGGAACCTCCTGACTCAGAATACTGCTACCTTCACACTGCCATAAGAATGCAGCTAGTTGAGAGCTGGCTTCTAGGCATGCTTCCCTGGGAGTGCTGAGGACAGGGCAGAACCCTCCCTCATCCTGCCTGACTGTAGGCGTAGCTGCTAACATCCTAATGTTAGTGGCTGAGAGAGGTTGCGGTAATAGCATGTGTAAGCATTGGGCCTGAACTCCTGTGTATCTGAGTTGAATACAGCGATTTCCAATGGCCTACTTCAATCAGACTGTAGCTAGGTTCCAACTCCCATGGCAGAGTGGGTAGCAGACATCTGCCTCCCATGCATACACACTTCTGAGAGTTGAGCTGATGGCCTGTACCTCCACATCCAGCCTGCTGGTATCCTTCGCTTCTAAAAGGCCTAGGCTCGCTGTTTCACGGAAGTGTAGGGAGAGGTAATTGGAATATCCCGGCACACAAGACTAGTGCCTCCAAGCTCAATCCAGCGATTTACTAGTAATTCCTGTGGTAGACTGGTGCTACATACTAAGTTGCATACGTGAGAAGGTAGCTGAACGCCTTGTCCAAAAGCATCTTACTTCTGAGAGTTGAGCTCACTCTCAGTCCCTCACAGTTCCACACTGCCTGCAGAGTGAGTTTCGCAGGTCTTCACCAGAGATTTTTTCCACCGGCTTCTGAGACGCAAGTTAACAATGCAGACCCGGAGGGTATCTCCAGGTGCAGTAGAGTGGTAATCTTGGAACCTCCTGACTCAGAATACTGCTACCTTCACACTGCCATAAGAATGCAGCTAGTTGAGAGCTGGCTTCTAGGCATGCTTCCCTGGGAGAGCTGGGGACAGGGCAGAACCCTCCCGCATCCTGCCTGACTGTAAGCTTGGCTGCTAACATCCTAATGTTAGTGGCTGAGAGAGGTTGCGGGAAAAGCATGTGTAAGCATTGGGCCTGAACTCCTGTGTATCTGAGTTGAATACAGCGATTTCCAATGGCCTTCTTCAATCAGAGTGTAGCTCGTTTCCAACTCCCATGTCAAAGTGGGTAGCAGACTTCTGCCTCCCCTGCATACACACTTCTGAGAGTTGAGCTTAAGGCCTGTACCTCCCCATCCAGCCTGCTGGTTCCTTTCACTTCTAAAAGGCCTAGGCTCGCTGTTTGACGGAAGTGTTGGGAGAGGTAATTGGAATCTCCCGGCACACAAGACTAGTGCCTCCAAGCTCAATCCAGCGATTTCCTAGGAATTCCTGTGGTAGACTGGTGCTACATACAAAGTTCCATACGATGGAAGGTAGTTGAACGCCTTGTCCAAAAGCATCTTACTTCTGAGAGTTGAGCTCACCCTCAGTCCCTCACAGTTCCACACTGCCTGCAGAGTGAGTTTCGCAGGTCTTCACCAGACACGTTTGCCACAGGCTTCTGAGACACAAGTTAACAATGCAGACCCGGAGGGTTTCGCCAGGTGCAGTCGAGTGGTAATCTTGGAACCTCCTGACTCAGAATAGTGCTACCTTCACACTGCCATAAGAATGCAGCTAGTTGAGAGCTGGCTTCTAGGCATGCTTCCCTGGGAGAGCTGAGGACAGGGCAGAACCCTCCCGCATCCTGCCTGACTGTAGACGTAGCTGCTAACATCCTAATGTTAGTGGCTGAGAGAGGTTGGGGGAAAAGCTTGTGTAAGCAATGGGCCTGAACTCCCGTGTATCTGAGTTGAATACAGCGATTTCCAATGGCCTACTTCAATCATACTGTAGCTAGGTTCCAACTCCCATGTCAGAGTGGGTAGCAGACATCTGCCTCCCATACATACACACTTCTGAGAGTTGAGCTGACGGCCTGTACCTCCACATCCAGCCTGCTGGTACCCTTCGCTTCTAAAAGGCCTAGGCTCGCTGTTTGACGGAAGTGTTGGGAGAGGTAATTGGAATCTCCCGGCACACAAGACTAGTGCCTCCAAGCTCAATCCAGCGATTTCCTAGTAATTCCTGTGGTAGACTGCTGCTACATACTAAGTTGCATACGTGAGAAGGTAGCTGAACGCCTTGTCCAAAAGCATCTTACTTCTGAGAGTTGAGCTCACTCTCAGTCCCTCACAGTTCCACACTGCCTGCAGAGTGAGTTTCGCAGGTCTTCACCAGACACGTTTGCCACAGGCTTCTGAGACGCAAGTTAACAATGCAGACCCGGAGGGTATCTCCAGGTGCAGTAGAGTGGTAATCTTGGAACCTCCTGACTCAGAATACTGCTACCTTCACACTGCCATAAGAATGCAGGTAGTTGAGAGCTGGCTTCTAGGCATGCTTCCCTGGGAGTGCTGAGGACAGGGCAGAACCCTCCCTCATCCTGCCTGACTGTAGGCGTAGCTGCTAACATCCTAATGTTAGTGGCTGAGAGAGGTTGCGGTAATAGCATGTGTAAGCATTGGGCCTGAACTCCTGTGTATCTGAGTTGAATACAGCGATTTCCAATGGCCTACTTCAATCAGACTGTAGCTAGGTTCCAACTCCCATGGCAGAGTGGGTAGCAGACATCTGCCTCCCATGCATACACACTTCTGAGAGTTGAGCTGATGGCCTGTACCTCCACATCCAGCCTGCTGGTATCCTTCGCTTCTAAAAGGCCTAGGCTCGCTGTTTGACGGAAGTGTAGGGAGAGGTAATTGGAATATCCCGGCACACAAGACTAGTGCCTCCAAGCTCAATCCAGCGATTTACTAGTAATTCCTGTGGTAGACTGGTGCTACATACTAAGTTGCATACGTGAGAAGGTAGCTGAACGCCTTGTCCAAAAGCATCTTACTTCTGAGAGTTGAGCTCACTCTCAGTCCCTCACAGTTCCACACTGCCTGCAGAGTGAGTTTCGCAGGTCTTCACCAGAGATTTTTTCCACCGGCTTCTGAGACGCAAGTTAACAATGCAGACCCGGAGGGTATCTCCAGGTGCAGTAGAGTGGTAATCTTGGAACCTCCTGACTCAGAATACTGCTACCTTCACACTGCCATAAGAATGCAGCTAGTTGAGAGCTGGCTTCTAGGCATGCTTCCCTGGGAGAGCTGGGGACAGGGCAGAACCCTCCCGCATCCTGCCTGACTGTAAGCTTGGCTGCTAACATCCTAATGTTAGTGGCTGAGAGAGGTTGCGGGAAAAGTATGTGTAAGCATTGGGCCTGAACTCCTGTGTATCTGAGTTGAATACAGCGATTTCCAATGGCCTTCTTCAATCAGAGTGTAGCTCGTTTCCAACTCCCATGTCAAAGTGGGTAGCAGACTTCTGCCTCCCCTGCATACACACTTCTGAGAGTTGAGCTTAAGGCCTGTACCTCCCCATCCAGCCTGCTGGTTCCTTTCACTTCTAAAAGGCCTAGGCTCGCTGTTTGACGGAAGTGTTGGGAGAGGTAATTGGAATCTCCCGGCACACAAGACTAGTGCCTCCAAGCTCAATCCAGCGATTTCCTAGGAATTCCTGTGGTAGACTGGTGCTACATACTAAGTTGCATACGTTAGAAGGTAGCTGAACGCCTTGTCCAAAAGCATCTTACTTCTGAGAGTTGAGCTCACTCTCAGTCCCTCACAGTTCCACACTGCCTGCAGAGTGAGTTTCGCAGGTCTTCACCAGTGACGTTTGCCACAGGCTTCTGAGACGCAAGTTAACAATGCAGACCCGGATGGTATCTCCAGGTGCAGTAGATTGGTAATCTTGGAACCTCCTGACTCAGAATACTGCTACCTTCACACTGCCGTAAGAATGCAGCTAGTTGAGAGCTGGCTTCTAAGCATGCTTCCCTGGGAGAGCTGAGGACAGGGCAGAACCCTCCCGCATTCTGCCTGATTGTAGGCGTAGCTGCTAACATCCTAATGTTAGTGGCTGAGAGAGGTTGGGGGAAAAGCATGTGTAAGCAATGGGCCTGAACTCCCGTGTATCTGAGTTGAATACAGCGATTTCCAATGGCCTACTTCAATCAGACTGTAGCTAGGTTCCAACTCCCATGTCAGAGTGGGTAGCAGACATCTGCCTCCCATACATACACACTTCTGAGAGTTGAGCTGACGGCCTGTACATCCACATCCAGCCTGCTGGTACCCTTCGCTTCTAAAAGGCCTAGGCTCGCTGTTTGACGGTAGTGTTGGGAGAGGTAATTGGAATCTCCCGGCACACAAGACTAGTGCCTCCAAGCTCAATCCAGCGATTTCCTAGTAATTCCTGTGGTGGACTGCTGCTACATACTAAGTTGCATACGTGAGAAGGTAGCTGAACGCCTTGTCCAAAAGCATCTTACTTCTGAGAGTTGAGCTCACCCTCAGTCCCTCACAGTTCCACACTGCCTGCAGAGTGAGTTTCGCAGGTCTTCACCAGACACGTTTGCCACAGGCTTCTGAGACGCAAGTTAACAATGCAGACCCGGAGGGTATCTCCAGGTGCAGTAGAGTGGTAATCTTGGAACCTCCTGACTCAGAATACTGCTACATTCACACTGCCATAAGAATGCAGCTAGTTGAGAGCTGGCTTCTAGGCATGCTTCCCTGGGAGAGCTGAGGACAGGGCAGAACCCTCCCGCATTCTGCCTGACTGTAGGCGTAGCTGCTAACATCCTAATGTTAGTGGCTGAGAGAGGTTGGGGGAAAAGCATGTGTAAGCAATGGGCCTGAACTCCCGTGTATCTGAGTTGAATACAGCGATTTCCAATGGCCTACTTCAATCAGACTGTAGCTAGGTTCCAACTCCCATGTCAGAGGGGGTAGCAGACATCTGCCTCCCATACATACACACTTCTGAGAGTTGAGGTGACGGCCTGTACCTCCACATCCAGCCTGCTGGTACTCTTCGCTTCTAAAAGGCCTAGGCTCACTGTTTGACGGTAGTGTTGGGAGAGGTAATTGGAATCTCCCGGCACACAAGACTAGTGCCTCCAAGCTCAATCCAGCGATTTCCTAGTAATTCCTGTGGTAGACTGCTGCTACATACTAAGTTGCATACGTGAGAAGGTAGCTGAACGCCTTGTCCAAAAGCATCTTACTTCTGAGAGTTGAGCTCACTTTCAGTCCCTCACAGTTCCACACTGCCTGCAGAGTGAGTTTCGCAGGTCTTCACCAGAGACGTTTGCCACCGGCTTCTGAGACGCAAGTTAACAATGCAGACACGGAGGGTATCTCCAGGTGCAGTAGAGTGGTAATCTTGGAACCTCCTGACTCAGAATACTGCTACCTTCACACTGCCATAAGAATGCAGCTAGTTGAGAGCTGGCTTCTAGGCATGCTTCCCTGGGAGTGCTGAGGACAGGGCAGAACCCTCCCGCATCCTGCCTGACTGTAGGCTTGCCTGCTAACATCCTAATGTTAGTGGCTGAGAGGGGTTGCGGGAAAAGCATGTGTAAGTATTGGGGCTGAACTCCTGTGTATCTGAGTTGAATACAGCGATTTCCAATGGCCTTCTTCAATCAGAGTGTAGCTAGTTTCCAACTCCCGTGTCAAAGTGGGTATCAGACTTCTGCCTCCACTGCATACACACTTCTGAGAGTTGAGCTTAAGGCCTGTACCTCCCCATCCAGCCTGCTGGTTCCTTTCACTTCTAAAAGGCCTAGGCTCTCTGTTTGACGGAAGTGTTGGGAGAGGTAATTGGAATCTCCCGGCACGCAAGACTAGTGCCTCCAAGCTCAATCCAGCGATTTCCTAGTAATTCCTGTGGTAGATGGTGCTACATACTAAGTTCCATACGTGAGAAGGTGGGTGAACGCCTTGTCTAAAAGCATCTTACTTCTGAGAGTTGAGCTCACCCTCAGTCCCTCACAGTTCCACACTGCCTGCAGAGTGAGTTTCGCAGGTCTTCACCAGAGACGTTTGCCACAGGCTTCTGAGACGCAAGTTAACAATGCAGACCCGGAGGGTATCTCCAGGTGCAGTAGAGTGGTAATCTTGGAACCTCCTGACTCAGAATACTGCTACCTTCACACTGCCATAAGAATGCAGCTAGTTGAGAGCTGGCTTCTAGGCATGCTTCCTTGGGAGAGCTGAAGACAGGGCAGAACCCACCTGCATCCTGCCTGACTGTAGGCGTAGCTGAAAACATCCTAAGGTTAGTGGCTGAGAGAGGTTGCGGGAAAAGCATGTGTAAGCATTGGGCCTGAACTCCTGTGTATCTGAGTTGAATACAGCGATTTCCAATGGCCTTCTTCAATCAGAGAGTAGCTAGTTTCCAACTCCCATGTCAGAGTGGGTAGCAGACATCTGCCTCCCCTGCATACACACTTCTGAGAGTTGAGCTTAAGGCCTGTACCTCCCCATCCAGCCTGCTGGTTCCTTTCACTTCTAAAAGGCCTAGGCTCGCTGTTTGACGGAAGTGTTGGGAGACGTAATTGGAATCTCCCGGCACACAAGACTAGTGCCTCCAAGCTCAATCCAGCGATTTCCTAGTAATTCCTGTGGTAGACTGGTGCTACATACTAAGTTGCATACGTGAGAAGGTAGCTGAACGCCTTGTCCAAAAGCATCTTACTTCTGAGAGTTGAGCTCACTCTCAGTCCCTCACAGTTCCACACTGCCTGCAGAGTGAGTTTCGCAGGTCTTCACCAGAGACGTTTGCCACAGGCTTCTGAGACGCAAGTTAACAATGCAGACCCGGAGGGTATCTCCAGGTGCAGTAGAGTGGTAATCTTGAAACCTCCTGACTCAGAATACTGCTACCTTCACACTGCCGTAAGAATGCAGCTAGTTGAGAGCTGGCTTCTAGGCATGCTTCCCTGGGAGAGCTGAGGACAGGGCAGAACCCTACCGCATCCTGCCTGACTGTAGGCGTAGCTGCTAACATCCTAAGGTTAGTGGCTGAGAGAGGTTGCGGGAAAAGCATGTGTAACATTGGGCCTGAACTCCTGTGTATCTGAGTTGAATACAGCGATTTCCAATGGCCTTCTTCAATCAGAGAGTAGCTAGTTTCCAACTCCCATGTCAGAGTGGGTAGCAGACATCTGCCTCCCCTGCATACACACTTCTGAGAGTTGAGCTTAAGGCCTGTACCTCCCCATCCAGCCTGCTGGTTCCTTTCACTTCTAAAAGGCCTAGGCTCGCTGTTTGACGGAAGTGTTGGGAGAGGTAATTGGAATCTCCCGGCACACAAGACTAG
Source organism: Canis aureus (assembly GCF_053574225.1). NCBI lineage: Eukaryota > Metazoa > Chordata > Mammalia > Carnivora > Canidae > Canis > Canis aureus. The sequence continues at coordinate 275,113 of NC_135619.1, forward strand.
TGCCTCCAAGCTCAATCCAGCGATTTCCTAGTAATTCCTGTGGTAGACTGGTGCTACATACAAAGTTCCATACGATGGAAGGTAGTTGAACGCCTTGTCCAAAAGCATCTTACTTCTGAGAGTTGAGCTCACCCTCAGTCCCTCACAGTTCCACACTGCCTGCAGAGTGAGTTTCGCAGGTCTTCACCAGACACGTTTGCCACAGGCTTCTGAGACACAAGTTAACAATGCAGACCCGGAGGGTTTCGCCAGGTGCAGTCGAGTGGTAATCTTGGAACCTCCTGACTCAGAATACTGCTACCTTCACACTGCCATAAGAATGCAGCTAGTTGAGAGCTGGCTTCTAGGCATGCTTCCCTGGGAGAGCTGAGGACAGGGCAGAACCCTCCCGCATCCTGCCTGACTGTAGACGTAGCTGCTAACATCCTAATGTTAGTGGCTGAGAGAGGTTGGGGGAAAAGCTTGTGTAAGCAATGGGCCTGAACTCCCGTGTATCTGAGTTGAATACAGCGATTTCCAATGGCCTACTTCAATCATACTGTAGCTAGGTTCCAACTCCCATGTCAGAGTGGGTAGCAGACATCTGCCTCCCATACATACACACTTCTGAGAGTTGAGCTGACGGCCTGTACCTCCACATCCAGCCTGCTGGTACCCTTCGCTTCTAAAAGGCCTAGGCTCGCTGTTTGACGGAAGTGTTGGGAGAGGTAATTGGAATCTCCCGGCACACAAGACTAGTGCCTCCAAGCTCAATCCAGCGATTTCCTAGTAATTCCTGTGGTAGACTGCTGCTACATACTAAGTTGCATACGTGAGAAGGTAGCTGAACGCCTTGTCCAAAAGCATCTTACTTCTGAGAGTTGAGCTCACTCTCAGTCCCTCACAGTTCCACACTGCCTGCAGAGTGAGTTTCGCAGGTCTTCACCAGACACGTTTGCCACAGGCTTCTGAGACGCAAGTTAACAATGCAGACCCGGAGGGTATCTCCAGGTGCAGTAGAGTGGTAATCTTGGAACCTCCTGACTCAGAATACTGCTACCTTCACACTGCCATAAGAATGCAGCTAGTTGAGAGCTGGCTTCTAGGCATGCTTCCCTGGGAGTGCTGAGGACAGGGCAGAACCCTCCCTCATCCTGCCTGACTGTAGACGTAGCTGCTAACATCCTAATGTTAGTGGCTGAGAGAGGTTGCGGTAATAGCATGTGTAAGCATTGGGCCTGAACTCCTGTGTATCTGAGTTGAATACAGCGATTTCCAATGGCCTACTTCAATCAGACTGTAGCTAGGTTCCAACTCCCATGGCAGAGTGGGTAGCAGACATCTGCCTCCCATGCATACACACTTCTGAGAGTTGAGCTGATGGCCTGTACCTCCACATCCAGCCTGCTGGTATCCTTCGCTTCTAAAAGGCCTAGGCTCGCTGTTTGACGGAAGTGTAGGGAGAGGTAATTGGAATATCCCGGCACACAAGACTAGTGCCTCCAAGCTCAATCCAGCGATTTACTAGTAATTCCTGTGGTAGACTGGTGCTACATACTAAGTTGCATACGTGAGAAGGTAGCTGAACGCCTTGTCCAAAAGCATCTTACTTCTGAGAGTTGAGCTCACTCTCAGTCCCTCACAGTTCCACACTGCCTGCAGAGTGAGTTTCGCAGGTCTTCACCAGAGATTTTTTCCACCGGCTTCTGAGACGCAAGTTAACAATGCAGACCCGGAGGGTATCTCCAGGTGCAGTAGAGTGGTAATCTTGGAACCTCCTGACTCAGAATACTGCTACCTTCACACTGCCATAAGAATGCAGCTAGTTGAGAGCTGGCTTCTAGGCATGCTTCCCTGGGAGAGCTGGGGACAGGGCAGAACCCTCCCGCATCCTGCCTGACTGTAAGCTTGGCTGCTAACATCCTAATGTTAGTGGCTGAGAGAGGTTGCGGGAAAAGCATGTGTAAGCATTGGGCCTGAACTCCTGTGTATCTGAGTTGAATACAGCGATTTCCAATGGCCTTCTTCAATCAGAGTGTAGCTAGTTTCCAACTCCCATGTCAAAGTGGGTAGCAGACTTCTGCCTCCCCTGCATACACACTTCTGAGAGTTGAGCTTAAGGCCTGTACCTCCCCATCCAGCCTGCTGGTTCCTTTCACTTCTAAAAGGCCTAGGCTCGCTGTTTGACGGAAGTGTTGGGAGAGGTAATTGGAATCTCCCGGCACACAAGACTAGTGCCTCCAAGCTCAATCCAGCGATTTCCTAGGAATTCCTGTGGTAGACTGGTGCTACATACTAAGTTGCATACGTTAGAAGGTAGCTGAACGCCTTGTCCAAAAGCATCTTACTTCTGAGAGTTGAGCTCACTCTCAGTCCCTCACAGTTCCACACTGCCTGCAGAGTGAGTTTCGCAGGTCTTCACCAGAGACGTTTGCCACCGGCTTCTGAGACGCAAGTTAACAATGCAGACCCGGAGGGTATCTCCAGGTGCACTCGAGTGGTAATCTTGGAACCTCCTGACTCAGAATACTGCTACCTTCACACTGCCGTAAGAATGCAGCTAGTTGAGAGCTGGCTTCTAAGCATGCTTCCCTGGGAGAGCTGAGGACAGGGCAGAACCCTCCCGCATTCTGCCTGATTGTAGGCGTAGCTGCTAACATCCTAATGTTAGTGGCTGAGAGAGGTTGGGGGAAAAGCATGTGTAAGCAATGGGCCTGAACTCCCGTGTATCTGAGTTGAATACAGCGATTTCCAATGGCCTACTTCAATCAGACTGTAGCTAGGTTCCAACTCCCATGTCAGAGTGGGTAGCAGACATCTGCCTCCCATACATACACACTTCTGAGAGTTGAGCTGACGGCCTGTACATCCACATCCAGCCTGCTGGTACCCTTCGCTTCTAAAAGGCCTAGGCTCGCTGTTTGACGGTAGTGTTGGGAGAGGTAATTGGAATCTCCCGGCACACAAGACTAGTGCCTCCAAGCTCAATCCAGCGATTTCCTAGTAATTCCTGTGGTGGACTGCTGCTACATACTAAGTTGCATACGTGAGAAGGTAGCTGAACGCCTTGTCCAAAAGCATCTTACTTCTGAGAGTTGAGCTCACCCTCAGTCCCTCACAGTTCCACACTGCCTGCAGAGTGAGTTTCGCAGGTCTTCACCAGACACGTTTGCCACAGGCTTCTGAGACGCAAGTTAACAATGCAGACCCGGAGGGTATCTCCAGGTGCAGTAGAGTGGTAATCTTGGAACCTCCTGACTCAGAATACTGCTACATTCACACTGCCATAAGAATGCAGCTAGTTGAGAGCTGGCTTCTAGGCATGCTTCCCTGGGAGAGCTGAGGACAGGGCAGAACCCTCCCGCATTCTGCCTGACTGTAGGCGTAGCTGCTAACATCCTAATGTTAGTGGCTGAGAGAGGTTGGGGGAAAAGCATGTGTAAGCAATGGGCCTGAACTCCCGTGTATCTGAGTTGAATACAGCGATTTCCAATGGCCTACTTCAATCAGACTGTAGCTAGGTTCCAACTCCCATGTCAGAGGGGGTAGCAGACATCTGCCTCCCATACATACACACTTCTGAGAGTTGAGGTGACGGCCTGTACCTCCACATCCAGCCTGCTGGTACTCTTCGCTTCTAAAAGGCCTAGGCTCACTGTTTGACGGTAGTGTTGGGAGAGGTAATTGGAATCTCCCGGCACACAAGACTAGTGCCTCCAAGCTCAATCCAGCGATTTCCTAGTAATTCCTGTGGTAGACTGCTGCTACATACTAAGTTGCATACGTGAGAAGGTAGCTGAACGCCTTGTCCAAAAGCATCTTACTTCTGAGAGTTGAGCTCACTTTCAGTCCCTCACAGTTCCACACTGCCTGCAGAGTGAGTTTCGCAGGTCTTCACCAGAGACGTTTGCCACCGGCTTCTGAGACGCAAGTTAACAATGCAGACACGGAGGGTATCTCCAGGTGCAGTAGAGTGGTAATCTTGGAACCTCCTGACTCAGAATACTGCTACCTTCACACTGCCATAAGAATGCAGCTAGTTGAGAGCTGGCTTCTAGGCATGCTTCCCTGGGAGTGCTGAGGACAGGGCAGAACCCTCCCGCATCCTGCCTGACTGTAGGCTTGCCTGCTAACATCCTAATGTTAGTGGCTGAGAGGGGTTGCGGGAAAAGCATGTGTAAGTATTGGGGCTGAACTCCTGTGTATCTGAGTTGAATACAGCGATTTCCAATGGCCTTCTTCAATCAGAGTGTAGCTAGTTTCCAACTCCCGTGTCAAAGTGGGTATCAGACTTCTGCCTCCACTGCATACACACTTCTGAGAGTTGAGCTTAAGGCCTGTACCTCCCCATCCAGCCTGCTGGTTCCTTTCACTTCTAAAAGGCCTAGGCTCTCTGTTTGACGGAAGTGTTGGGAGAGGTAATTGGAATCTCCCGGCACGCAAGACTAGTGCCTCCAAGCTCAATCCAGCGATTTCCTAGTAATTCCTGTGGTAGATGGTGCTACATACTAAGTTCCATACGTGAGAAGGTGGGTGAACGCCTTGTCTAAAAGCATCTTACTTCTGAGAGTTGAGCTCACCCTCAGTCCCTCACAGTTCCACACTGCCTGCAGAGTGAGTTTCGCAGGTCTTCACCAGAGACGTTTGCCACAGGCTTCTGAGACGCAAGTTAACAATGCAGACCCGGAGGGTATCTCCAGGTGCAGTAGAGTGGTAATCTTGGAACCTCCTGACTCAGAATACTGCTACCTTCACACTGCCATAAGAATGCAGCTAGTTGAGAGCTGGCTTCTAGGCATGCTTCCTTGGGAGAGCTGAAGACAGGGCAGAACCCACCTGCATCCTGCCTGACTGTAGGCGTAGCTGAAAACATCCTAAGGTTAGTGGCTGAGAGAGGTTGCGGGAAAAGCATGTGTAAGCATTGGGCCTGAACTCCTGTGTATCTGAGTTGAATACAGCGATTTCCAATGGCCTTCTTCAATCAGAGAGTAGCTAGTTTCCAACTCCCATGTCAGAGTGGGTAGCAGACATCTGCCTCCCCTGCATACACACTTCTGAGAGTTGAGCTTAAGGCCTGTACCTCCCCATCCAGCCTGCTGGTTCCTTTCACTTCTAAAAGGCCTAGGCTCGCTGTTTGACGGAAGTGTTGGGAGACGTAATTGGAATCTCCCGGCACACAAGACTAGTGCCTCCAAGCTCAATCCAGCGATTTCCTAGTAATTCCTGTGGTAGACTGGTGCTACATACTAAGTTGCATACGTGAGAAGGTAGCTGAACGCCTTGTCCAAAAGCATCTTACTTCTGAGAGTTGAGCTCACTCTCAGTCCCTCACAGTTCCACACTGCCTGCAGAGTGAGTTTCGCAGGTCTTCACCAGAGACGTTTGCCACAGGCTTCTGAGACGCAAGTTAACAATGCAGACCCGGAGGGTATCTCCAGGTGCAGTAGAGTGGTAATCTTGAAACCTCCTGACTCAGAATACTGCTACCTTCACACTGCCGTAAGAATGCAGCTAGTTGAGAGCTGGCTTCTAGGCATGCTTCCCTGGGAGAGCTGAGGACAGGGCAGAACCCTACCGCATCCTGCCTGACTGTAGGCGTAGCTGCTAACATCCTAAGGTTAGTGGCTGAGAGAGGTTGCGGGAAAAGCATGTGTAACATTGGGCCTGAACTCCTGTGTATCTGAGTTGAATACAGCGATTTCCAATGGCCTTCTTCAATCAGAGAGTAGCTAGTTTCCAACTCCCATGTCAGAGTGGGTAGCAGACATCTGCCTCCCCTGCATACACACTTCTGAGAGTTGAGCTTAAGGCCTGTACCTCCCCATCCAGCCTGCTGGTTCCTTTCACTTCTAAAAGGCCTAGGCTCGCTGTTTGACGGAAGTGTTGGGAGAGGTAATTGGAATCTCCCGGCACACAAGACTAGTGCCTCCAAGCTCAATCCAGCGATTTCCTAGTAATTCCTGTGGTAGACTGGTGCTACATACAAAGTTCCATACGATGGAAGGTAGTTGAACGCCTTGTCCAAAAGCATCTTACTTCTGAGAGTTGAGCTCACCCTCAGTCCCTCACAGTTCCACACTGCCTGCAGAGTGAGTTTCGCAGGTCTTCACCAGACACGTTTGCCACAGGCTTCTGAGACACAAGTTAACAATGCAGACCCGGAGGGTTTCGCCAGGTGCAGTCGAGTGGTAATCTTGGAACCTCCTGACTCAGAATACTGCTACCTTCACACTGCCATAAGAATGCAGCTAGTTGAGAGCTGGCTTCTAGGCATGCTTCCCTGGGAGAGCTGAGGACAGGGCAGAACCCTCCCGCATCCTGCCTGACTGTAGACGTAGCTGCTAACATCCTAATGTTAGTGGCTGAGAGAGGTTGGGGGAAAAGCTTGTGTAAGCAATGGGCCTGAACTCCCGTGTATCTGAGTTGAATACAGCGATTTCCAATGGCCTACTTCAATCATACTGTAGCTAGGTTCCAACTCCCATGTCAGAGTGGGTAGCAGACATCTGCCTCCCATACATACACACTTCTGAGAGTTGAGCTGACGGCCTGTACCTCCACATCCAGCCTGCTGGTACCCTTCGCTTCTAAAAGGCCTAGGCTCGCTGTTTGACGGAAGTGTTGGGAGAGGTAATTGGAATCTCCCGGCACACAAGACTAGTGCCTCCAAGCTCAATCCAGCGATTTCCTAGTAATTCCTGTGGTAGACTGCTGCTACATACTAAGTTGCATACGTGAGAAGGTAGCTGAACGCCTTGTCCAAAAGCATCTTACTTCTGAGAGTTGAGCTCACTCTCAGTCCCTCACAGTTCCACACTGCCTGCAGAGTGAGTTTCGCAGGTCTTCACCAGACACGTTTGCCACAGGCTTCTGAGACGCAAGTTAACAATGCAGACCCGGAGGGTATCTCCAGGTGCAGTAGAGTGGTAATCTTGGAACCTCCTGACTCAGAATACTGCTACCTTCACACTGCCATAAGAATGCAGCTAGTTGAGAGCTGGCTTCTAGGCATGCTTCCCTGGGAGTGCTGAGGACAGGGCAGAACCCTCCCTCATCCTGCCTGACTGTAGACGTAGCTGCTAACATCCTAATGTTAGTGGCTGAGAGAGGTTGCGGTAATAGCATGTGTAAGCATTGGGCCTGAACTCCTGTGTATCTGAGTTGAATACAGCGATTTCCAATGGCCTACTTCAATCAGACTGTAGCTAGGTTCCAACTCCCATGGCAGAGTGGGTAGCAGACATCTGCCTCCCATGCATACACACTTCTGAGAGTTGAGCTGATGGCCTGTACCTCCACATCCAGCCTGCTGGTATCCTTCGCTTCTAAAAGGCCTAGGCTCGCTGTTTGACGGAAGTGTAGGGAGAGGTAATTGGAATATCCCGGCACACAAGACTAGTGCCTCCAAGCTCAATCCAGCGATTTACTAGTAATTCCTGTGGTAGACTGGTGCTACATACTAAGTTGCATACGTGAGAAGGTAGCTGAACGCCTTGTCCAAAAGCATCTTACTTCTGAGAGTTGAGCTCACTCTCAGTCCCTCACAGTTCCACACTGCCTGCAGAGTGAGTTTCGCAGGTCTTCACCAGAGATTTTTTCCACCGGCTTCTGAGACGCAAGTTAACAATGCAGACCCGGAGGGTATCTCCAGGTGCAGTAGAGTGGTAATCTTGGAACCTCCTGACTCAGAATACTGCTACCTTCACACTGCCATAAGAATGCAGCTAGTTGAGAGCTGGCTTCTAGGCATGCTTCCCTGGGAGAGCTGGGGACAGGGCAGAACCCTCCCGCATCCTGCCTGACTGTAAGCTTGGCTGCTAACATCCTAATGTTAGTGGCTGAGAGAGGTTGCGGGAAAAGCATGTGTAAGCATTGGGCCTGAACTCCTGTGTATCTGAGTTGAATACAGCGATTTCCAATGGCCTTCTTCAATCAGAGTGTAGCTAGTTTCCAACTCCCATGTCAAAGTGGGTAGCAGACTTCTGCCTCCCCTGCATACACACTTCTGAGAGTTGAGCTTAAGGCCTGTACCTCCCCATCCAGCCTGCTGGTTCCTTTCACTTCTAAAAGGCCTAGGCTCGCTGTTTGACGGAAGTGTTGGGAGAGGTAATTGGAATCTCCCGGCACACAAGACTAGTGCCTCCAAGCTCAATCCAGCGATTTCCTAGGAATTCCTGTGGTAGACTGGTGCTACATACTAAGTTGCATACGTTAGAAGGTAGCTGAACGCCTTGTCCAAAAGCATCTTACTTCTGAGAGTTGAGCTCACTCTCAGTCCCTCACAGTTCCACACTGCCTGCAGAGTGAGTTTCGCAGGTCTTCACCAGAGACGTTTGCCACCGGCTTCTGAGACGCAAGTTAACAATGCAGACCCGGAGGGTATCTCCAGGTGCACTCGAGTGGTAATCTTGGAACCTCCTGACTCAGAATACTGCTACCTTCACACTGCCATAAGAATGCAGCTAGTTGAGAGCTGGCTTCTAGGCATGCTTCCCTGGGAGAGCTGAGGACAGGGAAGAACCCTCCCGCATCCTGCCTCACTGTAGGCTTGGCTGCTAACATCCTAATGTTAGTGGCTGAGAGAGGTTGCGGGAAAAGCATGTGTAAGCATTGGGCCTGAACTCCTGTGTATCTGAGTTGAATACAGCGATTTCCAATGGCCTTCTTCAATCAGAGTGTAGCTAGTTTCCAACTACCGTGTCAAAGTGGGTATCAGACTTCTGCCTCCACTGCATACACACTTCTGAGAGTTGAGCTTAAGGCCTGTACCTCCCCATCCAGCCTGCTGGTTCCTTTCACTTCTAAAAGGCCTAGGCTCGCTGTTTGACGGAAGTGTTGGGAGAGGTAATTGGAATCTCCCGGCACACAAGACTAGTGCCTCCAAGCTCAATCCAGCGATTTCCTAGGAATTCCTGTGGTAGACTGGTGCTACATACTAAGTTCCATACGTGAGAAGGTAGGTGAACGCCTTGTCTACAAGCATCTTACTTCTGAGAGTTGAGCTCACCCTCAGTCCCTCACAGTTCCACACTGCCTGCAGAGTGAGTTTCGCAGGTCTTCACCAGAGACGTTTGCCACAGGCTTCTGAGACGCAAGTTAACAATGCAGACCCGGATGGTATCTCCAGGTGCAGTAGATTGGTAATCTTGGAACCTCCTGACTCAGAATACTGCTACCTTCACACTGCCGTAAGAATGCAGCTAGTTGAGAGCTGGCTTCTAAGCATGCTTCCCTGGGAGAGCTGAGGACAGGGCAGAACCCTCCCGCATTCTGCCTGATTGTAGGCGTAGCTGCTAACATCCTAATGTTAGTGGCTGAGAGAGGTTGGGGGAAAAGCATGTGTAAGCAATGGGCCTGAACTCCCGTGTATCTGAGTTGAATACAGCGATTTCCAATGGCCTACTTCAATCAGACTGTAGCTAGGTTCCAACTCCCATGTCAGAGTGGGTAGCAGACATCTGCCTCCCATACATACACACTTCTGAGAGTTGAGCTGACGGCCTGTACCTCCACATCCAGCCTGCTGGTACCCTTCGCTTCTAAAAGGCCTAGGCTCGCTGTTTGACGGTAGTGTTGGGAGAGGTAATTGGAATCTCCCGGCACACAAGACTAGTGCCTCCAAGCTCAATCCAGCGATTTCCAGTAATTCCTGTGGTGGACTGCTGCTACATACTAAGTTGCATACGTGAGAAGGTAGCTGAACGCCTTGTCCAAAAGCATCTTACTTCTGAGAGTTGAGCTCACCCTCAGTCCCTCACAGTTCCACACTGCCTGCAGAGTGAGTTTCGCAGGTCTTCACCAGACACGTTTGCCACAGGCTTCTGAGACGCAAGTTAACAATGCAGACCCGGAGGGTATCTCCAGGTGCAGTAGAGTGGTAATCTTGGAACCTCCTGACTCAGAATACTGCTACATTCACACTGCCATAAGAATGCAGCTAGTTGAGAGCTGGCTTCTAGGCATGCTTCCCTGGGAGAGCTGAGGACAGGGCAGAACCCTCCCGCATTCTGCCTGACTGTAGGCGTAGCTGCTAACATCCTAATGTTAGTGGCTGAGAGAGGTTGGGGGAAAAGCATGTGTAAGCAATGGGCCTGAACTCCCGTGTATCTGAGTTGAATACAGCGATTTCCAATGGCCGACTTCAATCAGACTGTAGCTAGGTTCCAACTCCCATGTCAGAGGGGATAGCAGACATCTGCCTCCCATACATACACACTTCTGAGAGTTGAGGTGACGGCCTGTACCTCCACATCCAGCCTGCTGGTACTCTTCGCTTCTAAAAGGCCTAGGCTCGCTGTTTGACGGTAGTGTTGGGAGAGGTAATTGGAATCTCCCGGCACACAAGACTAGTGCGTCCAAGCTCAATCCAGCGATTTGCTAGTAATTCCTGTGGTAGACTGCTGCTACATACTAAGTTGCATACGTGAGAAGGTAGCTGAACGCCTTGTCCAAAAGCATCTTACTTCTGAGAGTTGAGCTCACTTTCAGTCCCTCACAGTTCCACACTGCCTGCAGAGTGAGTTTCGCAGGTCTTCACCAGAGACGTTTGCCACCGGCTTCTGAGACGCAAGTTAACAATGCAGACACGGAGGGTATCTCCAGGTGCAGTAGAGTGGTAATCTTGGAACCTCCTGACTCAGAATACTGCTACCTTCACACTGCCATAAGAATGCAGCTAGTTGAGAGCTGGCTTCTAGGCATGCTTCCCTGGGAGTGCTGAGGACAGGGCAGAACCCTCCCGCATCCTGCCTGACTGTAGGCTTGCCTGCTAACATCCTAATGTTAGTGGCTGAGAGGGGTTGCGGGAAAAGCATGTGTAAGTATTGGGGCTGAACTCCTGTGTATCTGAGTTGAATACAGCGATTTCCAATGGCCTTCTTCAATCAGAGTGTAGCTAGTTTCCAACTCCCGTGTCAAAGTGGGTATCAGACTTCTGCCTCCACTGCATACACACTTCTGAGAGTTGAGCTTAAGGCCTGTACCTCCCCATCCAGCCTGCTGGTTCCTTTCACTTCTAAAAGGCCTAGGCTCTCTGTTTGACGGAAGTGTTGGGAGAGGTAATTGGAATCTCCCGGCACGCAAGACTAGTGCCTCCAAGCTCAATCCAGCGATTTCCTAGTAATTCCTGTGGTAGATGGTGCTACATACTAAGTTCCATACGTGAGAAGGTGGGTGAACGCCTTGTCTAAAAGCATCTTACTTCTGAGAGTTGAGCTCACCCTCAGTCCCTCACAGTTCCACACTGCCTGCAGAGTGAGTTTCGCAGGTCTTCACCAGAGACGTTTGCCACAGGCTTCTGAGACACAAGTTAACAATGCAGACCCGGAGGGTATCTCCAGGTGCAGTAGAGTGGTAATCTTGGAACCTCCTGACTCAGAATACTGCTACCTTCACACTGCCATAAGAATGCAGCTAGTTGAGAGCTGGCTTCTAGGCATGCTTCCTTGGGAGAGCTGAAGACAGGGCAGAACCCACCTGCATCCTGCCTGACTGTAGGCGTAGCTGAAAACATCCTAAGGTTAGTGGCTGAGAGAGGTTGCGGGAAAAGCATGTGTAAGCATTGGGCCTGAACTCCTGTGTATCTGAGTTGAATACAGCGATTTCCAATGGCCTTCTTCAATCAGAGAGTAGCTAGTTTCCAACTCCCATGTCAGAGTGGGTAGCAGACATCTGCCTCCCCTGCATACACACTTCTGAGAGTTGAGCTTAAGGCCTGTACCTCCCCATCCAGCCTGCTGGTTCCTTTCACTTCTAAAAGGCCTAGGCTCGCTGTTTGACGGAAGTGTTGGGAGAGGTAATTGGAATCTCCCGGCACACAAGACTAGTGCCTCCAAGCTCAATCCAGCGATTTCCTAGTAATTCCTGTGGTAGACTGGTGCTACATACTAAGTTGCATACGTTAGAAGGTAGCTGAACGCCTTGTCCAAAAGCATCTTACTTCTGAGAGTTGAGCTCACTCTCAGTCCCTCACAGTTCCACACTGCCTGCAGAGTGAGTTTCGCAGGTCTTCACCAGAGACGTTTGCCACCGGCTTCTGAGACGCAAGTTAACAATGCAGACCCGGAGGGTATCTCCAGGTGCAGTAGAGTGGTAATCTTGGAACCTCCTGACTCAGAATACTGCTACCTTCACACTGCCATAAGAATGCAGGTAGTTGAGAGCTGGCTTCTAGGCATGCTTCCCTGGGAGAGCTGAGGACAGGGCAGAACCCTCCCGCATCCTGCCTGACTGTAGGCTTGGCTGCTAACATCCTAATGTTAGTGGCTGAGAGAGGTTGCGGGAAAAGCATGTGTAAGCATTGGGCCTGAACTCCTGTGTATCTGAGTTGAATATGCGATTTCCAATGGCCTTCTTCAATCAGAGTGTAGCTAGTTTCCAACTCCCGTGTCAAAGTGGGTATCAGACTTCTGCCTCCACTGCATACACACTTCTGAGAGTTGAGCTTAAGGCCTGTACCTCCCCATCCAGCCTGCTGGTTCCTTTCACTTCTAAAAGGCCTAGGCTCGCTGTTTGACGGAAGTGTTGGGAGAGGTAATTGGAATCTCCCGGCACACAAGACTAGTGCCTCCAAGCTCAATCCAGCGATTTCCTAGTAATTCCTGTGGTAGATGGTGCTACATACTAAGTTCCATACGTGAGAAGGTGGGTGAACGCCTTGTCTAAAAGCATCTTACTTCTGAGAGTTGAGCTCACCCTCAGTCCCTCACAGTTCCACACTGCCTGCAGAGTGAGTTTCGCAGGTCTTCACCAGAGACGTTTGCCACAGGCTTCTGAGATGCAAGTTAACAATGCAGACCCGGAGGGTATCTCCAGGTGCAGTAGAGTGGTAATCTTGGAACCTCCTGACTCAGAATACTGCTACCTTCACACTGCCATAAGAATGCAGCTAGTTGAGAGCTGGCTTCTAGGCATGCTTCCTTGGGAGAGCTGAGGACAGGGCAGAACCCACCCGCATCGTGCCTGACTGTAGGCGTACCTGCTAACATTCTAAGGTTAGTGGCTGAGAGAGGTTGCGGGAAAAGCATGTGTAAGCATTGGGCCTGAACTCCTGTGTATCTGAGTTGAATACAGCGATTTCCAATGGCCTTCTTCAATCAGAGAGTAGCTAGTTTCCAACTCCCATGTCAGAGTGGGTAGCAGACATCTGCCTCCCCTGCATACACACTTCTGAGAGTTGAGCTTAAGGCCTGTACCTCCCCATCCAGCCTGCTGGTTCCTTTCACTTCTAAAAGGCCTAGGCTCGCTGTTTGACGGAAGTGTTGGGAGAGGCAATTGGAATCTCCCGGCACACAAGACTAGTGCCTCCAAGCTCAATCCAGCGATTTCCTAGTAATTCCTGTGGTAGACTGGTGCTACATACTAAGTTCCATACGATGGAAGGTAGTTGAACGCCTTGTCCAAAAGCATCTTACTTCTGAGAGTTGAGCTCACCCTCAGTCCCTCACAGTTCCACACTGCCTGCAGAGTGAGTTTCGCAGGTCTTCACCAGAGACGTTTGCCACAGGCTTCTGAGACGCAAGTTAACAATGCAGACCCGGAGGGTTTCGCCAGGTGCAGTCGAGTGGTAATCTTGGAAGCTCCTGACTCAGAATACTGCTACCTTCACACTGCCATAAGAATGCAGCTAGTTGAGAGCTGGCTTCTAGGCATGCTTCCCTGGGAGTGCTGAGGACAGGGCAGAACCCTCCCTCATCAGCCTGACTGTAGGCGTAGCTGCTAACATCCTAATGTTAGTGGCTGAGAGAGGTTGCGGTAATAGCATGTGTAAGCATTGGGCCTGAACTCCTGTGTATCTGAGTTGAATACAGCGATTTCCAATGGCCTACTTCAATCAGACTGTAGCTAGGTTCCAACTCCCATGGCAGAGTGGGTAGCAGACATCTGCCTCCCATGCATACACACTTCTGAGAGTTGAGCTGATGGCCTGTACCTCCACATCCAGCCTGCTGGTATCCTTCGCTTCTAAAAGGCCTAGGCTCGCTGTTGGACGGAAGTGTAGGGAGAGGTAATTGGAATATCCCGGCACACAAGACTAGTGCCTCCAAGCTCAATCCAGCGATTTCCTAGTAATTCCTGTGGTAGACTGGTGCTACATACTAAGTTCCATACGTGAGAATTTAGCTGAACGCTTTGTCCAAAAGCATCTTACTTCTGAGATTTGAGCTCACCCTCAGTCCCTCACAGTTCCACATGCCTGCAGAGTGAGTTTTGCAGGTCTTCACCAGAGACGTTTGCCACAGGCTTCTGAGACGCAAGTTAACAATGCAGACCCGGAGGGTATCTCCAGGTGCAGTAGAGTGGTAATCTTGGAACCTCCTGACTCAGAATACTGCTACCTTCACACTGCCATAAGAATGCAGCTAGTTGAGAGCTGGCTTCTAGGCATGCTTCCTTGGGAGAGCTGAAGACAGGGCAGAACCCACCCGTATCCTGCCTGACTGTAGGCGTAGCTGCTAACATCCTAAGGTTAGTGGCTGAGAGAGGTTGCGGGAAAAGCATGTGTAAGCATTGGGCCTGAACTCCTGTGTATCTGAGTTGAATACAGCGATTTCCAATGGCCTTCTTCAATCAGAGAGTAGCCTGTTTCCAACTCCCATGTCAGAGTGGGTAGCAGACATCTGCCTCCCCTGCATACACACTTCTGAGAGTTGAGCTTAAGGCCTGTACCTCCCCATCCAGCCTGCTGGTTCCTTTCACTTCTAAAAGGCCTAGGCTCGCTGTTTGACGGAAGTGTTGGGAGAGGTAATTGGAATCTCCCGGCACACAAGACTAGTGCCTCCAAGCTCAATCCAGCGATTTCCTAGTAATTCCTGTGGTAGACTGGTGCTACATACTAAGTTCCATACGATGGAAGGTAGTTGAACGCCTTGTCCAAAAGCATCTTACTTCTGAGAGTTGAGCTCACCCTCAGTCCCTCACAGTTCCACACTGCCTGCAGAGTGAGTTTCGCAGGTCTTCACCAGAGACGTTTGCCACAGGCTTCTGAGACGCAAGTTAACAATGCAGACCCGGAGGGTTTCGCCAGGTGCAGTGGAGTGGAAATCTTGGAACCTCCTGACTCAGAATACTGCTACCTTCACATTGCCATAAGAATGCAGCTAGTTGAGAGCTGGCTTCTAGGCATGCTTCCCTGGGAGAGCTGAGGACAGGGCAGAACCCTCCCGCATCCTGCCTGACTGTAGGCGTAGCTGCTAACATCTTAATGTTAGTGGCTGAGAGAGGTTGCGGGAAAAGCATGTGTAAGCATTGGGCCTGAACTCCTGTGTATCTGAGTTGAATACAGCGATTTCCAATGGCCTTCTTCAATCAGAGTGTAGCTAGTTTCCAACTCCCATGTCAAAGTTGGTAGCAGACTTCTGCCTCCCCTGCATACACACTTCTGAGAGTTGAGCTTAAGGCCTGTACCTCCCCATACAGCCTGCTGGTTCCTTTCACTTCTAAAAGGCCTAGGCTCGCTGTTTGACGGAAGTGTTGGGAGAGGTAATTGGAATCTCCCGGCACACAAGACTAGTGCCTCCAAGCTCAATCCAGCGATTTCCTAGTAATTCCTGTGGTAGACTGGTGCTACATACTAAGTTGCATACGTTAGAAGGTAGCTGAACGCCTTGTCCAAAAGCATCTTACTTCTGTGAGTTGAGCTCACTCTCAGTCCCTCACAGTTCCACACTGCCTGCAGAGTGAGTTTCGCAGGTCTTCACCAGAGACGTTTGCCACCGGCTTCTGAGACGCAAGTTAACAATGCAGACCCGGAGGGTATCTCCAGGTGCAGTAGAGTGGTAATCTTGGAACCTCCTGACTCAGAATACTGCTACCTTCACACTGCCATAAGAATGCAGGTAGTTGAGAGCTGGCTTCTAGGCATGCTTCCCTGGGAGAGCTGAGGACAGGGCAGAACCCTCCCGCATCCTGGCTGACTGTAGGCTTGGCTGCTAACATCCTAATGTTAGTGGCTGAGAGAGGTTGCGGGAAAAGCATGTGTAAGCATTGGGCCTGAACTCCTGTGTATCTGAGTTGAATACAGCGATTTCCAATGGCCTTCTTCAATCAGAGTGTAGCTAGTTTCCAACTCCCGTGTCAAAGTGGGTATCAGACTTCTGCCTCCACTGCATACACACTTCTGAGAGTTGAGCTTAAGGCCTGTACCTCCCCATCCAGCCTGCTGGTTCCTTTCACTTCTAAAACGCCTAGGCTCGCTGTTTGACGGAAGTGTTGGGAGAGGTAATTGGAATCTCCCGGCACACAAGAATAGTTCCTCCAAGCTCAATCCAGCGATTTCCTAGTAATTCCTGTGGTAGATGGTGCTACATACTAAGTTCCATACGTGAGAAGGTGGGTGAACGCCTTGTCTAAAAGCATCTTACTTCTGAGAGTTGAGCTCACCCTCAGTCCCTCACAGTTCCACAGTGCCTGCAGAGTGAGTTTCGTAAGTCTTCACCAGAGACGTTTGCCACAGGCTTCTGAGACGCAAGTTAACAATGCAGACCCGGAGGGTATCTCCAGGTGCAGTAGAGTGGTAATCTTGGAACCTCCTGACTCAGAATACTGCTACCTTCACACTGCGATAAGAATGCAGCTAGTTGAGAGCTGGCTTCTAGGCATGCTTCCTTGGGAGAGCTGAAGACAGGGCAGAACCCACCCGCATCCTGCCTGACTGTAGGCGTAGCTGCTAACATCCTAAAGTTAGTGGCTGAGAGAGGTTGCGGGAAAAGCCTGTGTAAGCATTGGGCCTGAACTCCCGTGTATCTGAGTTGAATACAGCGATTTCCAATGGCCTTCTTCAATCAGAGAGTAGCTAGTTTCCAACTCCCATGTCAGAGTGGGTAGCAGACATCTGCCTCCCCTGCATACACACTTCTGAGGGTTGAGCTTAAGGCCTGTACCTCCCCATCCAGCCTGCTGGTTCCTTTCACTTCTAAAAGGCCTAGGCTCGCTGTTTGACGGAAGTGTTGGGAGAGGTAATTGGAATCTCCCGGCACACAAGACTAGTGCCTCCAAGCTCAATCCAGCGATTTCCTAGTAATTCCTGTGGTAGACTGGTGCTACATACTAAGTTCCATACGATGGAAGGTAGTTGAACGCCTTGTCCAAAAGCATCTTACTTCTGAGAGTTGAGCTCACCGTCAGTCCCTCACAGTTCCACACTGCCTGCAGAGTGAGTTTCGCAGGTCTTCACCAGAGACGTTTGCCACAGGCTTCTGAGACGCAAGTTAACAATGCAGACCCGGAGGGTTTCGCCAGGTGCAGTCGAGTGGTAATCTTGGAACCTCCTGACTCAGAATACTGCTACCTTCACACTGCCATAAGAATGCAGCTAGTTGAGAGCTGGCTTCTAGGCATGCTTCCCTGGGAGTGCTGAGGACAGGGCAGAACCCTCCCTCATCCTGCCTGACTGTAGGCGTAGCTGCTAACATCCTAATGTTAGTGGCTGAGAGAGGTTGCGGTAATAGCATGTGTAAGCATTGGGCCTGAATTCCTGTGTATCTGAGTTGAATACAGCGATTTCCAATGGCCTACTTCAATCAGACTGTAGCTAGGTTCCAACTCCCATGGCAGATGGGTAGCAGACATCTGCCTCCCATGCATACACACTTCTGAGAGTTGAGCTGATGGCCTGTACCTCCACATCCAGCCTGCTGGTACCCTTCGCTTCTAAAAGGCCTAGGCTCGCTGTTTGACGGAAGTGTTGGGAGAGGTAATTGGAATCTCCCGGCACACAAGACTAGTGCCTCCAAGCTCAATCCAGCGATTTCCTAGTAAT
Organism: Canis aureus; assembly: GCF_053574225.1. Classification (NCBI taxonomy): domain Eukaryota; kingdom Metazoa; phylum Chordata; class Mammalia; order Carnivora; family Canidae; genus Canis; species Canis aureus. Next base: position 292,850 of record NC_135619.1, read on the forward strand.
TCCTGTGGTAGACTGGTGCTACATACTAAGTTGCATACGTGAGAAGGTAGCTGAACGCCTTGTCCAAAAGCATCTTACTTCTGAGAGTTGAGCTCACTCTCAGTCCCTCACAGTTCCACACTGCCTGCAGAGTGAGTTTCGCAGGTCTTCACCAGACACGTTTGCCACAGGCTTCTGAGACGCAAGTTAACAATGCAGACCCGGAGGGTATCTCCAGGTGCAGTAGAGTGGTAATCTTGGAACCTCCTGACTCAGAATACTGCTACCTTCACACTGCCATAAGAATGCAGCTAGTTGAGAGCTGGCTTCTAGGTATGCTTCCCTGGGAGACCTGAGGACAGGGCAGAACCCTCCCGCATCCTGCCTGACTGTAGGCTTGGCTGCTAACATCCTAATGTTAGTGGCTGAGAGAGGTTTCGGGAAAAGCATGTGTAAGCATTGGGCCTGAACTCCTGTGTATCTGAGTTGAATACAGCGATTTCCAATGGCCTTCTTCAATCAGAGTGTAGCTAGTTTCCAACTCCCATGTCAGAGTGGGTAGCAGACTTCCGCCTCCCCTGCATACACACTTCTGAGAGTTGAGATTAAGGCCTGTACCTCCCCATACAGCCTGCTGGTTCCTTTCACTTCTAAAGGGCCTAGGCTCACTGTTTGACGGAAGTGTTGGGAGAGGTAATTGGAATCTCCCGGCACACAAGACTAGTGCCTCCAAGCTCAATCCAGCGATTTCCTAGTAATTCCTGTGGTAGACTGCTGCTACATAGTAAGTTCCATACGATGGAAGGTAGTTGAACGCCTTGTCCAAAAGCATCTTACTTCTGAGAGTTGAGCTCACCCTCAGTCCCTCACAGTTCCACACTGCCTGCAGAGTGAGTTTCGCAGGTCTTCACCAGAGACGTTTGCCACAGGCTTCTGAGACGCAAGTTAACAATGCAGACCCGGAGGGTTTCGCCAGGTGCAGTCGAGTGGTAATCTTGGAACCTCCTGACTCAGAATACTGCTACCTTCACACTACCATAAGAATGCAGCTAGTTGAGAGCTGGCTTCTAGGCATGCTTCCCTGGGAGTGCTGAGGACAGGGCAGAACCCTCCCTCATCCTGCCTGACTGTAGGCGTAGCTGCTAACATCCTAATGTTAGTGGCTGAGAGAGGTTGCGGTAATAGCATGTGTAAGCATTGGGCCTGAATTCCTGTGTATCTGAGTTGAATACAGCGATTTCCAATGGCCTACTTCAATCAGACTGTAGCTAGGTTCCAACTCCCATGGCATAGTGGGTAGCAGACATCTGCCTCCCATGCATACACACTTCTGAGAGTTGAGCTGATGGCCTGTACCTCCACATCCAGCCTGCTGGTATCCTTCGCTTCTAAAAGGCCTAGGCTCGCTGTTGGACGGAAGTGTAGGGAGAGGTAATTGGAATATCCCGGCACACAAGACTAGTGCCTCCAAGCTCAATCCAGCGATTTCCTAGTAATTCCTGTGGTAGACTGGTGCTACATACTAAGTTCCATACGTGAGAAGTTAGCTGAACGCCTTGTCCAAAAGCATCTTACTTCTGAGAGTTGAGCTCACCCTCAGTCCCTCACAGTTCCACACTGCCTGTAGAGTGAGTTTCGCAGGTCTTCACCAGAGACGTTTGCCACAGGCTTTTGAGACGCAAGTTAACAATGCAGACCCGGAGGGTATCTCCAGGTGCAGTAGAGTGGTAATCTTGGAACCTCCTGACTCAGAATACTGCTACCTTCACACTGCCATAAGAATGCAGCTAGTTGAGAGCTGGCTTCTAGGCATGCTTCCTTGGGAGAGCTGAAGACAGGGCAGAATCCACCCGCATCCTGCCTGACTGTAGGCGTAGCTGCTAACATCCTAAGGTTAGTGGCTGAGAGAGGTTGCGGGAAAAGCATGTGTAAGCATTGGGCCTGAACTCCTGTGTATCTGAGTTGAATACAGCGATTTCCAATGGCCTTCTTCAATCAGAGAGTAGCCTGTTTCCAACTCCCATGTCAGAGTGGGTAGCAGACATCTGCCTCCCCTGCATACACACTTCTGAGAGTTGAGCTTAAGGCCTGTACCTCCCCATCCAGCCTGCTGGTTCCTTTCACTTCTAAAAGGCCTAGGCTCGCTGTTTGACGGAAGTGTTGGGAGAGGTAATTGGAATCTCCCGGCACACAAGACTAGTGCCTCCAAGCTCAATCCAGCGATTTCCTAGTAATTCCTGTGGTAGACTGGTGCTACATACTAAGTTCCATACGATGGAAGGTAGTTGAACGCCTTGTCCAAAAGCATCTTACTTCTGAGAGTTGAGCTCACCCTCAGTCCCTCACAGTTCAACACTGCCTGCAGAGTGAGTTTCGCAGGTCTTCACCAGAGACGTTTGCCACAGGCTTCTGAGACGCAAGTTAACAATGCAGACCCGGAGGGTTTCGCCAGGTGCAGTCGAGTGGTAATCTTGGAACCTCCTGACTCAGAATACTGCTACCTTCACACTGCCATAAGAATGCAGCTAGTTGAGAGCTGGCTTCTAGGCATGCTTCCCTGGGAGAGCTGAGGACAGGGCAGAACCCTCCCGCATCCTGCCTGACTATAGGCGTAGCTGCTAACATCCTAATGTCAGTGGCTGAGAGAGGTTGGGGGAAAAGCATGTGTAAGCTATGGGCCTGAACTCCCGTGTATCTGAGTTGAATACAGCGATTTCCAATGGCCTACTTCAATCAGACTGTAGCTAGGTTCCAACTCCCATGTCAGAGTGGGTAGCAGACATCTGCCTCCCATACATACACACTTCTGAGAGTTGAGCTGACGGCCTGTACCTCCACATCCAGCCTGCTGGTACCCTTCGCTTCTAAAAGGCCTAGGCTCGCTGTTTGATGGTAGTGTTGGCAGAGGTAATTGGAATCTCCCGGCACACAAGACTAGTGCCCCCAAGCTCAATCCAGCGATTTCCTAGTAATTCCTGTGGTACACTGGTGCTACATACTAAGTTGCATACGTTAGAAGGTAGCAGAACGCCTTGTCCAAAAGCATCTTACTTCTGAGAGTTGAGGTCACTCTCAGTCCCTCACAGTTCCACACTGCCTGCAGAGTGAGTTTCGCAGGTCTTCACCAGAGACGTTTGCCACAGGCTTCTGAGACGCAAGTTAACAATGCAGACCCGGAGGGTATCTCCAGGTGCAGTAGAGTGGTAATGTTGGAACCTCCTGACTCAGAATACTGCTACCTTCACACTGCCATAAGAATGCAGCTAGTTGAGAGCTGGCTTCTAGGCATGCTTCCTTGGGAGAGCTGAAGACAGGGCAGAACCCACCCGCATCCTGCCTGACTGTAGGCGTAGCTGCTAACATCCTAAGGTTAGTGGCTGAGAGAAGTTGCGGGAAAAGCATGTGTAAGCATTGGGCCTGAACTCCCGTGTATCTGAGTTGAATACAGCGATTTCCAATGGCCTTCTTCAATCAGAGAGTAGCTAGTTTCCAACTCCCATGTCAGAGTGGGTAGCAGACATCTGCCTCCCCTGCATAAACACTTCTGAGAGTTGAGCTTAAGGCCTGTACCTCCCCATCCAGCCTGCTGGTTCCTTTCACTTCTAAAAGGCCTAGGCTCGCTGTTTGACGGAAGTGTTGGGAGAGGTAATTGGAATCTCCCGGCACACAAGACTAGTGCCTCCAAGCTCAATCCAGCGATTTCCTAGTAATTCCTGTGGTAGACTGGTGCTACATACTAAGTTCCATACGATGGAAGGTAGTTGAACGCCTTGTCCAAAAGCATCTTACTTCTGAGAGTTGAGCTCACCCTCAGTCCCTCACAGTTCCACACTGCCTGCAGAGTGAGTTTCGCAGGTCTTCACCAGAGACGTTTGCCACAGGCTTCTGAGACGCAAGTTAACAATGCAGACCCGGAGGGTTTCGCCAGGTGCAGTCGAGTGGTAATCTTGGAACCTCCTGACTCAGAATACAGCTACCTTCACACTGCCATAAGAATGCAGCTAGTTGAGAGCTGGCTTCTAGGCATGCTTCCCAGGGAGTGCTGAGGACAGGGCAGAACCCTCCCTCATCCTGCCTGACTGTAGGCGTAGCTGCTAACATCCTAATGTTAGTGGCTGAGAGAGGTTGCGGTAATAGCATGTGTAAGCATTGGGCCTGAATTCCCGTGTATCTGAGTTGAATACAGCGATTTCCAATGGCCTACTTCAATCAGACTGTAGCTAGGTTCCAACTCCCATGGCAGAGTGGGTAGCAGACATATGCCTCCCATGCATACACACTTCTGAGAGTTGAGCTGATGGCCTGTACCTCCACATTCAGCCTGCTTGTATCCTTCGCTTCTAAAAGGCCTAGGCTCGCTGTTTGACGGAAGTGTAGGGAGAGGTAATTGGAATATCCCGGCACACAAGACTAGTGCCTCCAAGCTCAATCCAGCGATTTCCTAGTAATTCCTGGGGTAGACTGTTGCTACATACTAAGTTCCATACGTGAGAAGTTAGCTGAACGCCTTGTCCAAAAGCATCTTACTTCTGAGAGTTGAGCTCACCCTCAGTCCCTCACAGTTCCACACTGCCTGCAGAGTGAGTTTCGCAAGTCTTCACCAGACACGTTTGCCACAGGCTTCTGAGAGGCAAGTTAACAATGCAGACCCGGAGGGTATCTCCAGGTGCAGTAGAGTGGTAATCTTGGAACCTCCTGACTCAGAATACTGCTACCTTCACACTGCCATAAGAATGCAGCTAGTTGAGAGCTGGCTTCTAGGCATGCTTCCTTGGGAGAGCTGAAGACAGGGCAGAACCCACCCGCATCCTGCCTGACTGTAGGCGTAGCTGCTAACATCCTAAGGTTAGTGGCTGAGAGAGGTTGCGGGAAAAGCATGTGTAAGCATTGGGCCTGAACTCCTGTGTATCTGAGTTGAATACAGCGATTTCCAATGGCCTTCTACAATCAGAGTGTAGCTGGTTTCCAACTCCCATGTCAGAGTGGGTATCAGACATCTGCCTCCCCTGCATAAACACTTCTGAGAGTTGAGCTGATGGCCTGTGCCTCCACATCCAGCCTGCTGGTATCCTTTGCTTCTAAAAGGCCTAGGCTCGCTGTTTGACGGAAGTGTTGGGAGAGGTAATTGGAATCTCCCGGCACACAAGACTAGTGCCTCCAAGCTCAATCCAGCGATTTCCTAGTAATTCCTGTGGTAGACTGGTGCTACATACTAAGTTCCATACGTGAGAAGGTAGCTGAACGCCTTGTCCAAAAGCATCTTACTTCTGAGAGTTGAGCTCACCCTCAGTCCCTCACAGTTCCACACTGCCTGCAGAATGAGATTCGCAGGTCTTCACCAGACACGTTTGCCACAGGCTTCTGAGACGCAAGTTAACAATGTACACCTGGAGGGTATCTCCAGGTGCAGTAGAGTGGTAATCTTGGAACTTCCTGACTGAGAATACTGCTACCTTCACACTGCCATAAGAATGAAGCTAGTTGAGAGCTGGCTTCTAGGCATGCTTCCCTGGGAGAGCTGAGGACAGGGCAGAACCCTCCCGCATCCTGCCTGACTGTAGGCTTGGCTGCTAATATCCTAATGTTAGTGGCTGAGAGAGGTTGCGGGAAAAGCATGTGTAAGCATTGGGCCTGAACTCCTGTGTATCTGAGTTGAATACAGCGATTTCCAATGGTCTTCTTCAATCAGAGTGTAGCAAGTTTCCAACTCCCGTGTCAAAGTGGGTAGCAGACTTCTGGCTCCCCTGCATACACACTTCTGAGTGTTGAGCTTAAGGCCTGTACCTCCCCATCCAGCCTGCTGGTTCCTTTCACTTCTAAAAGGCCTAGGCTCGCTGTTTGACGGAAGTGTTGGGAGAGGTAATTGGAATCTCCCGGCACACAAGACTGGTGCCTCCAAGCTCAATCCAGCGATTTCCTAGTAATTCCTGTGGTAGACTGGTGCTACATACTAAGTTCCATACGTGAGAAGGTAGGTGAACGCCTTGTCTAAAAGCATCTTACTTCTGAGAGTTGAGCTCACCCTCAGTCCCTCACAGTTCCACACTGCCTGCAGAGTGAGTTTCGCAGGTCTTCACCAGAGACGTTTGCCACAGGCTTCTGAGACGCAAGTTAACAATGCAGACCCGGAGGGTATCTCCAGGTGCAGTAGAGTGGTAATCCTGGAACCTCCTGACTCAGAATACTGCTACCTTCACAATGCCATAAGAATGCAGCTAGTTGAGAGCTGGCTTCTAGGCATGCTTCCCTGGGAGAGCTGAGGACAGGGCAGAACCCTCCCGCATCCTGCCTGACTGTAGGCTTGGCTGCTAACATCCTAATGTTAGTGGCTGAGAGAGGTTGCGGGAAAAGCATGTGTAAGCATTGGGCCTGAACTCCTGTGTATCTGAGTTGAATACAGCGATTTCCAATGGCCTTCTTCAATCAGAGTGTAGCTAGTTTCCAACTCCCGTGTCAAAGTGGGTATCAGACTTCTGCCTCCACTGCATACACACTTCTGAGAGTTGAGCTTAAGGCCTGTACCTCCCCATCCAGCCTGCTGGTTCCTTTCACTTCTAAAAGGCCTAGGCTCGCTGTTTGACGGAAGTGTTGGGAGAGGTAATTGGAATCTCCCGGCACACAAGACTAGTGCCTCCAAGCTCAATCCAGCGATTTCCTAGTAATTCCTGTGGTAGACTGGTGCTACATACTAAGTTCCATACGTGAGAAGGTAGGTGAACGCCTTGTCTAAAAGCATCTTACTTCTGAGAGTTGAGCTCACCCTCAGTCCCTCACAGTTCCACACTGCCTGCAGAGTGAGTTTCGCAGGTCTTCACCAGACACGTTTGCCACAGGCTTCTGAGACGCAAGTTAACAATGCAGATCCGGAGGGTATCTCCAGGTGCAGTAGAGTGGTAATCTTGGAACCTCCTGACTCAGAATACTGCTACCTTCACACTGCCATAAGAATGCAGCTAGTTGAGAGCTGGCTTCTAGGCATGCTTCCCTGGGCGTGCTGAGGACTGGGCAGAACCAACCCGCATCCTGCCTCACTGTAGGCGTATCTATTACATCCTAATGTTAGTGGCTGAGAGAGGTTGCGGGAAAAGCATGTGTAAGCATTGGGCCTGAACTCCTGTGTATCTGAGATGAATACAGCGATTTCCAATGGCCTTCTTCAATCAGACTGTAGCTAGTTTCCAACTCCCATGTCAGAGGGGGTATCAGACATCTGCCTCCCCTGCATAAACACTTCTGAGAGTTGAGCTGATGGCCTGTACCTCCACATCCAGCCTGCTGGTATCCTTCGCTTCTAAAAGGCCTAGGCTCGCTGATTGACGGAAGTGTTGGGAGAGGTAATTGGAATCTCCCGGCACACAAGACTAGTGCCTCCAAGCTCAATCCAGCGATTTCCTAGTAATTCCTCTTGTAGACTGGTGCTACATACTAAGTTCCATACGTGAGAAGGTAGTTTAACGCCTTGTCCAAAAGCATCTTACTTCTGAGAGTTGAGCTCACCCTCAGTCCCTCACATTTCCACACTGCCTGCAGAGTGAGTTTCGCAGATCTTCACCAGAGACGTTTGCCATAGGCTTCTGAGACGCAAGTTAACAATGCAGACCTGGAGGGTATCTCCAGGTGCAGTAGAGTGGTAATCTTGGAACCTCCTGACTCAGAATACTGCTACCTTCACACTGCCATAAGAATGCAGCTAGTTGAGAGCTGGCTTCTAGGCATGCTTCCCTGGGAGAGCTGAGGACAGGGCAGAACCCTCCCGCATCCTGCCTGACTGTAGGCTTGGCTGCTAACATCCTAATGTTAGTGGCTGAGAGAGGTTGCGGGAAAAGCATGTGTAAGCATTGGGCCTGAACTCCTGTGTATCTGAGTTGAATACAGCGATTTCCAATGGCCTTCTTCAATCAGAGTGTAGCTAGTTTCCAACTCCCGTGTCAAATTGGGTAGCAGACTTCTGCCTCCCCTGCATACACACTTCAGAGAGTTGAGTTTAAGACCTGTACCGCCCCATCCAGCCTGCTGGTTCCTTTCGATTCTAAAAGGCCTAGGCTCGCTGTTTGACGGAAGTGTTGGGAGAGGTAATTGGAATCTCCCGGCACACAAGACTAGTGCCTCCAAGCTCAATCCAGCGATTTCCTAGTAATTCCTATGGTAGACTGGTGCTACATACTAAGTTCCATACGTGAGAAAGTAGGTGAACGCCTTGTCTAAAAGCATCTTACTTCTGAGAGTTGAGCTCACCCTCAGTCCCTCACAGTTCCACACTGCCTGCAGAGTGAGTTTCGCAGGTCTTCACCAGACACGTTTGCCACAGGCTTCTGAGACGCAAGTTAACAATGCAGACCCGGAGGGTATCTCCAGGTGCAGTAGAGTGGTAATCCTGGAACCTCCTGACTCAGAATACTGCTACCTGCACACTGCCATAAGAATGCAGCTAGTTGAGAGCTGGCTTCTAGGCATGCTTCCCTGGGAGTGCTGAGGACAGGGCAGAACCCACCCGCATCCTGCCTCACTGTAGGCGTAGCTGCTAACATCCTAATGTTAGTGGCTGAGAGAGGTTGCGGGAAAAGCATGTGTAAGCATTGGGCCTGAACTCCCGTGTATCTGAGTTGAATACAGTGATTTCCAATGGCCTTCTTCAATCAGACTGTAGCTAGTTTTCAACTCCCATGTCAGAGTGGGTATCAGACATCTGCCTCCCCTGCATAAACACTTCTGAGAGTTGAGCTGATGGCCTGTACCTCCACATCCAGCCTGCTGGTACCCTTCGCTTCTAAAAGGCCTAGGCTCGCTGTTTGACGGTAGTGTTGGGAGAGGTAATTGGAATCTCCGGGACACAAGACTAGTGCCTCCAAGCTCAATCCAGCGATTTCCTAGTAATTCCTGTGGTAGACTGGTGCTACATACTAAGTTGCATACGTTAGAAGGTAGCTGAACGCCTTGTCCAAAAGCATCTTACTTCTGAGAGTTGAGCTCACTCTCAGTCCCTCACAGTTCCACACTGCCTGCAGAGTGAGTTTCGCAGGTCTTCACCAGAGACGTTTGCCACCGGCTTCTGAGACGCAAGTTAACAATGCAGACCCGGAGGGTATATCCAGGTGCAGTAGAGTGGTAATCTTGGAAACTCCTGACTCAGAATACTGCTACCTTCACACTGCCATAAGAATGCAGCTAGTTGAGAGCTGGCTTCTAGCCATGCCTCCCTGGGAGAGCTGAGGACAGGGCAGAACCCTCCCGCATCCTGCCTGACTGTAGGCTTGGCTGCTAACATCCTAATGTTAGTGGCTGAGAGAGGTTGCGGGAAAAGCATGTGTAAGCATTGGGCCTGAACTCCTGTGTATCTGAGTTGAATACAGCGATTTCCAATGGCCTTCTTCAATCAGAGTGTAGCTAGTTTCCAACTCCCGTGTCAAAGTGGGTATCAGACTTCTGCCTCCACTGCATACACACTTCTGAGAGTTGAGCTTAAGGCCTGTACCTCCCCATCCAGCCTGCTGGTTCCTTTCACTTCTAAAAGGCCTAGGCTCGCTGTTTGACGGAAGTGTTGGGAGAGGTAATTGGAATCTCCCGGCACACAAGACTAGTGCCTCCAAGCTCAATCCAGCGATTTCCTAGTAATTCCTGTGGTAGACTGGTGCTACATACTAAGTTCCATACGTGAGAAGGTAGGTGAACGCCTTGTCTAAAAGCATCTTACTTCTGAGAGTTGAGCTCACCCTCAGTCCCTCACAGTTCCACACTGCCTGCAGAGTGAGTTTCGCAGGTCTTCACCAGACACGTTTGCCACAGGCTTCTGAGACGCAAGTTAACAATGCAGATCCGGAGGGTATCTCCAGGTGCAGTAGAGTGGTAATCTTGGAAACTCCTGACTCAGAATACTGCTACCTTCACACTGCCATAAGAATGCAGCTAGTTGAGAGCTGGCTTCTAGGCATGCTTCCCTGGGTGTGCTGAGGACTGGGCAGAACCAACCCGCATCCTGTCTCACTGTAGGCGTATCTATTACATCCTAATGTTAGTGGCTGAGAGAGGTTGCGGGAAAAGCATGTGTAAGCATTGGGCCTGAACTCCTGTGTATCTGAGATGAATACAGCGATTTCCAATGGCCTTCTTCAATCAGACTGTAGCTAGTTTCCAACTCCCATGTCAGAGGGGGTATCAGACATCTGCCTCCCCTGCATAAACACTTCTGAGAGTTGAGCTGATGGCCTGTACCTCCACATCCAGCCTGCTGGTATCCTTCGCTTCTAAAAGGCCTAGGCTCGCTGATTGACGGAAGTGTTGGGAGAGGTAATTGGAATCTCCCGGCACACAAGACTAGTGCCTCCAAGCTCAATCCAGCGATTTCCTAGTAATTCCTGTGGTAGACTGGTGCTACATACTAAGTTGCATACGTGAGAAGGTAGCTGAACGCCTTGTCCAAAAGCATCTTACTTCTGAGAGTTGAGCTCACTCTCAGTCCCTCACAGTTCCACACTGCCTGCAGAGTGAGTTTCGCAGGTCTTCACCAGACACGTTTGCCACAGGCTTCTGAGACTCAAGTTAACAATGCAGACCCGGAGGGTATCTCCAGGTGCAGTAGAGTGGTAATCTTGGAACCTCCTGACTCAGAATACTGCTACCTTCACACTGCCATAAGAATGCAGCTAGTTGAGACCTGGCTTCTAGGCATGCTTCCCTGGGAGAGCTGAGGACAAGGCAGAACCCTCCCGCATCCTGCCTGACTGTAGGCTTGGCTGCTAATATCCTAATGTTAGTGGCTGAGAGGGGATGCGGGAAAAGCATGTGTAAGCATTGGGCCTGAACTCCTGTGTATCTGAGTTGAATACAGCGATTTCCAATGGCCTTCTTCAATCAGAGTGTAGGTAGTTTCCAACTCCCGTGTCAAAGTGGGTATCAGACTTCTGCCTCCACTGCATAAACACTTCTGAGAGTTGAGCTGATGGCCTGTACCTCCACATCCAGCCTGCTGGTATCCTTCGCTTCTAAAAGGCCTAGGCTCGCTGTTTGACGGAAGTGTTGGGAGAGGTAATTGGAATCTCCCGGCACACAAGACTAGTGCCTCCAAGCTCAATCCAGCGATTTCCTAGTAATTCCTGTGGTAGACTGGTGCTACATACTAAGTTCCATACGTCAGAAGGTAGTTGAACGCCTTGTCCAAAAGCATCTTACTTCTGAGAGTTGAGCTCACCCTCAGTCCCTCACATTTCCACACTGCCTGCAGAGTGAGTTTCGCAGGTCTTCACCAGAGACGTTTGCCACAGGCTTCTGAGACGCAAGTTAAGAATGCAGACCTGGAGGGTATCTCCAGGTGCAGTAGAGTGGTAATCTTGGAACCTCCTGACTCAGAATACTGCTAACTTCACACTGCCATAAGAATGCAGCTAGTTGAGAGCTGGCTTCTAGGCATGCTTCCTTGGGAGAGCTGAGGACAGGGCAGAACCCACACGCATCCTGCCTGACTGTAGGCGTAGCTGCTAACATCCTAAGGTTAGTGGCTGAGAGAGGTTGCGGGCAAAGTATGTGTAAGCATTGGGCCTGAACTCCTGTGTATCTGAGTTGAATACAGCGATTTCCAATGGCCTTCTACAATCAGAGTGTAGCTATTTTCCAACTCCCATGTCAGAGTGGGTGGCAGACATCTGCCTCCCCTGCATACACACTTCTGAGAGTTGAGCTTAAGGCCTCTACCTCCCCATCCAGCCTGCTGGTTCCTTTCACTTCTAAAAGGCCTAGGCTCGCTGTTTGACGGTAGTGTTGGGAGAGGTAATTGAAATCTCCCGGCACAGAAGACTAGTGCCTCCAAGCTCAATCCAGCGATTTCCTAGTAATTCCTGTGGCAGACTGGTGCTACATACTAAGTTGCATACGTGAGAAGGTAGCTGAATGCCTTGTCCAAAAGCATCTTACTTCTGAGATTTGAGCTCACTCTCAGTCCCTCACAGTTCCACACTGCCTGCAGAGTGAGTTTCGCAGGTCTTCACCAGACACGTTTGCCACAGGCTTCTGAGACGCAAGTTAACAATGCAGATCCGGAGGGTATCTCCAGGTGCAGTAGAGTGGTAATCTTGGAACCTCCTGACTCAGAATACTGCTACCTTCACACTGCCATAAGAATGCAGCTAGTTGAGAGCTGGCTTCTAGGCATGCTTCCCTGGGCGTGCTGAGGACTGGGCAGAACCAACCCGCATCCTGCCTCACTGTAGGCGTATCTATTACATCCTAATGTTAGTGGCTGAGAGAGGTTGCGGGAAAAGCATGTGTAAGCATTGGGCCTGAACTCCTGTGTATCTGAGATGAATACAGCGATTTCCAATGGCCTTCTTCAATCAGACTGTAGCTAGTTTCCAACTCCCATGTCAGAGGGGGTATCAGACATCTGCCTCCCCTGCATAAACACTTCTGAGAGTTGAGCTGATGGCCTGTACCTCCACATCCAGCCTGCTGGTATCCTTCGCTTCTAAAAGGCCTAGGCTCGCTGATTGACGGAAGTGTTGGGAGAGGTAATTGGAATCTCCCGGCACACAAGACTAGTGCCTCCAAGCTCAATCCAGCGATTTCCTAGTAATTCCTATGGTAGACTGGTGCTACATACTAAGTTCCATACGTGAGAAAGTAGGTGAACGCCTTGTCTAAAAGCATCTTACTTCTGAGAGTTGAGCTCACCCTCAGTCCCTCACAGTTCCACACTGCCTGCAGAGTGAGTTTCGCAGGTCTTCACCAGACACGTTTGCCACAGGCTTCTGAGACGCAAGTTAACAATGCAGACCCGGAGGGTATCTCCAGGTGCAGTAGAGTGGTAATCCTGGAACCTCCTGACTCAGAATACTGCTACCTGCACACTGCCATAAGAATGCAGCTAGTTGAGAGCTGGCTTCTAGGCATGCTTCCCTGGGAGTGCTGAGGACAGGGCAGAACCCACCCGCATCCTGCCTCACTGTAGGCGTAGCTGCTAACATCCTAATGTTAGTGGCTGAGAGAGGTTGCGGGAAAAGCATGTGTAAGCATTGGGCCTGAACTCCTGTGTATCTGAGTTGAATACAGCGATTTCCAATGGCCTTCTTCAATCAGAGTGTAGCTAGTTTCCAACTCCCCTGTCAAAGTGGGTATCAGACTTCTGCCTCCACTGCATACACACTTCTGAGAGTTGAGCTTAAGGCCTGTACCTCCCCATCCAGCCTGCTGGTTCCTTTAACTTCTAAAAGGCCTAGGCTCGCTGTTTGACGGAAGTGTTGGGAGAGGTAATTGGAATCTCCCGGCACACAAGACTAGTGCCTCCAAGCTCAATCCAACGATTTCCTAGTAATTCCTGTGGTAAATGGTCCTACATACTAAGTTCCATACGTGAGAAGGTGGGTGAACGCCTTGTCTAAAAGCATCTTACTTCTGAGAGTTGAGCTCACCCTCAGTCCCTCACAGTTCCACACTGCCTGCAGAGTGAGTTTCGCAGGTCTTCAACAGAGACGTTTGCCACAGGCTTCTGAGACGCAAGTTAACAATGCAGAACTGGAGGGTATCTCCAGGTGCAGTAGAGTGGTAATCTTGGAACCTCCTGACTCAGAATACTGCTACCTTCACACTGCCATAAGAATGCTGCTAGTTGAGAGCTGGCTTCTAGGCATGCTTCCTTGGGAGAGCTGAAGACAGGGCAGAACCCACCCGCATCCTGCCTGACTGTAGGCGTAGCTGCTAACATCCTAAGGTTAGTGGCTGAGAGATGTTGCGGGAAAAGCATGTGTAAGCATTGGGCCTGAACTCCTGTGTATCTGAGTTGAATACAGCGATTTCCAATGGCCTTCTTCAATCAGAGAGTAGCTAGTTTCCAACTCCCATGTCAGAGTGGGTAGCAGACATCTGCCTCCCCTGCATACACACTTCTGAGAGTTGAGCTTAAGGCCTGTACCTCCCCATCCAGCCTGCTGGTTCCTTTCACTTCTAAAAGGCCTAGGCTCGCTGTTTGACGGAAGTGTTGGGAGAGGTAATTGGAATCTCCCGGCACACAAGACTAGTGCCTCCAAGCTCAATCCAGCGATTTCCTAGTAATTCCTGTGGTACACTGGTGCTACATACTAAGTTCCATACGTGAGAAGGTAGGTGAACACCTTGTCTAAAAGCATCTTACTCCTGAGAGTTGAGCTCACCCTCAGTCCCTCACAGTTCCACACTGCCTGCAGAGTGAGTTTCGCAGGTCTTCACCAGAGACGTTTGCCACAGGCTTCTGAGACGCAAGTTAACAATGCAGACCCAGAGGGTATCTCCAGGTGCAGTAGAGTGGTAATCTTGGAACCTCCTGACTCAGAATACTGCTACCTTCACACTGCCATAAGAATGCAGCTAGTTGAGAGCTGGCTTCTAGGCATGCTTCCCTGGGAGAGCTGAGGACAGGGCAGAACCCTCCCGCATCCTGCCTGACTGTAGGCTTGGCTGCTAACATCCTAATGTTAGTGGCTGAGAGAGGTTGCGGGAAAAGCATGTGTAAGCATTGGGCCTGAACTCCTGTGTATCTGAGTTGAATACAGCGATTTCCAATGGCCTTCTTCAATCAGAGTGTAGCTAGTTTCCAACTCCCATGTCAGAGTGGGTAGCAGACATCTGCCTCCCCTGCATAAACACTTCTGAGAGTTGAGCTGATGGCCTGTACCTCCACATCCAGCCTGCTGGTATCCTTCGCTTCTAAAAGGCCTAGGCTCGCTGTTTGACGGAAGTGTTGGGAGAGGTAATTGGAATCTCCCGGCACACAAGACTAGTGCCTCCAAGCTCAATCCAGCGATTTCCTAGTAATTCCTGTGGTAGACTGGTGCTACATACTAAGTTCCATACGTCAGAAGGTGGTTGAACGCCTTGTCCAAAAGCATCTTACTTCTGAGAGTTGAGCTCACCCTCAGTCCCTCACATTTCCACACTGCCTGCAGAGTGAGTTTCGCAGGTCTTCACCAGAGACGTTTGCCACAGGCTTCTGAGACGCAAGTTAAGAATGCAGACCTGGAGGGTATCTCCAGGTGCAGTAGAGTGGTAATCTTGGAACCTCCTGACTCAGAATACTGCTAACTTCACACTGCCATAAGAATGCAGCTAGTTGAGAGCTGGCTTCTAGGCATGCTTCCTTGGGAGAGCTGAGGACAGGGCAGAACCCACACGCATCCTGCCTGACTGTAGGCGTAGCTGCTAACATCCTAAGGTTAGTGGCTGAGAGAGGTTGCGGGCAAAGTATGTGTAAGCATTGGGCCTGAACTCCTGTGTATCTGAGTTGAATACAGCGATTTCCAATGGCCTTCTACAATCAGAGTGTAGCTATTTTCCAACTCCCATGTCAGAGTGGGTGGCAGACATCTGCCTCCCCTGCATACACACTTCTGAGAGTTGAGCTTAAGGCCTCTACTTCCCCATCCAGCCTGCTGGTTCCTTTCACTTCTAAAAGGCCTAGGCTCGCTGTTTGACGGTAGTGTTGGGAAAGGTAATTGAAATCTCCCGGCACACAAGACTAGTGCCTCCAAGCTCAATCCAGCGATTTCCTAGTAATTCCTGTGGCAGACTGGTGCTACATACTAAGTTGCATACGTGAGAAGGTAGCTGAATGCCTTGTCCAAAAGCATCTTACTTCTGAGATTTGAGCTCACTCTCAGTCCCTCACAGTTCCACACTGCCTGCAGAGTGAGTTTCGCAGGTCTTCACCAGACACGTTTGCCACAGGCTTCTGAGACGCAAGTTAACAATGCAGATCCGGAGGGTATCTCCAGGTGCAGTAGAGTGGTAATCTTGGAACCTCCTGACTCAGAATACTGCTACCTTCACACTGCCATAAGAATGCAGCTAGTTGAGAGCTGGCTTCTAGGCATGCTTCCCTGGGCGTGCTGAGGACTGGGCAGAACCAACCCGCATCCTGCCTCACTGTAGGCGTATCTATTACATCCTAATGTTAGTGGCTGAGAGAGGTTGCGGGAAAAGCATGTGTAAGCATTGGGCCTGAACTCCTGTGTATCTGAGATGAATACAGCGATTTCCAATGGCCTTCTTCAATCAGACTGTAGCTAGTTTCCAACTCCCATGTCAGAGGGGGTATCAGACATCTGCCTCCCCTGCATAAACACTTCTGAGAGTTGAGCTGATGGCCTGTACCTCCACATCCAGCCTGCTGGTATCCTTCGCTTCTAAAAGGCCTAGGCTCGCTGATTGACGGAAGTGTTGGGAGAGGTAATTGGAATCTCCCGGCACACAAGACTAGTGCCTCCAAGCTCAATCCAGCGATTTCCTAGTAATTCCTCTTGTAGACTGGTGCTACATACTAAGTTCCATACGTGAGAAGGTAGTTTAACGCCTTGTCCAAAAGCATCTTACTTCTGAGAGTTGAGCTCACCCTCAGTCCCTCACATTTCCACACTGCCTGCAGAGTGAGTTTCGCAGATCTTCACCAGAGACATTTGCCATAGGCTTCTGAGACGCAAGTTAACAATGCAGACCTGGAGGGTATCTCCAGGTGCAGTAGAGTGGTAATCTTGGAACCTCCTGACTCAGAATACTGCTACCTTCACACTGCCATAAGAATGCAGCTAGTTGAGAGCTGGCTTCTAGGCATGCTTCCCTGGGAGAGCTGAGGACAGGGCAGAACCCTCCCGCATCCTGCCTGACTGTAGGCTTGGCTGCTAACATCCTAATGTTAGTGGCTGAGAGAGGTTGCGGGAAAAGCATGTGTAAGCATTGGGCCTGAACTCCTGTGTATCTGAGTTGAATACAGCGATTTCCAATGGCCTTCTTCAATCAGAGTGTAGCTAGTTTCCAACTCCCGTGTCAAATTGGGTAGCAGACTTCTGCCTCCCCTGCATACACACTTCAGAGAGTTGAGTTTAAGACCTGTACCGCCCCATCCAGCCTGCTGGTTCCTTTCGATTCTAAAAGGCCTAGGCTCGCTGTTTGACGGAAGTGTTGGGAGAGGTAATTGGAATCTCCCGGCACACAAGACTAGTGCCTCCAAGCTCAATCCAGCGATTTCCTAGTAATTCCTATGGTAGACTGGTGCTACATACTAAGTTCCATACGTGAGAAAGTAGGTGAACGCCTTGTCTAAAAGCATCTTACTTCTGAGAGTTGAGCTCACCCTCAGTCCCTCACAGTTCCACACTGCCTGCAGAGTGAGTTTCGCAGGTCTTCACCAGACACGTTTGCCACAGGCTTCTGAGACGCAAGTTAACAATGCAGACCCGGAGGGTATCTCCAGGTGCAGTAGAGTGGTAATCCTGGAACCTCCTGACTCAGAATACTGCTACCTGCACACTGCCATAAGAATGCAGCTAGTTGAGAGCTGGCTTCTAGGCATGCTTCCCTGGGAGTGCTGAGGACAGGGCAGAACCCACCCGCATCCTGCCTCACTGTAGGCGTAGCTGCTAACATCCTAATGTTAGTGGCTGAGAGAGGTTGCGGGAAAAGCATGTGTAAGCATTGGGCCTGAACTCCTGTGTATCTGAGTTGAATACAGCGATTTCCAATGGCCTTCTTCAATCAGAGAGTAGCTAGTTTCCAACTCCCATGTCAGAGTGGGTAGCAGACATCTGCCTCCCCTGCATACACACTTCTGAGAGTTGAGCTTAAGGCCTGTACCTCCCCATCCAGCCTGCTGGTTCCTTTCACTTCTAAAAGGCCTAGGCTCGCTGTTTGACGGAAGTGTTGGGAGAGGTAATTGGAATCTCCCGGCACACAAGACTAGTGCCTCCAAGCTCAATCCAGCGATTTCCTAGTAATTCCTGTGGTACACTGGTGCTACATACTAAGTTCCATACGTGAGAAGGTAGGTGAACACCTTGTCTAAAAGCATCTTACTCCTGAGAGTTGAGCTCACCCTCAGTCCCTCACAGTTCCACACTGCCTGCAGAGTGAGTTTCGCAGGTCTTCACCAGAGACGTTTGCCACAGGCTTCTGAGACGCAAGTTAACAATGCAGACCCAGAGGGTATCTCCAGGTGCAGTAGAGTGGTAATCTTGGAACCTCCTGACTCAGAATACTGCTACCTTCACACTGCCATAAGAATGCAGCTAGTTGAGAGCTGGCTTCTAGGCATGCTTCCCTGGGAGAGCTGAGGACAGGGCAGAACCCTCCCGCATCCTGCCTGACTGTAGGCTTGGCTGCTAACATCCTAATGTTAGTGGCTGAGAGAGGTTGCGGGAAAAGCATGTGTAAGCATTGGGCCTGAACTCCTGTGTATCTGAGTTGAATACAGCGATTTCCAATGGCCTTCTTCAATCAGAGTGTAGCTAGTTTCCAACTCCCGTGTCAAATTGGGTAGCAGACTTCTGCCTCCCCTGCATACACACTTCTGAGAGTTGAGTTTAAGGCCTGTACCTCTCCATCCAGCCTGCTGGTTCCTTTCGATTCTAAAAGGCCTAGGCTCGCTGTTTGACGGAAGTGTTGGGAGAGGTAATTGGAATCTCCCGGCACACAAGACTAGTGCCTCCAAGCTCAATCCAGCGATTTCCTAGTAATTCCTGTGGTAGACTGGTGCTACATACTAAGTTGCATACGTGAGAAGGTAGCTGAACGCCTTGTCCAAAAGCATCTTACTTCTGAGAGTTGAGCTCACCCTCAGTCCCTCACAGTTCTACACAGCCTGCAGAGTGAGTTTCGCAGGTCTTCACCAGACACGTTTGCCACAGGCTTCAGAGACGCAAGTTAACAATGTACACCTGGAGGGTATCTCCTGGTGCAGTAGAGTGGTAATCTTGGAACTTCCTGACTGAGAATACTGCTACCTTCACACTGCCATAAGAATGCAGCTAGTTGAGTGCTGGCTTCTAGGCATGCTTCCCTGGGAGAGCTGAGGACAGGGCAGAACCCTCCCGCATCCTGCCTGAGTGTAGGCGTAGCTGCTAACATCCTAATGTTAGTGGCTGAGAGAGGTTGCGGGAAAAGCATGTGTAAGCATTGGGCCTGAACTCCTGTGTATCTGAGTTGAATACAGCGATTTCCAATGGCCTTCTTCAATCAGAGTGTAGCTAGTTTCCAACTCCCGTGTCAAAGTGGGTATCAGACTTCTGCCTCCACTGCATACACACTTCTGAGAGTTGAGCTTAAGGCCTGTACCTCCCCATCCAGCCTGCTGGTTCCTTTCACTTCTAAAAGGCCTAGGCTCGCTGTTTGACGGAAGTGTTGGGAGAGGTAATTGGAATCTCCCGGCACACAAGACTAGTGCCTCCAAGCTCAATCCAGCGATTTCCTAGTAATTCCTGTGGTAGATGGTGCTACATACTAAGTTCCATACGTGAGAAGGTGGGTGAACGCCTTGTCTAAAAGCATCTTACTTCTGAGAGTTGAGCTCACCCTCAGTCCCTCACAGTTCCACACTGCCTGCAGAGTGAGTTTCGCAGGTCTTCACCAGAGACGTTTGCCACAGGCTTCTGAGACGCAAGTTAACAATGCAGACCCGGAGGGTATCTCCAGGTGCAGTAGAGTGGTAATCTTGGAACCTCCTGACTCAGAATACTGCTACCTTCACACTGCCATAAGAATGCAGCTAGTTGAGAGCTGGCTTCTAGGCATGCTTCCTTGGGAGAGCTGAAGACAGGGCAGAACCCACCCGCATCCTGCCTGACTGTAGGCGTAGCTGCTAACATCCTAAGGTTAGTGGCTGAGAGATGTTGCGGGAAAAGCATGTGTAAGCATTGGGCCTGAACTCCTGTGTATCTGAGTTGAATACAGCGATTTCCAATGGCCTTCTTCAATCAGAGTGTAGCTAGTTTCCAACTCCCATGTCAGAGTGGGTAGCAGACATCTGCCTCCCCTGCATACACACTTCTGAGAGTTGAGCTTAAGGCCTGTACCTCCCCATCCAGCCTGCTGGTTCCTTTCACTTCTAAAAGGCCTAGGCTCGCTGTTTGACGGAAGTGTTGGGAGAGGTAATTGGAATCTCCCGGCACACAAGACTAGTGCCTCCAAGCTCAATCCAGCGATTTCCTAGTAATTCCTGTGGTAGACTGGTGCTACATACTAAGTTCCATACGTGAGAAGGTAGGTGAACGCCTTGTCTAAAAGCATCTTACTCCTGAGAGTTGAGCTCACCCTAGTCCCTCACGGTTCCACACTTCCTGCAGAGTGAGTTTCGCAGGTCTTCACCAGAGACGTTTGCCACCGGCTTCTGAGTCGCAAGTTAACAATGGAGACCCGGAGGGTATCTCCAGGTGCAGTAGAGTGGTAATCTTGGAACCTCCTGACTCAGAATACTGCTACCTTCACACTGCCATAAGAATGCAGCTAGTTGAGAGCTGGCTTCTAGGCATGCTTCCCTGGGAGAGCTGAGGACAGGGCAGAACCCTCCCGCATCCTGCCTGACTGTAGGCTTGGCTGCTAACATCCTAATGTTAGTGGCTGAGAGAGGTTGCGGGAAAAGCATGTGTAAGCATTGGGCCTGAACTCCTGTGTATCTGAGTTGAATACAGCGATTTCCAATGGCCTTCTTCAATCAGAGTGTAGCTAGTTTCCAACTCCCGTGTCAAAGTGGGTATCAGACTTCTGCCTCCACTGCATACACACTTCTGAGAGTTGAGCTTAAGGCCTGTACCTCCCCATCCAGCCTGCTGGTTCCTTTCACTTCTAAAAGGCCTAGGCTCGCTGTTTGACGGAAGTGTTGGGAGAGGTAATTGGAATCTCCCGGCACACAAGACTAGTGCCTCCAAGCTCAATCCAGCGATTTCCTAGTAATTCCTGTGATAGCCTGGTGCTACATACTAAGTTCCATACATGAGAAGGTAGGTGAACGCCTTGTCTAAAAGCATCTTACTCCTGAGAGTTGAGCTCACCCTCAGTCCCTCACAGTTCCACACTGCCTGCAGAGTGAGTTTCGCAGGTCTTCACCAGAGACGTTTGCCACAGGCTTCTGAGACGCAAGTTAACAATGCAGACCGGAAGGGTATCTCCAGGTGCAGTAGAGTGGTAATCTTGGAACCTCCTGACTCAGAATACTGCTACCTTCACACTGCCATAAGAATGCAGCTAGTTGAGAGCTGGCTTCTACGCATGCTTCCCTGGGAGTCCTGAGGACAGGGCAGAACCCACCCGCATACTGCCTGACTGTAGGCTTGGCTGCTAACATCCTAATGTTAGTGGCTGATAGAGGTTGCGGGAAAAGCATGTGTAAGCATTGGGCCTGAAGTCCTGTGTGTCTGAGTTGAATACAGCGATTTCCAATGGCCTTCTTCAATCAGAGTGTAGCTAGTTTCTAACTCCCATGTCAAAGTGGGTAGCAGACTTCTGCCTCCCCTGCATACACACTTCTGAGGGTTGAGCTTAAGGCCTGTACCTCCCCATCCAGCCTGCTGGTTCTTTTCACTTCTAAAAGGCCTAGGATCGCTGTTTGACGGAAGTGTTGGGAGAGGTAATTGGAATCTCCCGGCACACAAGACTAGTGCCTCCAAGCTCAATCCAGCGATTTCCTAGTAATTCCTGTGGTAGACTGGTGCTACATACTAAGTTCCATACGTGAGAAAGTAGGTGAACGCCTTGTCTAAAAGCATCTTACTTCTGAGAGTTGAGCTCACCCTCAGTCCCTCACAGTTCCACACTGCCTGCAGAGTGAGTTTCGCAGGTCTTCACCAGACACGTTTGCCACAGGCTTCTGAGACGCAAGTTAACAATGCAGAC
This sequence comes from Canis aureus, assembly GCF_053574225.1. NCBI lineage: Eukaryota > Metazoa > Chordata > Mammalia > Carnivora > Canidae > Canis > Canis aureus. The sequence continues at coordinate 314,444 of NC_135619.1, forward strand.
CCGGAGGGTATCTCCAGGTGCAGTAGAGTGGTAATCCTGGAACCTCCTGACTCAGAATACTGCTACCTGCACACTGCCATAAGAATGCAGCTAGTTGAGAGCTGGCTTCTAGGCATGCTTCCCTGGGAGTGCTGAGGACAGGGCAGAACCCACCCGCATCCTGCCTCACTGTAGGCGTAGCTGCTAACATCCTAATGTTAGTGGCTGAGAGAGGTTGCGGGAAAAGCATGTGTAAGCATTGGGCCTGAACTCCCGTGTATCTGAGTTGAATACAGTGATTTCCAATGGCCTTCTTCAATCAGACTGTAGCTAGTTTTCAACTCCCATGTCAGAGTGGGTATCAGACATATGCCTCCCCTGCATAAACACTTCTGAGAGTTGAGCTGATGGCCTGTACCTCCACATCCAGCCTGCTGGTATCCTTCGCTTCTAAAAGGCCTAGGCTCGCTGTTTGACGGAAGTGTTGGGAGAGGTAATTGGAATCTCCCGGCACACAAGACTAGTGCCTCCAAGCTCAATCCAGCGATTTCCTAGTAATTCCTGTGGTACACTGGTGCTACATACTAAGTTGCATACGTGAGAAGGTAGCTGAACGCCTTGTCCAAAAGCATCTTACTTCTGAGAGTTGAGCTCACCCTCAGTCCCTCACAGTTCCACACAGCCTGCAGAGTGAGTTTCGCAGGTCTTCACCAGACACGTTTGCCACAGGCTTCAGAGACGCAAGTTAACAATGTACACCTGGAGGGTTTCTCCTGGTGCAGTAGAGTGGTAATCTTGGAACTTTCTGACTGAGAATACTGCTACCTTCACACTGCCATAAGAATGCAGCTAGTTGAGAGCTGGCTTCTAGGCATGCTTCCCTGGGAGAGCTGAGGACAGGGCAGAACCCTCCCGCATTCTGCCTGACTGTAGGCGTAGCTGCTAACATCCTAATGTTAGTGGCTGAGAGAGGTTGGGGGAAAAGCATGTGTAAGCAATGGTCCTGAACTCCCGTGTATCTGAGTTGAATACAGCGATTTCCAATGGCCTACTTCAATCAGATGGTAGCTAGGTTCCAACTCCCATGTCAGAGTGGGTAGCAGACATCTGCCTCCCATACATACACACTTCTGAGAGTTGAGCTGACGGCCTGTACCTCCACATCCAGCCTGCTGGTACCCTTCGCTTCTAAAAGGCCTAGGCTCGCTGTTTGAAGGTAGTGTTGGGAGAGGTAATTGGAATCTCCCGGCACACAAGACTAGTGCCTCCAAGCTCAATCCAGCGATTTCCTAGTAATTCCTGTGGTAGACTGGTGCTACATACTAAGTTGCATACGTTAGAAGGTAGCTGAACGCCTTGTCCAAAAGCATCTTACTTCTGAGAGTTGAGCTCACTCTCAGTCCCTCACAGTTCCACACTGCCTGCAGAGTGAGTTTCGCAGGTCTTCACCAGAGACGTTTGCCACCGGCTTCTGAGACGCAAGTTAACAATGCAGACCCGGAGGGTATATCCAGGTGCAGTAGAGTGGTAATCTTGGAAACTCCTGACTCAGAATACTGCTACCTTCACACTGCCATAAGAATGCAGCTAGTTGAGAGCTGGCTTCTAGCCATGCCTCCCTGGGAGAGCTGAGGACAGGGCAGAACCCTCCCGCATCCTGCCTGACTGTAGGCTTGGCTGCTAACATCCTAATGTTAGTGGCTGAGAGAGGTTGCGGGAAAAGCATGTGTAAGCATTGGGCCTGAACTCCTGTGTATCTGAGTTGAATACAGCGATTTCCAATGGCCTTCTTCAATCAGAGTGTAGCTAGTTTCCAACTCCCCTGTCAAAGTGGGTATCAGACTTCTGCCTCCACTGCATACACACTTCTGAGAGTTGAGCTTAAGGCCTGTACCTCCCCATCCAGCCTGCTGGTTCCTTTAACTTCTAAAAGGCCTAGGCTCGCTGTTTGACGGAAGTGTTGGGAGAGGTAATTGGAATCTCCCGGCACACAAGACTAGTGCCTCCAAGCTCAATCCAGCGATTTCCTAGTAATTCCTGTGGTAAATGGTGCTACATACTAAGTTCCATACGTGAGAAGGTGGGTGAACGCCTTGTCTAAAAGCATCTTACTTCTGAGAGTTGAGCTCACCCTCAGTCCCTCACAGTTCCACACTGCCTGCAGAGTGAGTTTCGCAGGTCTTCACCAGAGACGTTTGCCACAGGCTTCTGAGACGCAAGTTAACAATGCAGAACTGGAGGGTATCTCCAGGTGCAGTAGAGTGGTAATCTTGGAACCTCCTGACTCAGAATACTGCTACCTTCACACTGCCATAAGAATGCAGCTAGTTGAGAGCTGGCTTCTAGGCATGCTTCCTTGGGAGAGCTGAAGACAGGGCAGAACCCACCCGCATCCTGCCTGACTGTAGGCGTAGCTGCTAACATCCTAAGGTTAGTGGCTGAGAGATGTTGCGGGAAAAGCATGTGTAAGCATTGGGCCTGAACTCCTGTGTATCTGAGTTGAATACAGCGATTTCCAATGGCCTTCTTCAATCAGAGAGTAGCTAGTTTCCAACTCCCATGTCAGAGCGGGTAGCAGACATCTGCCTCCCCTGCATACACACTTCTGAGAGTTGAGCTTAAGGCCTGTACCTCCCCATCCAGCCTGCTGGTTCCTTTCACTTCTAAAAGGCCTAGGCTCGCTGTTTGACGGAAGTGTTGGGAGAGGTAATTGGAATCTCCCGGCACACAAGACTAGTGCCTCCAAGCTCAATCCAGCGATTTCCTAGTAATTCCTGTGGTAGACTGGTGCTACATACTAAGTTCCATACGTGAGAAGGTAGGTGAACACCTTGTCTAAAAGCATCTTACTCCTGAGAGTTGAGCTCACCCTCAGTCCCTCACAGTTCCACACTGCCTGCAGAGTGAGTTTCGCAGGTCTTCACCAGAGACGTTTGCCACAGGCTTCTGAGACGCAAGTTAACAATGCAGACCCAGAGGGTATCTCCAGGTGCAGTAGAGTGGTAATCTTGGAACCTCCTGACTCAGAATACTGCTACCTTCACACTGCCATAAGAATGCAGCTAGTTGAGAGCTGGCTTCTAGGCATGCTTCCCTGGGAGAGCTGAGGACAGGGCAGAACCCTCCCGCATCCTGCCTGACTGTAGGCTTGGCTGCTAACATCCTAATGTTAGTGGCTGAGAGAGGTTGCGGGAAAAGCATGTGTAAGCATTGGGCCTGAACTCCTGTGTATCTGAGTTGAATACAGCGATTTCCAATGGCCTTCTTCAATCAGAGTGTAGCTAGTTTCCAACTCCCGTGTCAAATTGGGTAGCAGACTTCTGCCTCCCCTGCATACACACTTCTGAGAGTTGAGTTTAAGGCCTGTACCTCTCCATCCAGCCTGCTGGTTCCTTTCGATTCTAAAAGGCCTAGGCTCGCTGTTTGACGGAAGTGTTGGGAGAGGTAATTGGAATCTCCCGGCACACAAGACTAGTGCCTCCAAGCTCAATCCAGCGATTTCCTAGTAATTCCTGTGGTAGACTGGTGCTACATACTAAGTTGCATACGTGAGAAGGTAGCTGAACGCCTTGTCCAAAAGCATCTTACTTCTGAGAGTTGAGCTCACCCTCAGTCCCTCACAGTTCTACACAGCCTGCAGAGTGAGTTTCGCAGGTCTTCACCAGACACGTTTGCCACAGGCTTCAGAGACGCAAGTTAACAATGTACACCTGGAGGGTATCTCCTGGTGCAGTAGAGTGTAATCTTGGAACTTCCTGACTGAGAATACTGCTACCTTCACACTGCCATAAGAATGCAGCTAGTTGAGTGCTGGCTTCTAGGCATGCTTCCCTGGGAGAGCTGAGGACAGGGCAGAACCCTCCCGCATCCTGCCTGAGTGTAGGCGTAGCTGCTAACATCCTAATGTTAGTGGCTGAGAGAGGTTGCGGGAAAAGCATGTGTAAGCATTGGGCCTGAACTCCTGTGTATCTGAGTTGAATACAGCGATTTCCAATGGCCTTCTTCAATCAGAGTGTAGCTAGTTTCCAACTCCCGTGTCAAAGTGGGTATCAGACTTCTGCCTCCACTGCATACACACTTCTGAGAGTTGAGCTTAAGGCCTGTACCTCCCCATCCAGCCTGCTGGTTCCTTTCACTTCTAAAAGGCCTAGGCTCGCTGTTTGACGGAAGTGTTGGGAGAGGTAATTGGAATCTCCCGGCACACAAGACTAGTGCCTCCAAGCTCAATCCAGCGATTTCCTAGTAATTCCTGTGGTAGATGGTGCTACATACTAAGTTCCATACGTGAGAAGGTGGGTGAACGCCTTGTCTAAAAGCATCTTACTTCTGAGAGTTGAGCTCACCCTCAGTCCCTCACAGTTCCACACTGCCTGCAGAGTGAGTTTCGCAGGTCTTCACCAGAGACGTTTGCCACAGGCTTCTGAGACGCAAGTTAACAATGCAGACCCGGAGGGTATCTCCAGGTGCAGTAGAGTGGTAATCTTGGAACCTCCTGACTCAGAATACTGCTACCTTCACACTGCCATAAGAATGCAGCTAGTTGAGACCTGGCTTCTAGGCATGCTTCCCCTGGAGTGCTGAGGACAGGGCAGAACCCACCCAAATCCTGCCTCACTGTAGGCGTAGCTGCTAACTTCCTAATGTTAGTGGCTGAGAGAGGTTGCGGGAAAAGCATGTGTAAGCATTGGGCCTGAACTCCCGTGTATCTGAGTTGAATACAGCGATTTCCAATGGCCTTCTTCAATCAGACTGTAGCTAGTTTCCAACTCCCATGGCAGAGTGGGTATCAGACATCTGCCTCCCCTGCATAAACACTTCTGAGAGTTGAGCTGATGGCCTGTACCTCCACATCCAGCCTGCTGGTATCCTTTGCTTCTAAAAGGCCTAGGCTCGCTGTTTGACGGAAGTGTTGGGAGAGGTAATTGGAATCTCCCGCGACACAAGACTAGTGCCTCCAAGCTCAATCCAGCGATTTCCTAGTAATTCCTGTGGTACACTGGTGCTACATACTAAGTTCCATACGTGAGAAAGTAGCTGAACGACTTGTCCAAAAGCATCTTACTTCTGAGAGTTGAGCTCACCCTCAGTCCCTCACAGTTCCACACTGCCTGCAGAGTGAGTTTCGCAGGTCTTCACCAGAGACGTTTGCCACAGGCTTCTGAGACGCAAGTTAACAATGCAGACCCGGAGGGTATCTCCAGGTGCAGTAGAGTGGTAATCTTGGAACCTCCTGACTCACAATACTGCTACCTTCACACTGCCATAAGAATGCAGCTAGTTGAGACCTGGCTTCTAGGCATGCTTCCCTGGGAGTGCTGAGGACAGGGCAGAACCCACCCGCATCCTGCCTGACTGTAGGCGTGGTTGCTAACATCCTAAACTTAGTGGCTGAGAGAGGTTGCGGGAAAAGCATGTGTAAGCATTGGGCCTGAACTCCTGTGTATCTGAGTTTAATACAGCGATTTCCAATGGCCTTCTTCAATCAGAGAGTCGCTAGTTTCCAACTCCCATGTCAGAATGGGTAGCAGACATCTGCCTCCCCTGCATAGACACTTCTGAGAGTTGAGCTTAAGGCCTGTACCTCCCCATCCAGCCTGCTGGTTCCTTTCACTTCTAAAAGGCCTAGGCTCGCTGTTTGACGGAAGTGTTGGGAGAGGTAATTGGAATCTCCCGGCATACAAGACTAGTGCCTCCAAGCTCAATCCAGCGATTTCCTAGTAATTCCTGTGGTAGACTGCTGCTACATACTAAGTTCCATACATGAGAAGGTAGCTGAACGCCTTGTCTAAAAGCATCTTACTTCTGAGAGTTGAGCTCACCCTCAGTCCCTCACAGTGCCACACTGCCTGCAGAGTGAGTTTCGCAGGTCTTCACCAGACACGTTTCCCACAGGCTTCTGAGACGCAAGTTAACAATGTACACCTGGAGGGTATCTCCAGGTGCAGTAGAGTGGTAATCTTGGAACCTCCTGACTCACAATACTGCTACCTTCACACTGCCATAAGAATGCAGCTAGTTGAGACCTGGCTTCTAGGCATGCTTCCCTGGGAGTGCTGAGGACAGGGCAGAACCCACCCGCATCCTGCCTCACTGTAGGCGTAGCTGCTAACATCCTAATGTTAGTGGCTGAGAGAGGTTGCGGGAAAAGCATGTGTAAGCATTGGACCTGAACTACCGTGTATCTGAGTTGAATACAGCGATTTCCAATGGCCTTCTTCAATCAGACTGTAGCTAGTTTCCAACTCCCATGGCAGAGTGGGTATCAGACATCTGCCTCCCCTGCATAAACACTTCTGAGAGTTGAGCTGATGGCCTGTACCTCCACATCCAGCCTGCTGGTATCCTTTGCTTCTAAAAGGCCTAGGCTCGCTGTTTGACGGAAGTGTTGGGAGAGGTAATTGGAATCTCCCGCGACACAAGACTAGTGCCTCCAAGCTCAATCAGCGATTTCCTAGTAATTCCTGTGGTACACTGGTGCTACATACTAAGTTCCATACGTGAGAAGGTAGCTGAACGACTTGTCCAAAAGCATCTTACTTCTGAGAGTTGAGCTCACCCTCAGTCCCTCACAGTTCCACACTGCCTGCAGAGTGAGTTTCGCAGGTCTTCACCAGAGACATTTGCCACAGGCTTCTGAGACGCAAGTTAACAATGCAGACCCGGAGGGTATCTCCAGGTGCAGTAGAGTGGTAATCTTGGAACCTCCTGACTCAGAATACTGCTACCTTCACACTGCCATAAGAATGCAGCTAGTTGAGACCTGGCTTCTAGGCATGCTTCCCTGGGAGTGCTGAGGACAGGGCAGAACCCACCCGCATCCTGCCTGACGGTAGGCGTGGTTGCGAACATCCTAAACTTAGTGGCTGAGAGAGGTTGCGGGAAAAGCATGTGTAAGCATTGGGCCTGAACTCCTGTGTATCTGAGTTTAATACAGCGATTTCCAATGGCCTTCTTCAATCAGAGAGTCGCTAGTTTCCAACTCCCATGTCAGAATGGGTAGCAGACATCTGCCTCCCCTGCATAGACACTTCTGAGAGTTGAGCTTAAGGCCTGTACCTCCCCATCCAGCCTGCTGGTTCCTTTCACTTCTAAAAGGCCTAGGCTCGCTGTTTGACGGAAGTGTTGGGAGAGGTAATTGGAATCTCCCGGCATACAAGACTAGTGCCTCCAAGCTCAATCCAGCGATTTCCTAGTAATTCCTGTGGTAGACTGCTGCTACATACTAAGTTCCATACATGAGAAGGTAGCTGAACGCCTTGTCTAAAAGCATCTTACTTCTGAGAGTTGAGCTCACCCTCAGTCCCTCACAGTGCCACACTGCCTGCAGAGTGAGTTTCGCAGGTCTTCACCAGACACGTTTCCCACAGGCTTCTGAGACGCAAGTTAACAATGTACACCTGGAGGGTATCTCCAGGTGCAGTAGAGTGGTAATCTTGGAACCTCCTGACTCAGAATACTGCTACCTTCACACTGCCATAAGAATGCAGCTAGTTGAGACCTGGCTTCTAGGCATGCTTCCCTGGGAGTGCTGAGGACAGGGCAGAACCCACCCGCATCCTGCCTGACGGTAGGCGTGGTTGCTAACATCCTAAACTTAGTGGCTGAGAGAGGTTGCGGGAAAAGCATGTGTAAGCATTGGGCCTGAACTCCTGTGTATCTGAGTTTAATACAGCGATTTCCAATGGCCTTCTTCAATCAGAGAGTCGCTAGTTTCCAACTCCCATGTCAGAATGGGTTTCAGACATCTGCCTCCCCTGCATAGACACTTCTGAGAGTTGAGCTTAAGGCCTGTACCTCCCCATCCAGCCTGCTGGTTCCTTTCACTTCTAAAAGGCCTAGGCTCGCTGTTTGACGGAAGTGTTGGGAGAGGTAATTGGAATCTCCCGGCATACAAGACTAGTGCCTCCAAGCTCAATCCAGCGATTTCCTAGTAATTCCTGTAGTAGACTGCTGCTACATACTAAGTTCCATACATGAGAAGGTAGCTGAACGCCTTGTCTAAAAGCATCTTACTTCTGAGAGTTGAGCTCACCCTCAGTCCCTCACAGTGCCACACTGCCTGCAGAGTGAGTTTCGCAGGTCTTCACCAGACACGTTTCCCACAGGCTTCTGAGACGCAAGTTAACAATGTACACCTGGAGGGTATCTCCAGGTGCAGTAGAGTGGTAATCTTGGAACCTCCTGACTCAGAATACTGCTACCTTCACACTGCCATAAGAATGCAGCTAGTTGAGACCTGGCTTCTAGGCATGCTTCCCTGGGAGTGCTGAGGACAGGGCAGAACCCACCCGCATCCCGCCTGACGGTAGGCGTGGTTGCTAACATCCTAAACTTAGTGGCTGAGAGAGGTTGCGGGAAAAGCATGTGTAAGCATTGGGCCTGAACTCCTGTGTATCTGAGTTTAATACAGCGATTTCCAATGGCCTTCTTCAATCAGAGAGTCGCTAGTTTCCAACTCCCATGTCAGAATGGGTAGCAGACATCTGCCTCCCCTGCATAGACACTTCTGAGAGTTGAGCTTAAGGCCTGTACCTCCCCATCCAGCCTGCTGGTTCCTTTCACTTCTAAAAGGCCTAGGCTCGCTGTTTGACGGAAGTGTTGGGAGAGGTAATTGGAATCTCCCGGCATACAAGACTAGTGCCTCCAAGCTCAATCAGCGATTTCCTAGTAATTCCTGTGGTAGACTGCTGCTACATACTAAGTTCCATACATGAGAAGGTAGCTGAACGCCTTGTCTAAAAGCATCTTACTTCTGAGAGTTGAGCTCACCCTCAGTCCCTCACAGTGCCACACTGCCTGCAGAGTGAGTTTCGCAGGTCTTCACCAGACACGTTTCCCACAGGCTTCTGAGACGCAAGTTAACAATGTACACCTGGAGGGTATCTCCAGGTGCAGTAGAGTGGTAATCTTGGAACCTCCTGACTCAGAATACTGCTACCTTCACACTGCCATAAGAATGCAGCTAGTTGAGAGCTGGCTTCTAGGCATGCTTCCCTGGGAGAGCTGAGGACAGGGCAGAACCCTCCCGCATCCTGCCTGACTGTAGGCTTGGCTGCTAACATCCTAATGTTAGTGGCTCTGAGAGGTTGCGGGAAAAGCATGTGTAAGCATTGGGCCTGAAGTCCTGTGTGTCTGAGTTGAATACAGCGATTTCCAATGGCCTTCTTCAATCAGAGTGTAGCTAGTTTCCAACTCTCATGTCAAAGTGGGTAGCAGACTTCTGCCTCCCCTGCATACACACTTCTGAGAGTTGAGCTTAAGGCCTGTACCTCCCCATCCAGGCTGCTGGTTCTTTTCACTTCTAAAAGGCCTAGGCTCGCTGTTTGACGGAAGTGTTGGGAGAGGTAATTGGAATCTCCCGGCACACAAGACTAGTGCCTCCAAGCTCAATCCAGCGATTTCCTAGTAATTCCTGTGGTAGACTGGTGCTACATACTAAGTTCCATACGTGAGAAGGTAGGTGAACGCCTTGTCTAAAAGCATCTTACTTCTGAGAGTTGAGCTCACCCTCAGTCCCTCACAGTTCCACACTGCCTGCAGAGTGAGTTTCGCAGGTCTTCACCAGAGACGTTTGCCACAGGCTTCTGAGACGCAAGTTAACAATGCAGACCCGGAGGTTATCTCCAGGTGCAGTAGAGTGGTAATCTTGGAACCTCCTGACTCAGAATACTGCTACCTTCACACTGCCATAAGAATGCAGCTAGTTGAGACCTGGCTTCTAGGCATGCTTCCCTGGGAGTGCTGAGGACAGGGCAGAACCCACCCGCATCCTGCCTCACTGTAGGCGTAGCTGCTAACTTCCTAATGTTAGTGGCTGAGAGAGGTTGCGGGAAAAGCATGTGTAAACATTGGGCCTGAACTCCCGTGTATCTGAGTTGAATACAGCGATTTCCAATGGCCTTCTTCAATCAGACTGTAGCTAGTTTCCAACTCCCATGTCAGAGTGGGTATCAGACATCTGCCTCCCCTGCATAAACACTTCTGAGAGTTGAGCTGATGGCCTCTACCTCCACATCCAGCCTGCTGGTATCCTTTCACTTCTAAAAGGCCTAGGCTCGCTGTTTGACGGAAGTGTTGGGAGAGGTAATTGGAATCTCCCGGCATACAAGACTAGTGCCTCCAAGCTCAATCCAGCGATTTCCTAGTAATTCCTGTGGTAGACTGCTGCTACATACTAAGTTCCATACATGAGAAGGTAGCTGAACGCCTTGTCTAAAAGCATCTTACTTCTGAGAGTTGAGCTCACCCTCAGTCCCTCACAGTGCCACACTGCCTGCAGAGTGAGTTTCGCAGGTCTTCACCAGACACGTTTCCCACAGGCTTCTGAGACGCAAGTTAACAATGTACACCTGGAGGGTATCTCCAGGTGCAGTAGAGTGGTAATCTTGGAACCTCCTGACTCAGAATACTGCTACCTTCACACTGCCATAAGAATGCAGCTAGTTGAGACCTGGCTTCTAGGCATGCTTCCCTGGGAGTGCTGAGGACAGGGCAGAACCCACCCGCATCCTGCCTGACGGTAGGCGTGGTTGCTAACATCCTAAACTTAGTGGCTGAGAGAGGTTGCGGGAAAAGCATGTGTAAGCATTGGGCCTGAACTCCTGTGTATCTGAGTTGAATACAGCGATTTCCAATGGCCTTCTTCAATCAGAGTGTAGCTAGTTTCCAACTCCCGTGTCAAAGTGGGTATCAGACTTCTGCCTCCACTGCATACACACTTCTGAGAGTTGAGCTTAAGGCCTGTACCTCCCCATCCAGCCTGCTGGTTCCTTTAACTTCTAAAAGGCCTAGGCTCGCTGTTTGACGGAAGTGTTGGGAGAGGTAATTGGAATCTCCCGGCATACAAGACTAGTGCCTCCAAGCTCAATCAGCGATTTCCTAGTAATTCCTGTGGTAGACTGCTGCTACATACTAAGTTCCATACATGAGAAGGTAGCTGAACGCCTTGTCTAAAAGCATCTTACTTCTGAGAGTTGAGCTCACCCTCAGTCCCTCACAGTGCCACACTGCCTGCAGAGTGAGTTTCGCAGGTCTTCACCAGACACGTTTCCCACAGGCTTCTGAGACGCAAGTTAACAATGTACACCTGGAGGGTATCTCCAGGTGCAGTAGAGTGGTAATCTTGGAACCTCCTGACTCAGAATACTGCTACCTTCACACTGCCATAAGAATGCAGCTAGTTGAGAGCTGGCTTCTAGGCATGCTTCCCTGGGAGAGCTGAGGACAGGGCAGAACCCTCCCGCATCCTGCCTGACTGTAGTCTTGGCTGCTAACATCCTAATGTTAGTGGCTCTGAGAGGTTGCGGGAAAAGCATGTGTAAGCATTGGGCCTGAAGTCCTGTGTGTCTGAGTTGAATACAGCGATTTCCAATGGCCTTCTTCAATCAGAGTGTAGCTAGTTTCCAACTCTCATGTCAAAGTGGGTAGCAGACTTCTGCCTCCCCTGCATACACACTTCTGAGAGTTGAGCTTAAGGCCTGTACCTCCCCATCCAGGCTGCTGGTTCTTTTCACTTCTAAAAGGCCTAGGCTCGCTGTTTGACGGAAGTGTTGGGAGAGGTAATTGGAATCTCCCGGCACACAAGACTAGTGCCTCCAAGCTCAATCCAGCGATTTCCTAGTAATTCCTGTGGTAGACTGGTGCTACATACTAAGTTCCATACGTGAGAAGGTAGGTGAACGCCTTGTCTAAAAGCATCTTACTTCTGAGAGTTGAGCTCACCCTCAGTCCCTCACAGTTCCACACTGCCTGCAGAGTGAGTTTCGCAGGTGTTCACCAGAGACTTTTGCCACAGGCTTCTGAGACGCAAGTTAACAATGCAGACCCGGAGGTTATCTCCAGGTGCAGTAGAGTGGTAATCTTGGAACCTCCTGACTCAGAATACTGCTACCTTCACACTGCCATAAGAATGCAGCTAGTTGAGACCTGGCTTCTAGGCATGCTTCCCTGGGAGTGCTGAGGACAGGGCAGAACCCACCCGCATCCTGCCTCACTGTAGGCGTAGCTGCTAACTTCCTAATGTTAGTGGCTGAGAGAGGTTGCGGGAAAAGCATGTGTAAACATTGGGCCTGAACTCCCGTGTATCTGAGTTGAATACAGCGATTTCCAATGGCCTTCTTCAATCAGACTGTAGCTAGTTTCCAACTCCCATGTCAGAGTGGGTATCAGACATCTGCCTCCCCTGCATAAACACTTCTGAGAGTTGAGCTGATGGCCTCTACCTCCACATCCAGCCTGCTGGTATCCTTTGCTTCTAAAAGGCCTAGGCACGCTGTTTGACGGAAGTGTTGGGAGAGGTAATTGGAATCTCCCGGCACACAAGACTAGTGCCTCCAAGCTCAATCCAGCGATTTCCTAGTAATTCCTGTGGTACACTGGTGCTACATACTAAGTTCCATACGTGAGAAGGTAGCTGAACGACTTGTCCAAAAGCATCTTACTTCTGAGAGTTGAGCTCACCCTCAGTCCCTCACAGTTCCACACTGCCTGCAGTGTGAGTTTCGCAGGTCTTCACCAGACACGTTTGCCACAGGCTTCAGAGACGCAAGTTAACAATGTACACCTGGAGGGTATCTCCTGGTGCAGTAGAGTGGTAATCTTGGAACTTCCGGACTGAGAATACTGCTACCTTCACACTGCCATAAGAATGCAGCTAGTTGAGAGCTGGCTTCTAGGCATGCTTCCCTGGGAGAGCTGAGGACAGGGCAGAACCCTCCCGCATCCTGCCTGACTGTAGGCGTAGCTGCTAACATCCTAATGTTAGTGGCTGAGAGAGGTTGGGGGAAAAGCATGTGTAAGCAATGGGCCTGAACTCCCGTGTATCTGAGTTGAATACAGCGATTTCCAATGGCCTATTTCAATCAGACTGTAGCTAGGTTCCAACTCCCATGTCAGAGGGGGTAGCAGACATCTGCCTCACATACAAACACACTTCTGAGAGTTGAGCTGACGGCCTGTACCTCCACATCCAGCCTGCTGGTACCCTTCGCTTCTAAAAGGCGTAGGCTCGCTGTTTGACGGTAGTGTTGGGAGAGGTAATTGGAATCTCCCGGCACACAAGACTAGTGCCTCCAAGCTCAATCCAGCGATTTCCTAGTAATTCCTGTGGTAGACTGGTGCTACATACTAAGTTGCATACGTGAGAAGGTAGCTGAACGCCTTGTCCAAAAGCATCTTACTTCTGAGAGTTGAGCTCACTCTCAGTCCCTCACAGTTCCACACTGCCTGCAGAGTGAGTTTCGCAGGTCTTCACCAGACACGTTTGCCACAGGCTTCTGAGACGCAAGTTAACAATGCAGACCCGGAGGGTATCTCCAGGTGCAGTAGAGTGGTAATCTTGGAACCTCCTGACTCAGAATACTGCTACCTTCACACTGCCATAAGAATGCAGCTAGTTGAGACCTGGCTTCTAGGCATGATTCCCTGGGAGTGCTGAGGACAGGGCAGAACCCACCCGCATCCTGCCTCACTGTAGGCGTGGTTGCTAACATCCTAAGGTTAGTGGCTGAGAGAGGTTGCGGGAAAAGCATGTGTAAGCATTGGGCCTGAACTCCTGTGTATCTGAGTTGAATACAGCGATTTCCAATGGCCTTCTTCAATCAGAGAGTAGCTAGTTTCCAACTCCCATGTCAGAGTGGGTAGCAGATCTCCCTCCCCTGCATACACACTTCTGAGAGTTGAGCTTAAGGCCTGTACCTCCCCATCCAGCCTGCTGGTTCCTTTCACTTCTAAAAGGCCTAGGCTCGCTGTTGGACGGAAGTGTTGGGAGAGGTAATTGGAATCTCCCGGCACACAAGACTAGTGCCTCCAAGCTCAAACCAGCGATTTCCTAGTAATTCCTGTGGTAGAATGGTGCTACATACTAAGTTCCATACGTGAGAAGGTAGTTGAACGCCTTGTCCAAAAGCATCTTACTTCTGAGAGTTGAGCTCACCCTCAGTCCCTCACGTTTCCACACTGCCTGCAGAGTGAGTTTCGCAGGTCTTCACCAGAGACGTTTGCCACAGGCTTTTGAGACGCAAGTTAACAATGCAGACCCGGAGGGTATCTCCAGGTGCAGTAGAGTGGTAATCTTGGAAACTCCTGACTCAGAATAGTGCTACCTTCACACTGCCATAAGAATGCAGCTAGTTGAGAGCTGGCTTCTAGGCATGCTTCCCTGGGAGAGCTGAGGACAGGGCAGAACCCTCCCGCATCCTGCCTGATTCTAGGCTTGGCTGCTAACATCCTAATGTTAGTGGCTGAGAGTGGTTGCGGGAAAAGCATGTGTAAGCATTGGGCCTGAACTCCTGTGTATCTGAGTTGAATACAGCGATTTCCAATGGCCTTCTTCAATCAGAGTGTAGCTATGTTCCAACTCCCATGTCAAAGTGGGTAGCAGACTTCTGCCTCCCCTGCATACACACTTCTGAGAGTTGAGCTTAAGGCCTGTACCTCCCCATCCAGCCTGCTGGTTCCTTTCACTTCTAAAAGTCCTAGGCTCGCTGTTTGACGAAAGTGTTGGGAGAGGTAATTGGAATCTCCCGGCACACAAGACTAGTGCCTCCAAGCTCAATCCAGCGATTTCCTAGTAATTCCTGTGCTAGACTGGTGCTACATACTAAGTTCCATACGTGAGAAGGTAGGTGAACGCCTTGTCTAAAAGCATCTTACTTCTGAGAGTTGAGCTCACCCTCAGTCCCTCACAGTTCCACACTACCTGCAGAGTGAGTTTCGCAGGTCTTCACCAGAGACGTTTGCCACAGGCTTCTGAGACGCAAGTTAACAATGCAGACCCGGAGGGTATCTCCAGGTGTAGTAGAGTGGTAATCTTGGAACCTCCTGACTCAGAATACTGCTACCTTCACACTGCCATAAGAATGCAACTAGTTGAGAGCTGGCTTCTAGGCATGATTCCTTGGGAGAGCTGAGGACAGGGCAGAACCCACCCGCATCCTGCCTGACTGTAGGCGTAGCTGCTAACATCCTAATGTTAGTGGCTGAGAGAGGTTGCGGGCAAAGCATGTGTAAGCATTGTGCCTGAACTCCTGTGTATCTGAGTTGAATACAGCGATTTCCAATGGCCTACTTCAATCAGACTGTAGCTAGGTTCCAACTCCCATGTCAGAGTGGGTAGCAGACATCTGCCTCCCATACATACACACTTCTGAGGGTTGAGCTGACGGCCTGTACCTCCACATCCAGCCTGCTGGTATCCTTCGCTTCTAAAAGGCCTAGGCTCGCTGTTTGACGGTAGTGTTGGGAGAGGTAATTGGAATCTCCCGGCACACAAGACCAGTGCCTCCAAGCTCAATCCAGCGATTTCCTAGTAATTCCTGTGGTAGTCTGGTGCTACATACTAAGTTGCATACGTGAGAAGGTAGCTGAACGCCTTGTCCAAAAGCATCTTACTTCTGAGAGTTGAGCTCACTCTCAGTCCCTCACAGTTCCACACTGCCTGCAGAGTGAGTTTCGCAGGTCTTCACCAGACACGTTTGCCACAGGCTTCTGAGACGCAAGTTAACAATGCAGACCCGGAGGGTATCTCCAGGTGCAGTAGAGTGGTAATCTTGGAACCTCCTGACTCAGAATACTGCTACCTTCACACTGCCATAAGAATGCAGCTAGTTGAGAGCTGGCTTCTAGGCATGCTTTCCTGGGAGAGCTGAGGACAGGGCAGAACCCTCCCGCATCCTGCCTGACTGTAGGCTTGGCTGCTAACATCCTAATGTTAGTGGCTGAGAGAGGTTGCGGGAAAAGCATGTGTAAGCATTGGGCCTGAACTCCTGTGTATCTGAGTTGAAGACAGCGATTTCCAATGGCCTTCTTCAATCAGAGTGTAGCTAGTTTCCAACTCCCGTGTCAGAGTGGGTAGCAGACTTCTGCCTCCCCTGCATACACACTTCTGAGAGTTGAGCTTAAGGCCTGTACCTCCCCATCCAGCCTGCTGGTTCCTTTCACTTCTAAAAGGCCTAGGCTCGCTGTTTGACGGAAGTGTTGTGAGAGGTAATTGGAATCTCCCGGCACACAAGACTAGTGCCTCCAAGCTCAATCCAGCGATTTCCTAGTAATTCCTGTGGTAGACTGGTGCTACATACTAAGTTCCATACGTGTGAAGGTAGGTGAACGCCTTGTCTAAAAGCATCTTACTTCTGAGAGTTGAGCTCTCCCTCAGTCCCTCACAGTTCCACACTGCCTGCAGAGTGAGATTCGCAGGTCTTCACCAGAGACGTTTGCCACAGGCTTCTGAGACGCAAGTTAACAATGCAGACCCAGAGGGTATCTCCAGGTGCAGTAGAGTGGTAATCTTGGACCTCCTGACTCAGAATACTGCTACCTTCACACTGCCATAAGAATGCAGCTAGTTGAGAGCTGGCTTCTAGGCATGCTTCCCTGGGAGTGCTGAGGAGAGGGCAGAACCCACCCGCATCCTGCCTGACTGTAGGCGTGGTTGCTAACATCCTAAACTTAGTGGCTGAGAGAGGTTGCGGAAAAAGCATGTGTAAGCATTGGGCCTGAACTCCTGTGTATCTGAGTTGAATACAGCGATTTCCAATGGCCTTCTTCAATCAGAGAGTAGCTAGTTTCCATTCCCATGTCAGAGTGGGTAGCAGACATCTGCCTCCCCTGCATAGACACTTCTGAGAGTTGAGCTTAAGGTCTGTACCTCCCCATCCAGCCTGCTGGTTCCTTTCACTTCTAAAAGGCCTAGGCTCGCTGTTTGACGGAAGTGTTGGGAGAGGTAATTGGAAATACCCGGCACACAAGACTAGTGCCTCCAAGCTCAATCCAGCGATTTCCTAGTAATTCCTGTGGTAGACTGGTGCTACATACTAAGTTCCATACGTGAGAAGGTAGGTGAACGCCTTGTCTAAAAGCATCTTACTTCTGAGAGTTGAGCTCACCCTCAGTCCCTCACAGTTCCACACTGCCTGCAGAGTGAGTTTCGCAGGTCTTCACCAGACACGTTTGCCACAGGCTTCTGAGACGCAAGTTAACAATGCAGACCGGGAGGGTATCTCCAGGTGCAGTAGAGTGGTAATCTTGGAACCTCCTGACTCAGAATACTGCTACCTTCACACTGCCATAAGAATGCAGCTAGTTGAGAGCTGGCTTCTAGGCATGCTTCCCTGGGAGTGCTGAGGACAGGGCAGAACCCACCCGCATCCTGCCTGACTGTAGGCGTAGCTGCTAACATCCTAATATTAGTGGCTGAGAGAAGTTGCGGGAAAAGCATGTGTAAGCATTGGGCCTGAACTCCTGTGTATCTGAGATGAATACAGCGATTTCCAATGGCCTTCTTCAATCAGACTGTAGCTAGTTTCCAACTCCCATGTCAGAGTGGGTATCAGACATCTGCCTCCCCTGCATAAACACTTCTGAGAGTTGAGCTGATGGCCTGTACCTCCACATCCAGCCTGCTGGTATCCTTCGCTTCTAAAAGGCCTAGGCTCGCTGTTTGACGGAATTGTTGGGAGAGGTAATTGGAATCTCCCGGCACACAAGACTAGAGCCTCCAAGCTCAATCCAGCGATTTCCTAGTAATTCCTGTGGTAGACTGGTGCTACATAGTAATTTCCATACGTGAGAAGGTAGCTGAACGCCTTGTCCAAAAGCATCTTACTTCTGAGAGTTGAGCTCACCCTCAGTCCCTCACAGTTCCACAAGCCTGCAGAGTGAGTTTCGCAGGTCTTCACCACAGACGTTTGCCACAGGCTTCTGAGACGCAAGTTAACAATTCCGACTTGGAGGGTATCTCCAGGTGCAGTAGTGTGGTAATCTTGGAACCTCCTGACTCTGAATACTGCTACCTGCACACTGCCTTAAGAATGCAGCTAGTTGAGAGCTGGCTTCTAGGCATGCTTCCCTGGGAGAGCTGAGGACAGAGCAGAACCCGCCCGCATCCTGCCTGACTGTAGGCGTAGCTGCTAACATCCTAATGTTAGTGGCTGAGAGACATTGCGGGAAAAGCATGTGTAAGCATTGGGCCTGAACTCCTGAGTATCTGAGTTGAATACAGCGATTTCCAATGGCCTACTTCAATCAGAGTGTAGGTAGGTTCCAACTCCCATGTCAGAGTGGGGACAGAAATCTGCCTCCCATGCATACACTTTCTGAGAGATGAGCTTATGGCCTGTGACTCCCCATCCAGCCTGCTGGTTCCTTTCACTTCTAAAAGGCCTAGGCTCGCTGTTTTATGGAAGTGTTTTGAGAGGTAATTGGAATCTCCCGCCCCACAAGACTAGTGCCTCCAAGCTCAATCCAGCGATTTCCTAGTAATTCCTGTGGTAGACTGGTGCTACATACTAAGTTCCATACGTGAGAAGGTTGCTGAACGCCTTGTCCAAAAGCATCTTACTTTGAGAGTTGAGCTCACCCTCAGTCCCTCACAGTTCCACACTGCCTGCAGAGTGAGTTTCGCAGGTCTTCACCAGAGACGTTTGCCACAGGCTTCTGAGACGCAAGTTAACAATGCAGACCTGGAGGGTATCTCCAGGTGCAGTAGAGTGGTAATCTTGGAACCTCCTGACTCAGAATACTGCTACCTGCACACTGCCATAAGAATGCAGCTAGTTGAGAGCTGACTTCTAGGCATGCTTCCCTGGGAGAGCTGAGGACAGGGCAGAACCCTCCCGCATCCTGCCTGTCTGTAGGCGTAGCTGCTAAAATCCTAATGTTAGTGGCTGAGAGAGGTTGCGGGAAAAGCATGTGTAAGCATTGGGCCTGAACTCCTGTGTATCTGAGTTGAATACAGCGATTTCCAATGGCCTTCTTCAATCAGAGTGTAGCTGGGTTCCAACTCCCATGTCAGAGTGGGTAGCAGACATCTGCCTCCCATGCATACACACTTCTGAGAGTTGAGCTTATGGCCTGTACCTCACCGTCCAGCCTGCTGGTTCCTTTCACTTCTAAAAGGCCTATGCTCGCTGTTTGACGGAAGTGTTGGGAGAGGTAATTGGAATCTCCCGGCACATAAGACTGGTGTCTCCAAGCTCAATCCAGCGATTTCCTAGTAATTCCTGTGGTAGACTGGTGCTACGTACTAAGTTCCATAAGTGAGAAGGTAGCTGAACGCCTTGTCCAAAAGCATCTTACTTCTGAGAGTTGAGCTCACCCTCAGTCCCTCACAGTTCCACACTGCCTGCAGAGTGAGTTTCGCAGGTCTTCACCACAGACGTTTGCCTCAGGCTTCTGAGACCAAGTTAACAATGCAGTCCTGGGGGGGGAGCAAGATGGCGGAAGAGTAGGGTCTCCAAATCACCTGTCTCCACCAAACTACCTAGAAAACCTTCAAATTATCCTGAAAATCTATGAATTCGGCCTGAGATTTAAAGAGAGACCAGCTGGAATGCTACAGTGAGAAGAGTTCGCGCATCTATCAAGGTAGGAAGACGGGGGAAAAAGAAATAAAGGAACAAAAGGCCTCCAAGGGGGAGGGGCCCCGCGAGGAGCCGGGCTGAGGCCGGGGCGAGTGTCCCCAGGACAGGAGAGCCCCGTCCCGGAGACGCAGGAGCTGCACCGACCTTCCCGGGAGTAAGGGGCTCGCAGGGAGTTGGAGCAGGACCCAGGAGGGCGGGGATGCCCTCGGGCTCCCGGGGATAGTAACAGCAACTGCGCACCCAGGAGAGTGCGCCGAGCTCCCTAAAGGCTGCAGCGCGCACGGCGGGACCCGGTGGGACCCGGAGCAGCTCGGAGGGGCTCGGGCGGCGGCTCCGCGGAGGGGGCTGCACGGCCCCGGGAGCAGCTCGGAGGGGCTCGGGCAGAGGAGGAGGCTCCGTGCGGAGGGGGCTGCGCGGTTCCAGGAGCAGCTCGGAGGGGCTCGGGCGGCAGCTCGGCGGAGGGGGCTGCGCGGCCCGGGAGCGCAAATCCAGCAGCGCAGGCGCCGGGACACAGCCCAGGATCCCGCCTCCCCCGGGACAGGCAGAGGCCGGGAGGGCCCAGGACAGCGAGGACGCTCCTGCCCCGAGCTGAGCAGATCAGCGGCCCCATCCCGGAGCATCCAGGCCCTGCAGACTGAGTTCCTGCCGGAGCTGAATCCAGGTTTCCAGAGCTGCCCCGCCACTGGGGCTGTTCCTCCTGCGGCCTCACGGGGTAAACAACCCCCACTGAGCCCTGCACCAGGCAGGGGCACAGCAGCTCCCCCAACTGCTAACACCTGAAAATCAGCACAACAGGCCCCTCCCCCAGAACACCAGCTAGACGGACAACTTCCAGGAGAAGCCAAGGGACTTAAAGTACACAGAATCAGAAGATACTCCCCGGTGGTTCTTTTTTTGTTTGTTTGTTTTTGTTTTTGTTTTTGTTTTGTTTTGCTTTTTGATTTGTTTCCTTCCCCCACCCCCTTTTTTTCTCCTTTCTTTTTCTTTCTCTTTTTCTTCTTTTTTTTTCTTTTTCTTCCCTTTTTTTTTTCTCTTTCTCTTTTCTTTCCTTCTTTCTCTCCTCTCTTTTTCTCTTTTTCCCAATACAACTTGCTTTTGGCCACTCTGCACTGAGCAAAATGACTAGAAGGAAAACCTCACCTCTAAAGAAAGAATCAGAAACAGTCCTCTCTCCCACAGAGTTACAAAACCTGGATTACAATTCAATGTCAGAAAGCCAATTCAGAAGCACTATTATACAGCTACTGGTGGCTCTAGAAAAAAAGTATAAAGAACTCAAGAGACTTCATGACTGCAGAATTTAGAGCTAATCAGGCAGAAATTAAAAATCAATTGAATGAGATGCAATCCAAACTAGAAGTCCTAACGACGAGGGTTAACGAGGTGGAAGAACGAGTGAGTGACCTAGAAGACAAGTTGATAGCAAAGAGGGAAACTGAGGAAAAAAGAGACAAACAATTAAAAGACCATGAAGATAGATTAAGGGAAATAAACGACAGCCTGAGGAAGAAAAACCTACGTTTAATTGGGGTTCCCGAGGGCGCCGAAAGGGCCAGAGGGCCAGAATATGTATTTGAACAAATTCTAGCTGAAAACTTTCCTAATCTGGGAAGGGAAACAGGCATTCAGATCCAGGAAATAGAGAGATCCCCCCCTAAAATCAATAAAAACCGTTCAACACCTCGACATTTAATTGTGAAGCTTGCAAATTCCAAAGATAAAGAGAAGATCCTTAAAGCAGCAAGAGACAAGAAATCCCTGACTTTTATGGGGAGGAGTATTAGGGTAACAGCAGACCTCTCCACAGAGACCTGGCAGGCCAGAAAGGGCTGGCAGGATATATTCAGGGTCCTCAATGAGAAGAACATGCAACCAAGAATACTTTATCCAGCAAGGCTCTCATTCAAAATGGAAGGAGAGATAAAGAGCTTCCAAGACAGGCAGCAACTAAAAGAATATGTGACCTCCAAACCAGCTCTGCAAGAAATTTTAAGGGGGCCTCTTAAAATTCCCCTTTAAGAAGAAGTTCAGTGGAACAGTCCACAAAAACAAAGACTGAATAGATATCATGATGACACTAAACTCATATCTCTCAATAGTAACTCTGAATGTGAACGGGCTTAATGACCCCATCAAAAGGCGCAGGGTTTCAGACTGGATAAAAAAGCAGGACCCATCTATTTGCTGTCTACAAGAGACTCATTTTAGACAGAAGGACACCTACAGCCTGAAAATAAAAGGTTGGAGAACCATTTACCATTCGAATGGTCCTCAAAAGAAAGCAGGGGTAGCCATCCTTATATCAGATAAACTAAAATTTACCCCAAAGACTGTAGTGAGAGATGAAGAGGGACACTATATCATACTTCAAGGATCTATTCAACAAGAGGACTTAACAATCCTCAATATATATGCTCCGAATGTGGGAGCTGCCAAATATATAAATCAATTATTAACCAAAGTGAAGAAATACTTAGATAATAATACACTTATACTTGGTGACTTCAATCTAGCTCTTTCTATACTCGATAGGTCTTCTAAGCAAAACATCTCCAAAGAAACGAGAGCTTTAAATGATACACTGGACCAGATGGATTTCACAGATATCTACAGAACTTTACATCCAAACTCAACTGAATACACATTCTTCTCAAGCGCACATGGAACTTTCTCCAGAATAGACCACATATTGGGTCACAAATCGGGTCTGAACCGATACCAAAAGATTGGGATTGTCCCCTGCATATTCTCGGACCATAATGCCTTGAAATTAGAACTAAATCACAACAAGAAGTTTGGAAGGACCTCAAACACGTGGAGGTTAAGGACCATCCTGCTAAAAGATAAAAGGGTCAACCAGGAAATTAAGGAAGAATTAAAAAGATTCATGGAAACTAATGAGAATGAAGATACAACCGTTCAAAATCTTTGGGATGCAGCAAAAGCAGTCCTAAGGGGGAAATACATCGCAATACAAGCATCCATTCAAAAACTGGAAAGAACTCAAATACAAAAGCTAACCTTACACATAAAGGAGCTAGAGAAAAAACAGCAAATAGATCCTACACCCAAGAGAAGAAGGGAGCTAATAAAGATTCGAGCAGAACTCAACGAAATCGAGACCAGAAGAACTGTGGAACAGATCAACAAAACCAGGAGTTGGTTCTTTGAAAGAATTAATAAGATAGATAAACCATTAGCCAGCCTTATTAAAAAGAAGAGAGAGAAGACTCAAATTAATAAAATCATGAATGAGAAAGGAGAGATCACTACCAACACCAAGGAAATACAAACGATAATAAAAACATATTATGAACAGCTATACGCCAATAAATTAGGCAATCTAGAAGAAATGGACGCATTCCTGGAAAGCCACAAACTACCAAAACTGGAACAGGAAGAAATAGAAAACCTGAACAGGCCAATAACCAGGGAGGAAATTGAAGCAGTCATCAAAAACCTCCCAAGACACAAGAGTCCAGGGCCAGATGGCTTCCCAGGAGAATTTTATCAAACGTTTAAAGAAGAAATCATACCTATTCTCCTAAAGCTGTTTGGAAAGATAGAAAGAGATGGAGTACTTCCAAATTCGTTCTATGAGGCCAGCATCACCTTAATTCCAAAGCCAGACAAAGACCCCGCCAAAAAGGAGAATTACAGACCAATATCCCTGATGAACATGGATGCAAAATTCTCAACAAGATACTGGCCAATAGGATCCAACAGTACATTAAGAAAATTATTCACCATGACCAAGTAGGATTTATCCCTGGGACACAAGGCTGGTTCAACACCCGTAAAACAATCAATGTGATTCATCATATCAGCAAGAGAAAAACCAAGAACCATATGATCCTCTCATTGGATGCAGAGAAAGCATTTGACAAAATACAGCATCCATTCCTGATCAAAACTCTTCAGAGTGTAGGGATAGAGGGAACATTCCTCGACATCTTAAAAGCCATCTATGAAAAGCCCACAGCAAATATCATTCTCAATGGGGAAGCACTGGGAGCCTTTCCCCTAAGATCAGGAACAAGACAGGGATGTCCACTCTCACCACTGCTGTTCAACATAGTACTGGAAGTCCTAGCCTCAGCAATCAGACAACAAAAAGACATTAAAGGCATTCAAATTGGCAAAGAAGAAGTCAAACTCTCCCTCTTCGCCGATGACATGATACTCTACATAGAAAACCCAAAAGTCTCCACCCCAAGATTGCTAGAACTCATACAGCAATTCGGTAGCATGGCAGGATACAAAATCAATGCCCAGAAGTCAGTGGCATTTCTATACACTAACAATGAGACTGAAGAAAGAGAAATTAAGGAGTCAATCCCATTTACAATTGCACCCAAAAGCATAAGATACCTAGGAATAAACCTAACCAAAGATGTAAAGGATCTATACCCTCAAAACTATAGAACACTTCTGAAAGAAATTGAGGAAGACACAAAGAGATGGAAAAATATACCATGCTCATGGATTGGCAGAATTAATATTGTGAAAATGTCAATGTTACCCAGGGCAATATACACGTTTAATGCAATCCCTATCAAAATACCATGGACTTTCTTCAGAGAGTTAGAACAAATTATTTTAAGATTTGTGTGGAATCAGAAAAGACCCCGAATAGCCAGGGGAATTTTAAAAAAGAAAACCATATCTGGGGGCATCACAATGCCAGATTTCAGGTTGTACTACAAAGCTGTGGTCATCAAGACAGTGTGGTACTGGCACAAAAACAGACACATAGATCAGTGGAACAGAATAGAGAATCCAGAAGTGGACCCTGAACTTTATGGGCAACTAATATTTGATAAAGGAGGAAAGACTATCCATTGGAAGAAAGACAGTCTCTTCAATAAATGGTGCTGGGAAAATTGGACATCCACATGCAGAAGAATGAAACTAGACCACTCTCTTTCACCATACACAAAGATAAACTCAAAATGGATGAAAGATCTAAATGTGAGACAAGATTCCATCAAAATCCTAGAGAAGAACACAGGCAACACCCTTTTTGAACTCGGCCATAGTAACTTCTTGCAAGATACATCCACGAAGGCAAAAGAAACAAAAGCAAAAATGAACTATTGGGACTTCATCAAGATAAGAAGCTTTTGCACAGCAAAGGATACAGTCAACAAAACTCAAAGACAACCTACAGAATGGGAGAAGATATTTGCAAATGACATATCAGATAAAGGGCTAGTTTCCAAGATCTATAAAGAACTTATTAAACTCAACACCAAAGAAACAAACAATCCAATCATGAAATGGGCAAAAGACATGAACAGAAACCTCACAGAGGAAGACATAGACATGGCCAACATGCTTATGAGAAAATGCTCTGCATCACTTGCCATCAGGGAAATACAAATCAAAACTACAATGAGATACCACCTCACACCAGTGAGAATGGGGAAAATTAACAAGGCAGGAAACAACAAATGTTGGAGAGGATGCGGAGAAAAGGGAACCCTCTTACACTGTTGGTGGGAATGTGAACTGGTGCAGCCACTCTGGAAAACTGTGTGGAGGTTCCTCAAACAGTTAAAAATATACCTGCCCTACGACCCAGCAATTGCACTGTTGGGGATTTACCCCAAAGAGACAAATGCAATGAAACGCCGGGACACCTGCACCCCGATGTTTCTAGCAGCAATGGCCACGATAGCCAAACTGTGGAAGGAGCCTCGGTGTCCAACGAAAGATGAATGGATAAAGAAGATGTGGTTTATGTATACAATGGAATATTACTCAGCTATTAGAAATGACAAATACCCACCATTTGCTTCAACGTGGATGGAACTGGAGGGTATTATGCTGAGTGAAGTAAGTCAGTCGGAGAAGGACAAACATTATATGTTCTCATTCATTTGGGGAATATAAATAATAGTGAAAGGGAAAATAAGGGAAGGGAGAAGAAATGTGTGGGAAATATCAGAAAGGGAGACAGAACGTAAAGACTGCTAACTCTGGGAAACAAACTAGGGGTGGTAGAAGGGGAGGAGGGCGGGGGGTGGGAGTGAATGGGTGACGGGCACTGGGTGTTATTCTGTATGTTAGTAAATTGAACACCAATAAAAAATAAATTAAAAACAAAAAACAAACAAACAAAAAAAACAATGCAGACCTGGAAGGTATCTCCAGGTGAGTAGAGTGGTAATCTTGGAACCTCCTGACTCAGAATACTGCTACCTGCACACTGCCTAAGAATGTAGCTAGTTGACAGCTGGCTTCTAGGCATGCTTCCTTGGGAGAGCTGAAGACAGGGCAGAACCCTCCCGCATCCTGCCTGACTGTAGGCGTAGCTGCTAACATCCTAATGTTAGTGGCTGAGAGAGGTTGCGGGAAAAGCATGTGTAAGCATTGGGCCTGAACTCCTGTGTATCTGAGTGGAATACAGCGATTTCCAATGGCCTTCTTCAATCAGAGTGTAGCTAGGTTCCAACTCCCATGTCAGAATGTGGAGCAGACATCTGCCTCCCATGCATACACACTTCTGATAGTTGAGCTGATGGCCTGTACCTCCCCGTCCAGCCTGCTGGTTCCTTTCACTTCTAAAAGGCCTAGGCTCGCTGTTTGACGGAAGTGTTGGGAGAGGTAATTGGAATCTCCCGGCACACAAGACTGGTGCCTCCAAACTCAATCCAGCAACTTCCTAGTAATTCCTGTGGTAGACTGGTGCTACTTACTAAGTTTCATACGTGAGAAGGTAGCTGAATGCCTTGTCCAAAAGCATCTTACTTCTGAGAGTTGAGCTCACCCTCAGTCCCTCACAGTTCCACACTGCCTGCACAGTGAGTTTCGCAGGTCTTCACCACAGACGTTTGCCACAGGCTTCTGAGACACAAGTTAACAATGCAGACCTGGAAAGAATCTCCAGGTGCAGTAGAGTGGTAATCTTAGAACCTCCTGACTCAGAATACTGTTACCTTCACACTGCCCTAAGAATGCAGCTAGTTGAGAGCTGACTCTAGGCATGCTTCCCTGGGAGAGCTGAGGACAGGGCAGAACCCGCCCGCATCCTGCCGGACTGTAGGCATAGCTGCTATCATCCTAATGTTAGCGGCTGAGAGAGGTTGCGGGAAAAGCATGTGTAAGCATTGGGCCTGAACTCCTGTGTATCTGAGTCGAATACAGCGATTTCCAATGGCCTACTTCAATCAGAGTGTAGCTAGGTTCCAACTCCCATGTCAGAGTGGGTAGCAGACATCTACCTCCCATGCATACACACTTCTGAGAGTTGAGCTGATGGCCTGTACCTCCACATCCAGCCTGCTGGTACCCTTCGCTTCTAAAAGGCCTAGGCTCGCTGTTTGACGGAGGTGTTGGGAGAGGTAATTGGAATCTCCCGGCACACAAGACTGGTGCCTCCAAGCTCAATCCAGCGATTTCCTAGTAATTCCTGTGGTAGACTGGTGCTACATAATAAGTTCCATACGTGAGAATGTAGCGGAACGCCTTGTCCAAAAGGACCTTCCTTCTGAGATTTGAGCTCACCCTCAGTCCCTCACAGTTCCACACTGCCTGCAGAGTGAGTTTCGCAGGTCTTCACCAGAGACGTTTGCCACAGGCTGCTGAGACGCAAGTTAACAATGCAGACCTGGAAGGTATCTCCAGGTGAGTAGAGTGGTAAGCTTGGAACCTCCTGACTCAGAATACTGCAACCTTCTCACTGCCATAAGCATGCAGCTAGTTGAGAGCTGGCTTACAGGCATGCTTCCGTGGGAGAGCTGAGGACAGAGCAGAACCCTCCCGCATCCTGCCTGTCTGTAGGCGTAGCTGCTAACATCCTAATGTTAGTGGCTGAGAGAGATTGCGGGAAAAGCATGTGTAAGAATTGGGCCTGAACTCCTGTGTATCTGAGTTGAATACAGCGATATCCAATGGCCTTTTTCAATCAGAGTGTAGCTAGGTTCCAACTCCCATGTCAGAGTGGGTAGCAGACATCTGCCTCCCATGCATACACACTTCTGAGAGTTGAGCTGATGGCCTGTACCTCCACATCCAGCCTGCTGGTATCCTTCGCTTCTAGAAGGCCTAGGCTCGCTGTTTGATGGAAGGGTTGGGAGAGGTAATTGGAATCTCCCCGCACACAAGACTAGTGCCTTCAAGCTCAATCCAGCAATTTCCTATTAATTCCTGTGGTAGAGTGGTGCTACCTACTAAGTTCCATACGTGAGACGGTAGCTGAACGCCTTGTCCCAAAGCATCTTACTTCTGAGAGTTGAGCTCACCCTCAGTCCCTCACAGTTCCACACTGCCTGAAGAGTGAGTTTCGTAGGTCTTCACCACAGACGTTTGCCACAGGCTTCTGAGACGCAAGTTAACAATGCCGACCTGGTGGGTATCTCTAGGTACAGTAGAGTGGTAATTTTAGAACCTCCTGACTCAGAATACTGCTACCTTCACACTGCCCTAAGAATCAGCTAGTTGAGAGCTGACTCTAGGCATGCTTCCCTGGGAGAGCTGAGGACAGGGCAGAACCCTCCCGCATCCTGCCTGACTGTAGGCGTAGCTGCTATCATCCTAATGTTAGTGGCTGAGAGAGTTCGCGGAAAAAGCATGTGTAAGCATTGGGCCTGAACTCCTGTGTATCTGAGTTGAATACAGCAATTTCCAATGGCCTACTTCAATCAGAGTGTACCTAGGTTCCAACTCCCATGTCAGAGTGGGTAGCAAACATCTGCCTCCCATGCATACACACTTCTGAGAGTTGAGCTGATGGCCTGTACCTCCCCATCCAGCCTGCTTGTTCCTTTCACTTCTAAAAGGCCTAGGCTCGCTGTTTGACAGTAGTGTTGTGATAGGTAATTTCAATCTCCCGACACAGAAGACTAGTGCCTCCAAGCTCAATCCAGCGATTTCCTAGTAATTCCTGTGGTAGACTGGTGCTACATACTAAGTTCCATACGTGAGAATGTAGCTGAACGCCATGTCCAAAAGCATCTTACTTCTGAGAGTGGAGCTCACCCTGAGTCCCTCACAGTTCCACACTGCCTGCAGAGTGAGTTTCGCAGGTCTTCACCAGAGACGTTTGCCAGAGGCTTCTGAGACGCAAGTTAACAATGCAGACCTGGAGGGTATCTCCAGGTGCTGTAGAGTGGTAATCTAGGAACCTCCTGACTCAGAATACTGCTACCTTCACACTGCCATAAGAATGCAGCTAGTTGAAAGCTGGCTTCTAGGCATGCTTCCCTGGGATAGCTGAGGACAGGGCAGAACCCTCTCGCATCCTGCCTGCCTGTAGATGTAGTTGCTAATATCCTAATGTTACGTGCTGGGAGAAGTTGTAAAAACGTATGTGGAAGGGACAGGCCTGTACTCACGTGTATCTGTGTTGAATATGGCGATGTCCAATGGCCTTCTTTATTCAGTGTAGCTAGGTTCTTTCTTTTTTATTATTTTATTTATTTAGATAGTCACACACACACAAAGAGAGAGAGAGAGAGAGAGAGAGAGTCAGATACATAGGCAGAGGGAGAAGCAGGCTCCATGCACCTGGAGCCCGATGTGGGATTCGATCCCGGGTCTCTAGGATTGCGCCCTTGCCAAAGGCAGGCTCTAAACCCCTGCACCACCCAGAGATCCCTGTAGCTAGGTTCTATCTCCCATATATGAGTGGATAGCAGACATCTACCTCCCAGGCATACACACTTCTGAGAGTTGAGCTTATGGCTTGTACCTCCCACATCCTGCCTGCAGGTACACTTCACTCTTAACAAGCCTATGTTCGATGCGTTACTGAAGAGTTGTGAGAGGTAAGTGGAAGGTGCCGGCCCACAAGACTAGTGCCTCCAAGCTCAATCCAGCGATTTCCTAGTAATTCCTCTGGTAGACTGGTGCTACATACTAAGTTCCATACGAGAGAAGCTAGCTGAACCCCGGGTCTAAAGGCAACTTACTTCTGAGAGTATAGCTCACACCCAGTCCCACAGTTCCAACTGCCTGCAGAATGAATTTCGAACATCTTGACCAGAGACGTTTGTCAGAAACTGGAGAGACGCAAGTGGAATAATGTAGGCATGGAAAGTGTCTCCAGGTGCAGTAGAGTGGTAATTCTGGAACCTCCAGACTCAGAATTCTGCTACGTTCTCACTGCCATAAGAACGCAGCTAGTTGAAACCTGGGTTCTAGGCATGTTTTGTTGTGAGAACTGAGGTCAGGGCATGACCCTCCCGCATCATAACTATCTGTAGACATAGGTCCTAGCATCCTTATGTTAGGTGTTGGCAGAGGATGTGTGAAAAGCATGTGGAAGTGACAGGCTTGTACTCTCCTGTATCTCATTTCAATACAGCAATTATGAACACGTATAATGCCTCCTCAACCTGAAAAGCAGGAAAGGATAATAAATAGCAAATATCAGAGATAAAAATACTTCTTTTATATTAGACACCATATTGCAAGTGCATTTAAAATTAGCGATGCATAACATTTATTTCCTGGACATTTATCTTCCAAAGAGTTCGCAGTGTTTCAGTGTCAGTTAAAACAGGGGAAGAATCTCAGGGAAGAATCCTTCACATAGTAATAGGACCATTGGTAATAATGTCTCTCAGTTCGTTCCAAATCCATAAAGATGCATTTCCTGATGAGTGACTGAACTGTGAAGAGATGAGAAACTCTCATCCCTCTGAACTACTTGTGTCAGAATATTTTAACCAGAGTACTATGGATAGTAAATTATCCTTATTAACAGGAAATACGTCTCACATTGGAATCTGAGCAATCAGATGGGCAGAGAAAAAATGCTTTGACTGGCTCTTCATCTTTTAAAGACAAAGGAGAGGTTTTCTATGTACAAAGTCAGTTGTCAAGATAGCCTTAGGGAATAAGAGTCTGCAGCATCGAATCCCACTGCACAGCCACCCAGGACGACCGCGCTCCAGGTCTTCTTGATCCCAAATCCCTGGGCCTGTCCCCCAACACATGCTAGCACCAGAGGTCATTTGCAATTGCTCTCTTAGGAGCTCTGGGGAAGGGGGAAGGAGCTAGATAGGATGGGACATGTGGAGGCCAAGAAAATTAAGGCCATTCCACTTTATGTTCAGCGTTAGCACATGTCCAGCCATCCCAGGTCCCTGTGAATAAGAGCTGAAATTTACATTACTTCAGTTACAGGAAAAAAGACAAAAGTTTACAGCTTAATGTCCTAGAAGGCCCCACATTACAATAAAAACTGAGCCCAAGCCAAGGGCAGGAAGCCCCTATTAGAATAAGAACAGAGCTCAATGCCCTCCAAGCCCCCATATCAAAATGTAAACAGAACTTGAGGAATTGCTCCAGCCCTTCTGGAGATCCCTGAGACCAGCCCTTAAAACTAAGCTAAAAAAAAAACCAAAACAACAAAAAAACAAATTAAGCTAAAACCCACCTGGGGTCTAAGTCCCTGCTCCGCCCTGTCGGGTATACTTGGACACAAGCTCGAGTTGGTAAATCAACCCTCCTGTGTTTGAATCGGTGTCGGCTCCTTAGTGGTTTCTCGGATTCACAATCTTGAGCACAACACCCCCATGTCCCCTCCCCACCTGGGCTGACCCCCTGTCCCCTCCCACCCAGGCTGACCCTCAGTCACCTCCCCGCCCACAACAGCTGGGCACAGGCCCTCACAGAGGTCCCATGGGCATGGTGCGCACTGCCGCCATCCCCGGCCTCCCAGGGGAAGGAAGGAGGTTTTGGCAGGACACACTCCCATGGTGGCCCCAGGGCTCCCTGCCCAGGACGGCAGCTGGTGACAGGTCGGGGTCTGTGTCCCTGATGCCGGCTCCTCCTCCCCGGTTTTCCCGCAGGAAATGAAGGAGGAGGCCCTGGTCTCCTCCAGGGACATCACGCAGATAGGCCTGGACGTCAACAGGATGTTCGGCAGCCACACCATGTTTTGGGACCGCTACGGGGTCGCGTGAGGCTCCTGGGGCGGGGGGGGGGGGTTCGGGGCCCCAGGGGAGGCCCGGGGGCTTCTGGGTAGGAAACACGGGGCTTCTGAGGCCGGGGGTAGCAACAGCAGCCAACAACACACCGCCGCATGGTAAGGTGCTGGGGATGACCCCTGTGCCCCCACACCCGGAGTTCGGGGATGAGGAGGCCACTAGGATGGGGCCTCCAGGGGTTGCCATGTGAGCTGAACTCCAAAGGGTTGAGGGACAGCCACCTGAAAGGCAAGGGGCTGGGGTGGGGGCCGTGGGGGGCAGTAAGGGGACCTGGGGGACAGGCGGCATGACCGTGGCTGGACCAGGACACACATCGATCCGATGAGGGCCAGACGGCTCAGGGTGACACCCACCCTCGATGCTTTATATATTTCTAAAGTCTATGCATTTCATTTGAGACAATTTGCAATTTGTAAACATACATAGTATGATGACCCCCAGATAATGCCCCCGGTCCAGCCAGGGCCCTGCACTGATCACGCGGGGCCCGAGGGGCAGGTGTCACAGCAAACCCCAGACTGGGGTCGCCTTTATTTGTACACGTCTGCGTGAGCATCTTAGAGAAAGGGGATGTCCTGTGTCCGCAGGCCCCCATGCCATCCCCCTCATTCCCCACCTCCACACCATCCCCCTACATCATCATCCCCCAAGGCATCGCCCCCATACCATCCCCTACCATCCCCCCTACATCATCCCCTTCACACCCCCACACAATCCCCACCCACACTATAACCCCACACCATCCCCCCTACACCAACCCCCACACTCCACCACCATCATACCTCTGCCCCCACACCATCGGCTCCCAGCAAGGACCCGGTGCAGCTGCTCCCTGTGGGACATGCTCAGCCTCCCCGGGGTTCTCTGGACAGCCTACTCCCATCAGAGCCCTGGTGTCCCATAGAGTACCCAGGGGTTGCAGGGAAGAGGGAATGCCGGGAGCCCCCGACAGGGTGGGTGCAGGTGAGTGGAGCACAGGATGCACTGTGCCCTGCCTCCTCCCACTGTCCCTCCTGGAGGGCGGCACACCCTGCACAGGACACCAGCCCCTAACCCAGAGGGACCTGGGCTAGCCTGGCCCCGGGCACTGTGGGGGCTGGGGTGATTTGAGTCCCCCCCAGGCTCAACACAAAGACTAATGGGATCCAGCCCCCCATGGCCCTGGCCGGGCCTGGATTCTGGCTCAGGGATGAGGGAGCCCTCTCACAGCTGGATGTAGCCTCCTGGGCCCTGGCCGTGCCCCACAGATCCGGGTCGCTGACCTAGGGCAGCCCTGGGGATCCCGGGACACCCCAGGGTGGGGAGAACAGGGGTAGGCTGGTGGGCCCCACCAACACCCACAGCAGGAGGCAGGCTCCTCCAGGTGTTGGGGCCCCAGGGGGCCCGAGGCCGGGGTCCAGCTGCCCTGCGGGGACCCAGCGCAGGAACCCATGAGCTGCAGGTCCAGGTCAGCTCTGCTGTCCTCAGAACCGTCTCTCAGGCTGAAACCTCAGGACACACGCCCCCACACGGAGTCCACACATGCTCCCAGGTGGGGGACTCCAGCCCCCACCCACCACCCCGTGTGATTCTTGCCCTCCCCTAAAGGACAGAAAGGTCTCCCTGCCCAGGGGAAGGTGCACACCCTCGGCTCTGAGCCCGTTTGCTGTAGCAAGTCAAGAAAGTGTTGTGGTGCGAAAATGCACAGCCAGCCCATTTCTGTGTCTCCAGGAACTCTGTGCTCGGGGCGTGGAGAGACCCCCAGAGAGGAGGAGGGGGCACCACCCAGGCCCCAACCAGCCCCTGCAGGGGCGCCGCCAGGCACACACACAGCTGACGTCCCCACGTGCCTACCAGGGGCGGCCAGACACCAGGGTCAGGACCCCACGGACTTTACTGGGACTCAGCCTGTGCCCCGCGGGCCAGGAGGGGCTGGGACAGAGTGACAGTCAGGGAGCCTCAGGTCACCAGGGTCTGTGCAAAGCGACCTAGGAGGTCTGTGCTCCCTCTGTCCTGGGGGCCTGGGCTGGCCGGGTTCCGGGGCACTTCCTCCCCTCCCCGCATCCCCGTGCCTGTGTGCCTCGGGCACAGAGGGCCTGTGGGGCGGTCAGTGTGGCCCTGGAAGGGAGGTCAGGGCAGCAGGCCCTGGTCTTGTGCCCAAGATTGCAAATACGAGAAACCACCAAGGAGCCGACACCGATGCAAACACACGAGGGTTTATTTACAAGCTCCAGCATGGGTCCAAATATACCCGACACTGCGGAGCAGGGACTTGGACCCCGAGACTAAGAGGCGACGTAGCAGCTTTATAGGGGCTAGTGGCCCATGGGATACACAGAAAGGTGCACAGTCATGTCGGTCCACACGCAGGTGGCCGATTGAATTACATCTTACGCTATAGTATCCATTTTAGCTGGCCTATTACTTTGGTCAGAATTGGCGCGCAGTTTTGGCGGGCACAAAGCAGGGTTACATTGTTCTGAGCCGATTTCCGATTAGGGTGTGCCCAGCGGCTGGACTAGGGTGGGGCAGCGCCTTAAGCAATAAGCAGGTTATGTGGGGGTCATACAGGAGGTGGCAGGTGTAGCACAAAATGGAATCAGTCCTCCTCTGCTTGTCCAGGGGTAGGGGATTTTTGTTAAATTTCCTGGGTCCCACATTCCCCCCTTTTTCAGAGGATCCTATGCAGGATCCAATCAAGGGTCCAGGTTGCTCTTAGAGTGAGCCAGGTGGAATGATTAAACCAGGATTTTACCCAACCTTGTTGCTGTTCTCGCTGCCATTTATATTCCAGCGAAGAAGCAGCATTCTACGTTTAAGGCAGCACACAACCCTCCCCCCCCCACACCACACACACACCCTTTGTTGTAAGAAGACTAAGTCTAATCCCTTTCTATTTTGAAAGACAACCTCAGACTAGGGAGTCTTGGAGGTACGAAATTAATGAGAACGGTGCAGTCTTAGCTTTAGGGGATTGTCCTTGTCCGGTTGGCTTTTCCATTCTGGAACAAAGTTCTTGAGAACGGTATGTGGGTCAGCTGGCTGGACGTGGGTGTAGTGGACCAGGGAGTAATCCCGTCGACCTTGAGAGCATTGGGAGTGGTCAGGATCAGGGTGTAGGTCCCTTGCAGCGAGGTTGAAGTGTCCGGTGTTGATATCTCCACACGTACACATGTACACCCAGTCACCTGGCCGATATGGATGGGGATCCGGGGGTGGCCCAGTCTCATAGAGGGCCCTCGGCTTAGGCCACACCTGCTCATGGGTTCATGACATTTGGAGGGAGAAAAGAAGTTGGTGATCATCAAATTCAGCAAGCACCTCAAGTTTTAAAATGGGGATAACAGGTGGAGGAAGACCGAACATGATCTCGTAGGGAGTCAGTCCCATCTTATATGGGGAGTTCCTCACCCTATATAGGGCGAAGGGGAGGAGAGTCACCCAGTCCCCGCCAGTCTCCAGGGCTAATTTAGTTAAGGTCTCCTTTAATGTTCTGTTCATCCTCTCTACCTGTCCTGAGCTCTGGGGCCTATATGCACAATCTAATTTCCAATCTGCCCCAAGTACTAGTACTAGTACTAACACTCCCTGTGTTACCTTAGAGAAGAATCCTGGGCCCTTGTCTGACCCAATCTTAACAGGAAAACCATACCTCGGTAAGATGTCTTCCAGCAGTTTCTTGGTCACGGTCTGTGCCGTTTCAGGTTTGGTGGGAAATGCCTCTGTGCATCCTGAAAAATTATCTACAAACACTAATAAATACCTGTATCCATATTTTCCAGGTTTTACCTCAGTGAAGTCCACTTCCCAGTAGGCTCCTGGGCGGTCCCCCCGGAGCCAGGTGCCTGGGTTAGATCCATGGGCGGTGGCATTAGTTAACTGGCATGAGTGGCAGCTTGCCACGATCTGCTCGATCTTTGCTCGAGAGTCTTTAATAGTGATCTTTGCATGTCGTATGAGGTCTTCCATCTTCCTTGTTCCCGTGTGAGTACTCCGATGCGTTTTGGATAGGACTCGCCGTCCCAGTTCCTCTGGCAAGATGATGCTGGAGTCTGTGGCCCTCCACCAGCCACACAATCACTGGGTCATAGGCAAGTGTTTGATCCAGTGTAAGTCAGCATCACTATAGTTGGGAGTGTCCGGCAGGTTCCGTTCCCCTGGATCAGGTAGCGTGGTTGCTAAGACCTGGGTCACCAAAAGGGACACCTTCTTTGCTTTTAAATCGGCTAGCCGGTTTCCCCTGGCTACTGGTGTGTCTGCCTTTTGGTGCCCCGGACAGTGGATGATGGCTAGGGCCTTGGGCAGCCAGAGGGTCCTCAGGAGTTCAAGAATCTCCGTTTTGTTTTTAACAGTCTTTGTCTCTGCTGTCAGAAGCTCTCTCTCTCTCTGTAAAGGGCTCTGTGAATGGGAGCGATGGCAAAGGCGTACCTGCTGTCGGTGTAGATGTTTATTCGTTTACCTTCCTCCATGGTCAGTGCCTTGGCCTATGGGATCAGTTCTGCCCATTGAGCCAACATTTAGGCTGTCAATGGCTCCGCCCAGACAGTCTCTGTCTCCGTGATTATGGTATGGCTGCCCCCGCAATTCGGACTCCTTCTCGGACAAAACTGCTGCCGTCCGTGTACCAGGTGGCATCGGCGTTCGGCAGTGGCTGGTCCTGGAGATCAGCGCTGATTCCGTACACCTGTGCCCAAATTTCTTGATAGTCGTGCAGAGGGGGGTCCCAGTCTGGGTTAGGGAGTAGCGTTGCCAGATTCAGGGTTGTCGGTGGCTTAAATAAAATTCTGGTGGGGTTTAGCAGTAGGCTCTGATAATGGGTCAGATGGGCATTGCTGATCCACCTGTCTGGGGGCTGTTTAAGTACCCCTTTAATAGCGTGTGGGGTGGTAACATGCAGTTCTTCCGGACCTTTTCTATTATAGACTCATTCTGCTATTATCACTAAGTCCTGCAAGCTCTTCTCTCCCAGTCTCTCTACTCTTTGCAATTTCTTTTTAATGTTCAGAGCGGCCTGGTTAACAAAAGCCATGATAATTGCGGCCTTTGTTTCCGGGGCTTCTGGGTTCATAGGGGTGTACTGCCTAAAAGCCTCTATTGCTCCCTCTAAGAAGGCTGCTGGACTCTCATCCTTACCCTGTCTCACATCATAGACCTTGGCCAGATTGGTAGTCTTGCACGCGGCAGCCTGGAGACCTGCCATTAGAGTCTGGCGGTGGACCCGGAGTCTCTCCTTACCTTCAGGCGAGTTGTGTGCTTTGGGGAGTAAAAACGGGTTTTAGCCAAGGAGGGGAATTCTCGATCATGTCCTGACAGGCCAGGATGTTGGGCATCTGGTCAGGGTGGCCATCTGGTTTGTCCCTGAAGTTCACGGCCTTAACCTGTAAGATAATAGGTAGGTGAAAATTTCCTTCTCGGGGCCATCCCACATCAAAGGTTGGCCATTCTGATATGCAATAAATTTGGAATCTCTCTCTCTGTATGTCTATGCTCAGAATAAGAGCTCTTTCCCTAATATCCGAGAAGTGGGAGAGCATAAGAGACAAGGGTATGGTTTGCATCTGCCCCATTATGTCCCCCGTCCACACCAAGGCACAGACAGTTATGACAGTTCACAAATAACACAGTCAAACACACAGTTAACAAGAACACAGTAACACAGACCATCACACAAACAGGTAACACAGACCAGCGCGCAAAGAGGTAAGAAGAACACAGTAACAGACAAACGTTCTAGTGCGGCTGCGGAGACAAGACAGAAAGTAATCCGAAGGGCTGGCAGCCAGCCCTCCTTACAGATGAGGACCCCCGTCCTCCTTACGGATGAGGACCCCCGTCCTCCTTACAGATGATGACCCCGTCCTCCATAGGGATGAGGACCCCCAGACCTCCTTATGGATGAGGACCCTTGTCGTCATTACGGATGAGGACCACATCCTCCTTATGGACGAGGTCCCCCGTCCTCCTTTCAGATGAGGACCCCCGTCCTCCATACAGATGTGGACCTCTGTCCTCCTTACAGATAGGACCTCCATCCTCCAGGCAGGGGCAAGGGACGTCTCCTCAAGACCCCCGGTTGATGTCCCACCAGCGCGTCCGCCTAAGCCAATGCCGACCTAATACAGATTGGAATTCCTACAGGTTGGAGCTCTCAGAGAATATACATGCAAAAGGTGGAAAAAGTTGAGTGCACTCACCACGCGTGAAATCCTCCGGATAAGATCCTGGAGGTCTCTCAGATCCCGGACGAGCCCCCAAATGTTGTGGCCAAGATTGTGAATCCTAGAAACCACCGAGAAGCCGACACCGATGCAAACACAAGAGGGTTTAATTACAAGCTGGAGCGTGGGTCTAAGTATACCTGACACAGCGGAGCAGGGACTTGGACCCCGAGACTAAGAGGCATAGCGGCTTTATAGGGGCCAGTGGCCCATGGGATACACAGAAAATTGCTCAGACATGTCGGTCCACACGCAGGTGGCCGATTGAATTACATCTTACCCTATAGTATCCATTTGAGCTGGCCTATTACTTTGGTCAAAATAGGGGTGCAGTTTTGGCGGGCACAAAGCAGGGTTACATTGTTATGGGCCGATTTCTGAGTAGGGCGTGCCCAAAAGCTTGACTAGGGTGGGGCTGCACCTTAAGCAATAAGCAGTTTATGTAGGGGTCATACAGGGGGTGACAGGTGTAGCACAAAATGGCATCTGTGTGACTCGCTGTGTGACTATCATAAATAAATAAAAAGAAATTTCCTGGGTCCCACTCTGACTGCATGTACATTTCGCTTCTAACAGGCCTAGGTTCGTTGCATGACAGAAGTGGTGTGAGAGGCAATTGGACGGTGCAGGCCAGGAGACAAGTGTCTTGAAGCTCAATCCAGCGACTACCGAGGAATTCCTCTCATACATTGGCACTACATACTAACTTCTATACAAGAGAAGCTAGTTGAAAGCAGTGTCCAGGGGAACTTGATTCTGAGAGGTGAGACCACACGCAGTCACTCACAGTTCCACACTGACTGCAGATACAGTTTCGAACATCCTCACTAGAGATGTATGCCAGAAGCTCATGGTACGCAGGGGGCAAATCGAAGGCTTCAATGGTTGTGTCTCCAGGTGCAGTAGAGCAGTATTCATTGAACCTCCTGAACTACAGCTTCGAGCCATGCTTCCTTTTGAGACTGAGCTCTAGACAGGACCCTCCCGCATCCTGCCTGCCTGTAGATGTAGCTGCTAACATCCTAATGTTAGGTGCTGGGAACGGTTGTGAGAAAAGCATGTGGAAGCGACAGGCCTGTACTCACGTGTATCTGCGTTGAATACGGCGATGTCCAACGGCCTTCTTCAATCAGAGTGTAGCTAGGTTCTTTTTTTTTAATTAATTAATTTATTTATGATAGTCACACACACACACACACACAGAGATAGAGAGAGGTAGAGACATAGGCAGAGGGAGAAGCAGGCTCCATGCACCGGGAGCCCGATGTGGGATTCGATCCCGGGTCTCCAGGATCCCACCCTGGGCCAAAGGCAGGCAGTAAACCACTGCGCCACCCAGGGATCCCTGTAGCTAGGTTCTAACTCCCATGTATGAGTGGGAAGCAGACATCTGCCTCCCAGGCATACACACTTATGAGAGTTGGGCTTATTGCCTGTACCTCCCACATCCTGCCTGCAGGTACACTTCGCTCTTTACAAGCCTAGGCTCG
This sequence comes from Canis aureus, assembly GCF_053574225.1. NCBI lineage: Eukaryota > Metazoa > Chordata > Mammalia > Carnivora > Canidae > Canis > Canis aureus. Next base: position 353,407 of record NC_135619.1, read on the forward strand.
ATGCATGACTGAAGTGTTGTGAGAGGTAAGTGGAAGGTGCCGGCCCACAAGACTAGTGCCTCCAAGCTCAATCCAGCGATTTCCTAGTAATTCCTGTCTTAGACTGGTGCTACATACTAAGTTCCATACGTGAGAAGCTATCTGAACCCCGTGTCCAAAAGCAACTTACTTCTGAGAGTTGAGCTCACACCCAGTCCCACAGTTCCACTTTGCCTGCAGAATGAGTTTCGAACATCTTGACCAGAGACGTTTGTCAGAAGCTGGTGAGACGCAAGTGGAATAATGCAGGCCTGGAAAGTGTCTCCAGGTGCAGTAGAGTGGTATTCTTGGAACCTCCTGACTCAGAATGCTGCTATGTTCTCACTGCCATAAGAATGCAGCTAGTTGTAACCTGGCTTCTAGACATGCTTCGTTGTGAGAGCTGAGGTCAGGGCAGGACCCTCCCGCATCATAACTGCCTGTAGACATAGGTCCACGCATCCTTATGTTAGGTTCTGGCAGAGGTTGTGTGAAAAGCATGTGGAAGTGATGGGCTTGTACTCTCGTGTATCTCAGTTCAATACAGCGATTGCCAACGTCCTTGTTCAATTAGAGTGTAGCTCGGGTTCTAGCTCCCATCAGTAAGTGTCTAGCAGACATCTGCCTGCAAAGCATACACACTTCTGAGAGTTGAACTCGTGTCCTGTACCTCCCACACGCTGACTGCAGATACACTTCGCTCCTATCAGGCCTAGCCTCGATGTGTGACAGAAGGGTTGTGAGAGGTTAGTGGAAGGTGCCGGCCCACACGACTAGTGTCTCATATCCCAATCCAGAGATATTTGAGGAACTGCTCTCTTAGTTTGGTGCTACCTACTAAGTTCCTTACATGAGAAGCTAGTTGAACGCAGTGTCCAATGGGTACTTGCTTCTGAGACTTGAGCTCACCCCCAGTCCCTTCAGTTCCACACAGCCTTCAGATGGAATTTCGAACCTCCTCTCTAGACAAGTTTGTCAGAAGCTCATAGGACACAAGGGCCTAGCTGCAGGCTTCAAGGCTTGTGTCTCCAGGTGCAGTAGAGCGGTGTACATGGAACCTCCTGACTTACAATGCTGCTACGTTCTCATGGACATAAAAACGCAGCTAGTAGAAAGCTGGCTTCGAGGCATGCTTCCTTTTGAGAGCTGAGCTCAGGGCAGGACCCACCCGCATCCTGCCTGCCTGTAGACTTAGCTGCTAACATCCTGATGGTAGGTGCTGGTAGAGGTTGTGAGAAAAGCATGTGGAAGCATCAGGCCTATACTCTCGTGTATCTGAGTTGAATACAGCGATTTCCAATGGCCTTCTTCAATTAGAGTGTAGCTAGCTAGGTTCTAACTCCCATGTAGGAGTGGGTAGCAGACATCTGCCTCCCAAGACTGATAAATCATGTTGATAGTATCTATCCCCTATATGATATAATAAAAATGGCAGTATATCTCTGTATATGATTCTCAATCACAGTTCAATCATGAGATAAACAGACATGTCCCAACTGAGGGAAATTTTACAAAATACTCTACTTCTCAAAGTGTTCCAGTTCAACAACAGTAAGGAAAGGCTGAAAAACTGTCACAATCCAGAGGAGCCTAAGAAAACATGAGGACAAGTGTAATGTGATGTGAGGGATGGTAACTTAGCAAAAACTAAGGACATCTGAATAAAGTATGGTCTTTGGTTAATGCGAATATTTTAATATTGATTAATTAGCTAATATTTGTACCATACTAATATAAGATATTGATAATTGGAGAAACTGAGTGTGAGTGCATGAGAATTCTCTGTACTATCTTCTCAATTTCCCTATAAATCCTTGTGTTTTTTTTCTAATAAATAAGATTTATTTTGAAAATTGACTTAAATGAATCAGGCTCCAAGTGTGAAAACATTTTTAGAATAGTTTAATTAATTTTTGCCTTATTCTTAAAGAGTTCTTTAGATGAGAACAAAGTAAGAATTTTATATCAGAAGGAAAGAAAAACACTTATGAACACGTATAATGCCTCCTCAATCTGAAAAGCAGGAAAGGATAATAAATAGCAAAAATCAGATAAAAATACTTCTTTTATATTAGACACCATATTGCAAGTGCATTTAAAATTAGCAATGCATAACATTTATTTTCTTGACATTTGTCTTCCAAAGAGTTCACAGTGCTTCAGTGTCAGTTAAGAAATGATTCATGTGAAATTTTTATTAAACCAAATTTACTGGGAAATTACTGCCCAGATAATACTTTATTTTGATTTTATTGAGCTCCTTCCTAATCACTGAGCCTTTTCGTTAGAGCTTTCAACTATAGCAAATGCCTTAGAAGGCCAATTTTTAAGTTGCTATTATAATACCCTAATGGAATCACGTATCGTTTTCCTTCGCTCAGATATGGCACACAGTAGGCACCTGATAAAATACTGAATGAGTGAATGGATAAAATTGCTTTTTATCATTTCATTCAGCAATTTCATTCTTATCTTTGTCCATTTCATGTTCTAATGTTTATCAACATCAACTCAAGAAGGTTAGGGATCCATTAATTTATTAAGTATTTGGTGCATAGCTACTATGTGCAAGGTGCTAGGAATACCAAGTTAACCAGACATAGATGCAGTCCCTAGCTCCCTCCAGGCCATGCTGGTGGGAGAGACGGATACTAACCAAAAAGTGACAGAAAGATAACTAAACAAGAATATAGTAGCCAATATAAAGGTAAATATACAGCTTACTACAAGTACATATATAAGAAGGCTTAGTCTAACTGGGGCCTCAGAGAAGATGACTAGAAGAAGCAACATTTATATTAAGACTTAGAGAAAGGAGAAGGTAAGTGGTGGAAGGAGAATATTATGAGGAAAAGGAAGGTTTCTGCCTCTGAATTGTAGGGCTCTGGGCAAGTCCCTTGAGCTTAGGCTCTGAACCTACTTCTTTCTCTGCAAAACTGTGACAGTAATAATGCCTGTGCCATGGAGCTCTAATGAGTAAAGAGTTGGACTTTATTTGTACAATACCTAGGACGTTAGTAAGTACTTAATAAATATTTTCTGGTGGCCATAATGGCCTGGAGCCAGGCTTCCTGAGTTCGAATCCTTTAGTTGGCCCATCAAGATAACAGTATCTGCCCATAGGGTTGTTGGAGGATCCCATGAGTTCCTTTATGTGAAACATGACACAATTCTTGGCACATAATATGTGCCATATGAATGTTAACTTATATTAGCAATAAAGAAATCCTACAACAGTCCAATGAGGTGTTTAGAAATTATTCTATAGCTTTTAAGGGAATTGAAATTCAAAAAGAACCTAAGTGCCTGTCCGTGTTTACATAGCTAACCAGTTCATTATCTGAAACCCAAACTCACAATTTCTGATTTTAACCTCACTCCAAGAGGCCTCCTCAAGCCCGAGAAAAAATTGCCTTCTTGGGATCTCAGGGAAGAATCCTTAATCTAATAATATGACCATTGGTAATAATGTCTCTCGGTTCTTTCCAAATCCATAAAGATGCATTTCCTGATGAGTGACTGAGCTGTGAAGAAAGAGATGAGAAACCCTCATCCTTCTGAATTACTTGTGTCAGAATATTTTAACCATAGTACTATGGATAGTAAATTATCCTTATTAAGAGGAAATATGTCTCAGTTTGGAATCTGAGCAATCAGATGGGCAGAGAAAAACTGCTTTGACTTGCTCTTCATCTTTTAAAGACAAAGGAGAGCTTTTCTATGTACGAAGTCAGTTGTCAAGATAGCCTTAGGGAATAAGAGTCTGCAGCATCGAATCTGGCTGCACAGCCTGGATGCCTGAGCTCCAGGTCTTCTTGATCCCAAATCCCTGGGCCTGTCCCCCAACACAGGCTGCCACCAGAGGTCATTTGCAATTGCTCTCTTAGGAGCTCCAGGGAAGGGGGAAGGAGCTAGATAGGAAGACTGGATGCGTGGAGGCCGAGAAAATTAAGGCCATTCCACTTTAAGTCCAGTGTTAGCACACGTCCAGCCATCCCACACCCCTGCAAAGAAGAGCTGAAATTTCCATTACTTCAGTTACAACAAAAAACCAAATGTTTACAGCTTAATGTCTTTGAAAGCCCCACATTAGCATAAGAACTGAGCCCAGGCCTAGGGCAGGAAGCCCCTATTAGAATGAGAACAGAGCTCAATGCCCTTGAAGGCCCTATATCAAAATGTAAACAAAACTTGAGGAATTGCTCTAGCCCTTCGGGAGGTCCCCAAGACCAGCCCTTAAAACTCAGCTAAAACCCACTTCGGGGTCCAAGTCCCTGCTCCGTTGTGTCAGGGTGTACTTGGACGCAAGCTTGAGCTTGTAAATAAACCCTGGTGCGTTTGCATCGGTGTCGGCTTCTCAGTGGTTTCTCGGATTCGCAATCTTGGGCACAACAGTCTGAGATAAAAAAACAAAACCAAAAGAAGCTCGGACGCAGGCAGAGTGAACGCAGGGTTCTGAGAGAAGCGGCGGAGACCCGGGGGCTTGGGGGCTCTTCTGTGGAGGCCCCTGCAGACTGGGGGGGCGGGATGCTCAGCCCCAGAGCCAGAGGACCCAGCGTCCCCACTCGCATCCGGCCCATCAGCGCCGAGTCTCAGGGAGCAGCACAGCGCCGCCCGCTGGAGGCCAGAGGCGCTGACGCCCACCCCGCCTCTGACCCCGCAGACGTGCACCTGAGAATCAGTGCCAAGGCCCATCCCCAGACCCCGCACAGACCACTCGCTGCCACCAAGTTGTCGGACCACAGAGGCTGCAGAGCTTCAGCTCTGCCTGGAAAGTCGGGTTTAGCTTCCTTTGTACTTTGTGCTTTATTTTCATTTATTTACTTTGATTCTTTTTTATTAATTGCTTTATTTTAATTTTTATGTATGTACCTTATATATTTCTTATTTTTACTTTCATGGTACTTTAATTGTGTTTCATATTTTGGGATTTAGAATCTTTTAACAACCAGGCCAAAATAATCTGGTGTTTTATTGGGGAGGGCAGTTGTTATTGTTTTTCTTGGTTTTTCTTTTTCTTCCTTCTTTCTTTTCTGGAAAAAATAATGAGATGGAGAAATTCACCTCCATAAAATAACATGAGGTAGTACTCACAGCCAGGAAGTTCATCAATACACATATATGATGTCTAACTACAGTTTAAAACAATGATTAGAAAGATAGCAGCTAGGGATCCCTGGGTGGCGCAGCTGTTTGGCGCCTGCCCTTGGCCCAGGGCGCGATCCTGGAGACCCGGGATCGAATCCCACATCGGGCTTCCGGTGCATGGAGCCTGCTTCTCCCTCTGCCTATGTCTCTGCCTCTCTCTCTTCCTCTCTCAGTGACTATCATAAATAAATAAAAATTAAAAAAAAAAGAAAAAAGAAAGATAGCAGCTGGGCTGGAAAAAGAGCATAGAAGAAAACTAGAGAATCCCTTACTGTAGAACTAAAAGAACTAAAATCTAGTCAGGCCAACGTTAAAAATGCTATAACTGAGATGCAGTCCCAAGTGGAAGCCTTAAAAACAAGAAAGGTTATGGACCACAGAGGCCGACTGAGGGAACTCAGCCACTTATTAAAACAATAACATTCATATCATAGGAGACTCAGAAGATGAAGAGAGAGAAAAGGGGGTAGAAGTTTTATTTGAATGAATTATGTAAACTTCTATAACCTGAGGAAGGACACAGACACTGAAATCGAGAGACAGAGAACTCCCAATACATTCAACAGAAGCTGACCATCACCCAGGCACCTCAGAGTCAAAGTCACAAAATACACAGACAAGAAAAGAATCCTGAAAGCAGTGGAGGTGGGGCTTGGGGGAGGTAGTCCTTAACCTACAAGGGAAGATGAATCAGTTTGCAGCAGATCTGTCCACAAACTTGGCAAGCCAGAAGGAAGTGGAAGGAAATATTCAATATGCTGAATGGGAAAAGTATGCAGCCAAAAATTCTTTCTTTTGTTTTTTTAAGAATAATCATCAAAATTTATTTAATTTCCATAGGAAGAAATTAAAAATTTCTGAACATAAAATGCCATTTTCCTCAATCATAATAGCAAAAATTTATTTTATGTTTTTAATTTTTTTTTAAATTGGAGTTCAATTTGTAAGAATTCTTTCTTCAGCAAGGCTGTCATTCAGCATAGAAGGATCTCAGACAGGCAAAAAATAAGGGAGTTCATGACAACTAAACCAGTCCAGTAAGGAACTTTAAGAGGGACTCTTTTAGTGGGGAAAAAAAGAGACCAAAAGCAAAAAACTAGAAAGGACCAGAGAACATCACCAGCAACACCAACTCTACAGGTAACACAAAGGCACTAAGTTCATATCTTTCAATAATCACTCTGAATGCTGATAGACTAAATGCTCCAATCAAAAGATATAGGGTATCAGAGTGGCTTAAAAAACATGATCCGGGATGCCTAGGTGGCTCAGGGGTTGAGCCTCTGCCTTTGACTCAGGGTGTGATCCTGGAGTCTGGGATTGAGTCCCATATTGGGCTCCTGGTGGGGAGCCTGCTTCTCTCTCTGCCTAATTTTCTGCCTCTCTCTCTCTCTCTTAAATAAAATCTTTATTAAAAAACAAGATCCATCTGTATGCTGCCTACAAGATGCTCACCTTAGACCTATAGACACCAGCAGACTGAAAGCCAGGGGATGGAAAATCATCTATCACGCTAATGGACAGCAAAAGAAAGCTGGAGGACCCGTACTTATATCAGACAAACTAGATTTGAAACCAAACCCTGGGGGACACCTGTTGGCTCAGTGGTTGAGCATCTGCCTTCGGCTCAGGGTGTGATCCTGGGATCCCAGGATCGAGTCCCACATCGCCCTCCCTTTGGGGTGCCTGCCTCTACCCCTAACCCTAACTGCAAACCTAAGCCCAACCCTAACTCTAACCATAACCCTAACCCCAACTCCTAACCTCCTGCCCTAATCCCTAAAGCCTAAACCCTAACCCTAACTCTAAATCCTGTCCCTAACCCTAACCCCTTTCCCTAATCCCTAACCCCCATCCTAACTCCTAACCACTGACCCTTACCCTTATCCCTCACCCTAACCTCTAATCTGTAACCATAAGCCTAATCACTAACCCCTAACATCTGACTTAACCCTAACCACTAACTGCCTCCCTTCCCCTGACCCTACCATTCATTCTACCCATTCACTTACCCTGTGGTTCTGAGGAGTCCCTTCTGATGTGGACGTGGCCCCCAACGGCGCCTCCAGAGTCCTCCAGGGGGTCCTGAGGAAGCCGGGCTTCTGTGAGTGTGGACGCGGCCCCATGTGTTCCTGAGTCATAGTCAGCGGGTCCTGAGGACGACGGGGCTCCTGTCACTGTGGACTATGCCTCACATCCTCTGGAAGCCTCACAGCAGGTCCTCAGGAGGCCGGGGGTTCCTGTCACCCTGGACATGGCCCCACGTCCCCCCGAAAACTCACTGCGGGTCCTGAGGAGGCTGTGGGCTCCTGGCAGCATAGACGCAGCCCCATATGTCCCGAAGCCAAGTGCATGTCCTGAGGAGGACGGGGGTCCTGTCAGTGTTGACGTGGCCCCACATTTTCCTCAAGCCTCACCATAAGACCTGAGGAGGTTGGGGGATCCTGTCAGCATGGACGTGGCCCCAAAGTTTCCCAAAACTTCAGAGGGGGTCCTGAGGAGGCCGGAGACCTGTCAGTGTGGATGCGGTCCCCACATCTTTCTTAGGCCTCACCACGGGCCCTGACAAGGCTGGGGTCTTCTGTCCGCATGGACACATCCCCATATTTCCCAAAGTCTACACCGGGGGTCCTGAGGAGGTCAGCGTCCTGTCAGTGTGGACGTGGCCCCACATCCTCCCGAAGCCTCACCGTGGGTTCTGAGGAGGCCGGGGCTCCTGTCAACATGGATGTGGCCCCCATCTTCCAGAAGCCTCAACTTGGGTCCTGAGGAGCCCGGGAGCTCCTGCCAGAATGGACGCGGCACCACATCTTCCTGAAGACTTACCGCGGGTCCTGAGGAGGCCCAGGGGCTCCTGTCACGTGGATGCGAGCCCACAGCTTCCTGAAGCCTCACCGCGGGTCCTGAGGAGACCGGGACTCCTGACAGCGTGAACGCGGCCCAATGTCCTACTGAAGCCTCACCGCGGGTCCTGAGGAGGCTGGGGCTCATCAGCGTGGACGCGACCCCACGTCCTCCTCAGGCCTCACAAGCACAGGCGGGCTCCTGTTAGTGCAGGCGGAGGAGGCTTACTGCGCATGCACGCTCCTTGGGCGGGGCCTGGAGTCGGGCGCCATCTGCGGGACACTTACGCACTGCAGGAGGCCATGCAGGAGGCGGCCTCCCCGTCCCTAGGGCCGCACCTGCCTCCTTCCGGGCTCCAGCTGAGGCCTGTGAGCTTTGGAAACATCTCACTGAAATGGAGCCCAACACCCGGACAGAGTCACCAGGTCCGGGTGAGGACCAGGCAAGGACCAGAATCACCAGGTCCAAGTGAGGTCCACGTGGGGACCTAAGTCAACAGGTATGGGTGAGGCTCCGGTGGGGACCAGAATCACCATGTCCAGGTGAGGTGCAGGTGGCAACCACACTCACCAGGTCCCAGTGAGGCCCAGGTGGGGACCAGAAGCACCAGGTACAGGGGAGGCCCTTGAAAGAACCAGAGTCAACAGTTCGAGGTGAGGCGCAGGTGGCAACCAGAGTCAGCAAGTCCAAGTCAGGCCAAAGTGGGGTTCACAGTCACCAGGTCAGGGTGAGACCCAGAGGGGAACCAGAGTCACCTGGTCCAGGTGAGGTCCAGTTGTGGAACACAGTCACCGGGTCCCAATTATGCCCAGTTGAGGACCATGGTCAACAGGGCCAGGTGAGGCCCAGATGGGGATCAGAGTCACCAGGTCCAAGTGAGGCCCAGGTGGGGACCACAGTCACCAGATCCGGGGTAGTCTCAGGTGCCGACCAGAATCACCAGGTCCAGGTGAGGCCCAGGTAAGGACCAGAGTTACCAGGTCGAGGTGAGTCCCAGGTGGGGAACACAATAACCATGTCCCAATGATATCCACCTCAGGACCAGAGTCACCAGGTCCTCTTGAGGACCAAGTGGGGACCAGATTCACCAGGTCCAGGTGAGGCCCAGGTGGAGACCAGAGTTACCAGTTAAAGGTGAGTCTAGAAGGACAGCATGGGCACCAGGTCTAGGTGTGGTCCATGTGAGAACCAGATCACCAGGTACAGGTGAGGCGCAGGTGGGAACCAGAGTCAGCAGGTCTGGGTGAGGCCAAGGTGGGGACCACAGTCACCAGGTCCAGATGAAACCAAGCTGAGGACCAGAGTCACCAAATCCAGGTGAGGCCCGGGGGGAGTGGGACTGGAGTCACCAGGTACAGGTGAGGCTAGAAGAACAGCAGAGACACCAGGTCCAGGTGAGGTTCATGTGGGAAACAGAGTCACCAGGTCCAGGTGAGGCCCAGGTGAGGACCAAAGTTAAATGTTCCAGAGTCTCACTTGGGAAACAGAATAAACATATCCCGATGATACCCAGGTGGGTACAAGAGTCACCAGGTCCAGGTGGGGCGCACGTGAGGACCAGAGTCACCAGGTCCTGGTGATACCCAGGAGGGGACCAGATTCACCAGGTCCAGGTAAGACCCAGGTGGAACTCAGTCACCTGGTCTGGGTGAGGCCCAGGTGGGGACAAAAGTCATAAGACCAGTTGAGGCCCAGGTGGGAACACAGTCACCAGGTCCAGGTGAGGCCAAACTAAGTACCAGAGGCACCAGGTCCAGCTGAGGCCCAGTTGGGGACTGGAGTGACCAAGTATAGATTAGGTTAGAAGGACACCACAGTCATAAAAATGCAGCTAGTTGAAACCTGGCTTCTAGGGATGCTTTCTTGTGAGAGCTGAGCTCAGGGCAGGACCCTCCCGCATCCTGACTGCCTGTAGACATAGCTCCTATCATCCTTAAGTGAGGTGCTGGAAGAGATTGCGTGAAAAGCATGTGGAAGTGTCAGGCCTGTACTCATGTGTATCTGAGTTCAATACAGGGATTTCCAACAGCCTTGTTCAATTAGAGTCATGCTACGTTTTAACTCCCATGAACGAGTGGCAAGCAGACATCTGCCTGCAAGGCATACACATTTCTGAGAGTTGAGCTTATGGCCTGTACCTCCCCCATCCTGACTGCCTGTACGGTCTACTTCCACAGCATTTCGTTGTATGCAGGACAGTAGCGAAGTGAGAACCAACTGTCTGCCTTGTCAATTTCGCGCTAGGGGACAGCTGCCTCCAAGGCATGCACACTCCTTTGGATTGAGCTTATGGCTTGTACCTCCCACATGCTGAACGCCTGTACGCTTCGCTTCCAAAGGATTTCGTTCGATACGGGACGCAAGTTTTGTGAGAGGCAAGTGTCTCTTAGCTCAATCCAGCGACTTCGGAGGAATTCCTCCCTCAGAAGGGAGCTACATACTAACTTCCAAACCTGAGTACCTAGTTGAAAGCTGTCACTCTGGGGAACTTCCTTCTGCGAGGTGAGCTGACATGCGGTCCTCCCCAGTTCCACACTGCCTGCACATGGAGTTACGAACATCCTCACTAGACAGGTTTGTCAGAAGCTCATGGGACGCAAGGGCAAGCTGCAGGCTTCAATGGTTGCGTCTCCAGGTGCAGTAGAGCGGTAATGACGGAACGTCCTGACTTACATTGCTGCTACGTTCTCACGGCCATAACAACGCAGCTAGTGGAAAGCTGGCTTCGAGGCATGCTTCCTTGTGAGAGCTGAGGTCAGGACAGGACCCTCCCGCATCCTGACTGCCTGTAGACATAGGTCCTAGCATCCTTATGTTAGGTGCTGGGAGAGGTTGGGAGAAAAGCATGTGGAAGCGTCGGACCTGAACTCACGTGTATCTGAGGTGAATACAGTGATTTTCAATGGCCTTCTTCAGAGTGTAGGTAAGTTTTAACTACCCTGTACGAGTGGGTAGCAGACATCTGCCTCCCATGCATACACACTTCTGAGAGTTGAGCTTATGGCCTGTACCTCCCACACCCGGCCTGCAGCTACACGTCACTTCTAAAAGGTCTAGGCTCGATGCGTGACTGAAGTGTTGTGAGAGGTAAGTGGAATGTCCCGGCACAGAAGAGTAGTGCCTCCAAGCTCAATCCAGCGATTTCCTAGTAATTCCTGTCTTAGACTGGTGCTACATACTAAGTTCCATAGGTGAGAAGGTAGCTGAACGCCTTGTCCAAAAGCAACTTACTTCTGAGAGTTGAGCTCACACTCAGTCCCTCACAGTTGTACACTGCCTGCAGAGTGAGTTTCGAACGTCTTCACCAGAGCCGTTTGTCAGTGGATTCTGAGATGCAAGTGGAACAATGCCGACCTGGAAGATGTCCCCAGGTGCAGTAGAGTGGTAATCTTGGAACCTCCTGACTCAGAATACTGCTACATTCTCACTGCCATTAGAACGCAGCTAGTTGAAACCTGGCTTCTAGACATGCTTCGTTGTGAGAGCTGAGGTCAGGGCAGGACCCTCCCACATCCTGACTGCCTGTAGACATAGGTCCAGGCATCCTTATGTTAGGTGCTGACAGAGGTTGTGTGAAAAGCATGTGGAAGTGACAGGCTTGTACTCTTGTGTATCTCAGTTCAATACAGCGACTGCCAACGTCCTTGTTCAATTAGAGTGTAGCTCGGGTTCTAGCTCCCATCAATAAGTGTCTAGCAGACATCTGCCTGCAAAGCATACACACTTCTGAGAGTTGAACTTATGTCCTGTACCTCCCACATGCTGACTGCAGATACACTTCGCTCCTATCAGGCCTAGCCTCGATGCGTGACAGAAGGGTTGTGAGAGGTTAGTGGAAGGTGCCGGCCCACACGACTAGTGTCTCATATCCCAATCCAGAGATATTTGAGGAACTGCTCTCTTAGTTTGGTGCTACATACTAAGTTCCTTACATGAGAAGCTAGTTGAACGCAGTGTCCAATGGGTACTTGCTTCTGAGACTTGAGCTCACCCCCAGTCCCTTCAGTTCCACACAGCCTTCAGATGGAATTTCGAACCTCCTCTCTAGACAAGTTTGTCAGAAGCTCATAGGACACAAGGGCCTAGCTGCAGGCTTCAAGGCTTGTGTCTCCAGGTGCAGTAGAACGGTGTACATGGAACCTCCTGACTTACAATGCTGCTACGTTCTCATGGACATAAAAACGCAGCTAGTAGAAAGCTGGCTTCGAGGCATGCTTCCTTTTGAGAGCTGAGCTCAGGGCAGGACCCACCCGCATCCTGCCTGCCTGTAGACTTAGCTGCTAACATCCTGATGGTAGGTGCTGGTAGAGGTTGTGAGAAAAGCATGTGGAAGTGTCAGGCGTATACTCCTGTGTATCTGAGTTGAATACAGCGGTTTCCAATGGCCTTCTTCAATTAGAGTGTAGCTAGGTTCTAATTCCCATGTAGGAGTGGGTAGCAGACATCTGCCTCCCAAGACTGATAAATCATGTTGATAGTATCTATCCTTTATATGATATAATAAAAATGGCAGTATATCTCTGTATATGATCCACAATCACAATCACAGTTCAATCATGAGATAAACAACAGACATGTCCCAACTAAGGGAAATTTTACAAAATACTCTACTTCTCAAAGTGTTCCAGTTCAACAAGAAGAAAAGGCTGAAAAACTGCCAAAATCCAGAGGAGCCTAAGAAAACATGATAAGTTTAATGTGATATGAGGGATGGTAACTTAGCAAAAAAAAAAAAAGGAAATCTGAATAAAGTACGGTCTTTGGTTAATGCGAATATTTTAATATTGATTCATTTGCTAATTTTTGTACCATACTAATATAAGATATCGATAATTGGAGAAATTGAGTGCGAGTGCATGAGAATTCTCTGTACTATCTTCTCAATTTCCCTATAAATCTTTGTTTTTTTTTTCTAATCAATAAGATTTATTTTGAAAATTGACATAAATGAATCAGGCTCCAAGTGTGAAGACATTTTAGAATAGTTTAATTAATTTTTGCCTTATTCTTAAAGAGTTCCTTCAATGGGAACAAAGTAAGAATTTTATATCAGAAGGAAAGAAAAACACTTATGAGCACGTATAATGCCTCCTCAACCTGAAAAGCAGGAAAGGATAATAAATAGCAAATATCAGAGATAAAAATACTTCTTTTATATTAGACACCATATTGCAAGTGCATTTAAAATTAGCGATGCATAACATTTATTTCCTGGACATTTATCTTCCAAAGAGTTCGCAGTGTTTCAGTGTCAGTTAAAACAGGGGAAGAATCTCAGGGAAGAATCCTTCACATAGTAATAGGACCATTGGTAATAATGTCTCTCAGTTCGTTCCAAATCCATAAAGATGCATTTCCTGATGAGTGACTGAACTGTGAAGAGATGAGAAACTCTCATCCCTCTGAACTACTTGTGTCAGAATATTTTAACCAGAGTACTATGGATAGTAAATTATCCTTATTAACAGGAAATACGTCTCACATTGGAATCTGAGCAATCAGATGGGCAGAGAAAAAATGCTTTGACTGGCTCTTCATCTTTTAAAGACAAAGGAGAGGTTTTCTATGTACAAAGTCAGTTGTCAAGATAGCCTTAGGGAATAAGAGTCTGCAGCATCGAATCCCACTGCACAGCCACCCAGGACGACCGCGCTCCAGGTCTTCTTGATCCCAAATCCCTGGGCCTGTCCCCCAACACATGCTAGCACCAGAGGTCATTTGCAATTGCTCTCTTAGGAGCTCTGGGGAAGGGGGAAGGAGCTAGATAGGATGGGACATGTGGAGGCCAAGAAAATTAAGGCCATTCCACTTTATGTTCAGCGTTAGCACATGTCCAGCCATCCCAGGTCCCTGTGAATAAGAGCTGAAATTTACATTACTTCAGTTACAGGAAAAAAGACAAAAGTTTACAGCTTAATGTCCTAGAAGGCCCCACATTACAATAAAAACTGAGCCCAAGCCAAGGGCAGGAAGCCCCTATTAGAATAAGAACAGAGCTCAATGCCCTCCAAGCCCCCATATCAAAATGTAAACAGAACTTGAGGAATTGCTCCAGCCCTTCTGGAGATCCCTGAGACCAGCCCTTAAAACTAAGCTAAAAAAAAAACCAAAACAACAAAAAAACAAATTAAGCTAAAACCCACCTGGGGTCTAAGTCCCTGCTCCGCCCTGTCGGGTATACTTGGACACAAGCTCGAGTTGGTAAATCAACCCTCCTGTGTTTGAATCGGTGTCGGCTCCTTAGTGGTTTCTCGGATTCACAATCTTGAGCACAACACCCCCATGTCCCCTCCCCACCTGGGCTGACCCCCTGTCCCCTCCCACCCAGGCTGACCCTCAGTCACCTCCCCGCCCACAACAGCTGGGCACAGGCCCTCACAGAGGTCCCATGGGCATGGTGCGCACTGCCGCCATCCCCGGCCTCCCAGGGGAAGGAAGGAGGTTTTGGCAGGACACACTCCCATGGTGGCCCCAGGGCTCCCTGCCCAGGACGGCAGCTGGTGACAGGTCGGGGTCTGTGTCCCTGATGCCGGCTCCTCCTCCCCGGTTTTCCCGCAGGAAATGAAGGAGGAGGCCCTGGTCTCCTCCAGGGACATCACGCAGATAGGCCTGGACGTCAACAGGATGTTCGGCAGCCACACCATGTTTTGGGACCGCTACGGGGTCGCGTGAGGCTCCTGGGGCGGGGGGGGGGGGGGGTTCGGGGCCCCAGGGGAGGCCCGGGGGCTTCTGGGTAGGAAACACGGGGCTTCTGAGGCCGGGGGTAGCAACAGCAGCCAACAACACACCGCCGCATGGTAAGGTGCTGGGGATGACCCCTGTGCCCCCACACCCGGAGTTCGGGGATGAGGAGGCCACTAGGATGGGGCCTCCAGGGGTTGCCATGTGAGCTGAACTCCAAAGGGTTGAGGGACAGCCACCTGAAAGGCAAGGGGCTGGGGTGGGGGCCGTGGGGGGCAGTAAGGGGACCTGGGGGACAGGCGGCATGACCGTGGCTGGACCAGGACACACATCGATCCGATGAGGGCCAGACGGCTCAGGGTGACACCCACCCTCGATGCTTTATATATTTCTAAAGTCTATGCATTTCATTTGAGACAATTTGCAATTTGTAAACATACATAGTATGATGACCCCCAGATAATGCCCCCGGTCCAGCCAGGGCCCTGCACTGATCACGCGGGGCCCGAGGGGCAGGTGTCACAGCAAACCCCAGACTGGGGTCGCCTTTATTTGTACACGTCTGCGTGAGCATCTTAGAGAAAGGGGATGTCCTGTGTCCGCAGGCCCCCATGCCATCCCCCTCATTCCCCACCTCCACACCATCCCCCTACATCATCATCCCCCAAGGCATCGCCCCCATACCATCCCCTACCATCCCCCCTACATCATCCCCTTCACACCCCCACACAATCCCCACCCACACTATAACCCCACACCATCCCCCCTACACCAACCCCCACACTCCACCACCATCATACCTCTGCCCCCACACCATCGGCTCCCAGCAAGGACCCGGTGCAGCTGCTCCCTGTGGGACATGCTCAGCCTCCCCGGGGTTCTCTGGACAGCCTACTCCCATCAGAGCCCTGGTGTCCCATAGAGTACCCAGGGGTTGCAGGGAAGAGGGAATGCCGGGAGCCCCCGACAGGGTGGGTGCAGGTGAGTGGAGCACAGGATGCACTGTGCCCTGCCTCCTCCCACTGTCCCTCCTGGAGGGCGGCACACCCTGCACAGGACACCAGCCCCTAACCCAGAGGGACCTGGGCTAGCCTGGCCCCGGGCACTGTGGGGGCTGGGGTGATTTGAGTCCCCCCCAGGCTCAACACAAAGACTAATGGGATCCAGCCCCCCATGGCCCTGGCCGGGCCTGGATTCTGGCTCTGGGATGAGGGAGCCCTCTCACAGCTGGATGTAGCCTCCTGGGCCCTGGCCGTGCCCCACAGATCCGGGTCGCTGACCTAGGGCAGCCCTGGGGATCCCGGGACACCCCAGGGTGGGGAGAACAGGGGTAGGCTGGTGGGCCCCACCAACACCCACAGCAGGAGGCAGGCTCCTCCAGGTGTTGGGGCCCCAGGGGGCCCGAGGCCGGGGTCCAGCTGCCCTGCGGGGACCCAGCGCAGGAACCCATGAGCTGCAGGTCCAGGTCAGCTCTGCTGTCCTCAGAACCGTCTCTCAGGCTGAAACCTCAGGACACACGCCCCCACACGGAGTCCACACATGCTCCCAGGTGGGGGACTCCAGCCCCCACCCACCACCCCGTGTGATTCTTGCCCTCCCCTAAAGGACAGAAAGGTCTCCCTGCCCAGGGGAAGGTGCACACCCTCGGCTCTGAGCCCGTTTGCTGTAGCAAGTCAAGAAAGTGTTGTGGTGCGAAAATGCACAGCCAGCCCATTTCTGTGTCTCCAGGAACTCTGTGCTCGGGGCGTGGAGAGACCCCCAGAGAGGAGGAGGGGGCACCACCCAGGCCCCAACCAGCCCCTGCAGGGGCGCCGCCAGGCACACACACAGCTGACGTCCCCACGTGCCTACCAGGGGCGGCCAGACACCAGGGTCAGGACCCCACGGACTTTACTGGGACTCAGCCTGTGCCCCGCGGGCCAGGAGGGGCTGGGACAGAGTGACAGTCAGGGAGCCTCAGGTCACCAGGGTCTGTGCAAAGCGACCTAGGAGGTCTGTGCTCCCTCTGTCCTGGGGGCCTGGGCTGGCCGGGTTCCGGGGCACTTCCTCCCCTCCCCGCATCCCCGTGCCTGTGTGCCTCGGGCACAGAGGGCCTGTGGGGCGGTCAGTGTGGCCCTGGAAGGGAGGTCAGGGCAGCAGGCCCTGGTCTTGTGCCCAAGATTGCAAATACGAGAAACCACCAAGGAGCCGACACCGATGCAAACACACGAGGGTTTATTTACAAGCTCCAGCATGGGTCCAAATATACCCGACACTGCGGAGCAGGGACTTGGACCCCGAGACTAAGAGGCGACGTAGCAGCTTTATAGGGGCCAGTGGCCCATGGGATACACAGAAAGGTGCACAGTCATGTCGGTCCACACGCAGGTGGCCGATTGAATTACATCTTACGCTATAGTATCCATTTTAGCTGGCCTATTACTTTGGTCAGAATTGGCGCGCAGTTTTGGCGGGCACAAAGCAGGGTTACATTGTTCTGAGCCGATTTCCGATTAGGGTGTGCCCAGCGGCTGGACTAGGGTGGGGCAGCGCCTTAAGCAATAAGCAGGTTATGTGGGGGTCATACAGGAGGTGGCAGGTGTAGCACAAAATGGAATCAGTCCTCCTCTGCTTGTCCAGGGGTAGGGGATTTTTGTTAAATTTCCTGGGTCCCACATTCCCCCCTTTTTCAGAGGATCCTATGCAGGATCCAATCAAGGGTCCAGGTTGCTCTTAGAGTGAGCCAGGTGGAATGATTAAACCAGGATTTTACCCAACCTTGTTGCTGTTCTCGCTGCCATTTATATTCCAGCGAAGAAGCAGCATTCTACGTTTAAGGCAGCACACAACCCTCCCCCCCCCACACCACACACACACCCTTTGTTGTAAGAAGACTAAGTCTAATCCCTTTCTATTTTGAAAGACAACCTCAGACTAGGGAGTCTTGGAGGTACGAAATTAATGAGAACGGTGCAGTCTTAGCTTTAGGGGATTGTCCTTGTCCGGTTGGCTTTTCCATTCTGGAACAAAGTTCTTGAGAACGGTATGTGGGTCAGCTGGCTGGACGTGGGTGTAGTGGACCAGGGAGTAATCCCGTCGACCTTGAGAGCATTGGGAGTGGTCAGGATCAGGGTGTAGGTCCCTTGCAGCGAGGTTGAAGTGTCCGGTGTTGATATCTCCACACGTACACATGTACACCCAGTCACCTGGCCGATATGGATGGGGATCCGGGGGTGGCCCAGTCTCATAGAGGGCCCTCGGCTTAGGCCACACCTGCTCATGGGTTCATGACATTTGGAGGGAGAAAAGAAGTTGGTGATCATCAAATTCAGCAAGCACCTCAAGTTTTAAAATGGGGATAACAGGTGGAGGAAGACCGAACATGATCTCGTAGGGAGTCAGTCCCATCTTATATGGGGAGTTCCTCACCCTATATAGGGCGAAGGGGAGGAGAGTCACCCAGTCCCCGCCAGTCTCCAGGGCTAATTTAGTTAAGGTCTCCTTTAATGTTCTGTTCATCCTCTCTACCTGTCCTGAGCTCTGGGGCCTATATGCACAATCTAATTTCCAATCTGCCCCAAGTACTAGTACTAGTACTAACACTCCCTGTGTTACCTTAGAGAAGAATCCTGGGCCCTTGTCTGACCCAATCTTAACAGGAAAACCATACCTCGGTAAGATGTCTTCCAGCAGTTTCTTGGTCACGGTCTGTGCCGTTTCAGGTTTGGTGGGAAATGCCTCTGTGCATCCTGAAAAATTATCTACAAACACTAATAAATACCTGTATCCATATTTTCCAGGTTTTACCTCAGTGAAGTCCACTTCCCAGTAGGCTCCTGGGCGGTCCCCCCGGAGCCAGGTGCCTGGGTTAGATCCATGGGCGGTGGCATTAGTTAACTGGCATGAGTGGCAGCTTGCCACGATCTGCTCGATCTTTGCTCGAGAGTCTTTAATAGTGATCTTTGCATGTCGTATGAGGTCTTCCATCTTCCTTGTTCCCGTGTGAGTACTCCGATGCGTTTTGGATAGGACTCGCCGTCCCAGTTCCTCTGGCAAGATGATGCTGGAGTCTGTGGCCCTCCACCAGCCACACAATCACTGGGTCATAGGCAAGTGTTTGATCCAGTGTAAGTCAGCATCACTATAGTTGGGAGTGTCCGGCAGGTTCCGTTCCCCTGGATCAGGTAGCGTGGTTGCTAAGACCTGGGTCACCAAAAGGGACACCTTCTTTGCTTTTAAATCGGCTAGCCGGTTTCCCCTGGCTACTGGTGTGTCTGCCTTTTGGTGCCCCGGACAGTGGATGATGGCTAGGGCCTTGGGCAGCCAGAGGGTCCTCAGGAGTTCAAGAATCTCCGTTTTGTTTTTAACAGTCTTTGTCTCTGCTGTCAGAAGCTCTCTCTCTCTCTGTAAAGGGCTCTGTGAATGGGAGCGATGGCAAAGGCGTACCTGCTGTCGGTGTAGATGTTTATTCGTTTACCTTCCTCCATGGTCAGTGCCTTGGCCTATGGGATCAGTTCTGCCCATTGAGCCAACATTTAGGCTGTCAATGGCTCCGCCCAGACAGTCTCTGTCTCCGTGATTATGGTATGGCTGCCCCCGCAATTCGGACTCCTTCTCGGACAAAACTGCTGCCGTCCGTGTACCAGGTGGCATCGGCGTTCGGCAGTGGCTGGTCCTGGAGATCAGCGCTGATTCCGTACACCTGTGCCCAAATTTCTTGATAGTCGTGCAGAGGGGGGTCCCAGTCTGGGTTAGGGAGTAGCGTTGCCAGATTCAGGGTTGTCGGTGGCTTAAATAAAATTCTGGTGGGGTTTAGCAGTAGGCTCTGATAATGGATCAGATGGGCATTGCTGATCCACCTGTCTGGGGGCTGTTTGAGTACCCCTTTAATAGCGTGTGGGGTGGTAACATGCAGTTCTTCCGGACCTTTTCTATTATAGACTCGTTCTGCTATTATCACTAAGTCCTGCAAGCTCTTCTCTCCCAGTCTCTCTACTCTTTGCAATTTCTTTTTAATGTTCAGAGCGGCCTGGTTAACAAAAGCCATGATAATTGCGGCCTTTGTTTCCGGGGCTTCTGGGTTCATAGGGGTGTACTGCCTAAAAGCCTCTATTGCTCCCTCTAAGAAGGCTGCTGGACTCTCATCCTTACCCTGTCTCACATCATAGACCTTGGCCAGATTGGTAGTCTTGCACGCGGCAGCCTGGAGACCTGCCATTAGAGTCTGGCGGTGGACCCGGAGTCTCTCCTTACCTTCAGGCGAGTTGTGTGCTTTGGGGAGTAAAAACGGGTTTTAGCCAAGGAGGGGAATTCTCGATCATGTCCTGACAGGCCAGGATGTTGGGCATCTGGTCAGGGTGGCCATCTGGTTTGTCCCTGAAGTTCACGGCCTTAACCTGTAAGATAATAGGTAGGTGAAAATTTCCTTCTCGGGGCCATCCCACATCAAAGGTTGGCCATTCTGATATGCAATAAATTTGGAATCTCTCTCTCTGTATGTCTATGCTCAGAATAAGAGCTCTTTCCCTAATATCCGAGAAGTGGGAGAGCATAAGAGACAAGGGTATGGTTTGCATCTGCCCCATTATGTCCCCCGTCCACACCAAGGCACAGACAGTTACGACAGTTCACAAGTAACACAGTCAAACACACAGTTAACAAGAACACAGTAACACAGATCAGCACACAAACAGGTTACACAGACCAGCGCGCAAAGAGGTAAGAAGAACACAGTAATAGACAAACGTTCTAGTGCGGCTGCGGAGACAAGACAGAAAGTAATCCGAAGGGCTGGCAGCCAGCCCTCCTTACAGATGAGGACCCCCGTCCTCCTTACGGATGAGGACCCCCTGTCCTCCTTATGGATGAGGATCCCCGTCCTCCATACAGAGGAGGACCCCCATCCTCCTGACGGATGAGGACCCCGTCCTCCATACGGATGAGGACCCCCGTCCTCCTTACAGATGAGGACCCCCGTCATCCATACAGATGAGGACCCCATCCTCCTTACATATGAGGACGCTCATCCTCCATACAGATGAGGACCTCCATCCTTCTTAGAGATAGGACCTCCATCCTCCAGGCAGGGGCAAGGGACGTCTCCTCAAGACCCCCGGTTGATAGCCCACCAGCGCATCCACCTAAGCCAATGCCGACCTAATACAGATTGGAATCCCTACAGGTTAGAGCTCTTAGAGAATATGCGCGCAAAAGGTGGAAAAAGTTGAGTGCACTCACCACGCGTGAAATCCTCCGGATAAGGTCCTGGAGGTCTCTCAGATCCCGGACGAGCCCCCAAATGTTGTGGCCAAGATTGTGAATCCTAGAAACCACCGAGAAGCCAACACCGATGCAAACACAAGAGGGTTTATTCACAAGCTGGAGCGTGGGTCTAAGTATACCCGACACAGCGGAGCAGGGACTTGGACCCCGAGACTAAGAGGCATAGCAGCTTTATAGGGGCCAGTGGCCCATGGGATACACAGAAAGTTGCACAGTCATGCCGGTCCACACGCAGATGGCCGATTGAATTACATCTTACCCTATAGTATCCATTTGAGCTGGCCTATTACTTTGGTCAGAATTGGCGCGCAGTTTTGGTGGGCACAAAGCAGGGTTACATTGTTATGGGCCGATTTCTGAGTAGCGTGTGCCCAAAAGCTTGACTTGGGTGGGGCAGCATCTTAAGCAATAAGCAGGTTATGTAGGGGTCATACAGGAGGTGACAGGTGTGGCACAAAATGAAATCAGTCCTGCTCTGCTTGTCCAGGAGTAGGGGATTTTTGTTAAATTTCCTGGGTCTCGGGATCCGTGGGTGGTGCAGTGGTTTAGTGCCTGCCTTTGGACAGGGGCGCGATCCTGGAGACCCGGGATCGAATCCCATGTCGGGCTCCCGGTGCATGGAGCCTGCTTCTCCCTCTGCCTATGTCTCTGCCTCTCTATCTCTCTCTCGCTGTGTGACTATCATAAATAAATAAAAAGAAATTTCCTGGGTCCCACACTGACTGCATGTACACTTCGCTTCTAACAGGCCTAGGTTTGTTGCGGGACAGAAGTTGTGTGAGAGGCAATTGGACGGTGCAGGCCAGGAAACAAGTGTCTTGAAACTCAATCCAGTGACTACCGAGGAATTCCTCTCATACATTGCTACTACTTCCATACAAGAGAAGCTAGTTGAAAGCAGTGTCCAGGGGAACTTGATTCTGAGAGGTGAGACCCCACACAGTCCCTCACAGTTCCACACTGCCTGCAGATAGAGTTTCGAACATCCTCACTAGAGATGTACGCCAGAAGCTCATGGGACGCAGGGGGCAAGTCGAAGGCTTCAATGGTTGTGTCTCCAGGTGCAGTAGATCGGTGTTCATTGAACCTCCAGACTTTCGGCTTCGAGGCATGCTTCCTTTTGAGAGCTGAATTCAGGACAGGACCCTCCCGCATCCTGCCAGCCTGTAGACATAGCTGCTAACATCCTTATATTAGGTGCTGGGAGAGGTTGTGAGAAATGCATGTGGAAGCATGAGGCCTGTACTCACGTGTATCTGAGTTCAATACAACGATGCCAACGTCCTTGTTCAATTAGAGTGTAGCTCGGGTATACCTCACCTCAATAACTGTCTAGCAGACATCGGCCTACAAAGCATACACACTTCTGAGAGTTGAGCTTTTGGCCTGTACTTTCCACATCCTGCCTGCAGGTACACTTCGCTGCTAACAGGCCTAGGCTCGATGCGTGACTGAAGTGTTGTGAGAGGTAAATGGAAAGTCCCAGCACACAAGACTAGTGCCTCCAAGCTCAATCCAGCGATTTCCTAGTAATTCCTGTAGTAGACAGGTGCTACATACTAAGTTCCATACGTGAGAAGCTAGCTGAACCCTGAGTCCAAAAGCATCTCTCTCCCGAGAGTTAAGCTCATACCCAGTCCCTCACAGTTCCACACTGCCTGTAGAATGAGTTTTGAACATCTTCACCAGAGACGTTTGTCAGAAGCTTGTGAGACACAAGTGGAATCATGCAGGCCTGGAAAGTGTCTCCAGGTGCAGTAGAGTGGTATTCTTCGAACCTCCTGAGTTAGAAGACTGCTATGGTCTCACGGCCATTAGAACGCAGCTAGTTGAAAGCGGGCTTCTAGGCATGGTCTCTTGTGAGAGCTGAGCTCAGAGCAGGACCCTCCTGCATCCTGCCTGCCCATTGTCATAGCTGCTAACATCCTTAAGTGAGGTTCTGGGAGATGTTGGAGAAATGCGAGTGGAAGTGTCAGGACTGTACTCACGTGTATCTGAGTTCAATATAGCGATTGCGAACGTCCTTGTTCAATTAGAGTGTAGCTCGGGTATACCTCGCCTCGATAAGTGTCTAGCAACGTCGGCCTGCAAAGCATACACACTTCTGAGATTTGAGCTTATGGCCTATACCTCCCCCATCTGACTGCCTGTGTGTTCCGCTTCCACAGCATTTCGTTGTATGCAGGAGAGTAGCGCAGTGAGAACCAAGTGTCTGCCTTGTCAATTTGGCTCCCAGCGGACAGCTGCCTGCAAGGCATGCACACACCTTTGGATTGAGCTTAGGACTTGAACCTCCCACATGCTGACCGCCTTTACGGTTAGCTTCCAAAGGATTTTGTTCGATACGGGACGCAAGTTTTGCGAGAGGCAAATGTGTGTTAGTTCAATCCAGCAACTTCTGAGGAATTCCTCCCTCAGATGGGAGCTACCTACTAACTTCCAAACCTGAGTACCTAGCTGAAAGCTCTCTCTCTGGGGAACATCCCTCTCGGAAATGAGCTGACACGTGGTCCTTCCCAGTTCCACACTGCCTGCAGATGCAGTTATGAACATCCTCACTAGACATGTTTGTCAGAAGCTCATGGGACGCAAGGGGCAAGCTGCAGGCTTCAAGGTTGTGTCTCCAGGTGCAGTAAAGCGGTATTCATGGAACATCCTGAATTACAATGCTGCCACGTTCTGATGGCCATCAGAACGCAGTAAGTAGAAAGCTGGCTTCGAGGCAGGTCTCCTTTTGAAAGCTGAGCTCAGGGCAGGACCCTCCTGCATCCTGCCTGCCCATAGTCGTATAGTCGTAGCTGCTAACGTCCTTATCTTAGGTGCTGGGAGAGGTTGGAAAAATGCAAGTGGAGTGTCAGGATGGTACTCACGTGTATCTGAGTTCAATACAGTGATTGCCAACGTCCTTGTTCAATTAGAGTGTAGCTAGTTTCTAACTCCCATGTACGAGTGGGTAGCAGACATTTGCCTCCCAGTTGTACACACTTTTGAGAGTTGAGCTTATGGCCTGTACTTCCCACATCCTGCCTGCAGGTACACTTCGCTGCTAACAGGCCTAGGCTCGATGCGTGACTGAAGTGTTGTGAGAGTTAAGTGGAAAATCCCGGCATACAAGACTAGTGCCTCCAAGCTCAATCCAGCGATTTCCTAGTAATTCCTGTAATAGACAGGTGCTACATACTAAGTTCCATACGTGAGAAGCTAGCTGAACTCTGAGTCCAAAAGCATCTCTCTCCCAGAGTTGAGCTCACACCTAGTCCCTCACAGTTCCACACTGCCTGCAGAATGAGTTTTGAACATCTTCACCAGAGACGTTTGTCAGAAGCTTGTGAGAAGCAAGTGGAATAGTGCAGGCCTGGAAGGTGTCTCCAGGTACAGTAGAGTGGTATTCTTCAAACCTCCTGAGTTAGAAGACTGCTATGGTCTCACGGCCATTAGAACGCAGCTAGTTGAAAGCGGGCTTCTAGGCATGGTCTCTTGTGAGAGCTGAGCTCAGGGCAGGACCCTCCTGCATCCTGCCTACCCATAGTCATAGCTGCTAACTTCCTTACATTAGGTGCTAAAAGAGGTTGGAGAAATGCGAGTGGATGTGTCAGGACTGTACACGTGTATCTGAGTTCAATATAGTGATTGCCAACGTCCTTGTTCAATTAGAGTGTAGCTCGGGTATACCTCATCTCGATAAGTGTCTAGCAGTCATCAGCTTGCAAAGCATACACACTTCTGAGAGTTGAGCTTATGGCCTGTACCTCCCCCATCCTGACTGCCTGTACGTTCCGCTTCCACAGCATTTAATTGTATGCGCGAGTGTGGCGGAGTGAGAACCAAGTGTCTGCCTTGTCAATTTCGCTCCTAGCGGACAGCTGCCTCCAAGGCATGCACACTCCTTGGTTTGAGCTTAGGACTTGAACATCCCACATGCAGACCTTCTGTAAGCTTCGCTTCAAAGGATTTCGTTCTATAGGGGTGCAAATTTTGCGAGAGGCAAATGTGTCTCCGGGCCTCCTCTCCGGGCCTCTGTGGTCTGACAACTTGGTGGCAGCCAGTGGTCTGTGTGGTGTCTGGCGATGGGATGTGGTGCTGATTGTCAGGTGCACATCTGCCTGGGAGATGCACCTGCAGGGATCAGTGACGGGGTGGGCGTCAGCACCTCTGGCCTCCAGCGGGCAGTGCTGTGCTGCTCCCTGAGACTCGGGTCTGATGGGGGGGAGGCGGGTGGGGACGCTGGTCCTCTAGCTCTAGAACCTAGGATTCCGCCCCCCAGTCTGCAGGCCCACCACAGAAGAGCCGCCAAGCCCCCGGTTCCCTGCCGCTTCTCTCAGAACCCTGCTTTCACTCTGCCCGCGTCTGAGTTTCTTTTGGTTTTGTTTTTTATCTCAGACTGTTGTGCCCAAGATTGCGAATATGAGAAACCACCAAGAAGCCGACACTGATGCAAACACACGAGGGATTATTTACAAGCTCGATCTTGTGTCCAAGTATACCCAACATTGCAGATCAGGGACTTGGACCCGAGGTAGGTTTTAGCTTAGTTTTAAGGGCTGGTCTCGGACCTCCAGAAGGGCTGGAGCAATTCCTCAAGTTCTGTTTACATTTTGGTATGGGGCCTTTAAGGGCATTGAGCTCTGTTCTCATTCTAATAGGGGCTTCCTGCCCTTGGCCTGGGCTCAGTTTTGATTCAATTGTGGGGCTTTCTAGGACATTAAGCTGTAAACAGAAAAGGTTCCACACCTGGAAGGGGGACGTCACACTGTCCTTATATGCTGAAGATGCGGAACTAGAAACAGGAAACCCCAGAGCCTCCACCAAAACCTGTTAGAACTAAGGAGTGAGTTCAGTAAAGTAACGGGACACAAACTGACCCTACAGAGCAGAGTAGCCTTGCTGTCTCCTGACAATGAACACTCAGGAAGGAAAGGAAGGACGTGAAGGCCTTCTCAGGAGCATCAAGGAGAATAAATAATGAGACTGAACCAAAGGAGCACAAGACTTGTGCACTGAGCCATACCAGGCTCTGGGAGGCTGTCCTGGGCTCGTGGGGTGGGAGCCTCATCTTGTGAAAATGTCCACAGTTCCTGAAGCCACCCTCAGTTTCATGTCATTCCTATCAAAATCATTGTGGCAGATCTTAGAAATAGGAAAAAAAAAACAAAATCCATAACAGCCAACCCTCACAACAAATGACCCCGGACAGCAAATCAGTATTGGAGAAGCATGACAGAGTGGGACACAGCACTTTCCTATTTCAAAAGATGTCACAGGGATCCCTGGGTGGCGCAGCGGTTTGGCGCCTGCCTTTGGCCCGGGGCGCGATCCTGGAGACCTGGGATCAAATCCCACGTCGGGCTCCCTGCATGGAGCCTGCTTCTCCCTCTGCCTGTGTCTCTGCCTCTCTGTCTCTCTCTGTGTAACTATCATGAATAAATAAATAAAAGCTTAAAAAAAAAAAAAGATGTCACAGAGACACAGGATAAAGCAGTGTGGTTCTCGGGCCCCCGGCTGGCTCCGTCGGTTAAGCATCCAACTCCTGACCTCACCTCCGGTCCTGATCTCAGGGGTCGTGAGTTCTAGGCCTGTGTTGGGCCATGGAGGAGGCGTGGAGCCTACTTAGACAAACCAGACCCACGGGGGGTGGTCCCGGCATAAGCTGAATGAGCAAAACAGAGAGTCCAGAAGGAAATGTGCTCTGATAGAACTGATTTTTTTAACTTAATTTAAACCCAATTAATTAACATATAGTGTATTATACTTTCAGAGGAAGAATTCAGGGATTCACCAGGTGGAGATAACAGCAGTGCTCGTGACATCACGTGACCTTCTTCATGCCAGTACCCTGTTATCTGCCCCCTCCAGCGACCCTGTTTGTTTCCTATCATTAAGAGTCTGTATTTCCTGCATCTGTTTTCATCTTATTTGTTTTTCCTTCCCTTTACAGTTGTTCATCTGCTTTGCTTCTTTAATTCCACCTATGAATGAAACCACACGTCATTCTCTTTTCCGAGTGAGTTACTTCACTTAACATGATCCCTTTAGTTCTATCCACATCATTGCAAATGGCAAGATTTCCTTCTCTTTGATAACTGAGTTCCATTCTTCTCTCTATGACCATCATCTATCTCCCATCCTCTTTATCCATCATCTGGCAGAGGACACCGTGGCTCCTCCCACAATGTGGCTACTGTGGACTCGGCTGCTGTGGACATTGGGGTGCAGGTGTCCCAAGTCTCACTGCATCTGTATCTTCGGAGTGAGCTCCAGGCCGTTCACCTGCTGGTTGCAGGGCGGCTCTATTTGTAACTTCCTGAGGGGCCTCCACACTGTTTCCAGGGCGGCTGCACCAACCTGCGGTCCCGCCCACAGTGGAAGAGGGTTGAGTGAGTTTTGCAGGACGTGGTAAAAGTCTGGTCCACATTTCATTTCACGCCCTGTGGGCTCCAATTCCTTGTCCTTAAGTATTTCTGGGGAAGCCGGGTGTTGGGCTCCTTTTCAGTGAGATGTTTCCAAAGCTAACAGGCCCCAGATGAAGCCTGAAAGGAGGCAGGTGCAGCCCAGAGAGCACCTGCTGCCTCCTGCACAGTCTCCTGTAGCGCCTGAGCATCCCGCAGGGGGCGCTTGAGCCCAGGCCCCTCCCATGGGGCACGCATGTGCAGTAGGCCTCCTCTGCCTGCACTAACAGGAGCCAGCCTGTGCTGGGGAGGCCTGCGGAAGACATGGGGACACGTCTATGCTGATGAGCTGCAGCCTCCTCAGGACCCGCGGGGAGTCTTCAGGGGAAAATTGGGCCACATTCATGCTGACAGGAACCCCGGTCTCCTCAGGACCCGCGATGAGGCTTTAGGAATATGTGGGCCCACATCCACCCTGACAGGAGCCCCTGGGCCGCCTCAGGACCCGCAGGGAGGCTTCTGGAAGATGTGGGCCCACTTTCACGCTGACAGGAGCCCTGAGCACCTCAGGACCCGCAGGGAGGTTTCAGGAAATTGTGGGCCCGCATCCACGCTGAGAGGCGCCCCTGAGCAGCCTCCCGACCCGCGGGGAGGCTTCAGGAAGAAATGGGCCTGCATCCACACTGACAGGAGTCCCTGAGCTGTCTCAGGACCTGTGGGGAGGCTTTAGGAAGATGTGGCGACGCGTTCACTCTGGCAGGAGCTCCCGGGTCCCTCAGGACATAAGTTGAGGCTTCTGGAAGCTGGGGGCCGCATTCATGGTTACAGGAACCCCAGCCTCTTCAGAACCCTCGGCGACACTTCGGGAGGATTTGGGGCCACATGGACACAGCAGGACGCTGACTTCCTCAGGACCCCTGGGGTAGACTTGGGGAAATATGTGGATGCGTCCATGGGGACAGAAGACCCCAGCTTTGTCAGGGCCTGTGGTGAGGCCTAAGAAAAATGTGGGTGCCGCATCCACAGTGACAGGAGTCTCCAGCCTCCTCAGGACCCACTGGGAAGTTTTGGGAAGATTTGGGGCCACATCCATGCTGACAGGAGCCCCGAGCCTCCTCAGGTCTTATGGTGAGGCTTGAGGAAAATGTGGGGCCACGACAATGCTGACAGGTACCCTGTCTTCCTCAGGACCTGCACTTTGGCTTCGGGACATAAGAGGCTGCGTGTATGCTGACAGGAGCCCACAGCCTCCTCAGGACCTGCGGTGAATTTTCTGGGGGATGTGGGGTCATGTCCAGGGTGACAGGAGCCCCCGGCCTCCTGAGGACCTGCTGTGAGGCTTCCAGAGGATGTGAGGCATAGTCCACAGTGACAGGAGACCCAGCGTCCTCAGGACCCGCTGACTATGACTCAGGAACACGTGGGGCCACGTCGCACTCACAGGAGCCTGGCTTCCTCAGGATCCCTTGGAGGAATCTGCAGGAGCTGTTGGGGGCCACTTCCACATCAGAAGGGACTCCTCAGAACCACAGGGTAAGTGAAAGGGTAGAATGAATGGTAGGGTGAGGGGAGGGGAGGAAGTTGGTGGTTAGCCTTAGGTTAGATGTTAGGGGTTAGTGATTATGCTTATGGTTACGAATAAGAGGTTAGGTGAGGCATAAGGGTATTGGTCAGTGTTAAGAGTTAGGATGGGGGTTAGGGTAAGGGACAGGATTTAGTGTTAGGGTTAGGGTTTAGGCTCTAGGGATTAGGGCAGGAGGTTAGAGGTTGGGGTTAGGGTTATGGTTAGAGTTAGGGTTGGGCTTAGGTTTGCAGTTAGGGTTAGGGGTTAGGGTGTGAGTTATGGTTAGGGGTTAGAGTTAGGGGTTAGAGTTAAGGGTTACAGTTAAACTTAGGGCTAGGTTTAGCGTTAGAGTGAGGGTTAGGATTAGAATAGGGGTTAGGGCTAGGGTTAGGGTTAGTGTATGGTTACGGGTTAGGATTAGGGTCAGGTCAGGGTCAGGGTATGGTTTTGGAAAAGGGCAAGATATAGGGTTAGGGAGTGGGTTAGGGGTTGGTTTTAGGGGACGGGTTAGGGTACAGTTTGGGGTATGAGATAGGATTAGTATTAGAGGGTTAGGGTTAGGGTACAGGTAAGGTTAGGAATAGGATTTGAATACCTTATTTTTAGGGTTAGAGGTTAGGGTTCGGGTTAGATTTAAAGTAGGGGTCAGGGTTAAGGAAACCTAAGTTTAGGTGAACCTACGTTTAGGAGTTAGGGTGAGGGTTGGCAGAAAGTTCAGTGAATTTGTTTTGGTCTTGGGGTTTGTGTTTGTTTTTCGATTAGTGATGGGTCCTGTTTAAGGGCTAGGTTAACATTAGGATTAAGTATAGGGTTAGGGTTTTGTCTGTGTATGGTTAGAGTTTGGGTCTGGCATGTGCCTGCACTGGGACTCCTAGCATCTTGGGCCGTTTAGTTTTATGCACTCTATTTAGGTTTTGGGTTCAAAGATAGCCTGACTCCACCAAGTCAGTGGCCTCCCCAGAGAATCAAAATCCAGCCTTCTGATGGGGTGAGAATAGACATAGCAGGCTTCTCCCGAGCTGAGCTAAGGAGGGGATTTGTGGCTCTAAAGACTCTTTATTTGGATTTTCAGTTGCCTTTCTGATTTATCTCTAGTGCGTACATGTTTCATCAATACTATCTATTATTATTTTAAAGTTTTACTTGGGGATCCCTGGGTGGCGCAGCGGTTTGGCGCCTGCCTTTGGCCTAGAGCGCGATCCTGGAGACCCAGGATCGATTCCCACGTCGGGCTCCCGGTGCATGGAGCCTGCATCTCTCTGCCTGTGTCTCTGCCTCTCTTTCTCTCTCTGTGACTATCATAAATAAATAAAAATTAAAAAAAAATAAAGTTTTACTTGAATTCCTATTTGTATACACAGAATGATATAGTTTCAGGTTTACCATATAGTGATTCAACCCTTGGATACAACGCCTGGTACTGGCCACATGTGCCCTCCACTATCCCCATCCCCTGATTCCCCATCCCCCTCACCTTCCTCTGGTATTTATTAGTTTATTCTCTGTGGTTAAGAAAGTGTTTTTTTGTTTGCTTCTCTCATCCCCCCTGTGCCCCTTTGCCAGTTTGTCTGGTTTCTTAAAATTCACATGTGAATGCAATTGTATGGTATTTGGTATCTTTCTCTGACTGACTGAGTTCCTTGAGCATAAGTCCTTTCCACTTCTCCCACGTCATTGTAAATGGCTTCATTTCATCGCTTCTGATGACCCGGTGATGTCGCAGTTGGTATATTTACCACATCGTCTCTTCCCATTCATCACTCGATAGACATCTGGGCTGTATCCACAGTTTGGCTGTTGTTGATAACGCTGCTACAAACACTGGGCTGCGTGTCCCACTTGGAATCTACTAAACGACTTTTGTATCCTTGGGGTAAATACCTAGCTCTGCAATTTTGGAATCGTAGGGTAGCTCTATGTTTAACTTCTTTTTTTAATTTTTTTTATGATAGTCACAGAGAGAGAGGCAGAGACACAGGCAGAGGGAGAAGCAGGCTCCGTGCACTGTGAGTCCAACGTGGGATTCGATCCCGGGTCACCAGGATCGCGACATGGGCCAAAGGCAGGTGCCAAACCTCTGCACCACCCAGGGATCCCCTATTTTTAACGTCTCTAGGACCCCCCACAGTGTTTTCCACAGTAGCTGCACCTGTTCACATGACCACGAGGAGTGTAAGGGGGCTCCCCCTTCTCCATAGCCTCACCAACACCTGTTGATTCTTGTGTTGTTAATTTTACCATTCTGTCGGCTGTCAGGTGACATCTCATTGTAGTTTTGGTTTGCATTTCCCTGATGATGGGTGACGCTGAGTGTCCGTGTGTCTGGTGGCCATCTGGATGTCTTGACAGAGACAAAATTCATTCATGTCTTCTGCCCATCTGCAGTTGGATAATTTGTGTTTAGGATGCTGAGATTTATATTTGCTTTACGTATTTTGCATACTAACTCTTTATTGGATGTGTTCTTTACAAATATCTCCTCTCATTTTGTATGTTGCATTTTAGCGTTGCTTGTTTCCTTCACTTTGCAGAAGCTTTTCAATTTGATGAACTCCCGATAGGATTTTTGCTTTTGTTTCGCTCACCTCAGATGCATATTTGGAAAGAAGATCCAATGGCCAATGTCAAAGATGTTGCTGCCTATCTTTTCTTCTTTGTATGGTTTCAGGTCTCACATTTAGGTCTTTCATCCATTTTGAATTTATTTTATATATATATCGTGTAAGAAATTGGTCCAGTTTCCTTCTTCTGCATGTGGCTGCCTGGTTTTCCCAACACTGTTTGTTCTTATCCTGGGGTCAGGTTTAGGGTTTGTTGAAGAGACTGTCTTTGTGCCATTGGATATTCCTTCCCGCCTTGTTGTCGATTAATGGACCATAGAGTTACAGGTTTGTATCTTCTTTCGGCTTTCCATTCTATTCTATTGATCTAAGCATCTCCTGTTGGGAGATTCTTGATTGCTGATTCAATTTCTCTGCTGGTTATCTGTGTGTTCAAGTATCTTATTTCTTCATCATTTTTGCTATGTTATATATTTCCAGGAATTGATCTATTTCTTCCAGGTTCGGGGTTGCTGGCATATAATTTTTCATAATGTTCTCTTATAAACGTTTGTATTTCTAGTGTTGGTTGTTATTTCTCTTTTCTCGTTTGTGATTTTATTTGGGTCCTTTCTCATCTTTAAATCTTTTTCTTTTTTTAAGATTTTATTTATGTATTCATGCGAGACGCAGAGAGGCAGACGTATAGGCAGAGGGAAAATGGGGCTCCATGTGGGGAGCGTGATGTGGGACTTGATGCCCCAGGATCCTGGGATCGTGACCTGAGCCAAAGCAGGTGCTCAACCACTGAGGCACCCAGGTGCCTTGCTGATCCAATTCCTTTGCTACTTATGGGTCTGTTCACATTTCTATTTCTTCCTATTTCAGTTTTGATTGTGTGCACATTTCTAGGGATCTCTCCAATTCTTCCTGGTCTCCCAGTTTGTTAGCGTATAATCTTTCATAGTATTCCCTTATAATTGTCTTATTTTTCTGGTGTTGATTGCGAACTCTCTTCTCTCATTTGTGACTTTATTTATATAGGTCTTTTCTCTTTTCTCATTGATAAGACTGGCTAGGGCTTTGTTTATTTTATTAATTATTTTGAAGAACCAGATCTTAGTTTCGTTATTCCATTCTACTGTTTTGTTGTTTCTGCATGTTTATTTCTGCTCTCATCTTTATTTTTTCCCTTCTTCTGTAGGGTTCAGGCTATGTTTGCTATTCCTTTTCCAGCTCATTTAGGTGTAGGGTTAGGTTGTGTGTTGGAGACTTCTTGTTTCTTGAGGTAGGCCTGTATTGCTATGTACTTCCCTCTTAGGACTGCCTTTGCTATATCCCAGAGGTTTTGAGAAACATGTTTTCATTTTCATTTGTTTTAAATTTCCTATTTAATTTCTTGGTTGCTCCATTCATTCTCTAGTAGGATGTTCATAATCTCCACATATTTTTGGTCTGTCCAATTTTTTTTTTCTTACTGTCGACTTCAAGTTTCATAGCGTTGTGGTACAAAAATGTACAGGGTGTGATATCAACCTTCTTGTACCTGTTGTACCTGTTGAGGGCTGATTTGTGGGCCATGATATGATGATCTGTTCTGTAGAATGTCCCATGTGCAGTTGAAAGGAATGTGTAGGGATCCCTGGGTGGTGCAGCAGTTTAGCGCCTGCCTTTGGCCCATGTCGCGATCCTGGAGACCCAGGATCGAATCCCACATCAGCCTCCAGGTGAATGGAGCCTGCTTCTCCCTCTGCCAATGTCTCTGCCCCTCTCTCACTCTCTCTCTCTCTGTGACTATCATAAATAATAAAAAATGAAAGGAATGTGTATTCTGCTTTAGGATGAAATGTTCAGACTATATCTGTTGAGTCCCTGTGGTCCAGTGTGTCAAGGCTATTGTTCCCCTGTTGATTTTCTGTATAGACGATCAGTCCATTGCCATAAGTGGGTGTTAAAATCCCCTGTCACTGTATTATTATCAGTGAGTTCCTGTACGTTTGCTGTTAATTGGTTTCTATATTTAGGTACTCTCTTGTTGGCAGCATAAATATTTAGTTGTTTGATCTTGATAGAGAGTCTTTTTAATTATGAAATAATGCCCTGCTTCATCTCTTCTTATACTATTTGTTCTTTCTTTTTTAAAATTTAAATATTTAATTTATTTATTCATGTGAGATACACAGAGAAGCAGAGGCAAAACATAGGCAGAGGGAAAGGCAGGCTCCGCAAAGGGAGGTCGATGTGAGACTTGATCCTGGGATCCCAGGATCACACCCTGAGCCGAAGGCAGATGCTCAACCACTGAGCCACCAGGTGTCCCCCAGGGTTAGGTTTCAAATTTCGTTTGTATGATATAAGTATGGGTCCTCCAGCTTTCTTTTGATATCCATTAGCGTGATAGATGATTTTCCATCCCCTGACTTTCAATCTCCTGGTGTCTATAAGTCTAATGTGAGCATCTTGTAGGCAGCATACAGATGGATCTTGATTTTTAAATAAAGATTTTATTTATGAGAGAGAGAGAGAGAGGCAGAAAATTAGGCAGAGAGAGAAGCAGGCTCCCCACCAGGAGCAGAATATGGGACTTGATCCCAGACTCCAGGATCACACCCTGAGTCAAAGGCAGAGGCTCAATCCCTGAGCCACCCAGGCATCCCGGATCCTGTTTTTTAAGCCACTCTGATACTCTATATCTTTTGATTGGAGCATTTAGTCTATCAGCATTCAGAGTGATTATTCAAAGATATGAACTTTGTGCCTTTGTGTTTCTGGAAGAGTTGGTGTTGCTGGTGATGTTCTCTGGGCCTTTCTAGTCTTTGTTTCTTTTGGTCTCTTTTTTTCCCCCACTAGAAGAGTCCCTCTTAAAATTCCTTACTGGACTGGTTAAGTGGTCATGAACTCCTTTATATGTTGCCTGTCTAGGAAAATCTTTATGTCTCCTTCTCTCCTGAATGACACCCTTGCCGGAGAAAGAATTCATACAAATTGGACTCCAATAAAAATAAATTTAAAAACATAAAATAAATTCTTTCTAATATGATTGAGATAAATGGCATGTAGGAGGAAAACCAGAAGCAGAAGGAGAAGAGGAGAGATTTTACCCTCTGTAGCCTTCACAGGGACCTGGTGTCCTTTCCTACGAGGTGCCCCCTGTCCATTGGATGCTTCCTTCCCCTCTGTGCTCCTTGTAGGAACCCAGCAGGCACATCTCCGTGCCTCCAGCACGTCTGCAGTCATGGTTTATAGCATCTTCCATGTATCCTATTGGGGATCACAGCGTCTTGTATGTAACCATCCGGCTGCTGTTTGACAACACTGGGGGGATTACGACTTTTGTTGGTTTTGGGGTGTGTGTGTCTCTATGACATGCAGCTATCACGTGCAGCTATTGGATCCTATGGCTGGGTAACCCAAAATCCCGAAATGGTTGGCAAAACTTCATTTCTGGTGCTGACGCTGGGTGGCTAGCTGGGCTCTCCTGTCCACCCCAGGGCTCGCTCATGCAGTGACTTTCCACTGGAGGGTCAGCTGAGCTGGAAGATCTGGCTCGGCCACATTCCCATGTCCGGCAGTGGGTCTCCCCGAGCGCCGCCTGCTTCTCTTCTCCCTGATGCCTCTCCAGCAGGGAGCCGGACCTCGTGGCCACCCTGGGGGGATCTCCAGAGGCGCCAGGTGACTATTACAGGGAGCCATGGGGCAGCCTGTGTGTGGGAGTTGGGGTGGTGATGGGGCTGGGGTTCCTCGGTTCCCTGTGCTGCCTGGTCTTCAAGCCGAGCCCCATGCTCACCCACCCCCTACTCACTTGGGCAAGGAAGGTGCCCTCCACACGTTGGTGTGAGAGATCCAACACCACAAGATGTGCACACTGAGTCCACCTGGTGAGGGTGGCCCAGGTGCATGAGCTGTAAGTGTGGGGCCCAGGAAATTTAACAAAAAGCCCCTACCCCTGGACAAACAGAGCAGGACTCATTCCATTTTGTGCTACACCCGCCACCTCCCCTATGACCCCCAAATGACCTACTTATGGCTTAAGGCGCTGCCCCACCCTAGTCAGGCCCCTGGGCACACCCTAATTGGAAATCAGCTCATAACAATGTAACCCTGCTTTGTGCCCGCCAAAATCGTGCACCAATTCTGACCAAAGTAATAGACCAGCTCAAGTGGATACTATAGGGTAAGGTGTAATTCAATCGGCCAACTACATGTGGACCGACATGACTGTGCAACTTTCTGCGTATCCCATGGTCCACTGGCCCCTATAAAGTTGTCTCGCCTCTTAGTCTCGGGGTCCAAGTCCCTGCTCCAATTTGTCTGGTGCACTTGGACCCAAGGTCCAGCTTGTAAAGAGACCCTCAGGAGTTTCATCAGTGTCGGCTCCTTGGTGGTTTCTTGGATTCGCAATCTTGGGCACAACACAAGGGCCTGCTGTCCTGATATCACTTCCACGGCCACGCTGACCGCCCCGCAGGCCCTTTGTGCCCAAGGCACCCAGGCATGGGGATGCGGGGAGCGGAGGAAGTGCCCCGGAATCCTGCCAGGCCCGGCCCCCTGGACAGAGGGAGCAGTGACCTCTCAGGTCACTTTGCACAGACCCTGGTGACCTGAGGCTCCCTGACTGTCCCTCTGTCCCGCCCATTCTGGCCCACAGGGCACAGGCTGAGTCCCAGTAAAGTCTGTGAGGCCTGAACCTGGCGTCCGGCCACCCCTGGATGGCACATGGGGACGTCAGCTGTGTGTGCCTAGCGGCGCCCCTACATGGGCTGGTTGGGGCCTCGGTGGTGCCCCCTCCTCCTCTCTGGGGGTCTCTCCAAGCCCCGTGCACAGTGTTCTGGGAGACACAGAAACGGGCTGGCTGTGCATTTTCGCACCACAACACTTTATTGAATCTGTACAGGAAATGGGCTCAGAGCAGAGGGTGTGCGCCTTCCCCTGGGGAAGGAGACCTTTTTGTCTTTAGGGGAGGGCAAGAATCACACAGGGTGGGGGGGTGAGTGCTGGAGTCCCCCACCTGGGAGCATGTGTGGACTCTGGTTGGGGGCGTGTGTCCTGAGGTTTCAGCTTGAGTGACGGTTCTGAGGACAGCAGAGCTGACCTGGAACTGCAGCTGATGGGCTCCTGTGCTGGGTCCCTGCAGGGCAGCTGGACCCCGGCCTCAGGACCCCTGGGGCCCCAAAAACTGTAGGAGCCTGCCCCTTGTTGTGGGTGTGGGTGGGGCCCACCGGCCTACCCCTGTTCTCCCCACCCTGGGGTGTCCCGGGATTCCCTGGTCTGCCTAGGTCAGTGACCTGGATCTGTGGGGCACGCCCAGTGCCCAGGAGGCCACATTCAACTGTGAGAAGGCTCGCTCAGCCCGGGGCCAGAATCCAGGGCTGGCCAGGGCCATGGGGGGTTGGATCCCATTAGTCTTTGTGTTGGGCCTGGTGGGGGCTCAAATCAACCCAGCTCAGTCAGCCCAGGTCCCTCTAGGTTAGGGGCTGGTGTCCTGTGCAGGGTGTGCCGTGCTCCAGGAGAGACAGTGGGCGGAGGCAGGGCACAGTGGGTCCTCTGAACCACTCACCTGCACACACCATGTCGGAGGCTCCCTGTCTTCCCTCCTCCCTGCAACCCCTGGGTACTCTATGGGACACCCGGGCTTCTGATGGGAGCAGGGTATCCAGAGAACCCCGGGGAGGCTGAGCATGTCCCACAGGGGGCAGCTGCACCGGGTCCTTGTTCAGGGCTTATGGTGTGAGGGTGGATGGTGTGGAGGCATGGGTATGATGGTGGTGGAGTTGGGGGCTGGTGTAGGGGGGATAGTGTTGAGGTATAGTGCGAGTGGGGATTGTGTGGGGCTTTGTGTGTGTGAGGGGGATGGTGTAGGGGCAATGCCATGGGGGATGATGATGTAGGGGGATGATGTGTTTCTGAGAAATGGGGGGATGGGGTGGGGGGCTGGTAGACACACGGCAAACCCTTTCTCTAAGATGCATGGGGAGACGTCTACAGATAAAGGCAACCCCAGTCTGGGGTTTGCTGTGACACCTGCCCCTGGGGCCCTGTGTGGTTAGTGCAGGAACCTGGCTGGACTGGGGGCAATATCTCGGGTCATCATACTATGTATGTTTACAAATTGTAAATTGTCTCAAATTAAATGCATAGAATTTAGAAATATATAAAGCACTGAGAGGGGGTGTCACCCTGACCCGTCCGACCCTCATCGGATCGATGTGTGTCCTCCTCCAGTCACAGCCATACACCCAGCCCCCAGGTCCCCTTACTGCCTCCCACGGCCCGCAACCCCGCCCCCTGCTTTTCAGAGGGCCGTCCCTCACACCTTTGGGGTTCAGCTCACATGGCAACCCCTGGAGGCCCCATCCTAGTGGCCTCCTCATCCCTGAGACCCCGGGGGAGGGGGCACGGGGTTCATCCCCAGCACCTTACCATGCAGCTGTGTGTTGCTGGCTTCTGTTCTTCTCCCAGCCTCGGAAGCCCTGTGTTCCCGACCCAGAAGCCCCTGGTCCTCCCCCGGAGCCTGATCCCCCCTGGCCCCTCAGCCTCACCCTACCCTGTAGTAGTACCAAAACATGATGTGACTGCTGAATGTCCTGTTGACGTCCAGGTCTACCTGCGTGATGTCCTAGGAGGAGACCAGGGCCTCCTTCTTCATTTCCTGTGGGAAAACCGGGGAGGAGGAGCAGGCATCAGGGATACAGAACCTGACCTGTCACGAGCTGCTGTGCTGGGCAGGGAGCCCTGGGGCAACCATGGGAGTGTGTCCTGCAGAAACCTCCTTCCTTCCTCTGGGAGGCCGGGAATGGTGGGAGTGCCCACCGTGCCCGTGGAACTGTGTGAGGGCCTGTGCCCAGCTGTTGTGGGCAGGGAGGTGACTGAGGATCAGCCTGGGTGGGAGGGCATAGGGGTTCAGCCCAGGTGGGAGGGGACATGGGGTGTTGTGCCCAAGATTGCGAATCTGAGAAACCACTACAGAGTTGACACAAATGCAAACACATGAGGGTTGATTTCCAAACTCGAGCTTGCGTTCAAGTACCCCCGAACCCAACACAGCGGAGCAGGGACCTGGACCCTGAGTTGGGTTTTAGCTTAGTTTTAAGGGCTTGTCTCATGGCCCTCCAGAAGGGCTGGAACAATTCTTCAAGTTCTGTTTACATTTTGATATGGGGCCTTCACTGGCATTGAGCTCTGTTCTCATTCTAATAGGCACTTCCAGCCCTTGGCGTGGGCTCAGTTCTTATTCTATTGTGGGGCTTTCCAGGGCAATAAGCTGTAAACTTTTGTTTTTTTCCTGTAACTGAAGCAATGTAAATTTCAGCTCTTCTTCACAGGGTCCTGGGATGGCTTGACGTGTTCGAACGCTGAACTTAAAGTGGAAAGGCCTTCATTTTCTCGGCCTCCTTGCATCCATTCCCATCCTATCTAGCTCCTTCCCCCTTCCCCAGAGCTCCTAAGAGAGCAATTGCAAATGACCTCAGCCTGGCAGCGTGTGTTGTGGGACAGGCCCAGGGATTTGTAATCAGGAAGACCTGGCTCCTGGGCGTCCCAGCTGTGTAGTGGGATTTGATGCTGCAGACTCTTACTCCCTGAGGCTATCTTGACAACCGACTTTGTACATAGAAAAGCTGTCCTTTCTCTTTATAAGATGAAGAGCAAGTCAAAGTGTTTTTTTCTCTGCACTTCTGATTGATCAGATTCCAATCTGAGACGTATTTCCTGTTAATAAGGATAATTTACTATCCGTAGTACTATGGTTAAAATATTCTGACACAAGTAAATCAGAGGGATGAGGGAATGTCTTCTCTTTCTTCACAGCTCAGTCACTCATCATCTTTATAGATTTGGAAAGAACTGAGAGACATTATTACCAATGGTCCTATTATTATGTGAAGGATTCTTCCCTGAGATTCTTCCCCTTTTTCAACTGACACTGAAACACTGTGAACTCTTTGGAAGACAAATGTCAGGGAAATAAATGTTATGCATTGCTACTTTTAAATGCACTAGCAATATGGTGTCTATTATACTAGAATTATTTTTATCTGATTTTTGCTATTTATTATCTGTTCCTGCTTTTCAGGTTGAGGAGGCATTATACGTGTTCCTAAGTGTTTTTCTTTCCTTCTGATATAAAATTCTTACTTTGTTCCCATGGAAGGAACTCTTTAAGAATAAGGCAAAAGTTGGGATCCCTGGGTGGCGCAGTGGTTTGGCGCCTGCCTTTGGCCCAGGGCGCGATCCTGGAGATCCGGGATCGAATCCCACGTCAGGCTCCCGGTGCATGGAGCCTGCTTCTCCCTCTGCCTGTGTCTCTGCCTCTCTCTCTCTCACTGTGTGCCTATCATGAATAAATAAAAAATTAAAAAAAAAAAAAAGAATAAGGCAAAAGTTAATTCAACGATTCTTAAAATGTCTTCACACTTGGAGCCTGATTCATTTAAGTCAATTTTCAAAATAAATCTTATTTATTAGGAAAAAAACAAAGATTTATAGGGAAATTGAGAAGATAGTACAGAGCATTTGCATGCACTTGCACTCAATTTCTCCAATTATAGATATCTTATATTAGTACGGTACAAATATTAGCTAATGAATCAATATTAAAATATTCGCATTCACCAAAGACCATACTTTATTCAGATTTCCTTAGTTTTTGCTAAGTTACCACCCCTCATATGACATTCTATTTGTCCTCCTGTTTTCTTAGGCTCCTCTGGATTGTGACAGTCTTTCAGCCTTTCCTTGTTTTTGTTGAACTGGAACACTTTGAGAAGTAGAGTATTTTGTAAAATTTCCCTCAGTTGGGACATGTCTGTTGTTTATCTCATGATTGAACTGTTTTTGTAGATTATATACAAAGATATACTGCCATTTTCATTATATCATATAAAGAATAGATACTATCTACATGATTTATCAGTCTTGGCATCGTTCTGATCATCTTGCTGAAGTAGGGTTTGTCAGCTTTGTCCGTAGTAAACTGATTCTTTATTATTATTATTATTATTATTATTATTATTATTATTATTTTATCATTATTATTTTAAGTTTCTCATAATATATTTTGTAGAAGGAAGTTACTATGTGTATTGCACACATAAGAGTGGGAAGATATGCTCATGAACTTGACGGTGGAATGTCTGCACAAATTGTTTGAAATTCTTCTACATGGGAGATTTCTCTTCCCTCTAGGTTTGTTTGATTGTTTTTATATAAAGATGTTATTTATTTATTTGAGAGAGAGAGGAGAGAAAAAGCATGAGCGAGCGGGACAGAGGGAGAGGGAGAAGCAGGTTCCTAGCTGAACAGGGAGCCTGCCTTGGGACCTGGATCATGATCTGAGCCTAAGACAGAAGCTTAACTGACTGAGCAAACCAGGTGCCACTCTTTGTTTCTTTCTTTCCATTTTTTTTTAAGTTTTTTCTTTATTTATTTATGATAGTCACAGAGAGAGAGAGAGAGAGAGAGGCAGAGACACAGGCAGAGGGAGAAGCAGGCTCCATGCACCGGGAGCCCGACATGGGACTCGATCCCGGGTCTCCAGGATCCTGCCCTGGGCCAAAGGCAGGCGCCAAACCGCTGCGCCACCCAGGAATCCCCTTTCTTTTTTTTTAATAATAAATTTACTTTTTATTAGTGTTCTATTTGCCAGCATACAGAATAACACCCAGTTCTCATCCCGTCAAGTGGCCCCCTCAGTGCCCGTCACCCTTTCACCCCACCCACCGCCCACTTCCCCTACAATCACCCCTAGTTCTTTTCCAAAGTTAGGAGTCTTTATGTTCTGTCTCCCTTTCTGATATTTCCCACTCATTTCTTCTCCCTTCCCTTATATTCCCTTTCACTATTATCTATATTCCCCAAATGAATGAGAACATACAATGTTTGTCCTTCTCCGATTGACTTATGTCACTCAGGATAATACCTTCCAGTTCCATCCATGTTGAAGCAAATGGTGGGTATTTGTCGTTTCTAATGGCTGAGCAAGGTCCACCTGTTCTCTCTCTTCATCTTCTGAGTCTCCTAAGATATGAATGTTATTGTTTTATTTTATTTTATTTTTAATTTTTTTGTTTATTTATGATAGGCACACAGTGAGAAAGAGAGAGGCAGAGACACAGGCAGAGGGAGAAACAGGCTCCATGCACTGGGAGCCCGACATGGGATTCAATCCCGGGTCTCCAGGATCGCGCCCTGGGCCAAAGGCAGGCGCCAAACCGCTGCACCACACAGGGATCCCCTGAATGTTATTGTTTTAATAAGTGGATGAGTTCCCAAAATCTGCCTCTATGGTCCATAACGTTTCTTGTTTTTAAGGCTTCCACTTGGGACTGCATCTCAGTTATAGCATTTTTAACGTTGGCCTGACTAGATTTTAGTTCTTTTATTTCTACAGTAAGGGATTCTCTAGTTTTCTTCTGTGCTCTTTTTCCAGCCCAGCTGCTATCTTTAATATCATTGTTTTAAACTGTAGTTAGACATCATATATGTGTATTGATGAACTTCCTGGCTGTGAGTACTACCTCATGTTATTTTATGGAGAATTTCTCCATCTCATTAGTTATTCCAGAAAAGAAAGAAGGAAGAAAAAGAAAAACCAAGAAAAACAGTAACAACTGTCCTACCCCCCCAAAAAAAAACCAGATTATTTTGTCCTGCTCATTAAAAGATTCTAAATCCCAAAATATGAAACACAATTAAAGTACCATGAAAGTAAAAATAAGAAATATATAAGGTACATACATAAAAGTTAAAATAAGGCAATTTATAAAATAGAATCAAAGAAAATAAATGAAAAAAAAGAGCACAAACTACAAAGGAATTTAGACTCTACTTTCGAGGCAGAGCTGAAGATCTGCAGCCTCTCTGGTTTGACAACTTGGTGCAGCGAATGGTCTGTGTGGGGTCTGGGCATGGGCCTTGGCGCTGATTGTCAGGTGCACATCTGCCTGGGAGTTGCACCTGTGGGGGTCAGAGGCAGAGTGGGCGTCAGCGCCTCTGGGCTCCAGAAAGCGGTGCTGTGCTGCTCCTGAGACCCGGCCCTGATGGGCGGGATGCGGGTGGGGTGTCTGGGTCCTCTGGCTCTGGGGCTGAGCATCCTGCCCCCCAGGCTGCTGGGGCCTCCACAGAAGAGCTCCCAAGCCCCCGGGTCTCCGCCGCTTCTCTCAGAACCCTGCGTTCACTCTACCTGCGTCCGAGCTTTTTTTGGTTTTGGTTTTTTATCTCAGACTGTTGTGCCCAAGATTGCGAATCCGAGAAACCACCAAGAAGCTGACACTGATGCAAACACACGAGGGTTTATTTACAAGCTTGAGCTTGTGTCCATGTATACCCGACACAGTGGAGCAGGGACTTGGACCCCGAGGTGGGTTTTTAGCTTCGTTTTAAGAGCTGGTCTTGGAGAACTCCCGAAGGGCTGGAGCAATTCCTCAAGTTCTGTTTACATTTTGATATGGGGCCTTCAAGGGCATTGAGATCTGTTCTAATAGGGGCTTCCTGCATTTGGCCTCTGCTCAGTTTTTATTCTATTGTGGGGCTTGCTGTGTCCTGACAATGAGCACTCAGGAAGGAAATGACAGATGTGACTCCCTTCTCAGGAGCATCACAGAGGATAAATAATGAGACTGAGCCAAAGGAGCACAAGACTTGTGCACTGAGCCATACCAGGCTCCGGGAGGCCATCTTGGGCTCGTGGTTTGGGAGCCTCATCTTGTGAAAATGTCCGCAGTTCCTGAAGCCACCCTCTATTTCAATGTCATTCCTGTCAAATCATGGTGGCAGGTCCTATAAATAGGAAAAAAAACCCATAACATCCATCCGCCCCACAAATGACCCCGGAGAGCAAATCAGTATTGGAGAAGCAGGACAGAGTGGGACGCAGCACTTTCCTATTTCAAACGATGTCACAGAGACACAGGATAAAGCAGTGTTGTCCTTGGGACCCCGCCTGGCTCCGTCGGTTAAGCATCTGACTCCTGACCTCACCATCGGTCCTGATCTCGGGGTCGTGAGTTCTAGCCCTGTGCTGGTCCATGGACGAGGCCTGACGCCTACTTAAACAAACCAGACCCATGAGGGTTGGTCCCAGCCTAAGCTGAAGGAGCAGAACAGAGAGTCCAGAAGGAAACGTGCTCTGATACAACTGATTTTTTAACTTAATTTAATTTAAACCCAATTAATTAACGTATAGAGTATTATACTTTCAGAAGAAGAATTCAGAAATTCACCAGTTGGAGAAAACCGCAGTGCTCGTGACATCACGTGCCTTCCTTCATTCCGGTCCCCTGTTATCCTCTCCCCCGTCCCCTCCCCTGCAGCGACACTCAGTTTGTTTCCTATAATTAAGAGTCTGTATTTCCTGCATCTGATTTCATCTTATTTGTTTTTCCTTCCCTTCACAGATGTTCATCTGCTTTGCTTCTTTAATTCCACTTATGAATGACACCACACGGTCATTCTCTTTTCCCACTGACCTATTTCACTTAAGATGATCCCTCTACTTCTATCCACATCATTGCAAATGGCAAGATTTCCTGCTTTTTGATAGCTGAGTACCATTCCGCTCTCTATGGCCATCATCTATCTCCCATCCTCTTTATCCATCATCTGCCAGAGGGCACCGAGGGTCCTCCCACATTGTGGCTACTGTGGACCCGGTTGCTGTGGACATTGGGGTGCAGTTGTCCCACGTCTCTCTGCATCTGTATCTTCGGTGTGAGCTCCAGGCTTTACACATGCTGGTCGCAGGTCGGCTCTATTTGTAACTTCCGGAGGAGCCTCCACACTGTTTCCATGGTGTCTGCACCAGCCCGCGGTCCCGCCCACAGTGGAAGAGGGTTGAGTGAGATTACAGGACGTGGTAAAAGTCTGGTCCACATTTCATTTTGCATCCTTTGCGCTCCAATTCCTTCTCCTTAAATATTTTTGGGGAAGCTGTGTGTTGGGCTCCTTTTCAGTCAGACGTTTCCGAAGCTAACAGGCCATAGCTGGAGCCTGGTAGGAGGCAGAGGTGGGCCCCGGGACGGGCAGGGCCTCCTGCACAGCCTCCTGTAGTGCCTGAGGATCCCGCAGGGGGCGCCCAAGCCCAGGCACCGCCCAAGGGGCACGCATGTGCAGTAGGCCTCATCTGCCTGCACTAACAGGAGCCAGCCTGTGCTGGGGAGGCCTGAGGAAGACATGGGGACATGTCCACGCTGATGAGCCACAGCCTCCTCAGAACCTGCGGGGAGTCTTCAGGGGGATATTGGGCAGCGTTCACGCTGACAGGAGCCCCGGTCTCCTCAGGACACACAGTGAGGCTTCAGGAAGATGTGGGCCCACATCCACCCTGACAGG
Source organism: Canis aureus (assembly GCF_053574225.1). Taxonomy (NCBI): domain Eukaryota; kingdom Metazoa; phylum Chordata; class Mammalia; order Carnivora; family Canidae; genus Canis; species Canis aureus. Next base: position 398,175 of record NC_135619.1, read on the forward strand.
AGCCCTTGGGCCGCTTCAGGACCTGCGGGGAGGCTTCAGGAAATTGTGGGCCCGCACCCACCCTGACAGGAGGCCCTGGGCTGCCTCAGGACCCGCGGGGAGGCTTCAGTAAGATGTGGGCCCCCATCCATGCTGACAGGAGCCCCTGGGCCGCCTCAGAACATGTGGGGCGGCTTCTGAAAGATGGGGCGCCACGTCCACTCTGGCAGGAGCTAACGGGCCCCTCAGGACATAAGTTGAGTCTTCTGGAAGCTGGGGGCCGCATCCACAGTGACAGGAGCCTCGGCCACCTCAGAACCTGCAGTGATGCTTCGGGAGGACGTGGGGCCACGTCCACACAACTGGACGCTGATGTCCTCAGGACCCCCGGTGTAGACCCAGGGCTCGCTCCTGTAGTGAATTTCAGCTGGAGGGTCAGCTGAGGTGGAAGGTCTGGCTCGGCCACATTCCCATGTCTGGCAGTGGGTCTCCCGGAGCGCCGCCTGCTTCTCCTCTCCCTGATGCCTCTCCAGCAGGGAGCCGGACCTCGGGGCCGCCCTGGGGGGATCTCCAGAGGCGCCGGGTGACTATTACAGGGAGCCATGGGGCAGCCTGTGTGTGGGAGTAGGGGTGGTGATGGGGCTGGGATTCCTCGGTCCCCTGTGCTGCCTGGCCTTCAAGCCGAGCCCCATGCTCACCCAGCCCTTACTCACTAGGGCGAGGAGGGTGCCCTCTACACGCTGGTGTGAGAGATCCAGCACCTCAAGGTGTGCACACTGAGTCCACCTGGTGAGGGTGGCCCAGGTGCGTGATCTGCAAGTTTGAGACCCAGGAAATTTAACAAAAATCCCCTAGCCCTGGACAAGCAGAGCAGGACTAATTCCATTTTGTGCTACAACCACCACCTCCCCTATGACCCGCACATGACCTACTTTGTCTTAAGGTGCTGCCCCAACCCAGTCAAGCCGCTGGGCATACCCTAATCGGAAATCGGCTCATAACAATGTAACCCTGCTTTGTGCCCGCCAAAACTGCACGCCGATTCTGACCAAAGTAATAGGCCAGGTCAAGTGGATCCTATAGGGTAAGGTGTAATTCAATCGGCCACCTGCATGTGGACCGACACGACTGTGCAACTTTCTGTGTATCCCATGGGCCACTGGCCCCTATAAAGCTGCTACGCCTCTTAGTCTCAGGGTCCAAATCCCTGCTCCGCTGTGTCGGGTGCACTTGGACTCAAGCTTCAGCTTGTAAAGAAATCCTCGGGAGTTTGCATCAGTGTGGGCTCATCGGTGGTTTCTTGGATTTGCAATCCTGGGCACAACACAAGGGCCTGCTCTCCTGACATCCCTTCCAGGGTCACGCTGACAGGCCCACAGGCCCTCTGTTCCCCAAACACACAGGCACAGAGATGCGGGGAGGGGAGGAAGTACCCCAGAAACCAGCCAGCCCCGGCCCCCTTGACAGAGGGAGCACAGACATCCAAGGTCGCTTTACAGAGAACCTGGTGACCTGAGGCTCCCTGGCCATCACTCTGTCCCAGGCCCTCCTGGCCCATGGGACACAGGCTCAGTCCCAGGATAGTTTGTGGGGTCCTGACCCTGGCATCTGGCCGCCCCTGGAAGGAATGTGGGGACGTCAGCTGTGTGTGCCTTGCAGTGCCCATGCAGGGGCTGTTTGGGGACTGGGTGGTGCCCCCTCCTCCTCTCTGTGGGTCTATCCATGCCCCGTGCACAGAGTTCTGGGAGACACAGAAACGGTCTGGCTGTGCATTTTCGTACCACAACACTTTATTAACATTCTACAGCAAATGGGCTCAGAGTGGAGGGTGTGCGCCTTCCCCTGTGGAGGGAATGTCTGTCCTTTAGGGGAGGGCAAGAATCACATGGGTGGGGTGTGAGTGCTGGAGTCCCCCACCTGGGAGCACGTGTGGACCTCGGGTGGGGGCGTGTGTCCTAAGGTTTCAGCCTGAGAGATGGCTCTGAGGACAGCAGAGCTGACCTTGACCTGCCGCTCATGGGTTCCTAGTTGGGTCCCCACAGGGCAGCTGGACCCCAGCCACGGGCCCCCTGGGGCCCCAGCACCTGGAGGAGCCAGCCTCCTGGTGTGGGTGCGGGTGGGGCCCACCGGCCCACCTCTGCTCTCCCCAACCGTGGGTGTCTCGGGATCCCCAGGGCTGCCCTAGGTAAGCGACCTGGATCCGTGGGGCATGCTCAGGGCCCAGGAGGCCACATCCAGCTGTGAGAGGGCTCGCTCAGCATGGGGCCAGAATCCAGCGCTGGACAGGGCCATGGGGGGCTGGATCCCATTAGTCTTTTTGTTGGGACTGGGGCGGGGGCTCAAATCACCCCCGCCCTCACAGAGCCCGGGGCCAGGCCAGTCCAGATCCCCCTGGGTTAGGGGCTGGCATCCTGTGCAGTGTAAGCCGCCCTCCAGGAGGGACGGTGGGCGGAGACAGGGCACAGTGCGCCCTCTGCACCACTCACCTGCACACACCCTGTCAGGGGCTCCCTGTCTTCCCTCCTCCCTGCAACCCCTGGGTACTCTATGGGACACCCGGGCTTCTGATGGGAGCAGGGAATCCAGAGAAACCCGGGGAGGCTGAGCATGTCCCACAGGGGGCACCTGTACCGGGTCCTTGCTGGGGGCCAATGGTGTGGGGGTTGAAGATGTAAGGGCAGGGATATGATGGTGGTGGATAGTGTAGGGCGGATGGTGTTGGGGTATAATGTGGGTGGGGATTGTGTGGGGCTGTGTGGGTTTGAGGGGGGTGGTGTAGGTGGGATGCCATTGGGGATGATGATGTAGGGGGATGGAGTGGGAGTGGGGAATGAGGGAGATGTCGTGGGGGGCCTGCGGACACAGGGCATCTCCTCCTCGAAGATGCACAAGGAGACATCTACAATTAAAGGCGACTCCAGTCTGGGGTTTGCTGTGACCCCTGCCCCTGGGGCCGGGTGTGGACAGCGCAGGGCCCTGGCTGGACCGGGGGCATTATCTGGAGTTCATCATACTATGTGTGTTTTCAAATTTCAAATTGTCTCAAATCAAATGCATAGAATTTAGAAATATATAAATCACCGAGAGTGGGTGTCACTCTGACCCGTCCGACCCTCATGGGATCGAAGTGTGTCCTGCTCCAGCTGCGGTCATGCCACCTGGCCCCCAGGTCCGGTTCATGCCCCTCACGTACCCGACCCCATCCCCTACTTCTCAGGGGGCAGTCCCTCTCCCCTTTGAGATTCAGCTCCCATGGCAAGTCCTGGAGGCCCCATCCCAGTTGCCTCCTCATCCCCGAGGCCCCGGGGGTGTGGGCATAGAGGTCATCCCCAACACCCTACCATGGAGCGGTGTGTTGTTGGCTGCTGTTTTGCCCCCTGCCTCAGAAGCCCCGTTTTTCCTACCCAGAATCCCCTGGTCCTCCACTGGGTCGTGATCCCCCTTGGCCCCTCACCCTCACCCTACCCCTTAGTAGTCCCAAAATATGATGTGACTGCTGTACGTCCTGTTGACGTCCAGGTCCACCTGCGTGATGTCCCTGGAGGAGACCAGGGCCTCCTCCTTCATTTCCTGCGGGAAAACTGGGGAGAAGGAGCTAGTGTCAGGGACACAGACCCCGACCTGTCACCAGGTGCTCTCCTGGGCAGGGAGCCCTGGGGCCACCATGGGAGTGTGTCCTGCTGAAACCTCCTTCCTTCCCCTGGGAGGCTGGGGATGGCAGGATTGCCCACCGTGCCTGTGGAACTGTGTGAGGGCCTGTGCCCAGCTGTTGTGGGCGGGGAGGTGACTGAGGGTCAGCATGGGTGGGAGGGGACAGGAGGTCAGTCCAGGTGGGGAGGGGTCATGGGGGTGTTGTCCCCAAGATGGCGAATCCAAGAAACCACTAAGGAGCCGACACTGATGCAAACACACGAGGGTTGTTTTACAAACTCGAGCATGGGTTCAAGTATATGCCACACAGTGGAACAGGGACTTGGACCCCCAGGAGGGTTTTAGCTTAGTTTTAAGGGCTGGTCTCAGGGACCTCCAGAAGGGCTGGAGCAATTCCTCAAGTTCTGTTTACATTTTGATGTGGGGCCTTCAAGGGCATTGAGCTCACTTCTCATTCTAATTGGGGTTTCCAGCCCTTTGCTTAGGCTCAGTTTTTATTCTATTGTGGGGCTTTCTAAGACAAGCTGTAAACTTTGTTTTTTTACAGTAACTGAAGTAATTCAAATTTCAGCTCTTCTTCACAGGGGCCTGAGATTGCTGGACGTGTGCTAATACTGAACTTAAAGTAGAATGGCTGTAATGTTCTCGGCCTCCATGCATCCCGTCCCGTCCTATCTAGCTCATGCCCCCCTCCCTGGAGCTCCTAAGAGAGAAATTGCAGATGACCTCAGCGTGGCTACCTGTGTGGCGGGACAGGCCCAGGGATTTGAGATCAGGAAGACCTGGCTCGTGGGCATCCTGGCTGTGCAGCAGGATTCCATGCTGCAGACTCTTATTCCCTAAGGCTATCTTGACAACTGACTTTGTACATAGAAAAGCTCTCCTTTGTCTTTAAAAGTGCAGGAGCGAGTTAAAGCATTTTTTCTCTGCCCATCTGATTGCTCAGATTCCACTCTGAGACGTATTTCCTGTTAATAAGGATAATTTACTATCCATAATACTATGGTTAAAATATTCTGACACGAGTAATTCAAAGGGATGAGTGTTTCTCATCTCTTTCTTCACAGCTCAGTCACTCATCAGGAAATGCATCTTTATGGATGTGGAAATAATTGAGAGACATTAGTACCAATGGTCCTATTATTATGTGAAGGATTCTTCCCTGAGACTCTTCCCCTGTTTCTACTGACACTGAAACACTGTGAACTCTTTGGAAGTCAAATGTCAAGGAAATAAATGTTATACATTGCTAATTTTAAATGCACTTGCAATATGGTGTCTATTGTACTAGAAGTATTTTTATCTGATTTTTGCTATTTATTATCCTTTACTGCTTTTCAAGTTGAGGAGGCATTATACGTGTTCATAAGTGTTTTTATTTCCTTCTGATATAAAATTCTTACTTTGTTCCCATCGAAGGAACTTTTTAAGAATAAGGCAAAAGATAATTCAACGATTCTTAAAATCTCTTCACACTGGAGCCTGATTCATTTAAGTCAATTTTCAAATTAAATCTAATTTCTTAGAAGGAAAACAAAGATTTATAGGGAAATTGAGAAGATAGTACAGAGAATTCTCATGCACTTGCACTCAATTTCTCCAATTATTGATATCTTATATCAGTATGGTACAAATATTAACTAATGAATCGATATTAAAATTTTCACAATAACCAAAGAGCATACTTTATTCAGATTTCCTTAGTTTTTGCTAAATCACAATCCCTCATACCACACTCCATTTGTCCTCATGTTTTCTTAGGCTCCTCTGGATTGTGACAGTCTTTCAGCCTTTCCTTGTTGTCGAACTGGAACACTTTGACAAGTAGAGTATTTTGTAAAATTTCCCTCAATTGGGACATGTCTGTTGTTTTTCTCATGATTGAGCTGTTTTTGTGGATTATATACAGAGATATACTGCCATTTTTATTATATCATATAAAGGTTAGATACTATCAACATGAGTTATTAGTCTTGGTATCGATCTGATCATCTTGCTGAGGTAGTGTTTGTTGGTTTCTCCGTAGTAAAGTGATCCTTTTATTATTATTATTATTATTATTATTATTATTATTATTATTATTACTATTATTATATTATTATTATTATTTTAAGTTTTTCATAATATATTTTGTAGAAGGAAGTTACTATGTGTATTCCACACGTAAGATTGGGAAGCTATGCTCAGGAACTTGAGGGTGGAATGTCTGCACAAATTGTTGGAAAATCTTCTACATGGGAGATTTCTCTTCCCTCTGGGTTTGTTTGTGTCTTTTTCAAAGATGCTATTTATTTATTTGAGAGAGAGGAGTGCTAGAGGGGCAGAGGGCGAGGGAGAAGCAGGTTCCCTGCTGAACAGGGAGCCTTCCTTGGGACCTGGATCATGATCTGACCCTAAGGCAGAAGCTTAACTAACTGAGCCACACAGCTGCTACTTTTCTTTTCTTTCTTTCTTTCTTTCTTTCTTTCTTTCTTTCTTTCTTTCTTTCTTTCTTTTACTTAATAATAAATTTACTTTTTATTGGTGTTCAATTTGCCAACATACAGAATAACAACCAGTGCTCATCGCGTCAAGTGCCCCCCTCAGTGCCCATCACACATTCACCCCCACCCCCGCCCTCCTCCCCTTAAATCACCCCTAGTTCATTTCCCAGAGTTAGGAGTCTTTATGTTCTGTCTCCCTTTCTGATATTTCCCACACATTTCTTCTCCCTTCCCTTATATTCCCTTTCACTATTATCTATATTCCCCAAGTGAATGAGAACATACAATATTTGTTTTTCTCTGATTGACTTACCTCACTCAGCATAACACCTTCCAGTTCCATCCACGTTGAAGGAAATGGTGGTTATTTGTCATTTCTAATGGCTGAGCAAGCCCACCTTTCCTCTGTCTTCATCTTGGGAGTCTCCCATGATATAAATGTTATTGTTTTAATAAGTGGCTGAGTTCCGAAATCTGCCTTTGTGGTCCATAACCTTCCTTGTTTTTAATGCTTCTACTTGGTAGTGCATCTCAGTTATAGCATTTTTAAATCTTTTTTTTAAATTTTTATTTATTTATGATAGTCACAGAGAGAGAGAGAGAGAGAGAGAGAGACAGAGAGAGAGAGAGAGAGAGAGAGAGAGAGGCAGAGACATAGACAGAGGGAGAAGCAGGCTCCATGCACCGGGAGCCCGACGAGGGATTCAATCCCGGGTCTCCAGGATCGCGCCCTGGGCCAAAGGCAGGCGCCAAACCGCTGCGCCACCCAGGGATCCCCAGTTATAGCATTTTTAACGTTGGCCTGACTAGATTTTACTTCTTTTATTTCTACAGTAAGGGATTCTCTAGTTTTCTTCTGTGCTCTTTTTCCAGCCCAGATGCTATCTTTATAATCATTGTTTTAAACTGTAGTTAGACATAATATATTTGTATTGATGGACTTCCTGGCTGTGAGTACTACCTCATATTATTTTATGGAGGTGAATTTCTCCATCTCATTATTTTTTTCCAGAAAAGAAAGAAGGAAGAAAAAGAAAAACCAAGAAAAACAATAACAACTGCCCTCCCCAAAAAAACTACCAGATTATTTTTGCCTGGTTGTTAAAAGATTCTAAATCCCAAAATAAGAAACACATAGTACCATGAAACTAAAAATAAGAAATATTTAAGGTACATACATAAAAATTAAAATAAGGCAATTTATAAAATAGAATCAAAGAAAATACATGAAAATAAAGCACAAAGTACAAAGGAGGCTAGACCCTACTTTCCAAGCAGAGCTGAAGCTCTGCAGCCTCTGTGTTCCAACACCTTGGTGGCAGCGAAGGGACTGTGCGGGGTCTGGGGATTGGCCATGGCGCTGATTGTCAGGTCCACATCTGCCTGTGAGATGCATCTGCAGGGTCTGAGGTGGTGTGGGCATCAGCGCGTCTGTCCTACAGCAGGTGGCGCTGTGCTCCTCCCAGAGACCCGGTCCAGATGGGCGGGATGCGGGTGGGGTCTCTGGGTCCTCTGGCTCTGGGGTTGAGCATCCTGCCTCCCAGTCTGCAGGGGCCTCCACAGCAGAGCCCCCAACCCCCCGGGTCTCCGCCACTTCTCTCAGAATCCTGCGTTCACTCTACCTGTGTCCGAGCTTCTTTTGGTTTTCTTTTTTTATCTCAGACTGTTGTGCCCAAGATTGCGAATCCGAGAAACCTCCGAGAAGCCAACAATGATGCAAACACACGAGGGTTTATTTACCACCGCGAGCTTGTGTCCAAGTATACCCGACAGAGCGGAGCAGGGACTTGGACCCTGAGGTAGTTTTTAGCTTAGTTTTAAGGGCTGGTCTCAGGGACCTCCAGAAGGGCTGGAGCAATTCCTCAAGTTCTGTTTACATTTTGATATGGGGCCTTCAAGGGCATTGAGCTCTGTCCTCATTCTAATAGGGGCTTCCTGCCCTTGGCCTGGGCTCAGTTTTGATTCAATAATGGGGCTTTCTAGGACATTAAGCTGTAAAAATCAAAGGTTCCACACCTGGAAGGGGGACGTCACACTGTCCTTATATGCTGAAGATGCGGAACTAGAAACAGGAAACCCCAGAGCCTCCACCAAAACCTGTTAGAACTAAGGAGTGAGTTCAGTAAAGTAACGGGACACAAACTGACCCTACAGAGCAGAGTAGCCTTGCTGTGTCTCGACAATGAGCACTCAGGAAGGAAAGGAAGGACGTGAAGGCCTTCTCAGGAGCATCAAGGAGAATAAATAATGAGACTGAACCAAAGGAGCACAAGACTTGTGCACTGAGCCTTACCAGGCTCTGGGAGGCCGTCCTGGGCTCGTGGGGTGGGAGCCTCATCTTGTGAAAATGTCCACAGTTCCTGAAGCCACCCTCAGTTTCAATGTCATTTCTATCAAAATCATGGTGGCAGACCTTAGAAATAGGAAAAAAAAACCCATAACATCCATCCTCCTCAACAAATAACCCCGGACAGCAAATCAGTATTGGAGAAGCAGGACAGAGTGAGACGCAGCACTTTCCTATTTCCCCTGTTATGCCCCCACCCCTCCAGCGACCCTCAGTTCGTTTCCTATCGTTAAGAGTCTGTATTTCCTGCATTTGTTTTGATCTTGTCTCTCCTTCCCTTCACAGTATTTCATCTGCTTTGCTTCTTTAATTCCACCTATGAATGACACCACACGGTCATTCTCTTTCCCGAGTGACTTACTTCACTTAACATGATCCCTTTAGTTCTATCCACATCATTGCAAATGGCAAGATTTCCTTCTCTTTGATAGCTGAGTTCCATTCCTTTCTGTATGACCATCATCTATCTCCCATCCTCTTTATCCATCATCTGGCAGAGGGCACCAAGGCTCCTCCCACAGTGTGGCTACTGTGGACCCGGCTGCTGTGGACATTGGGGTGCAGTTGTCCCAAGACTCACTGCATCTGTATCTTCGGAGTGAGCTCCAGGCCATTCACCTGCTGGTGGCAGGGTGGCTCTATTTGTAACTTCCTGAGGAGCCTCCACACTGTTTCCAGGGCGGCTGCACCAACCCACGGTCCCACACACAGTGGAAGAGGGTTTAGTGAGATTTGCAGGACATGGTAAAATTCTGGTCCACATTTCATTTTGTGTCCTGTGGGCTCCAATTCCTTGTCCTTAAGTATTTCTGGGGAAGTCGGGTGTTGGGCTCCTTTTCAGTGAGATGTTTCTGAAGCTAACAGGCCCCAGCTGGAGCCTGAAAGGAGGCAGGTGGGGCCCATGGAGCACCTGCTGCCTCCTGCACAGCCTCCTGCAGTGCCTGAGTGTCCCGCAGGGGGCGCCCGAGCCCAGGCCCCTCCCATGGGGCAAGCCTGTGCAGTAGGCCTCCTCTGCCTGCACTAACAGGAGCCAGCCTGTGCTGGGGAGGCCTGAGGGGGATGTGGGGATGCATCTATGCTGATGAGCTGAAGCCTCCACAGGACCCGCGGGGAGTCTTCAGGGGGAAATTGGGTCGCGTTCATGCTGACAGGAACCCCGGTCTCCTCAGGACTCGCGGTGAGGCTTTAGGAAGATGTGGGCCCGCATCCACCCTGACAGGAGCCCTGAGCCACCTCAGGACCTGCGGGGAGTCTTCAGGAAGATGTGGGTCCACATCCACACTGACAGGAGCCCTGAGCCACCTCAGGACACGCGGGGAGGCTTCAGGAAGATGTGGGTCCACATCCACACTGACAGGAGCCCCTGAGTCACAACAGGACCTGCAGGGAGGCTTCAGGAAGATGTGGTGCCACGTCCACTCTTCCAGGAGCTCCCGGGCCCCTCAGGACATAAGTTGAGGCTTCTGGAAGCTGGGGGCCGCATTCAAGGTTACAGGAGCCCCGGCCTCCTCAGAACCCTCGGTTACGCTTTGGGAGGACTTGGGGCCACATGGATACAACAGGATGCTGACTTCCTCATGACCTTCGGTGTAGACTTGGGGAAATATGTGGATGCATCCATGCGGACAGAAGACCCCAGCCTTGTCAGGGCCTGTGGTGAGGCCTAAGAAAAATGTGGGTGCCGCATCCACACTGACATGTCTCCGGCCTCCTCAGAACCCACTGCGAAGGTTTGGGAAGATTATGGGCCACATCCATGCTGCCAGGAGCCCCCAGCCTCCTCAGGTCTTATGGTGAGTTTTGAGGAAAATGAGGGGTCATGTCAACCCTGACAGGAACCCCGTCCTCCTCAGGACCAGCACTTTGGCTTCAGGACATATGGGGCTGCGTCTATGCTGACAGGAGCCCACAGCCCCCTCAGGACCCACGGTGAGTTTTCTGGGGGCCATGGGGCCATGTCCAGGCTGACAGGAGCCCCCAGCTTCCTGAGGACCTGCTGTGAGGCTTTAGAGGATGTGAGACATAGTCCACAGTGACAGGAGACCCGGCGTCCTCAGGACCCGCTGACTATGACTCAGGAACACGTTGGGCCATGTCCACACTCACAGGAGCCCGGCTCGCTTGGACCCCCTGGAGGACTCTGGAGGAGCCGTTGGGGGCCACGTCTACATCAGAAGGGACTCCTCAGAACCACATGGTAAGTGAAACGGTAGAATGAATGGTAAGGTTAGGGGAGGGGAGGCAGTTGGTGGTTAGCCTTAGGTTATATGTTAGATGTTAGTGATTATGCTTATGGTTACGGATTAGAGGTTAGGTGAGGCATAAGGGTAATGGTCAGTAGTTAAGAGTTAGGATGGGGTTAGGGTAAGGGACAGGATTTAATGTTAGGGTTAGGGTTTAGGCTCTAGGGATTAGGGCAAGAGGTTAGGAGTTGAGGTTAGGGTTATGGTTAGAGTTAGGGTTGGGCTTAGGTTTGCAGTTAGGGTTAGGGGTTAGGGTGTGAGTTAGGGTTTAGGGTGAGGGGTTAGGGTTATAGTTAGGGCTAGTTTTAGAATTAGGGTGAGGGTTAGGGTTAGGATAGGGGTTAGGACTAGGGTTAGGGTTATTGTTTGGTTAGGGGTTAGGGTTAGGGACAGGTCAGGGTCAGGGTATGGTTTTGGAAGAGGGTAAGAGATACATTTAGGGAGTGGGTTAGGGGTTAGTTTTAGGGTACGGGTTAGGGTACAGTTTGGGGTATGAGATAGGATTAGTATTAGAGGGTTGAGGGTAGGGTACAGGTTAAGGTCAGGAATAGGATTTGAGTACATTAAGTTAAGTTTACGTTTAGAGGTTAGGGTTAGGGTTAGATTTCAGGTAGCGGTCAGGGTTAAGGGTTTAGAATAGGTTTAGGAGTTAGGGTGAGGGTTGGCAGGAAGGTTCAGTGAATGTGTTTCGGTCTTGCGGTTTGTGTTTGGTTTTCGATTAGTGATAGGTCTTGTTAAGGTTTAGGCTAACATTAGGCTTAAGTGTAGTGTTAGGGTTATATCTGTGTATGGTTAGAGTTTGGGTCTTGGCATGTGCCTGCACTGGGACTCCTAGTATCTTGGGCAGTTTAGTTTTATGCACTCTATTTAGGTTTTGGTTCCAAAGATAGCCTGACTCCATCAAGTCAGTGGCCTCCCCAGAGAATCAAAATCCAGGCTTCTGCTGGGGTCAGAAAAGACATGGCAGGCTTCTCCCGAGCTGAGCTAAGGAGGGGATTTGTGACTCTAAAGACTCTTTATTTGGATTTTCAGTTGCCTTTCTGATTTTATCTCTTGTGCGCACATGTTTCATCAATACTACCAATTATTATTTTAAAGTTTTACTTGAATTCCTCTTTGTAAACACAGTATGATATAGTTTCCAGTTTACCACATAGTGATTCAACCTTTGGATACAACGCCTGGTACTTGGTCACAGGTGCCCTCCACTATCCCCATCCCCTGATTCCCCATCCCCCTACCTTCCTCTGGTATTTATTAGTTTATTCTCTGGGGTTGATAGTGTGTTTTTTTATTTGCTTCTCTCATCCCCCCTCTGCCCCTTTGCCAGTTTGTTTGGTTTCTTAAAATTCACATGTGAATGCAATTGTATGGTATTTGGTATATGTCTTCCTCTGACTGAGTTCATTTAGCATAAGTCCTTTCCACTTCTCCCACGTCATTGTAAATGGCTTCACTTCATCCATTCTGATGAACGAGTGATGTCGCAGTGGGTATATTTACCACATCGTCTCTGCCCATTCATCTGTCGATGGACATCTGGGCTGTATCCACAGTTTGGCTCTTGTTGATAACGCTGCTACAAACACTGGGCTGCGTGTCCCTCTTCGAATCTACTAAACAACTTCTGTATCCTTGGGGTAAATACCTAGCTGTGCAATTTTGGAATCGTAGTTAGCTCTATTTTTAACTTCTTTTTTAAAATTTTTTTATGATAGTCACAGAGAGAGAGGCAGAGACACAGGCAGAGGGAGAAGCAGGTTCCATGCACTGTGAGTCCGACGTGGGATTCGATTCCGAGTCTCCAGGATCGCGACATGGGCCAAAGGCAGGTGCCAAACCGATGAGCCACCCCGGGATCCCCTATTTTCAACTTCTCAAGCACCCTCCACAGTGTTTTCCACAGTGGCTGCACCTGTTCGCCTGCCCACCAGGAGTGTAAGGGGCCTCCCTCTTCTCCATAGCCTCAATGACACCTGTTGTTTCTTCTGTTCTTAATTTTAGCCATTCTGATGGCTGTCAGGTGTCATCTCATTGTGGTTTTGGTTTGCATTTCCCTGCTGATGGGTGACGCTGAGTGTCTTTCCGTGTGTCTCATGGCCATGTGAATGTCTTGTCAGAGACAAAGTCCATTCATGTCTTCTGCCCATCTGTAGTTGGATAATTTGTGTTTAGGATGCTGAGATTTATATTTCCTTTATGTATTTTGGATACTAAATCTTTATTGGATGTGTTCTTTACAAATATCTCCTCTCATTTTGTATGTTGCCTTTTAGGTTTCATTGTTTCCTTCACTTTGCAGAAGCTTTTCAATTTGATGAAGTCCCAATAGTATTTTTGCTTTTGTTTCCCTCACCTCAGAGGCATATCTAGAAAGAAGATCCAGTGGCAAATGTCAAAGACGTTGCTGCCTATCTTTTCTTCTTTGTATGGTTTCAGGTCTCACATTTAGGTCTTTCATTCATTTTGAATTTATTTTTTATATATATGGTGTAAGAAAGTGGTCCAGTTTCATTCTTCTGCATGTGGCTGCCTGGTTTTCCCAACACCATTTTTTCTTATCCTGGGGTCAGGTTTAGGGTTTCTTGAAGAGACTTTGTGTTTTGGATATTCCTTCCTGCCTCATTGTCGATTAATGGATCATAGAGTTACAGGTTTGTATCTTGTTTTGGCTTTCCATTCTGTTCTATTGATCTAAGCGTCTCCTGTTGGGAGATCCTTGATTACTGATTCAATTTCTTTGCTGGTTATCTGTCTGTTCAAGTTTCTTATTTCTTACATTTTCATTTTTGCCATGTTATATATTTCTAGGAATTGATCTATTTCTTCCAGATTCGAGGTTGCTGACATATAATTTTTCATAATGTTCTCTTATAATCGTTTGTATTTCTCTAGTGTTGTTATATCTCTTTTCTCATTTGTGATTTTATTTGGGTCCTTTCATCTTTTTATCTTTTTGCATTTTTTAAAGATTTATTTATGGATTCATGAGAGACACAGAGAGGCAGAGGTATAGACACAGGGAAGTTGAGGCTCCATGCGGGGAGCCTGATGTGGGACTTGTTTCCCCAGGACGCCGGGATCATGACCTGAGCCAAAGCAGATGCTCAACCATGAGGCACCCAGGTGCCCTGCTGATTCAAATCCTTTGCTAGTTATGGGTCTGTTCACATTTTCTGTTTCTTCCTATTTCAATTTTGCTCATTTGCACATTTCTGGGGATTTGTCCATTTCTTCCAGGTCTCCCAGTATGTTAGCATACAATCTTTCATGGTATTCCCTTATAATTGTCTTATTTTTCTGGTGTTGATTGTGATCTCTCTTCTCTCATTTGTGATTTTATTTATTTAGGTCTTTTCTCTTTTCTCGTTGATAAGGCTGGCCAAGTCTTGATCCATTTTCTTAATTAATTTGATGAACCATCTCTTTGTTTCGTTATTCCATTCTACTGCTTTGTTGTTTCTGTACTATTTATTTCTCCTCTCATCTTTATTTTCCCCCTCTTCTATAGGCTTTAGGCTTGTTTGCTATTCCTTTTCCAGCTACTTAAGGTGTAGGGTTAGGCTGTGTATTGGAGACTTCTTGTTTCTTGAGGTAGGCCTGTATTGCTATGTACTTCCCTCTAAGGACTGCCTTTGCTACATCCCAGAGGTTTGAAGAAACATGTTTTCATTTTCATTTGTTTTAAATTTCCTCTTTAATTTCCTGGTTGCTCCATTCATTCTCTAGTAGGATGTTCATAATCTCCACGTATTTTTGATCTGTCCAAATTTTTTCTTACTGTCAACTTCGAGTTTCATAGCGTCGTGGTCCAAAAATGTACAGGGTGTGATATCAACTTTCTTGTACCTGTTGTACCTGTTGAGGGCTGAATTGTGGGCCATGATATGATCTGTTCTGGAGAATGTCACATGTACACCTGAAAGGAATGTGTATTTTGCTTTAGGTTGAAATGTTCAGACTATATCTGAGTCCCTGTGGTCCAGTGTGTCAAGGCTATTTTTCTCTTGTTGATTTTCTGTATAGACGTTCAGTCCATTGCCATAAGTGGGTGTTAAAATCCCCTGTCATTGTATTATTATCAATGACTTTCTGTACGTTTGTTGTTAATTGGTTTCTATATTTAGGTACTCCCATGTTGGCAGCATAAATTTTTAGTTGTTTGAACTTTTTTTTAAAATAAATTTATTTTTTATGGTGTTCAATTTACCAACAAACAGAATAACACCCAGTGCTCATCCCGGCAAGGGCCCCCCTCAGTGCCATTCACCCGCAACCCCCACTCTCCTCCCCTTAAAGCATCCCTAGTTCCTTTCTCAGAGTTAGGAGTACTTATGTTCTGTCTCCCTTTCTGATATTTCCCACACGTTTCTTCTCCATTCCCTTATATTCCCTTTCACTATTATTTATATTCTCCAAATGAATGAGAACATACACTATTTGTACTTTTCCGATGGACTTACTTTACTCAGCATAATGCCCTCCAGTTTCATCCACTTTGAAGCAAATGGTGGGTATTTGTCGTTTCTAATGCCTAAATAATATTCCACTTTATACATAAACCTCATCTTCTTTACACATTCATCTTTCAATGGACACCAAGGCTCCTTCCACAGTTTAGCTATTTTGGACATTCTGTTATAAACATCGGGGTGCCGGAGTCCCGTCGTTTCCTTGCATCTGAGTCTTTGGGGTAAATCCCCAAAGGTGCAATTGCTGGGTCGTCGGGCAAGTCAATTTTTATCTCTTTGAGGAACCTCCACTCAGTTTTCCAGAGTGGCTGCACCAGATCACATTCCCACCAACAGTGTAAGAGTCTTCCCTTTTCTCCGCATCCTCTCCAACATTTGTAGTTTCCTGGCTTGTTAATTTTCCCCATGCTCACTGGTGTGAGGTGGTATCTCATTGTGTTTTGATTTGTATTTCCCTGATGGCAAGTGATGCAGAGCATGTATTCGTGTGCATGTTGGCCATGTGAATGTCTTCCTCTGTGATATTTCTCTTCATGTCTTTTGCCCATTTCATGATTGGATTGTTTGTTTCCTTGGGTTTGAGTTTAAAACGTTCTTTATAGATCTTGGAAACTAGCCCTTTATCTGATACGACTTTTGCATATATCTTCTTCATTCTTTAGGTTGTCTTTTACTTCTGTTGACTGTATCCTTTGCTGTGCAAAAGCTTCTTATCTTGATGAAGTCCCAGTAGTTCATTTTTACTTTTGTTTCTTTTGCCTTCGTGGATTTATCTTGCAAGAAGTTACTGTGGCTGAGTTCAAAAAGGGTGTTGCCTGTGTTCTCCTCTAGGATTTTGATGGACTCTTGTCTCACATTAGATCTTTCATCCATTTTGAGTTTATCTTTGTGTATGGTGAAAGAGAGTGGTCTAGTTTCATTCTTCTGACTGTGGATGTCCATTTTCCCTACACCATATATTGTAGAGACTGTCTTTCTTCCAATGGATAGTCTTTCCTACTTTATCGAATACCAGTTGACCATGAAGTTCAGGGTCCACTTCTGGGTTCTCTATTCTGTTCCATTGATCTATGAGTCTGTTTTTGTGCCAGTACCACACTGTCTTGATGACCACAGCTTTGTGGTACAACCTGAAATCTGGCATTGTGTTCCCCCCAGATATGGTTTTCTTTTTTAAAATTCCCCTGGCTATTCGGGGTCTTTCCTGATTCCACACAAATATTAAAATAGTTTGTTCTAATTCTCTGAAGAAAGTCCATGGTATTTTGATAGGGATTGCATTAAACATGTACATTGCCCTGGGTAACATTGACTTTTTCACAGTATTAATTCTGCCAATCCATGAGCATGGTATATTTTTCCATCTCTTTGTGTCTTCCTCAATTTCTTTCAGAAGCATTCTATAGTGTTTATGGTTGAGATCCTTTACCTCCTTGGTTAGGTTTTTTCCTAGGTATCTTATGCTTTTGGGTACAATTGTAAATGAGATTGCCTCCTCAATTTCTCTTTCTTCAGCCTCATTGTTAGTGTATAGAAATGCCATTGATTTCTGGGCATTGATTTTGTATCCTGCCATGCTACCAAATTGCTGTATGAGATGTAGCAATCTTGTGGGGGGAGGGTTTTGGGTTTTCTAGGTAGAGAATCATGTCATCGGTGAAGAGGGAGAGTTTGACTCCTTCTTTGCCAATTTGAGTGCCTTTAATGTCTTTTTGTTGTCTGATTGCTGAGGCTAGGACTTCCAGTACTGTGTTGAATAGCAGTGGTGAGAGTGGACATCCCTGTCTTGTTCCTGATCTTAGGAGAAATGCTCCCATTGCTTCCACATTGAGAATGATATTTGCTGTGGGCTTTTCGTAGATGGCTTTTAAGATGTCGAGGAATGTTCCCTCTATCCCTACGCTCTGAAGTGTTTTGATCAGGAATGGATGCTCTATTTTGTCAAATTCTTTCTCTGCATCTAATGAGAGGATCATATGGTTCTTGGTTTTTCTCTTGCTGATATGATGAATCACATCGATTGTTTTACGAGTGTTGAACCAGCCTTGTGTCCCGGGAATAAATCCTACTTGGTCATGGTGAATAATTTTCTTAATGTATTGTTGGATCCTATTGGCTAGTATCTTGTTGAGAATTTTTGCATCCATGTTCATCAGGGATATTGGTCTGTATTCTCCTTTTTGGTGGGGTCTTTGTCTGGTTTTGGAATTAAGGTGATTCTGGCCTCATAGAATGAATTTGGAAGTACTCCATCTCTTTCTATCTTTCCAAACAGCTTTAGTAGGATAGGTATGGTTTCTTCTTTAAAAGTTTGATAGAATTCCCCTGGGAAGCCATCTGGCCCTGGACTCTTGTGTCTTGGGAGGTTTTGGATGACTGCTTCAATTTCCTCCCTGGTTATTGGTCTGTTCAGGTTTTCTATTTCTTCCTGTTCCAGTTTTGGTAGTTTCTGGCTTTCCAGGAAAGCCTTCATTTCTTCTAGATTGCCTAATTTATTGGCGTATAGCTGTTCATAACATGTTTTTAAAATCGTTTGTAATTCCTTGGTGTTGGTAGTGATCTCTCCTTTCTCATTCATGATTTTATTAATTTGAGTCTTCTCTCTCTTCTTTTTAATAAGGCTGGCTAATGGTTTAGGTATCTTATTAATTCTTTCAAAGAACCAACTCCTGGTTCTATCTGTTCCACATTTCTTCAGGTCTCGATTTCCTTGAGTTCTGCTCGAATTTTAATTAACTCTCTTCTTCTGTTGGGTGTAGGATCTATCTGCTTTTTTTTTCTCTAGCCTCTTTATGTGTAAGGTTAGCTTTTGCGTTTGAGTTCTTTCCAGTTTTTGAATGGATGCTTGTATTGCGATGTATTTCCCTCTTAGGAATGCTTTTGCTGCATTCCAAAGATTTTGAACATTGTATCTTCATGCTCATTAGTTTCCATGAATCTTTTTAATTCTTCCTTAATTTCCTATGACCCTTTCATCTTTAGCAGGATGGTCCTTCACCTCCACGTGTTTGTGGTCCTTCCAAACTTCTTGTTATGATTTAGTTTTAATTTCAAGGCATTATGGTCTGAGAATATGCAGGGGACGATCCCAATCTTTTGGTATCAGTACAGACTCGATTTGTAACCGAGTATGTGGTCTATTCTGGAGAAAGTTCCATGTGCACTTGAAATTGAAAAGAATGTGTATTCAGTTGAGTTTGGATGTAAAGTTCTGTAGATTTCTGTGAAATCCATCTGGTCCAATGTATCATTTAAAGCTCTCATTTCTATGGAGATATTGTGGTTAGAAGACCTATCGAATATAGAAAAGGCTAGACTGAAGTCACCAAGTATGTGTATTATTATCTAAGTATTTCTTCACTTTGGTTATTAATTGATTTAAATATTTGGGAGCTCCCACATTCGGGGCATTTATGTAGAGGATTTTTATGTCCTCTTGTTTGATAGATCCTTTAAGTATGATGTAGTGTCACTCTTCATCTCTCACTACAGTCTTCGGGGTAAATTTTAGTTTTTCTGATATAAGGATGGCTACCCCTGCTTTCTTTTGAGGACCATTTGAATGGTAAATGGTTCTCCAACATTTAATTTTCAGATTGTAGGTGTCCTTCTGTCTAAAATGAGTCTCTCGTAGACAGCAAATAGATGGGTCCTGCTTTTTTATCCAGTCTGAAACCCTTCACCTTTTGATGGGGTCATTAAGCCCGTTCACATTCAGAGTTACTAATCGCAGATATGAGTTTAGTGTCATCATGATGTCTATTCAGTCCTTGTTTTGTGGATTGTTCCACTGAACTTCTTCTTAAAGGGGAATTTTAAGAGTCCCCCTTAAAATTCCCTGCAGAGCAGGTTTGGAGGTCACATATTCTTTCAGTTCCTGCCTGTCTTGGAAGCTCTTTATCTCTCCTTCCATTTTGAATGAGAGCCTTGCTGGATAAAGTATTCTTGGTTGCATGTTCTTCTCATGGAGGACCCTGAATATATCCTGCCAGCCCTTTCTGGACTGCCAGTTCTCTGTGGAGTGGTCTGCTGTTACCCTAATGCTCCTCCCCATAAAGGTCAGGGATTTCTTGTCTCTTGCTGCTTTAAGGATCTTCTCTTTATCTTTGGAATTTGCAAGCTTTACTATTAAATGTCGAGGTGTTGGACGGTTTTTATTGATTTTAGGGGGGGGATGTCTCTATTTCCTGGATCTGAATGCCTGTTTCCCTTCCCAGATTAGGAATGTTTTCAGCTAGGATTTGTTCAAATACATATTTTGGCCCTCTGTCCCTTTCGGTGCCCTCTGGAACCCCAATTACAAGTAGGTTTTTCTTCCACAGGCTGTCGTTTATTTCCCTTAATCTATCATCCAGGTCTTTTAATTGTCTGTCTCTTTTTTCCTCAGTTTCCCTCTTTGCCATCAACTTGTCTTCTATGTCACTCACTTGTTCTTCCACCTCGTTAACCCTCATCATTAGGACTTCTAGTTTGGATTGCATCTCATTCAATTTATTTTCAATTTCGGCCTGATTGGATTTAAATTCTGAAGTCATGAAGTCTTTTGAGTCCTTTATGCTTTTTTCTAGAGCCACCAGTAGCTGTATAAGTGCTTCTGAATTGGCTTTCTGACATTGAATTGTAATCCAGATTTTGTAACTCTTAGGAGAGAGGACTGTTTCTTTCTTTTGAGGTGAGGTTTTCCTTCTATTCATTTTGCTCAGTACAGAGTGGCCAAAAAAAATGTATTCGGAAAAGGAGAAAAAGAGAGAGAAAGAAGGAAAGAAAGAGAAAAAGAGAAAAAGAAGAAAAAAAAAGAAAAAAGAGAAGAAAAAGAAAGAAAAAGAAAGAAAGGAATAAAGGGTCGGGGATGCAAACAAATCAAAAAGAAAGAAGAAAAGAAAAAAGAAAAGAAAAGAAAAGAAGAGAAGAGAAAAGAAAAGAAAAGAAAAAACCACGGGGGAGTATCTTCTGATTCTGTATACTTTAAGTCTGTTGACTTCCCCTGGAACTTGTCCGTCTAGCTCGTCTTCTGGCAGAGGGGCCTGTTGTGCTGATTTTCAGGTGTTAGCTCTTGGGGGAGCTGCTCTGCCCTCTGCCTGGTGCAGGGCTCAGTTGGGGTTGTTTAACCTGTGAGGCCCCAGGAGGAACCATCCCAGTGACACCGGCAGCTCTGGAGCCCTGGATGCAGCTCCCACAGTAACTATGGAGCTCTCCCTCTGCAGGGCCTGGAGGTGCCAAGGCGGGGATGCTGATCTGCTCAGTTATGGGCAGAAGCGTCCTAGCTGTTGTGGGCCTTCCCGGGCTCTGCCTGTCCCAGGGGGAGGCCAGATCCTCGGCTGTGTCCTGGCGCCCTGTGCTCCAGTGCCTGCGCTGTGGGATTCCCCCTCCCAGCCACACACCCGCCTCTGCGGTGCCGCCGCCCGAGCCCCTCTGAGCTGGTCCCAGATCCCCGTAGCCCTCTCCGCAGGGATCCTCTTCCTCTGCCAGAGCCCCCTCCGAGCTGCTCCTGGCCTCGCAGCCCCCTCCATGTGGAGCCGCCGCCCGAGCCCCTCCGAGCTGCTCCAGGTCCAGCCGTGGGCCCTGCAGTCTTTTACGGAGCTCAGCCGCGGGGTATGGTGCAGTCTCCTGGGTGCGCAGGTGTCTGTTAGTGTTCCAGGGAGCCCGAGGGCATCCCCACCATCCTGGCGTCCTGCTCCAACTCCCTGCGGGTGCCTTTCCACCCAGGAAGATTGGTGAAGCTCCTGCTTCTCCGGGACAGAGCTTTCCTGTCCTGGGGGCACTCGCCCAGGCCTTACCCTGGCACCTCGTGGGGCCCCTCCCCCTTGGATGCCTTTTGTTTCTTTATTTCTTTTTCCCCCTCTTCCTACCTTGATAGAAGTGTGAACTCTTCTCACTGAAGCATTCCAGCTGGTCTCTCTTTAAATCTCAGGCCTAATTCATAGATTTTCAGGATGATGAAGATTATCTAGGTAATTTGGTGGGGACAGGTGATTTGGGGACACTACTCTTCAGCCATCTTGCCCCTCCCTCCACTTTCCTATTTCAAACAATGTCACAGAGACACAGGATAAAGCAGTGTGGTTCTCGGGTCCTGGCTGGCTCCATTGGTTAAGCATCCGACTCCTGACTTCACCCTTGGACTTGATCTCGGGGTCATGAATTCTAGCCCTGTGCTGAACTGTGGATGAGGCATGGAGCCTACTTAAACAAACCAAAGCCACAGGGGTGTGGTTCTGGCATAAGATGAAGGAGCAGAATAGAGAGCCTGGAAGAAAATGCACTCCGATACCGTCAACTGATTTTTTAAACTTAATTTAATTTAAACCCAATTAATTAACAGTATAGTGTATTATACTTTCAGAGGTAGAATTTAGGGATTCACCAGTTGGAGATAACACCAGGGCTCATGACATCACGTGCCCTCCGTCATGCCCCTCTACCAGTTACCCTGTCCCTCCACTCCCCTCCCCTCCAGCGACCCTCAGTTTGTTTCCTGTGATTGAGTCTTTTTTTCCTCCATGTCTGTTTTCATCTTATTTGTTTTTCCTTCCCTTCACAGATGCCCATCTGCTTTGCTTCTTTAATTTCACCTATGAATGCAACCATACGGTAATTTTCTTTCCTGACTGACTTCTTTCACTTAACATGATCCCTCTAGTTCTATCCATGTCATTGCAAATGGCAATATTTTCTTCTCTTTGATAGCTGAGTACCATTCCTATCATCTAACTATCTATCATCTATGACCATCATCTATCTTCCATCCTCTTTATCTATCATCTGCCTGAGGGCACCGAGGCTCCTCCCACAGTGTGGCTACTATGGACCCGGCTGCTGTGGACATTGGGGTGCAGGTGTCCCCGAGTCTCATGCATCTCTATCTTCGGGGTGAGCTAAGGCTGTGCACCTGCTGGTCCCAGGGCGTTTGTAACTTCCTGAGGAGCCTCCACACTGTTTCCAGGGTGGCTGCACCAGCCTGCGGTCCCGCCCACAGAGGAAGAGGGTTGAGTGAGTTTTGCAGGGCGTGGTTAAAGTCTGGTAAACATTTCTTTTTGTGTCCTGTGGGCTCTAATCATTGTCCTTAAGTCTTTCTGGGGAAGCCAGGTATTGGGCTCTGTTTCAGTGAGTCGTTTCCAAAGCTCATAGGCCTCAGCTGGAGCCTGGAAGGAGGCAGGTGTGGCCCCGTGCACAGGGGCGCTGCCTCCTGCATGGCCTCCTGCAGTGCCTGAGTGTCCCGCAGGAGGCGCCCGAGACCAGGCCTGGCCCAAAGGTCCGCGAAGGCTCAGTAGGCCTCATCCACCTGCACTAACAGGAGCCCACATGTGCTGGGGAGGCCTGAGGAGGACATGGGTACGCATCCGCACTGATGAGCCCTGGTCTCCTCAGGACCTGCGGTGAGGCTTCAGGAAGATGTGGGCCCGCATCCACCCTGACAGGAACACCTGGGTCGCTTCAGGACCTGCAGGGAGGCTTCAGGAAGCTGTGGTGCTGCGTCCACTCTGGCAGGAGCTCCCAGGCTGCTCAGGACATAAGTTGAGGCTTCTGGGAGGTGGGGGCTGTATCCACGGTGTCAGGAACCCTGGTCCCCTCAGAACCCGCAGTGACGGTATGGGAGGATGTGGGGCCACGCCCACACAACAGGACGCTGACGTCCTCAGAACCCCAGGTGTAGACTTCGGGAAATATGGGGATGCTTCCATGCAGACAGAGACCCCAGGCTTGTCAGGGCCTGTGGTGAGGCGTAAGAAAGATGTGGGTGCCAAATCCACACTGACAGGAGTCTCCGGCCTCCTCAGGACCTGCCCTTTGGCTTCGGGATATATGGGGCTGTGACTATGCTTACAGGAGCCCACAGCCCCCTCAGGACCCGCAGTGAATTTTCTGGGGGCCATGGGGCCTTGTCCAGGCTTACAGGAGCCCTCAACCTCCTGAGGACCTGCTGTGAGACTTCCAGAGGATGTGAGGCATAGTCCACAGTGACAGGAGACCCGGCGTCCTCAGGACCCGCTGACTATGACTCAGGAACACGTGGGGCCACATCCACATTCACAGGATCCTGGCTTCCGCAGGACCCCCTGGAGGACTCTGGAGGCGCCATTGGGGGCCACGTCCACATCAGAAGGGACTCCTCAGAACCACAGGGTAAGTGAATGGGTAGAATGAATGGTAGGGTCAGGGGAGGGGAAGCAGTTGGTGGTTAAGTTAGGTTAGATGTTAGGGTTTAGTGATTATGCTTATGGTTACGGATTAGAGGATAGCATGAGGGATAAGGGTAAGTGTGAGTGGTTAGGAGTTGGATGGGGGTTAGGGATTAGGGAAAGAGGTTAGGGTTAGTGTTAGGGACAGGATTTAGAGTTAGGGTTAGGGTTTAGGCTTAGGGATTAGGGCAGGATGTTAGGATTTGGGGTTAGGGTTATGGTTAGTGTTAGGGTTGTGATTAGGTTTGCAGTTAGGGTTAGGGGTTAGGGTGTGAGTTAGGGTTAGTTGTTTGGGTTAGGGGTTAGGGTTAAAGTTAGTGCTAGGTTTAGAGTTAGGGTGAGCGGTAGGGTTAGGATAGGGGTTAGGATTAGGTTTAGTGTTTGGTCAGGGGTAATGGTCAGGTCAGGGTCAGGGTAGGGTCAGGGTACGGTTTTGGAAAAGGATAAGAGATAGGGTTAGGCAGTGGGCTAGGGGTTAGTTTTAGGGTACAGGTTAGGGTACAGTTTGGGGTATGAGATAGGATTAGTATTAGAGGGTAGGGTTAGGGTACAGGATAAGGTTAAGAATAGGATTTGAATACATTAAGTTAAGGTTAGGGTTAGAGGTTAGGGTTAGGGTTAGAATTAAGGTAGGGGTCAGTGTTAAGGAAACCTAAGAATAGGTTTAGGAGTTAGGGTGAGGCTTGGCAGGTAGGTTCAGTGAATGTGTTCGGTCTTGGGGTTTGTGTTTGGTTTTTGATTAGTGATAGGTCTTGTTTAAGGTTTAGGTTAACATTAGGCTTAAGTGTAGGGTTAGGGATATGTCTGTGTATGGTTAGAGTTTGGGTCTTGGCCTGTGCCTGCACTGGGACTCCTAGTATCCTGGGCAGTTTAGTTTTATGCACTTTATTTAGGTTTTGGGTTCAAAGATAGCTTGGCTCCAACAAGTCAGTGGCCTCCCCAGAGAATCAAAATCCAGGCTTCTGCTGGGGTCAGAAAAGACATGGCAGGCTTCTCCCGAGCTGAGCTAAGGAGGGGATTTGTGGCTCTAAATACTCTTTATTTGGATTTTCAATTGCCTTTCTGATTTTATCTCTTGTGCACACATGTTTCATCAATACTAACAATTATTATTTTAAACTTTTATTGAATTCCTGTTTGTAAACACAGTATGATATATTTTCTGGTTTACCACATAGTGATTCAACCCTTGGATGCAACGCCTGGTACTGGTCACAGGTGCCCTCCACTATCCCCATCCCCTGATTCCCCATCCCCCCCACCTTCCTCTGGTATCTATTAGTTTATTCTCTGTGGTTAAGAGTGAGTTTCTTGGTTTGCTTCTCTCATCCCACCCCATCGATCCCCTTGCCAGTTTGTTTGGTTTCTTAAAATTCACATGTGAATGCAATTGTGTGGTATTTGGTATCTGTCTTTCTCTGACTGACTGAGTTCCTTGAGCATAAGTCCTTTACAATTCTCCCACGTCATTGTAAATGGCTTCATTTCATCCCTTGTGATGACCAAGTGATGTCGCAGTGTGTATATTTACCACATCGTCTCTGCCCATTCATGTGTCGATGCACATCTTGGCTGTAACGACAGTTTGGCTATTGTTGATAACGCCGCTACAAACACTAGGCTACGTGTCCCTCTTTGAATCTAAGAGACTACTTTTATATCCTCAAGATAAATACCTAGCTGTGCAATTTTGGAATCATAGGGTACTTCTACTTTTAACTTCTTGAGGACACGCCACACTGTTTTCCACAGTAGCTGCACCTGTTCACATGACCACGAGGAGTGTAAGGGGGCTCCCCCTTCTCCATAGCCTCACCAACACCTGTTGTTTCTTGTGTTAATTTTAGCCATTCTGTCGGCTGTCAGGTGACATCTCATTGTGGTTTTGGTTTGCATTTCGCTGATGATGGGTGACGCTGAGTGTCTGTCCGTGTGTCTGGTGGCCATCTGGATGTCTTGACAGAGACAAAATTCATTCATGTCTTCTGCCCATCTGCAGTTGGATAATTTGTGTTTAGGATGCTGAGATTTATATTTGCTTTACGTATTTTGCATACTAACTCTTTATTGGATGTGTTGTTTACAAATATCTCCTCTCATTTTGTATTTTGCATTTTAGCATTGCTTGTTTCCTTCACTTTGCAGAAGCTTTTCAATTTGATGAACTCCCAATAGGATTTTTGCTTTTGTTTCGCTCGCCTCAGATGCATATCTGGAAAGAAGATCCAATGGCCAATGTCAAAGACGTTGCTGCCTATCTTCTTCTTTGTATGGTTTCAGGTCTCACATTTAGGTCTTTCATCCATTTTGAATTTATTTTTTATATATATGGTGTAAGAAAGTGGTCCAGTTTCATTTTTCTGCATGTGGCTGCCTGGTTTTCCCAACACCATTTGTTCTTATCCTGGGGTCAGGGTTAGGGTTTGTTGAAGAGACTCTCTCTGTGCTATTGGATATTCCTTCCTGCCTTGTTGTCGATTAATGGACCATAGAGTTACAGGTTTGTATCTTGTTTTGGCTTTCCATTCTATTCTATTCATCTAAGCGTCTCCTGTTGGGAGATTCTTGATTGCTGATTCAATTTCTCTGCCTGTTATCTGTGTGTTCAAGTTCCTTATTTCTTCCTTTTTCATTTTTGCTATGTTATATATTTCTAGGAATTGATCTATCTCTTCCAGGTTCGGGGTTGTTGGCATATAATTTTTCATAATGTTCTCTTATAAACATTTGTATTTCTAGTGTTGGTGGTTATTTCTCTTTTCTCATTTGTGATTTATATGGGTCCTTTCTCATCTTTATATCTTTTCTTTTTAAAGATTTTATTTATGTATTCAATTCATGCAAGACGCAGAGAGGCAGAGGTATAGGCAGAGGGAAAATGAGGCTCCATGTGGGGAGCCTGATGTGGGACTTGATGCCCCAGGATCCTGGGATCGTGACCTGAGCCAAAGCAGATGCTCAACCACTGTGGCACCCAGGTGCCTTGCTGATTCAATTCCTTTGCTACTTATGGGTCTGTTCACATTTCTATTTCTTCCTATTTCAGTTTTGCTCGTTTGCACATTTCTAGGGATCTTTCCAATTCTTCCTGGTCTCCCAGTTTGTTAGCGTATAATCTTTCATGGTATTCCCTTAAAGTTGTCTTATTTTTTTGGTGTTGATTGCGATCTCTCTTCTCTCATTTGTGACTTTATTTATATAGGTTTTTCTCTTTTCTCGTTGATAAGGCTGGCTAGGGCTTTGTCTATTTTATTAATTATTTTGAAGAACCAGCTCTTAATTTCGTTATTCCATTCTACTGTTTTGTTGTTTCTGCATTGTTTATTTCTGGTCTCATCTTTATTTTTTCCCTTCTTCTCTAGGCTTCAGGCTATGTTTGCTATTCTTTTTCCAGCTCCTTTAGGTATAGGGTTAGGTTGTGTATTGGAGACTTCTTGTTTCTTGAGGTAGGCCTGTATTGCTATGTACTTCCCTCTTAGGACTGCCTTTGCTACATCCCAGATGTTTTGAGAAACATGTTTTCATTTACATTTGTTTTAAATTTCCTATTTAATTTCTTGGTTGCTCCATTCATTCTCTAGTAGGATGTTCATAATCTCCAAGTATTTTTGGTCTGTCCAATTTTTTTTTCTTACTGTCGAATTCAAGTTTCATAACGTCGTGGTCCAAAAATGTACAGGGTGTGATATCAACCTTCTTGTACCTGTTATACCTGTTGAGGGCTGATTTGTGGGCCATGATATGATCTGTTCTGTAGAATGTCCCATGTGCAGTTGAAAGGAATGTGTAGGGATCCCTGGGTAGTGTAGCAGTTTAGCGCCTGCCTTTGGCCCATGTCGCGATCCTGGAGACCCGGGATCAAATCCCACGTCGGCCTCCTCGTGAATGGAGCCTGCTTCTCCCTCTGCCAATGTCTCTGCCCCTCTCTCACTCTCTCTCTGTGACTATCATAAATAATAAAAAATGAAAGGAATGTGTATTCTGCTTTAGGATGAAATGTTCAGACTGTATCTGTTGAGTCCCTGTGGTCCAGTGTGTCAAGGCTATTGTTCCCCTGTTGATTTTCTGTATAGACGATTGGTCCATTGCCATAAGTGGATGTTAAATCCCCTGTTACTGTATTATTATCAGTGAGTTCCTGTACTTTTACTGTTAATTGGTTTCTATATTTAGGTACTCCCATGTTGGCAGCATAAATATTTAGTTGTTTGATCTTGATAGAAAGTCTTTTTAAGGGGATCCCTGGGTGGCGCAGCGGTTTGGCGCCTGCCTTTGGCCCAGGGCGCGATCCTGGAGACCCGGGATCGAATCCCACATCGGGCTCCCGGTGCATGGAGCCTGCTTCTCCCTCTGCCTGTGTCTCTGCTTCTCTCTCTCTCTCTCTCTGTGTGACTATCATAAATAATAAAAAAAAAATTTAAAAAAATTAAAAAAAAGAAAGTCTTTTTAATTATGAAATAATGCCCTTCTCTTCTTATACTATTTGTTCTTTCTTTTTTGAAATTTAAATATTTTATTTATTTATTAATGAGAGATACACATTGAAGCAGAGGCAAAACATAGGCAGAGGGAAAGGCAGACTCCGCAAAGGGAGGCCGATGAGGGACTCGAACCTGGGATCCCAGGATAACCCTGAGCCGAAGGCAGATGCTCAACCACTGAGCCAACAAGTGTCCGCCAGGGTTAGGTTTCAAATCTCCTTTGTCTGATATAGTATGGGTCCTCCAGCTTTCTTTTGATATCCATTAGCGTGATAGATGATTTTCCATCCCCTGACTTTCAATCTCCTGGTGTCTATAAATGTGAGCATCTTGTAGGCAGCATACAGATGGATCTTGTTTTTTTAATAATGATTTTATTTATGAGAGAGAGAGAGAGAGAGAGGCAGAAAATTAGGCAGAGAGAGAAGCAGACTCCCCACCAGGAACAGAATATGGGACTCGATCCCAGACTCCAGGATCACACCCTGAATCAAAGGCAGAGGCTCAACCCCTGAGCCACCCAGGCATCCTGGATCCTGTTTTTTAAGCCACTATGATACCCTCTATCTTTTGATTGGAGCATTTAGTCTATCAGCATTCAGAGTGATTATTCAAAGATATGAACTTTGTGCCTTTGTGTTTCCGGAAGAGTTGGTGTTTCTGGTGACGTTCTCTGGTTCTTTCTAGTCTTTGTTTCTTTTGTTCTCTTTTTTCCCCCACTAGCAGAGTCCCTCTTAAAATTCCTTTCTGGACTGGTTAAGTGGTCATGAACTCCTTTATATGTTGCCTGTCTAGGAAAATCTTTCTCTCTCCTTCTCTCCTGAATGACACCCTTGCTGAAGAAAGAATTCATACAAATTGGACTCCAATAAAAATAAATTTAAAAACATAAATTCTTTCTAATATGATTGAGGAAAATGGCATGTAGGAGGAAAACCAGAAGCAGAAAGAGAAGAGGAGAGATTTCACCCTCTGTAGCCTTCACAGCGACCTGGTGTCCTTTCCTAGGAGGTGCCCCCTGTCCGTAGGATGCTTCCTTCCCATCTGTGCTCCTTGTTGGAACCCAGCAGGCACATCTCCGTGCCTCCAGCACATCTCCGTGCCTCCAGCACGTCTGCAGTCATGGTTTATAGCGTCTTCCATGTATCCTATTGGGGATCACAGCATCTTGTATGTAACCATCCGGCTGCTGTTTGACAACATTGGGGGGATTACGACTTTTGTTGGTTTTGGGGTGTGTGTGTCTCTATGACATGCAGCTATCACGTGCAGCTATTGGATCCTATGCCTGGGTAACCCAAAACCCCGAAATGGTTGGCAAAACCTCATTTCTAGTGCTGGCGCTGGGTGGCTAGCTGGGCTCTCCTGTCCAACCCGGGGCTTGCTCATGCAGTGACTTTCTGCTGGAGGGTCAGCTGAGCAGGAAGATCTGGCTCGGCCACATTCCCATGTCCGGCAGTGGGTCCTGCCAAGCGCTGGCTGCTTCTCTTCTCCCCAGTGACTCTCCAGCAGCGAGCCAGACATTCGGGCCACCCTTGAGGGGAGCTCCTGAGGAGCCGGCTGCCCATGGCGGGGAGCCATGGGGCTGCCTGTATGTAGGAGTCAGGGTGGGGATGGGGCTGGGGTTGTCGGTCCCCTGTCCTGACTGGCCTTCAGGCCGAGCCCTATGCTCACCCATCCCCTACTCACTCGGGCAAGGAGGGTGCCCTCCACACGTTGGTGTGAGAGATCCAGCACCACAAGGTGTGCACGCTGAGTCCACCTGGTGAGGGTGGCCCAGGTGCATGAGCTGTAAGTGTGGGACGCAGGAAATTTAACAAAAATCCCCTACCCCTGGACAAACAGAGCAGGACTCAATCCATTTTGAGCTACACACACCACCTCCCCTATGACCCCCAAATGACCTACTTATGGCTTAAGGCGCTGCCCCACCCTAGTCAGGCCGCTGGGCACACCCTAATTGGAAATCGGCTCATAACAATGTAACCCTGCTTTGTGCCCGCCAAAATCGTGCACCAATTCTGACCAAAGTAATAGACCAGCTCAAGTGGATACTATAGGGTAAGGTGTAATTCAATCGGCCAACTACATGTGGACCGACATGACTGTGCAACTTTCTGCGTATCCCATGGTCCACTGGCCCCTATAAAGCTGCCTCATCCCTTAGTCTCGGGGTCCAAGTCCCTGCTCCAATGTGTCTGGTGCACTTGGACCCAAGCTCCAGCTTGTAAAGAGACCCTCGGGAGTTTCAATGGTGTCGGCTCCTTGGTGGTTTCTCAGATTCGAAATCTTGGGCACAACACAAGGGCCTGCTGTCCTGATATCACTTCCATGGCCACGCTGACCACCCCGTAGGCCCTCTGTGCCCAAGGCACCCAGGCACGGGAATGCGGGGAGGGGAGGAAGTGCCCTGGAACCCGGCCAGGCCCAGCCCCCTGGACAGAGGGAGGTGACCTCTCAGGTCACTTTGCACAGACCCTGGTGACCTGAGGCTCCTTGGCTGTCACTCTGTCCTGCCCATTCTGGCCGACAGGGCACAGGCTGAGTCCCAGTAAAGTCTGTGAGGCCTGACCCTGGCGTCCGACCACCACTGGATGGCACGTGGGGACGTCAGCTGTGTGTGCCTAGCGGCACCCCTGCATGGGCTGGTTGGGGCCTCGGTGGTGCCCCCTCCTCCTGTCTGGGGGTCTCTCCACGCCCCGTGCACAGAGTTCTGGGAGACACAGAAACGGGATGGCTGTACATTTTCGCACCACAACACTTTATTGAACTTGTACAGCAAATGGGCTCAGAGCAGAGGGTGCGCGCCTTCCCCTGGGGAAGTAGACCTTTTTGTCTTTAGGGGAGGGCAAGAATCACATGGGGTGGGGGGGCGAGTGCTGGAGTCCCCCACCTGGGAGCATGTGTGGACTCTGGTTGGGGGCATGTGTCCTGAGGTTTCAGCCTGAGTGACGGTTCTGAGGACAGCAGAGCTGACCTGGAACTGCAGCTCATGGGCTCCTGTGCTGGGTCCCTGCAGGACAGCTGGACCCCGGCCTCGGGACCCCTGGGGCCCCAACACCTGTAGGAGCCTGCCTCCTGGTGTGGGTGTGGGTGGGGCCCACCAGCCTACCCCTGCTCTCCCCACCCTGGGGTGTCCCGGGATCCCCCGGTCTGCCCTAGGTCAGCGACCAGGATCTGTAGGGCACGCCCAGTGCCCAGGAGGCCACATTCAACTGTGAGAAGGCTCGCTCAGCCTGGGGCCAGAATCCAGGGCTGGCCAAGGCCATGGGGGGCTGGATCCCATTAGTCTTTGTGTTGGGCCTGGTTGGGGCTCAAATCAACCCAGCTCCCCAGAGCCTGGTGCCCAGTCAGCCCAGGTCCCTCTAGGTTAGGGGCTGGTGTCCTGTGCAGGGTGTGCCGCACTCCAGGAGGGACAGTGGGCGGAGGCAGGGCACAGTGGGTCCTCTGCACCACTCACCTGCACACACCGTGTCAGGGGCTCCCTGTCTTCCCTCCTCCCTGCAACCCCTGGGTACTCTATGGGACACCCGGGCTTCTGATGGGAGCAGGGTATCCAGAGAACCCCGGGGAGGCTGAGCATGTCCCACAGGGGGCAGCTGCACCAGGTCCTTGCTCAGGGCTGATGGTGTGAGGGTGGATGGTGTGGGCATGGGTATGATGGTGGTGGAGTTGGGTGCTGGTTTAGGGAGGATAGTGTTGAAGTATAGTGTGGGTAGGGATTGTGTGGGGCTTTGTGTGTGTGAGGGGGATGGTGTAGGGGCGATGCCATGGGGGATGATGATGTAGGGGGATGATGTGTTTTTGGGAAATGGGGGGATGGGGTAGGGGGCTGGCAGACACCCGGCAAACCCTTTCTCTAAGATGCATTGGGAGACGTCTACCAATTAAGGTGACCCCAGTCTGGGGTTTGCTGTGACACCTGCCCCTGGGGCCCCGTGTGGTCAGTGCAGGGCCCTGGCTGGACTGGGGGCAATATCTCGGGTCATCATACTATGTATGTTTACAAATTGCAAATTGTCTCAAATTAAATGCATGGAATTTAGAAATAAATAAAGCACTGAGAAGGGGTGTCACCCTGACCCCTCCGGCCCTCATCGGATCGATGTGTGTCCTCCTCCAGTCACAGCCATACACCCAGCCCCCAGGTCCCCGTACTGTCCCCCAAGGCCCGCAACCCTGCCCCCTGCTTTTCAGAGGGCCGTCCCTCACACCTTTGGGGTTCAGCTCACATGGCAACCCCTGGAGGCCCCATCCTAGTGGCCTCCTCATCCCTGAGACCCCGGGGGAGGGGGCACGGGGTTCATCCCCAGCACCTTACCATGCAGCTGTGTGTTGCTGGCTGCTGTTCTTTTCCCGGCCTCGGAAGCCTTGTGTTCCCGACCCAGAAGTCCCTGGTCCTCTCCCGGAGCCCGATCCCCCCTGGCCCCTCAGCCTCACCCTACCCTGTAGTAGTACCAAAACATGATGTGACTGTTGAATGTCCTGTTGACGTCCAGGTCTACCTGCGTGATGTCCTAGGAGGAGACCAGGGCCTCCTTCTTCATTTCCTGTGGGAAAACCGGGGAGGAGGAGCAGGCATCAGGGATACAGACCCTGACCTGTCACGATCTGATGTGCAGGGCAGGGAGCCCTAGGGCAACCATGGGAGTGTGTCCTGCAGAATCCTCCTTCCTTTCTCTGGGAGGCTGGGGATGGTGGGAGTGCCCACCGTGCCCGTGGAACTGTGTGAGGGCCTGTGCCCAGCTGTTGTAGGTGGCGAGGTGGCTGAGGGTCAGCCTGGGTGGGACGGCAGAGGGGTTCAGCCCAGGTGGGAGGGGACATGGGGTGTTGTGCCCAAGATTGCGAATCTGAGAAACCACTACGGAGTTGACACAAATGCAAACACATGAGGGTTGATTTCCAAACTCGAGCTTGCGTTGAAGTACCCCCGAACCCAACACAGCGGAGCAGGGACCTGGACCCTGAGTTGGGTTTTAACTTAGTTTTAAGGGCTTGTCTCATGGCCCTCCAGAAGGGCTGGAACAATTCTTCAAGTTCTGTTTACATTTTGATATGGGGCCTTCATTGGCATTGAGCTCTGTTCTCATTCTAATAGGCGCTTCCAGCCCTTGGCGTGGGCTCAGTTCTTGTTCTATTGTGGGGCTTTCGAGGGCAATAAGCTGTAAACTTTTGTTTTTTTCCTGTAACTGAAGCAATGTAAATTTCAGCTCTTCTTCACAGGGTCCTGGGATGGCTTGACGTGTTCGAACGCTGAACTTAAAGTGGAAAGGCCTTCATTTTCTCGGCCTCCTTGCATCCATTCCCATCCTATCTAGCTCCTTCCCCCTTCCCCAGAGCTCCTAAGAGAGCAATTGCAAATGACCTCAGCCTGACAGCCAGTGTTGGGGGACAGGCCCAGGGATTTGGAATCAGGAAGACCTGGCTCCTGGGCATCCCTATGTGCAGCGGGATACGATGCTGCAGACTCTTACTCCCTGAGGCTATCTTGACAACTGACTTTGTACATAGAAAAGCTGTCCTTTCTCTTTATAAGATGAAGAGCGAGTCAAAGTGTTTTATCTCTGCACTTCTGATTGCTCAGATTCCAATCTGAGACGTATTTCCTGTTAATAAGGATAATTTACTATCCGTAGTACTATGGTTAAAATATTCTGACACAAGTAAATCAGAGGGATGAGGGAATGTCTTCTCTTTCTTCACAGCTCAGTCACTCATCAGGAAATGCATCTTTATGGATTTGGAAAGAACTGAGAGACATTATTACCAATGGTCCTATTATTATGTGAAGGATTCTTCCCTGAGATTCTTCCCCTGTTTCAACTGACACTGAAACACTGTGAACTCTTTGGAAGACAAATGTCAGGAAAATAAATGTTATGCATTGATAATTTTAAATGCACTAGCAATATGGTGTCTATTATACTAGAATTATTTTTATCAGATTTTTGCTATTTATTATCCGTTCCTGCTTTTCAGGTTAAGGAGGCATTATACGTGTTCATAAGTGTTTTTCTTTCCTTCTGATATAAAATTCTTACTTTGTTCCCATCGAAGGAACTCTTTAAGAATAAGGCAAAAGTTAATTCAACGATTCTTAAAATGTCTTTACACTTGGAGCCTGATTCATTTAAGTCAATTTTCAAAATAAATCTTATTTATTAGGAAAAAAACAAAGATTTATAGGGAAATTGAGAAGATAGTACAGAGCATTCACATATACTTGCACTCAATTTCTCCAATTATTGATATCTTATATCAGTACGGTACAAATATTAGCTAATGAATCAATATTAAAATATTTGCATTAACCAAAGACCATACTTTATTCAGATTTCCTTAGTTTTTGCTAAGTTACCATCCCTCATATCACATTCCATTTGTCCTCCTGTTTTCTTAGGCTCCTCTGGATTGTGACAGTCTTTCAGCCTTTCCTTCTTTTGTTGAACTGGAACACTTTGAGAAGTAGAGTATTTTGTAAAATTTCCCTCAGTTGGGACATGTCTGTTGTTTATCTCATGATTGAACTGTTTTTGTGGATTATATACAGAGATATACTGCCATTTTCATTATATCATATAAAGGATAGATAATATCAACATGATTTATCAGTCTTGGCATCGTTCTGGTCATCTTGCTGAAGTAGGGTTTGTCAGCTTTCTCCGTTGTAAACTGATTCTTTATTATTATTATTATTATTATTATATTATCATTATTTTAAGTTTTTCATAATATATTTTGTAGAAGGAAGTTACTATGTGTATTGAACACATAAGAGTGGGAAGCTATGCTCATGACCTTCACGGTGGAATGTCTGCACAAATTGTTTGAAATTCTTCTCCATGGGAGATTTCTCTTCCCTCTAGGTTTGTTTGATTGTTTTTTTTTCAAAGATGTTATTTATTTATTTGAGAGAGAGGAGAGAAAAAGCATGAGTGAGTGGGACAGAGGGAGAGGGAGAAGCAGGTTCCCAGCTGAACAGGGAGCCTGCCTTGGGACCTGGATCATGATCCAAGCCTAAGACAGAAGCTTAACTGACTGAGCAACCCAGGTGCCACACTTTGTTTCTTTCTTTTTTTTAATAATAAATTTACTTTTTCTTAGTGTTCTATTTGCCAGCATACAGAATAACACCCAGTGCTCATCCCGTCAAGTGCCCCCCTCAGTGCCCATCACCCATTCACCCCCACCCACCGGCCACTTCCCCTTCAATCACCCCTAGTTCTTTTCCCAGAGTTAGGAGTTTATGTTCTGTCTCCCTTTCTGATATTTCCCACACATTTCTTCTCTCTTCCCTTATATTCCCTTTACTATTATCTATATTCCCCAAATGAATGCGAACATACAATGTTTGTCCTCCTCTGATTGACTTACGTCACTCAGTATAATACCTTCCAGTTCCATCCACGTTGAAGCAAATGGTGGGTATTTGTCGTTTCTAATGGCTGAGCAAGGCCCACCTTTTCTCTCTCTTCATCTTCTGAGTCTCCTATGATATGAATGTTATTGTTTTAATAAGTGGCTGAGTTCCCTATGTCTGCCTCTATGCTCCATAACCTTTCTTGTTTTTAAGGCTTCCACTTGGGACTGTATCAGAGTTATAGCATTTTTAACGTTGGCCTGACTAGATTTTAATTCTTTTATTTCTACAGTAAGGGGTTCTCTAGTTTTCTTCTGTGCTCTATTTCCAGCCCAGCTGCTATCTTTATAATCATTGTTTTGAACTGTAGTTAGACATCATATATGTGTATTGATGAACTTCCTGGCTGTGAGTACTACCTCATTTTATTTTATGGAGTTGGACTTCTCCATCTCATTATTTTTTTCTAGAAAAGAAAGAAGGAAGAAAAAGAAAAACCAAGAAAAACAATAACAACTGCCCTCCCCCCCCCCAAAAAAAAACAGATTATTTTGGCCTGCTCATTAAAAGATTCTAAATCCCAAAATATGAAACACAATTAAAGTACCATGAAACTAAAAATAAGAAATATATAAGGTACATACATAAAAGTTAAAATAAGGCAATTAATAAAATAGAATCAAAGAAAATAAATGAAAGAAGAGCACAAACTACAAAGGAATCTAGACTCTACTTTCGAGGCAGAGCTGAAGCTCTGCAGCCTCTCTGTTTTGACAACTTGGTGGCAGGGAATGGTCTGTGTGGGGTCTGGGGATGGGCCTTGGCGCTGATTGTCAGGTGCACATCTGCCTGGGAGTTGCACTTGTGGGGGTCAGAGGCTGGGTGGTCGTCAGCGCCTCTGGGCTCCAGCAGGTGGCGCTGTGCTGCTCCCTGAGACCCAGCCCTGATGAGCGGGATGCGGGTGGGGTCTCTGGGTCCTCTGGCTCTGGGGCTGAGCATCCTGCCCCCCAGGCTGCTGGGGCCTTCACAGAAGAGCTCCCAAGCCCCCGGGTCTCTGCCGCTTCTCTCAGAACCCTGCGTTCACTCTACCTGCGTCCAAGCTTCTTTTGGTTTTGTTTTTTATCTAAGACTGTTGTGCCCAAGATTGCGAATCTGAGAAACCACCGAGAAGCTGACACTGATGCAAACACACGAGGGTTTATTTACAAGCTCGAGCTTGTGTCCATGTATACCCGACACAGTGGAGCAGGGACTTGGACCCAGAGGTGGGTTTTAGCTTAGTTTTAAGGGCTGGTCTCTGGGAACTCTAGAAGGGCTGGAGCAATTCCTCAAGTTCTGTTTACATTTTGATATGGGGCCTTCAAGGGCATTGAGATCTGTTCTAATAGGGGCTTCCTGCATTTGGCCTGTGCTCAGTTTTTGTTCTATTGTGGGGCTTGCTGTGTCCTGACAATGAGCACTCAGGAAGGAAATGACGGATGTGACTCCCTTCTCAGGAGCATCACAGAGAATAAATAATGAGACTGAACCAAAGGAGCACAAGACTTGTGCACTGAGCCATACCAGGCTCTGGGAGGCCATCTTGGGCTCGTGGTTTGGGAGCCTAATCTTGTGAAAATGTCCGCAGTTCCTGAAGCCACCCTCTATTTCAATGTCATTCCTGTCAAATCATGGTGGCAGATCCTATAAATAGGAAAAAAAACCCATAACATCCATCCGCCCCACAAATGACCCCGGAGAGCAAATCAGTATTGGAGAAGCAGGACAGAGCGGGACGCAGCACCTTCCTATTTCAAACGATGTCACAGAGACACAGGATAAAGCAGTGTTGTCCTCGGGACCCCGCCCGGCTCCGTCGGTTTAGCATCCGACTCCTGACCTCACCTCCGGTCCTGATCTCGGGGTTGTGAGTTCTATCCCTGGGCTGGTCCATGGACAAGGCCTGACGCCTACTTAAACAAACCAGACCCATGAGGGTTGGTCCCAGCATAAGCTGAAGGAGCAGAACAGAGTCCAGAAGGAAAAGTGCTCTGATACAACTGATTTTTTAACTTAATTTAAACCCAATTAATTAACGTATAGTGTATTATACGTTCAGAGGAAGAATTCAGAGATTCACCAGTTGGAGAAAACCGCAGTGCTCGTGACATCACATGCCCTCCTTTATGCCAGTCCCCTGTTATCCTCTCCCCTGTCCCCTCCCCTGCAGTGACACTGTTTGTTTCCTATAATTTAGAGTCTGTATTTCCTGCATCTGTTTTTATCTTATTTTTCCTTCCCTTCACAGATGTTCATCTGCTTTGCTTCTTTAATTCCACCTATGAATGACACCACATGGTCATTCTCTTTTCCCACTGACCTATTTCACTTAAGATGATCCCTCTAGTTCTATCCACGTCATTGCAAATGGCAAGATTTCCTGCTCTTTGATAGCTGAATACCATTCCTCTCTCTATGATACCATCTATCTCCCATCCTCTTTATCCATCATCTGCCAGAGG
This sequence comes from Canis aureus, assembly GCF_053574225.1. Lineage (NCBI taxonomy): Eukaryota > Metazoa > Chordata > Mammalia > Carnivora > Canidae > Canis > Canis aureus. The sequence continues at coordinate 435,872 of NC_135619.1, forward strand.
GCACCGAGGGTCCTCCCACATTGTGGCTACTGTGGACGCGGCTGCTGTGGACATTGGGGTGCAGTTTTCCCAAGTCTCACTGCATGTGTATCTTCGGAGTGAGCTCCAGGCTTTCACATGCTGGTCACAGGTCGGCTCTATTTGTAACTTCCAGAGGAGCCTCCACACTGTTTCCATGGTGTCTGCACCAGCCCGCGGTCCCGCCCACAGTGGAAGAGAGTTGAGTGAGTTTTACAGGACGTGGTAAAAGTCTGGTCCACATTTCATTTCATGTCCTTTGGGCTCCAATTCCTTCTCCTTAAGTATTTTTGGGGAACCTGTGTGTTAGGCTCCTTTTCAGTCAGACGTTTCCGAAGCTAACAGGCCACAGCTGGAGCCTGGAAGAAGGCAGAGATGGGCCCTGGGACGGGCACGTGCCTCCTGCACAGCCCCTGTAGTGCCTGAAGATCCCGCAGGGAGCGCCCGAGCCCAGGCACTGCCCAAGGGGCATGCATGTGCAGTAGGCCTAGTCTGCCTGCACTAACAGGAGCCAGCTGGGGAGGCCTGGGGAAGATGTGGGGACATGTCCACGCTGATGAGCCACAGCCTCCTCAGAACCTGTGGGGAGTCTTCAGGGGGATATTGGGCAGCGTTCACGCTGACAGGAGCCCCGGTCTCCTCAGGACACACGGTGAGGATTCAGGAAGATGTGGGCCCACATCCACCCTGACAGGAGCCCTTGGGCCACTTCAGGACCTGTGGGGAGGCTTCAGGAAATTGTGGGCCTGCACCCACCCTGAAAGGAGCCCCTGGGCTGCCTCAGGACCCGCGGGGAGGCTTCAGTAAGATGTGGGCCCCCATCCACTCTGACAGGAGCCCCTGGGCCGCCTCAGAACATGTGGGGAGGCTTCTGAAAGATGGGGCGCTGCGTCCACTCTGGCAGGAGCTAACTGGCCCCTCAGGACATAAGTTGAGTCTTCTGGAAGCTGGGGGCTGCATCCACAGTGACAGGAGCCTCGGCCACCTCAGAACCTGTGGTGACGCTTCGGGAGGACGTGGGGCCATGTCCACACAACCGGACGCTGATGTCCTCAGGACCCCCAGTGTAGACTTCGGGAAATATGGGAATGCGTCCATGCGGACAGAAGACCCCAGCCTTGTCAGAGCCTGTGGTGAGGCCTAAGAAAAATGTGGATTCCGAATCCCCACTGACAGAAGTCTCCGGCCTCCTCAGGACCCGCTGTGAATGATTGGGATGATTTGGGGCCACGTCCATTCTGACAAGAGCCCCCAGCCTCCTCAGGTCTTATGGTGAGGCTGAGGAAAATGTGGGGCCACGTCAAGACTGAGAGGACCTGCGTCCTCCTCAGGACCTGCACTTTGGCTTCGGGACACATGGGGCTGCATCTAGGCTGACAGGAACCCACAGCCTCCTCAGGACCGCGGTGAGTTTTCAGGGGACATGGAGCCATGTCCAGGCTGACAGGAGGCCCCGGCCTCCTGAGAACCTACGGTGAGGCTTCCAGAGGATGTGAGGCATCCAGAAGGATGTTCCATCTCCTTCCAGAGGAGGCATACTCCACGTTGACAGGAGACCCGGCATACTCAGGGCCCGCTGACTATGACTCTGGAACACGTGGGGCCACGTCCGCATTCACAGGAGCCTGGCTTCCTCAGGACCCCCTGGAGGACTCTGGAGGCACCGTTAGGGACCACGTCAATGTCAGAAGGGACTCCTCAGAACCATAGGGTAAGTGAATGGGTAGAATGAATGGTAGGGTCAGGGGAGGGGAGGTGGTTGGTGGTTAGGCTTAGGTTAGATGTTAGGGGTTAGTGATTATGCTTATGGTTACAGATTAGAGGTTAGGGTGTGGGATAAGGATAAGGGTCAGTGGTTAGGAGTTAGGATGGGGGTTTGGGTTAGGGACAGGAATTAGAGTTAGGGTTATGGTTTAGACTTTAGGGATTAGGGCAGGAGGTTAGGAGTTGGGGTTTGGGTTATGGTTAGAGTTAGGGTTCAGCTAGGTTTGCAGTTAGGGTTAGGGGTTAGGGTGTAATTAGGATTACGGGTTAGCGTTAGGGGTTAGAGTTAAAGTTAAGGCTAGGTTTAGGGTTAGGGCGAGGGTTAGGTTTAGGATATGGGTTAGGGCTAGGATTAGGGTTAGAGATTGGTTAGGGGTTAGGGTTAGGGTCAGGTCAGGGTCAGGGTATGGTTTTGGAAAAGGGTAAGAGAGGGTTAGGCAGTGGGTTAGGGATTAGTTTTAAGGTCTGGGTTAGGGTACAGTTTGGGATATGTGATAGGATTAGTATTAGAGAGTTAGGGTTAGGGTACAGGTTAAGGTTAGGAATATGATTTGAGTACATTAAGTTAAGGTTATGGTTAGAGGTTAGGGTTAGATTAAAGGTAAGGGTCAGGGTTAATGGTTTAGAATAGGTTTAGGAGTTAGGGTGAGGGTTGGCAGGAAGGTTCAGTGAATGTGTTTCGGTCTTGGGGTTTGTGTTTGGTTTTTGATTAGTGATATTTCTTGTTTAAGGGTTAGGTTAACATTAGGTTTAAGTGTAGGGTTAGGGTTATATCTGTGTATGGTTAGAGTTTGTGTCTTGGCATGTGCCTGCACTGGGACTCCTAGCATCTTGGGCAGTTTAGTTTTATGCACTCTATTTAGGTTTTGGTTTCGAAGATAGCCTGACTCCACCAAATCAGTGGCCTCCCCAGAGAATCAAAATCCAGGCTTTTCTGGGGTGAGAATAGGCATGGCAGGATTCTCCTGAGCTCAGCTAAGGAGGGGATTTGTGGCTATAAAGACTCTTTGTTTGGATTTTCAGTTGCCTTTCTGATTTTATCTCTTGTGAGCACATGTTTCCTCTATACTACCAATTATTATTTTAAAGTTTTACTTGAATTCCTGTTTGTAAACACAGTATGATATAGCTTCTGGTTTACCACATAGTGATTCAACCCTTGAATACAATGCCTGGTACTGGTCAGAGTTGACCTCCACTATCCCCATCCCCTGATTCCCCATCCCCTCCACCTTCCTCTGGTATTTATTAGTTTATTCTCTGTGTTAAGAGTGTGTTCTTGGTTTGCATCTCTCATCCCCCTTCGCCCCTTTGCCAGTTTCTTTGGTTTCTTAAAATTCACATGTGAATGCAATTGTATGGTATTTGGTCTGTCTTTCTCTGACTGAGTTCATTTAGCATAAGTCCCTTCCATTTCTCCCACATCATTGTAAATGGCTTCATTTCATCCCTTCTGATGACCCAGTGATGTTGCAGGGTGTATATTTACCACATTGTCTCTGCCCATTCTTCTGTCGATGGACATCCGGGCTCTATACACAGTTTCGCTGTTGTTGATAATGCTGCTACCAACACTGGGCTGTGTGTTCCTCTTTGAATCTACTAAACTACTTTTGTATCCTTGGGGTAAAGACCTCGCTTTGCAATTTTGGAATCGTAGGGTAGCTCTATTTTTAACTTCTTTTTTTAAAAATTTTTTATGATAGTCACAGAGAGAGAGGCAGAGACACAGGCAGAGGGAGAAGCAGGCTCCATGCACCGGGATCCCGACATGGTATTAGTTCCCGGGTCTCCAGGATCATGCCCTGGGCCAAAGGCAGGTGCCAAACCGCTGCGCCACCCAGGGATCCTCTATTTTTAACTTCTCGAGTACCCTCCAAACTGTTTTCCACAGTGGCTGCACCTTTATTAATGTATTCATGAGAGACACAGAGAGGCAGAGTTATAGGCAGAGGGAAAATGAGGCTCCATGTGGGAAGCCTGATGTGGGACTTGATCCCCCAGGACCCCGGGATCATGACCTGAGCTAAAACAGATGCTCAACCACTGAGACACCCAGGTGCCTTGCTGATTCAATTTCTTTGCTACTCATGGGTCTGTTCATATTTTCTATTTCTTCCTATTTTAGTTTTGCTCGTTTGCACATTTCTAGGGATTTGTCCATTTATTCCAGGTCTCCCAGTTTGCTAGTGTATTATTTCATAGTATTCCCTTATCATTGTCTTATTTTTCTGGTGTTGATTGTGATCTCTCTTCTCTATTGTGATTTTATTTATTTATGTCATTTCTCTTTTCTCATTGATAAGGCTGGCTAGGGCCTGATCCATTTTATTAATTATTTTGAAGAAACAGCTCTTAGTTTCCTTATTCCATTCTACTGTTTTGTTGTTTCTGTATTGTTTATTTCTGCTCTCATCTTTATTTTTTCCCTTCTTCTGTAGGCTTTAGGCTTTGTTTCCTATTCCTTTTACAGCTCCTTTAGGTGTAGGGTTAGGGTGTGTATTGGAGACTTCTTGTTTCTTGAGGTAGGCCTATATTGCTATATACTTCCCATGGGACTGCCTTTGCTACATCCCAGAGGTTTGGAGAAAAATGTTTTTATTTTCATTTGTTATAAATTTCCTCTTTAATTTCCTGGTTGCTCCGTTCATTCTCTAGTAGGATGTTGATAATCTCCACGTATTTTTGGTCTGTCCAATTTTTTTTCTTTTTTTCTTCTTTTATTTATTTATTTATTTATGATAGTCACACAGAGAGAGAGAGAGAGGCAGAGACACAGGCAGAGGGAGAAGCAGGCTCCATGCACCGGGAGCCTGATGCGGGATTCGATCCCGGGTCTCCAGGATCGCTCCCTGGGCCAAAGGCAGGCGCCAAACCGCTGCGCCACCCGGGGATCCCCTCCAATTTTTTTTCTTACTGTCAACTTCGAGTTTCATAGCGTAGTGTTCTGAAAATGTACAGCGTGTGATATCAATTTTCTTGTACCTGTTGTACCTGTTGAGGGCTGATTTGTGGGCCATGATATGATCTGTTCTGGAGAATGTCCCATGTGCACTTGAAAGGAATGTGTATTCTGCTTTCGGATGAAATGTTCAGACTCTATCTGTTGAGTCCCTGTGGTCCAGTGTGTCAAGGCTATTTTTCCCCTATTTATTTCTGCATAGACGATCAGTCCATTGCCATAAGTGGGTGTTAAAATCCCCTGTAATTGTATTATTATCAGTGAGTTCCTGTATGTTTGTTGTTAATTGATTTCTATATTTAGGTACTCCCATGTTGGCAGCATAAATATTTAGTTGTTTGATCTTGATAGAGAGGTTTTTAAATTATGAAATAATACCCTTCTTCATCTCTTCTTATAGTATTTGTTCTTTCTTGTTTGAAATTTAAATATTTTATTTATGTATTCATGAGAGATACACAGAGGAGCAGAGGAAGAAACATAGCAGAGTGAGAGGCAGGCTCCCCAAAGGGAGGCCGATGTGGGACTCGATCCTGGGATCCCAGGATCACACCCTGAGCCGAAGGCAGATGCTCAACCACTGAGCCACCAGATGTCCCCCAGGATTTGGTTTCAAATCTCATTTGTTGATATAAGTATGGGTCCTCCACCTTTCTTTTGATATCCATTAGTGTGATAGATGATTATCCATCCCCTGACTTTCAATCTGTTTCTGTCTATAGGTTTAAGGTGAGCATCTTGTAGGCAGCGTACAGATGCATGTTGTTTTTTTAATAATAATTTTATTTATCAGAGAGACAGAGAGAGACAGAAAATTATGCAGAGAGAGAAGCAGTCTCCCCACCAGGAGCCCAATATGGGACTTGATCCCAGACTCCAGGATCACACCCTAAGTCAAAGGCAGAGGCTCAACCCCTGAGCCACCCTGGCGCCCCGGATCCTGTTTTTTAAGCTACTGTGATCCCCTATATCTTTTGATTGGAGCATTTAGGCTATCAGCATTCAGAGTGACTATTCAAAGATATGAACTTTGTGCCTTTGTGTTAACGGAAGAGTTGGTGTTTCTGGGGACGTTCTCTGGGCCTTTCTAGTCTTTGTTGCTTTTGTTCTCTTTTTTTCCCCCACTAGAAGAGTCCCTCTTAAAATTCCTTACTGGACTGGTTAATTGGTCATGAACTCCTTTATATGTTGCCTGTCTGGGAAAATCTTTATCTCTCCTGAATGATACCCTTGCTGAAGAAAGAATTCATACAAATTGGACTGCAATAAAAAGAAATTTAAAAACATAAAATAAATTCTTGCTAATATGATTGAGAAAAATGGCATTTAGGAGGAAAACCAGAAGCAGAAAGAGAGGAGGACAGATTTCACCCTCCGTAGAGTTCACAGGGACCTGGTGTCCTTTCCTGGGAGGAGCCCCCCTTCCGGAGGATGCTTCCTGCCCCTCTGCCCTCCTTGTTGGAACACAGCAGGCACAGCTCCGTGCCTCCAGCACCTCTGCAGTCGTGGCTTATAGCATTTTCCATCTATCCTATTGGGGACCGCAGTGTTGTGTATGTAACCATCGGCTGCTGTTTGACAACATTGGGGGGATTCCAACTTTTCTTGGTTTTGAGGTGTGTGTGTGTCTATCACATGCAGCTATCACATGCAGCTATCGGATCCTCTGGCTGGGTCACCAAAAAACCCCGAAATGGTTGGCACAACATCATTTCTGGTGCTGGCGCCGGGTGGTTAGCTGGGCTCTCCTGGCAGCGCCAGGGCTCACTCATGCAGTGACTTTCGGCTGGTGGGTCAGCTGAGCTTGAAGTTCCGGCTCAGCCACATTCCCATGTCCAGCAGTGTGTCTGGCCACCCCTGGAAGGTACGGGGGGCCATCAGCTGTGTGTGCCTGGTGGCGCCCCTGCAGGGGCTAGTTGGCGCCTAGGTAGTGCCCCCTCCTCCTCTCTGGGGGTCTCTCCACTCCCTGTGCACAGAGTTCTGGGAGACACAGAAACGGGCTGGTTGTGCATTTTCGCACCACAACACTTTATTGACTTTCTACAGCAAACGGGCTCAGAGCCGTGGTTGCGTGCCTTCCCCTGGGGAGGGAGACCTTTCTGTCCTTTAAGGGGGGGCATGAATCACCCGGGGTGGGAGGCGGGTGCTGGAGTCCCCCACCTGGGAGCATGTTTGGACTCTGGGTGGGGCGTGTGTCCTGAGGTTTCAGCCTGAGTGATGGTACTGAGGACAGCAGAGCTGACCTGGACCTGCAGCTTATGGGCTCCTGTGCTAGGTCCCCGCAGGGCAGCTGGACCCCAGCCTTGGGCCCTCTATGGCCCCAGCACCTGGAGGAGCCTGCATCCTGGTGTGGGTCCTGGTGGGGCCCACCGGCTTACCCCTCCTGTCCCCTCACTGCCGTGTCCCGGGATCCCCAGGGCTGCCCTAGATCAGCGACCTGGATCTGTCGTGCATTCCCAGGGCCCAGTAGGTCACATCCAGCTGTGAGAGGGCTCGCTCAGCCCGGGGCCAGAATCCAGGGCTGGCCAGGGCCATGGGGGCCTGATTCCATTAGTCTTTGTGTTGGGACTGGTAGGGACTCAAATCAACCCAGCGCCCACAGAGGGTGGGCCAATCAGCCCAGGTACCCCTGGATTAGGGGCTGGTGTCCTGTGCAGGGTGTCCCGCCCTCCAGGAGGGACAGTGGGTGGAGGCAGGGCACAGTATGTCCCTCCGAAGCCCCGTGTTCCCTACCCAGAGGCCCCTGGTCCTCCCCGGGACCCGATACCCCCTGGCCTCTCAGCATCACCCTACCCCGTAGTAGTCTCAAAACATGACGTGACAGCTGAACATCCTGGTGACGTCCAGGTCCCCCAGCGTGATGTCCCTGGAGGAGACCAGGGCCTCCTCCTTCATTTCCTGTGGGAAAACCGGGGAGGAGGAGCTGGCATCAGGGATACAGATCCTGACCTGTCTGTCCTGGGCAGGGAGCCCTGGGGCCACCATGGGAGTGTGTCCTGCCGAAAACTCTGTCCTTCCCCTGGGAGGCTGGGGATGGCGGGAGTGTCCACCGTGCCTGTGGGACCTGTGTGAGGGCCTGTGCCTAGCTGTTGTGGGCGGGGAGGTGACTGGGGGTCAGCCTGAGTGGGAGGGGACAAGAGGTCAGTCCAGGAGGGGAGGGGACATTGGGGTGTTGTGCACAAGATTGCGAATCTGAGAAACCACTAAGGAGCTGACACCAATGCAAACACACGAGGGTTGTTTTACAAACTCCAGCATGGGTCCAAGTATACCCCACACAGTGGAGCAGTGAGTTGGACCCCAAGGATGGTTTTAGCTTAGTTTTAAGGACTGGTCTCGGGGACCTCCAGTAGGGCTGGAACAATTCCTCAAGTTCTGTTTACATTTTGATATGGGGCTTTCAAGAGCATTGAGCTCTCTTCTCATTGTAATAGGGGATTCCAGCCCTTGGCTTGGGCTCAGTTTTTTTTTGTTTTTGTTTTTGTTTTTTTGGGCTCAGTTTTTATTCTATTGTGGGGCTTTCTAAGAAATTAAGCTGTAAACTTTTGTTTTTTTCCTGTAACTGAAATAATGTAAATTTCAGCTCTTCTTCACAGGGGCCTGGGATGTCTGGGCATGTGCTAATGCTGAATTTAAATTGGAATGGCCATAATGTTCTGGGCCTCCTTGCATCCTGTCCCATCCTATCTAGCTCCTTCTCCCTTCTCAGGAGCTCCTAAGAGAGCAATTGCAAATGACCTCAGCATGGCATCGGGTGTTGGGGGACAGGCCCAGGGATTTGGGATCAGGAAGACCAGGGGCGCGGGCGTCCCAGCTGTGCAGCGGGATTCCATGCTGCTGACTTTTATTCCCTAAGGCTATATTGAAATCTGACTTTGAACATAGAAAAGCTGTCCTTTATCTTTAAAAGATGAAGAGTGAGTAAAAGTGTTTTTTCTCTGCCCATCTGATTGCTCAGATTACAATATGAGACGTATTTCTTGTTAATAAGGATAATTTACTATCTGTGGTACTATGGTTAAAATATTCTGACACAAGTAATTCAGAGGGATGAGGGTTTCTCATCTCTTTCTTCACAGCTCAGTCACTCACCAGGAAATGCATCTTTATATGGGATCCCTGGGTGGCGCAGGGGTTTAGCGCCTGCCTTTGGCCCAGGATGCGATCCTGGAGACCCAGGATCAAATCCCACGTTGGGCTCCCAGTGCTTGGAGCCTGCTTCTCCCTCTGCCCGTGTCTCTGCCTCTCTCACTCTCTCTCTCTCTGTGACTATCATGAATAAATAAAAATTTTAAAAAAAAGGAAATGCATCTTTATGGATTTGGAAAGAACTGAGAGACATTATTACCAATGTTCCTATTATTATGTGAAGGATTCTTCCCTGAGATTCTTCCCCTATTTCAACTGACACTGAAACACTGTGAACTCTTTGGAAGACAAATGTCCAGGAAATAAATGTTATGCATTGCTAATTTTAAATGCACTTGCAATATGGTGTCTATTATGATACAAGTATTTTTATCTGATTTTTGCTATTTATTATCCTTTCCTGCTTTTCAGGTTGAGGAGGCATTATACGTGTTCATAAGTGTTTTTCTTTCCTTCTGATTTGAAATTCTTACTTTGTTCCCATCGAAGGAACTCTTTAAGAATAAGGCAAAAGTTAATTCAACTATTGTTAAAATGTCTTCCCCTTTGGAGCCTGATTCATTTAAGTCAATTTTCACAATAAATCTTATTTATTAGAAAGCAAACAAAGATTTACAGGGAAATTGAGAGGACAGTACAGAGAATTCACATGCACTTGCTCTCAATTTCTCCAATTATTGATATCTTATATCATGACGGTACAAATATTAGCTAATGAATCAATATTAAAATATATGCAGTAACCAAAGACCATACATTATTCAGATTTCCTTAGTTTTTGCTAAGTTACCATCCCTCATATCACACTCCATTTGAGCCTCATTTTTCTTAGGCTCTCTGCATTATGACAGTCTTTCAGCCTTTCCTTGTTGTTGAACTGGAACACTTGAGAAGTAGAGTATTTTGTAAAATTTCCCTAAGTTGGGACATGTCTTTTTATCACATGATTGAACTGTTTTTGTGGATTATATACAGAGATATACTGCCATTTTTATTATATCATATAAAGGATAGATACTATCAATATGATTTATCAGTCTTGGTATCGATCTGATCATCTTGCTGAGGTAGTGTTTGTCATCTTTCCTCCTGTACCTCCTGTTTTCTTTTCCTGTTAAAGTACCATGGAAGTAAAAATTAGAAATATCTAAGGTACATACATAAAAATTAAAATAAGGCAATTAATAAAAAAGAATCAAAGAAAATGAATGAAAATAGAGCACAAAGTACAAAGGAATCTAGACCCTACTTTCCAGTCAGAGCTGAAGCTCTGCAGCCTCTGTGGTCTGAGAACTTGGTGGCAGTGAGTGGTCTGTGCAGGGTCTGGGGATGGGATGTGGTACTGATTGTCAGGTGCACATCTGCCTGGGATATGCACCTGCGGGGGTCAGAGGCAGGGTGGGCGTCAGCGCCTCTGGCCTCCAGTGGGCAGCGCTGTGCTGCTCCCTCAGACCTGGCCCTGATGGGCGGGATGTGGGTGGGGACGCTGGGTTCTGTGGCTCTGGGGGTGAGTATCCTGCTCCCTGCTCCCCAGTCTGCATGGGCCTCCACAGAAGAGCCCCCAAGTCCCCGATCTCCGCCGCTTCTCTCAGAACCCTGCGTTCACTCTACATGTGCCAGAGCTTCTTTTGGTTTTGTTTTTTTTTTCTCAGACTGTTAATGCCCAAGATTGCGAATCCGAGAAACCACCGAGAAGCCGACACCAATGCAAGCACACGAGGGTTTATTTACAAGCTTGAGCTTCTATCCAAGTATACCCGACACAGCGGAACAGTGACTTGGACCCCGAGGAGGGTTTTAGCTTAGTTTTAAGGTCTGGTCTCGCGGACCTCCAGAAGGGATGGTGCAATTCCTCAAGTTATGTTTACATTTTGATATGGGGCCTTCAAGGGCATTGAGCTCTGTTCTCATTCTAATAGGGGCTTCCTGCCCTTGGCCTGGGCTCAGATTTGATTCTTATGTGGGGCTTTCTAGGACATTAAGCTGTAAACTTTTGTTTTTTTCCTGTAACTGAAGCAATGTAAATTGCAGCTCTTCTTCACAGGGGCCTGGGATGTCTGGGCGTGTGCTAATGCTGAATTTAAATTGAAATGGCCTTAATTTTCTCGGCCTCCATGCGTCCTTTCCCATCCTATCTAGCTCCTTCCCCCTTCCCAAGAGCTCCTAAGAGAGCAATTGCAAATGACCTCAGCGTGGCATCCTGTGTTGGGGGACAGGCCCAGTGATGGAGATCAGGAAGACCTGGAGCGTGGGTGTCCCAGCTGTGCAGCGGAATTCGATGCTGCAGACTCTTATTCCCTAAGGCCATCTTGACAACTGACTTTGTACATAGAAAACCTCTCCTTTGTCTTTAAAAGATGAGGAGCAAATCAAAGCGTTTTTTCTCTGAACATCTGATTGCTCAGATTCCAATCTTAGACATATTTCCTGTTAATAAAGATAATTTACTACTATCCGTAGTACTATGGTTAAAATATTCTGACACAAGTAGTTCAGAGGGATGAGGGTTTCTCATCTCTTTCTTCACAGTTCAGTCACTTATCAGGAAATGCATCTTTATTGATTTGGAAAGAACTGAGAGACATTATTACCAATGGTCCTATTATTATGTGAAGGATTCTTCCCTGAGATTCTTCCCCTGTTTCAACTGACACTGAAACACTTTGAACTCTTTGGAAGACAAATGTCCAGGAAATAAATGTTATGCATTGCTAATTTTAAATGCACTTGCAATATGGTGTCTATTATAATACAAGTATTTTTTCTGATTTTTGCTATTTATTATCCTTTCCTGCTTTTCAGGTTGAGGAGGCATTATACGTGTTCATAAGTGTTTTTCTTTCCTTCTGATCTAAAATTCTTACTTTGTTTCCATCAAAGGAACTCTTTAAGAATAAGGCAAAAGTTAATTCAACTATTCTTAAAATGTCTTCACACTTGGATCCTGATTCATTTAAGTCAATTTTAAAAATAAATCTTATTTATTAGGAAAAAAACAAAGATTTATAGGGAAATTGAGAAGATAGTACAGTGCATTCACATGCACTTGCTCTCAATTTCTCCAATTATTGATATATTAGTATGGTTCAAATATTAGCTAATGAATCAATATTAAAATAGTCACATTAACCAAAGACCATACTTTATTCAGATTTCCTTAGTTTTTGCTAAGTTACCATCCCTCATATCACATTCCATTTGTCCTCCTGTTTTCTTAGGCTCCTCTAGATTGTGACAGTCGTTCAGCCTTTCCTTGTTGTTCTTGAACTGGAACACTTTGAGAAGTAGAGTATTTTGTAAAATTTCCCTCAGTTGGGACATGTCTTTCATTTATCTCATGATTGAACTGTTTTTGTGGATTATATACAGAGATATACTGCCATTTTCATTATATCATATAAAGGATATATACTATCAACATGATTTATCAGTCTTGGTATCGATCTGATCATCTTGCTGAGGTAATGTTTGTCAGCTTTCTCCATAATAAACTGATTCTTTATTATTATTATTATTAATTATGTTATTATTATTATATTATCAATATTACTTTCACTTTTTCATATTATATTCTGTAGAAGGAAGTTACTATGTGTATTCCACACATATGAGTGGGAAGGTATGCTCATGAACTTGACGGTGGAATGTCTGCACAAATTGTTTGAAATTCTTCTACATGGGAGATTTCTCTTCATTCTGGGTTTGTTTGATTCTTTTTCAAAGATGTTTTTTATTTATTTGAGAGAGAGAGGAAATAAAAACCATGATCGAGAGGGGCAGAGGTAGAGGGAGAAGCAGGTTCCCTGCAAAACAGGGAGCGTGCCTTGGGACCTGGATCATGATCTGAGCCTAAGGCAGAAGCTTAACTAACTGAGCCACACAGGTGCCACTCTTCTTTCTTTCTTTCTTTCTTTCTTTCTTTCTTTCTTTCTTTCTTTCTTTCTTTCTTTCTTCCTTCCTTCCTTCCTTCCTTCCTTCCTTCCTTCCTTTCTTTCTTTCTTTCTTTCTTTCTTTCTTTCTTTCTTTTTCTTTTTTCTTTCTTTTTCTTTCTTTCTTTCTTTTAATAATAATTTTATTTTTTTATTGGTGTTCAATTTCCCAACATACAGAATAACACCCAGTGCTCATCCTGTCAAGTGCCCCCCTCAGTGCCCATCACACATTCACCCCCACCGCCCGCCCTCCTCCCCTTCCATCACCCCTAGTTCATTTCCCTGAGTTAGGAGTCTTTATGTTCTGTCTCCCTTTCTGATATTTCCCACACATTTCTTCTCCCTTCCCTTATATTCCCTCACTACTATCTATATTCCCCAAATGAATGAGAACATACAATATTTGTCCTTCTCCGATTGACTTACTTCACTCAGCATAATACCTTCCAGTTCCATCCACGTTGAAACAAATGGTGGGTTTTGTCGTTTCTAATGTCTCAGCAAGGCGACCTTCTCTCTCTCTTCATCTGAGTCTCCTATGGTATGAATGTTATTGTTTTAATAAGTGGCTGACTTCCCTACATCTGTCTCTGTGGTCCATAACCTTTCTTGTTTTTAAGGCTTCCTCTTGGGACTGCATCTCAGTTATAGCATTTTTAACGATGGCTTGACTAGATTTTAGTTCTTTTATTTCTACAGTAAAGGTTTCTCTAGTTTTCTTCTGTGCTCTTTTTCCAGCCCAGCTGCTATATTTATAATCATTGTTTTAAACTGTAGTTAGACATCATATATGTGTATTGATGAACTTCCTGGCTGTGAGTAGACCTCATTTTATTTTATGCAGGTGAATTTCTCCATCTCATTATATTTTCCAGAAAAGAAAGAAGGAAGAAAAAGAAAAACCAAGAAAAACAATAACAGGTGCCCTCCCAAAACAAAAATAGAAACAAAAACAAACAAACAAAAAAAAAAACAACCGATTATTTTGGCCTGCTTGTTAAAAGATTCTAAATCCCAAATAGAAACAATTAAAGTGATCCCTGGGTGGCGCAGCGGTTTAGTGCCTGCCTTTGGCCCAGGGCACTATCTTATAGACTCTGGATCGAATCCCACATCGGGCTCCCAGTGCATGGAGCCTACTTCTCCCTCTGCCTGTGTCTCTGCCTCTCTCTCTCTCTCTCTTCCTCTCTGTTTGTGACTATCATATATAAATTGAAAAAAAAATTAAAAAGAATAAACACAATTAAAGTACTACGAAAATAAAAATAAAATATATAAAAGGTACATACATAAAAATTAAAATAAGGCAATTAATAAAAAAGAATCGAAGAACATAAATGAAAAAAGAGCACAAAGTACAAGGAATCTAGACCCTACTTTCCAGGCAGAGCTAAAGCTCTGCAGGCTCTGTGGTCCAATAACTTGGTGGCAGCGAATGCTCTGTGTGGGATCTGGGGATCGGCCGTGGCGCTGATTGTCAGGTGCACATCTGCCTGGGAGATGCACCTGTGGGGGTCAGAGGCGGGGTGGGCATCAGCACTTCTGGGCTCAGCGGGTGGCTCTGTGCTGCTCCTGAGACCCGGCCCTGATGGGCGGGATACGGGTGGGGTCTCTGGGTCCTCTGGCTCTGGGGCAGAGCATCCCCCGCCCCAGTCGGCTGTGGCCTCCACAGAAGAGCTGCCAAACCCCTGGGTCTCACCGCTTCTCTCAAAACCCTGCGTTTACTCTACCTGTGTCCGAGCTTCTTTTGGTTTTGTTTTTTTATCTCAGATTGTTGTGCCCAAGATTGCGAATCCGAGAAACCACTGAGAAGCCGACACCAATGCAAACACATGAGAGTTTATTTACAAGCTTGAGCTTGTGTCCAAGTATACCTGACACAGCAGAGCAGGGACTGGGACCCCGAGTTGGGTTTTACCTTAGTTTTAAGGGCTGGTCTCGGGGTACCCCCCAAGGGCTGGAGCAATACCTCAAGTTCTGTTTACATTTTGATATGGGGCCTTCAAAGGCATTGAGCTCTGTTCTCATTCTAATAGGGGCTTCCTGCCCTTGGCCTGGGCTCAGTTTTTATTCTATTGTAGGGCTTGCTGTGTCCTGACAATGAGCACTCAGGAAGGAAATGACAGATGTGACTCCCTTCTCAGGAGCATCACAGAGAATAAATAATGAGACTGAACCAAAGGAGCACAAGACTTGTGCACTGAGCCATACCAGGCTCTGGGAGGCTGTCCTGGGCTCATGGGTTGGGAGCCTTATCTTGTGAAAATGTCCCCAGTTCCTGAAACCACCCTCAATTTCAATGTCATTCCTGTCAAGTCATGGTGGCAGATCCTATAAATAGGAAAAAAACCCCATAACATCCATCCGCCCCCACAAATGACCCTGGACAGCAAATCAGTATTGGAGAAGCAGGACAGAGCAGGACGCAGCACTTTCCTATTTCAAATGATGTCACAGAGACAGGATAAAGCAGTGTTGTCCTCGGGACCCCGCCTGGTTCTGTCGGTTAAGCATCCGACTCCTGACCTCACCTCCGGTCCGGATCTCGGGGTTGTGAGTTCCAGCCATGGGCTGGTCCATGGACGAGGCCTGATGCCTACTTAAACAAACCAGACCCAGGAGGGTTGGTCCCAGCATAAGCTGAAGGAGCAGAACAGAGAGTCTAGAAGGAAACGTGCTCTGATACAACTGATTTTTTAACTTAATTTAAACCCAATTAATTAATGTATAGTGTATTATACTTTCAGAGGAAGAATTCAGGGATTCACCAGTTGGAGATAACCGCAGTGCTCGTGACATCACATGCTCTCCTTCATGCCGGTCCCCTGTTATTCCCTCCACCATCCCCTCCCCTGCAGTGACACTCAGTTCGTTTCCTATCGTTAAGATCTGTATTCCCTGCATCTGTGTTCATCTTATTTGTTTTTCCTTCCCTTCACAGATGTTCATCTGCTTTGCTTCTTTAATTCCACCTATGAATGACACCACATGGTCATTCTCTTTTCCCACTGACCTATTTCACTTAAGATGATCCCTCTAGTTCTATCCACGTCATTGCAAATGGCAAGATTTCCTTCTCTTTGATAGCTGAGTACCATTCCTCTCTCTATGATACCATCTATCTCCCATCCTCTTTATCCATCATCTGCCACAGGGCACCAAGGCTCCTCCCACAGTGTGGCTACTGTGGACCCGGCTGCTGTGGACATTGGGGTGCAGTTGTCCCACATCTCACTGCATCTGTATCTTCAGAGTGAGCTCCAGGTCGTACACCTGCTGGTCGCAGGGCTGCTCTATTTGTAACTTGCTGAGGAGCCTCCACACTGTTTCCAAGGCTGCTGCAGCAGCCCGCGTTCCCGCCCACAGTGGAAGAGGGTTGAGTGAGTTTTACAGGACGTGGTAAAAGTCTGGTCCACATTTCATTTCGCGTCCTTTGGGCTCCAATTCCTTCTCCTTAAGTATTTTTGAGGAAACTGGGTGTTGGGCTCCTTTTGAATCAGACGTTTCCGAAGGTAACAGGGCACAGCTGGAGCCTGGAAGGAGGCAGACGTGGGACCCGGACTGGCATTCTGCCTCCTGCAGCCTCCTGCGGCGTCTGAGCATCCCACAGGGGGCGCCTGAGCCCAGGCACCGCCCAGGGTGTATGCATGCGCATTAGGCCTCCTCTGCCTGCACTAACAGGTGCCAGCCTGTCCTGGGGAGGTCTGAGGAAGACGTGGGGACACATCCACGCTGATGAGCCACAGCCTCTTCAGAACCTGCGTGGAGCCTTCAGGGGGATATTGGGCAACGTTCACACTGACAGGAGCCCCGGTCTCCTCAAAATACACGGTGAGGCTTCAGGAAGATGTGGGTACACACCCACCCTGACAGGAGCCCCTGGGCCACTTCAGGTCCTGCTGGGAGGCTTCAGTAAGATGTGGGCCCGCATCCACGTTGACAGGAGCCCCTGGGCTGCCTCAGGACACGCGGGGAGGCTTCTGAAAAATGTGGCGCAGCGTCCACTCTGGCAGGAGCTAACGGGCCCCTCAGGACATAAGTTGAGTCTTCTGGAAGCTGGGGGCTGCATCCACAGTGACCGGAGCCCGGCCACCTCAGAACCAGCGGTGACGCTTCGGGAGGATGTGGGACCACGTCCACACAACTGGACGCTGATGTCCTCAGGACCCCCGGTGTAGACTTCGGGACATATGGGGATGCGTCCATGCGGACAGAAGACCCCAGCCTTGTCAGAGTCTGTGGTGAGGCCTAAGAAAGATGTGGATGCCGAATCCACACTGACAGGAGTCTCCGGCCACCTCAGGACACACTGTGAAGGTTTGGGATGATTTGGGGCCCTGTCCATGCTGACAGGAGCCCCCAGCCTCCTCGGGTCTTATGGTGAGGCTGAGGAAAATATGGGGCCACGTCAAGACTGAGAGGACCCCCGTCCTCCTCAGGACCTGCACTTTGGCTTCGGGACACATGGGGCTGCGTCTAGGCTGACAGGAACCCACAGCCTCCTCAGGACCCGCGGTGAGTTTTCTGGGGGATGTGGGGCCATGTCCAGGCTGAGAGGAGCCCCCAGCATCCTGAGAACCTGCTGTGAGGCTTCCAGAGGATGTGAGGCATAGTCCACAGTGACAGGAGACCCGGCGTACTCAGGACCTGCTGACTATGACTCTGGAACACATGGGGCCACATGCGCACTCACAGGAGCCCGGCTTCCTCAGGACCCCCTGGAGGACCCTGGAGGCACCGTTGGGGCCACGTCCATGTCAGAAGGGACTCCTCAGAACCACAGGGTAAGTGAATGGGTAGAATGAATGGTAGGGTCAGGGGAGGGGAGGCATTTGGTGGTTAGGCTTAGGTTAGATGTTAGGGGTTAGTGATTAAGCTTATGGTTATGGATTAGAGGTTAGGGTGAGGGTTAAGGGTAAGGGTCAGTGGTTAGGAGTTAGGAAGGGGGTTTGGGTTAGGGACAGGAGTAAGAGTTAGGTTTAGGGATTAGACTTTAGGGATTAAGGTAGGAGGTTAGGAATTAGGGTTTGGGTTATGGTTGGAGTTAGGGTTGGGCTAGGTTTGCAGTTAGGGTTAGGGGTTAGTGTGTGAGTTTGGGTTAGTCGTTAGGGTTAGGGAGAAGAGTTAAAGTTAAGGCTAGGTTTAGGGTTAGGGCGAGGGTTAGGTTTAGGATAGGGGTTAGGGCTAGGGTTAGGGTTAGTGTTTGGTATGGGTTAGGGTTAGGGTCAGGTCAGGGTCAGGGTATGGTTTTGGAAAAGGGTAAGAGAGGGTTAGGCAGTGGGTTAGGGATTAGTTTTAGGGTACATGTTAGGGTACAGTTTGGGGTATGAGATAGGATTAGTATTAGAGGGTTAGGGTTAGGGTACATGTTAAGGTTAGGAATAGGATTTGAGTACATTAAGATAAGGTTAGGGTTAGAGGTTAGGGTTAGGGTTAGATTTAAGGTAAGGTTCAGGGTTAAGGGTTTAGAATAGGTTTAGGGGTTATGGTGAGGGTTGGCAGGAAGGTTCAGTGAATGTGTTTCGGTCTTGGGGTTTGTGTTTGGTTTTTGATTAGTGATAATTCTTGTTTAAGGGTTAGGTTACCATTAGGCTTAAGTGGAGGGTTAGGGTTATGTCTCTGTATGGTTACAGTTTGTGTCTTGGCATGTGCCTGCACTGGAATTCCTAGCATCTTGGGCAGTTTAGTTTTATGCACTCTATTTAGATTTTGAGTTCAAAGATAGCCTGACTCCACCAAGTCAGCAGCCTCCACAGAGAGTCAAAATCCAGGCTTCTGCTGGGGTGAGAATAGGCATGGCAGGCTTCTCCTGAGCTGAGCTAAGGAGGGGGATTTGTGGCTCTAAAGACTCTTTGGATTTTCAGTTGCTTTTATGATTTTATCTCTTGTGCACACATGTTTCATCAATACTACCAATTATTATTTTAAACTTTTACTTGAAGTCCTCTTTGTAAACACAGTATGATATAGTATCAGGTTTACCACATAGTGATTCAACCCTTGAATACAACGCCTGGTTCTGGTCAGAGGTGACCTCCACTATGCCCATCTCCTGATTCCCCTCCCCCCCCTTCCTCTGGTATCTATTAGTTTATTCTCTGTGGTTAAGAGTGTGTTTTTTTGTTTGCTTCTCTCATACCCCCTCTGCCCCTTTGCCAGTTTGTTTGGTTTCTTAAAATTCACATGTGAATGCAATTGTATGGTATTTGGTATCTGTCTTTCTCTGACTGAGTTCATTTAGCATAAGTCCTTTCCACTTCTCCCACGTCATTGTAAATGGCTTCATTTCATCCCTTCTGATGACCGAGTGATGTCGCAGTGTGTATATTTAGCACATCGTCTCTGCCCATTCATCTGTCGATGGACATCTTGGCTCTATACAGTTTCACTGTTGTTGACAATGCTGCTACCAACACTGGGCTGCGTGTTCCTCTTCGAATCTACTCAACTACTTTTGTATCCTCAGGGTAAGTACCTAGCTGTGCAATTTTGGAATCATAGGGTAGCTCTATTTTTAACTTCTTTTTAAAAATTTTTTTTGTGATAGTCACAGAGAGAGAGGCAGAGACACAGGCAGAGGGAGAAGCAGGCTACATGCCCCGGGAGCCCGACGTGGGATTCGATCCCGGGTCTCCAGGATCACGACCTGGGCCAAAGGCAGGCGCCAAACCGCTGTGCCACCCAAGGATCCCCTATTTTTAACTTCTCGAGGACCCTCCAGACTGTTCCACAGTGGCTGCACCTTTACTTATTTATTCATGAGAGACAGAGAGGGGCAGATTTATAGGCAGAGGGAAAATGAGGCTCCATACGGGGAGCCTGATGTGGGACGTGATCCCCCAGGACCCTGGGATCATGACCTGAGCCAAAGCAGATGCTCAATCACTGAGGCAACCAGGTGCCTTGCTGATTCAATTTCTTTGCTAGTTATGGGTCTGTTCATATTTTCCATTTCTTCCTATTTCAGTTTTGCACATGTGCTCGTTTGTACATTTCTAGGGATTTGTCCTTTTCTTGCAGGTCTCCCAGTTTGTTAGCGTATAATCTTTCATAGTATTCCCTTACAATTGTATTATTTTTCTGGTGTTAATTGTTATCTCACTTCTCTCATTTGTGATTTTATTTATTTAGGTTTTCTCTTTTCTAGTTGATAAGACTGGCTAGGGCTTGATCCATTTTCTTAATTATTTTGGAGAACCAGCTCTTAGTTTCATTATTCCATTCTACTGTTTTGTTTTTTCTGCATTGTTTATTTCTGCTCTCATCTTTATTTTTTCCCTTTTTCTGTAGCCTTTAGGCTTTGTTAGCTATTCCTTTTCCAGCCTCTTTGGGTGTAGGGTTAGGCTGCGAATTGGAGACTTCTTGTTGCTTGAGATAGTCCTGTATTGCTATGTACCTCCCTCTTAGGACTGCCTTTGCAACATCCCAGAGGTTTGGAGAAACATGTTTTCATTTTTTTTTTTGTTTTAAATTTCCTCTTTAATTTCCTGGTTGCTCTATTCATTCTCTAGTAGGATGTTCATAATCTCCACGTATTTTTGGTCTGTCCAATTTTGTTTCTTACTGTCGAATTCCAGTTTCATAGCATCATGGTCCAAATATGTAAAGGGTGTGATATCAACCTTCTTGTACCTGTTGTACCTGTTAAGGGCTGATTTGTGGGACATGATATTATCTGTTCTGGAGAATGTCCCATGTGCTCTTGAAAGGAATGTGTATTCTGCTTTAGGAATAAATGTTCAGACTATATCTGTTGAGTCCCTGTGCTCCAGTGTGTCAATGTTATTGTTCCCCTTTTGATTTTCTGCATAGACGATCGGTCCATTGCCATAAGTGGGTGTTATAATCCCCTGTCATTGTATTATTATCAGTGAGTTCCTGTATGTTTGTTTTTAATTGGTTTCTATATTTAGGTACTCCCATGTATCAGCATAAATATTTAGTTGTTTGAACATTTTTTTAAATAAATTTATTTTTTATTGGTGTTTAATCTACCAACAAACAGAATAACACCCAGTGCTCATCCCGGCAAGGGCGCCTCTCACTACCCTTCACCCATTCACCTTCACCCCCCGCCCTCCTCCCCTTAAAGCATCCCTAGTTCCTTTCTCAGAGTTAGGAGTCTTTTTTTAAAAATATTTATGTATTTATGATAGACATAGAGAGAGAGAGAGAGAGAGAGAGAGAGAGGCAGAGACACAGGAGGAAGGAGAAGTAGGCTCCATGCCGGGAGCCCGATGTGGGACTCGATGCTGGGACTCCAGGATCGTGCCCTGGGCCAAAGGCAGGCGCTAAACCGCTGAGCCACCCAGGGATCCCCGAGTTAGGAGTCTTTATGTTCTGTCTCCCTTTCTCATATTTCCCACACATTTCTTCTCCATTCCCTTATATTCCCTTTCACTATTATTTATATTAACCAATTGAATGAGAACATATGTTTGTCCTTCTTCAATTGACTTACTTCACTCAGCATAATACCCTCCAGTTCCATCCACGTCGAGGCAAATGGTGGTTATTTGTCGTTTTTAATGGCTGAGTAATATTCCATTGTATACATAAACCATATCTTCTTTATCCATTCATCTTTCGATGGACACCATGGCTCCGTCCACAGTTTCGCTATTGTGGACATTCCTGTTAAACACATCGGGGTGCACGTGTCCCGGCATTTCATTGCATCTGAATATTTTGGGTAAATCCCCAAGAGTGCAATTGCTGGGTCGTAGGCAGGTCTATTTTTAACTCTTTGAGGAACCTCCACACAGTTTTCCAGAGTGGCTGCACCAGTTCACATTCCCACCAACAGTGTAAGAGGGTTCCCTTTTCTCCGCATCCTCTCCAACATTTGTGGTTTCCTGCCCTGTTAATTTTCCCCATGCTCACTGGTGTGAGGTGGTATCTCATTGTAGTTTTGATTTGTATTTCCCTGAGGCAAGTGATGCAGAGCATTTTCTCATGTGCATGTTGGCAATATCTATGTCTTTGTCTGTGAAATTTCTATCCATGTCTTTTGCCCATTTCAGGATTGGATTGTTTGTTTCTTTGGTGTTGAGTTTAAGAAGTTCTTTATAGATCTTGGAAACTAGCCCTTTATCTGATACGTCTTTTGCAAACATCTTCTCCCACTCTGTAGGTTGTCTTTTAGTTTTGTTGACTGTACCCTTGGCTGTGCAAAAGCTTCTTATCTTGAAGAAGTCACAATAGTTCATTTTTGCTTTTGTTTCTTTTGCCTTCATGGATGTACCTTGCAAGAATTTACTGTGGACGAGTTCAAAAAGGGTGTTGCCTGAGTTCTCTTGGATTTTGATGGATTCTTGTCTCACATTTAGATGTTTCATCCATTTTGAGTTTATCTTTGTGTATTGTGAAAGAGAGTGGTCTAGTTTCATTCTTCTGAGTGTGGATGTCCATTTTCCCAGTACCGTATATCGTAGAGACTGTCTTTCTTCCAATGATTAGTCTTTCCTACTTTATTGAATATCAGTTGACCATAAAGTTCAGGGTCCACTTCTGGGTTCTCTATTCCGTTCCATTGATCTATGAGTCTGTTTTTGTGCCAGTACCACACTGTCTTGATGACCACAGCTTTGTAGTACAACCTGAAATCTGGCATTGTGATGCCCCCAGATATGGTTTTCTTTTTTAAAATTCCCCTGGCTATTCGGGGTCTTTCCTGATTCCACACAAATATTAAAATAGTTTGTTCTAACTCTCTGAAGAAAGTCCATGGTATTTTGATAGGGATTGCATTAAACGTGTACATTGCCCTGGGTAACATTGACTTTTTCACAATATTAATTCTGCCAATCCATGAGCATGGGATATTTTTCCATCTCTTTGTGTCTTCCTCAATTTCTTTCAGAGGCATTCTATAATGTTTATGGTTGAGATCCTTTACCTCCTTTGTTAGGTTTATTCCTAGGTATCTTATGCTTTTGGGTGCAATTGTAAATCAGATTGCCTCCTCTATTTCTCTTTCTTCAGTCTCATTGTTAGTGTATAGAAATGCCATTGATTTCTGGGCATTGATTTTGTATCCTGCCACGCTACCAAATTGCTGTATGAGTTCTAGCAATCTTGGGGGGGGAGGCTTTTGGGTTTTCTAGTTAGAGTATCATGTCATCGGCGAAGAGGGAGAGTTTGACTTCTTCTTTGCCAATTTGAATGCCTTTATTTATTTTTGTTGTCTTATTGCTGAGGCTCGGACTTCCAGTACTATGTTGAATAGCAGTGGTAAGAGTGGACATCCCTGTCTTGTTCCTGATCTTAGTGGAAATGCTCCCAGTGCTTCCACATTGAGAATGATATTTGCTGTGGGTTTTGCGTAGATGGCCTTTATGATGTCGAGGAATGTTCCCTCTATCCCTACGCTCTGAAGTGTTTTGATCAGCAATGGATGCTCTATTTTGTCAAATGCTTTCTCTGCATCTAATGAGAGGATCATATGGTTCTTGGTTTTTCTTTGCTGATACGATGAATCCCATTGATTGTTTGACGAGTGTTGAACCAGCCTTGTGTCCCGGAGATAAATCCTACTTTGTCATGGTGAATAATTTTCTTAATGTACTGTTGGATCCTATTGGCTAGTATCTTGTTGAGAATTTTTGCATCCATGTTCATCAGGGATATTGGTCTGTAATTCTCCTTTTTGGTGGGGTCTTTGTCTGGTTTTGGAATTAAGGTGATGCTGGCCTCATAGAATGAATTTGGAAGTACTCCATCTCTTTCTATCTTTCCAAACAGCTTTAGTAGGATAGGTATGGTTTCTTCCTTAAACGTTTGATAGAATTCGCCTGGGAAGCCATCTGGCCCTGGACTTTTGTGTCTTGGGAGGTTTTGGATGACTGCTTCAATTTCCTCCCTGGTTATTGGCCTGTTTAGGTTTTCTATTTCTTCCTGTTCCAGTTGGTAGTTTGTGGCTATCTAGGATTGCGCCCATTTCCTCTAGATTGCCTAATTTATTGGCGTATAGCTGTTCATAACATGCTTTTAAAATCGTTTGTGTTTCCTTGGTGTTGGTAGTGATCTCTCATTTCTCATTCATGATTTTATTAATTTGAGTCTTCTCTATCTTCTTTTTAATCTGGTTGGCTAATGGTTTATCTATCTTATTAATTTGTTCAAAGAACCAACTCCTGGTTCTGTTGATCTGTTCCACATTTCTTCTGGTCTCGATTTCCTTGAGTTCTGCTCGAATTTTTATTTATTTATTTTTTATTTATTTATGATAGTCACAGAGAGAGAGAGAAGCAGAGACATAGGCAGAGGGAGAAGCAGGCTCCATGCACCGGGAGCACGACGTGGGATTCGATCCCGGGTCTCCAGGATCACGTCCCGGGCCAAAGGCAGGCGCTAAACCGCTGCTCCACCCAGGGATCCCATGCTCGAATTTTAATTAAGTCTCTTCTTCTGTTGGGTGTAGGATATAACTGCTGTTTTTTTCTAGCTCCTCTATGTGTAAGGTTAGCTTTTGTATTTGAGTTCTTTCCAGTTTTTGAATGGATGATTTTATTGCGATGTATATCCCCCTTAGGACTGCTTTTGCTGCATCCCAAAGATTTTGAACGGTTGTATGTTCATTCTCATTAGTTTCCATGAAAGTTTTTAATTCTTCCTTAATTTCCTGGTTGACCCTTTCATCTTTTAGCAGGATAGTCCTTCACCTCCATGTGTTTGAGGTCCTTCCAAACTTCTTGTTGTGATTTAGTTCTAATTTCAAGGCATTATGGTCTGAGAATATGCAGGGGATGATCCCAATCCCTTGGTATCGGTTCAGACCCTATTTGTGACCCAGTATGTGGTCTATTCTGGAGAAAGTTCCATGTACACCTGAGAAGAATGTGTATTCAGTTGAGTTTGGATGTAAAGTTCTGTAGATTTCTGTGAAATCCATCTGGTCCAGTGTATCATTTAAAGCTCTTTTTTTCTTTGGAGATGTTGTGCTTAGAGACCTATCGAGGGTAGAAAGAGCTAGATTGAAGTCACCAAGTATAAGTGTATTATTATCTAAGTATTTCTTCACTATGGTTATTAATTGGTTTAAATACTTGGCAGCTCCCACATTCGGGGCATATGTTGAGGATTGTTAAGTCTTCTTGTGGGATAGATCCCTTAAGTATGATTTAGTGTCCCTCTTCATCTCTCACTACACTCTTCGGGGTAAATTTTAGTTTTTCTGATATAAGGATGGCTACCCCTGCTTTCTTTTGAGGACCTTTTGAATGGTAAATAGTTCTCCAACATTTTATTTTCAGGTTGTCGGTGTCCTTCTGTCTAATATGAGTCTCTTGTAGACAGCAAATAGATGGGTCTTGCTTTTTTATCCAGTCTGAAACCCTGCGCCTTTTGATGGGGTCATTAAGCCCATTCACGTTCAGAGTTACTATCGACAGATATGAGTTTAGCGTCTTCATGATATCTATTCAGTCCTTGTTTTTGTGGATTGTTCCACTGAGCTTCTTCTTAAAGGGGAATTTTAAGAGTCCCCCTTAAAATTTCTTGCAGAGTTGGTTTGGAGGTCACATATTCTTTCAGTTCCTGCCTGTCTTGGAAGCTCTTTATCTCTCCTTCCATTTTGAATGAGAGCCTTGCTGGATAAAGTATTCTCGGTTGCATGTTATTCTCATTGATGACCCTGAATATATCCTGCCAGCACTTTCTGGGCTGCCAGGTTGCTATGGAGAGGTCTGCTGTTACCCTAATGCTCCTCCCCATAAAGGTCAGGATTTTCTTGTCTCTTGCTGCTTAAAGATCTTCTCTTTATCTTTGGAATTTGCAAGTTTCCCTATTAAATGTCGAGGTGTTGGATGGTTATTATTGATTTAAGGGGAGGATCTCTCTATTTCCTGCATCTGAACGCATGTTTCCCTTTCCAGATTAGGAATGTTTTCAGCTATTATTTGTTCAAATACTTATTCTGGCCCTCTGTCCATTTTGGCGCCCTTGGGAATCCCAATTACACGTAGGTTTTTCTTCCGCAGGCTGTCGTTTATTTCCCTTAATCTGTCTTCCTGGTCATTTAATTGTCTGTCTCTTTTTTCCTCAGTTTCTCTCTTTGCCATCAACTTGTCTTCTATGTCACTCATTCATTCTTCCACCTCGTTATGCCTCATCGTTAGGACTTCCAGTTTGGATTGCATCTCATTCAATTGATTCTTTTTTTTTTTTTTTAAAGATTTTATTTATTTATTCATGATAGACACAGAGAGAGAGAGAGGCAGAGACACAGGCAGAGGGAGAAGCAGGCTCCATGCACCGGGAGCCTGATGTGGGATTCGATCCCGGGTCTCCAGGACCGTGCCCTGGGTCAAAGGCAGGCGCTAAACCGCTGCGCCACCCAGGGATCCCTCATTCAATTGATTCTTAATTTCGGCCTGATTGGATCTAAATTCTGCATTCATGAAGTCTCTTGAGTCCTTTATGCTTTTTTCTAGAGCCACCAGTAGCTGTATAATAGTGCTTCTGAGTTTGCTTTCTGACATTGAATTGTAATCCAGATTTTGTAACTCTGTGGGAGAGACGACTGTTTCTGATTCTTTATTTTGAGGTTAGGTTTTCCTTCTAGTCATTTTCCTGAGTGCCGAGTGGCCAAAAACAAATTGAATTGGGAAAAGGAGAAAAAGAGAGGAGAGAAAGAAGGAAAGAAAAGAGAAAAAGGCAAAGAATAAAGGAAGAAAGAAGGAAAAAAGAGAATAAAAAAAGAAAGAAAAGAAAAAAATGGGGAAAAGGGGTGGGGGAAGCAATCATAAATAAAAAAATCATGGGGGGGTATCTTCTTTTTTTTTTTTATTTATTTATGATAGTCACAGAGAGAGAGGCAGAGACACAGGCAGAGGGAGAAGCAGGCTCCATGCACCGGGAGCCCGACGTGGGATTCGATCCCGGGTCTCCAGGATCGCGCCCTGGGCCAAAGGCAGGCGCCAAACCGCTGCGCCACCCAGGGATCCCATGTGGGGTATCTTCTGATTCTGTATACTTTAATTTCCTTGACTTCCCCTGGAACTTGTCCGTCTAGCTGGTCTTCCAGGGGAGGGGCCTGTTGTGTGGATTTACAGGTGTTAGCACTTGGGGGAGCTGCTCTGTCCCCTGCCTGGTGCAGGGCTCAGTGTGGTTAGTTTACCCCGTGAGGCCCCAGGAGGAACAACCCCAGTGGCAACAGCCAGCTCTGGAAACCTGTATTCAGCCCACGCAGTAACTCGGGAGCAGTCCATTTCTAATGGCTGAGTAATATTCCATTGTATACATAAACCACATCTTCTTTATCCATTCAACTTTCGATGGACATCGAGGCTCCTTCCACAGTTTGGCTATTGTGGACATTCCTAATATAAACATCAGGGTGCAGGTGTCCCGGCGTTTCATTGCATCTGAATCTTTGGGGTAAATCCCCAACAGTGCAATTTCTGGGTCGTTGTGCAGGTCTATTTTTATCTCATTGAGGAACCTCCACAGAGATTTCCAGAGTGGCTGCATCAGTTCACATTCCCACCAACAGTGGTTTCTATATTTAGGTACTCCCATGTTGGCAGCATAAATATTTAGTTGTTTTATCATGATAGAGTCTTTTTAATTATGAAATAATGCCCTTCTTCATCTCTTCTTACAGTATTTGTTCTTTCTTTTTTGAAATTTAAAATCTTTATTTATTCATGAGAATTACACAGAGAAGCAGAGGAAGGAACATAGCAGAGTGAGTGGCAGGCTCCCCAAAGGGAGGATGATGTGGGACTCGATCCTGAGATCCCAGAATCACACCCTGAGCCGAAGGCAGATGCTCAACCACTGAGCCACCAGGTGTCCCCCAGGGTGTGTTTTCAAATCTAATTTGTTTGATATAAGTATGGGTCCTCCATCTTTCTTTTGATATCCATTAGTGTCATAGGTGACTTTCCATCCCCTGACTTTCAATCTGTTGGTGTCTATAGGTCTAAGGTGAGCATCTTGTAGGCAGCGTACAGATGGATGTTGTTTTTTTAATAATAATTT
This sequence comes from Canis aureus, assembly GCF_053574225.1. Lineage (NCBI taxonomy): Eukaryota > Metazoa > Chordata > Mammalia > Carnivora > Canidae > Canis > Canis aureus. Next base: position 463,682 of record NC_135619.1, read on the forward strand.
TATTTATGATAGTGTGAGAGTGAGCGAGACTGAGGGGGGGGGCAGAAAATTTGGCAGAGAGAGAAACAGGCTCCCCACCAGGAGCCCAATATGGGACTCGATCCAAGACTTCAGGATCACACCCTGAGTCAAAGGCAGAGGCTCAACCCCTGAGCCACCCAGAGATCCCGGATCCTGTTTTTTAAGCCACTCTGATACCCTATATCTTTTTATTGGAGCATTTAGTCTATCAGCATTCAGAGTGATTATTCAAAGATATGAACTTTGTGCATTTGTGTTCCCGGAAGAGTTGGTGTTTCTGGTGACGTTCTCTGGGCCTTTCTTGTCTTTGTTGCTTTTGGTCTCTTTTTTCCCCCACTAGAAGAGTCCCTCTTAAAATTCCTTACTGGATTGGTTAAGTGGTCATGAACTCCTTTATATGTTGCCTGTCTGGGAAAATCTTTCTCTCGCCTCTCCTGTATGACACCCTTGCTGAAGAAAGAATTCATACAAATTGGACTCCAATAAAAAGAAATTTAAAAACATAAAATAAATTCTTGCTAATATGATTGAGGAAAATGGCATTTAGGATGAAAACCAGAAGCAGAAAGAGAGGAGGAGATTTCACCCTCCGTAGCCTTCACAAGGACCTGGTGTCCTTTCCTAGGAGGGCCCCCCCCACTCCGGAGGATGCTTCCTGCCCCTCTGCCCTCCCTGTTGGAACACTGCAAACACATTCCATGCGTCCAACACCTCTGCAGTCATGGCTTATAGCATTTTTCCAAATATCCTATTGGAGACCACAGTGTAGTTTATGTAACCATCTGGCTCCTGTTTGACAACATTGGGAGGATTCCGACTTTTGTTGGTTTTGAGATGCGTGTGTGTCTATCACATACAGCTATCCCATGCAGCTATCAGATCCTCTGGCTGGGTCACGCAAAACCCCGAAATGGTTGGCAGAACATCATTTCTGGTGCTGGCGCTGGGCGGCTAGCTGGGCTCTCCTGGCCACGCCGGGGCTCACTCATGCAGGAACTTTCAGCTGGAGGGTCAGCAGAGCTGGAAGTTTTGGCTCGGCCACATTCCCATGTCCAGCAGGGGGTCTGGTTGCACTGGAAGGCATGTGGGGACATCAGCTGTGTGTGCCTGGTGGCGCCCCTGCAGGGGCTGGTTGGGGCCTAGGTAGTGCCCCCTCCTCCTCTCTGGGGGTCTCTCCATGCCCCAAGCACATAGTTCTGGGAGACACAGAAATGGGCTGGCTCTGCATTTTCACACCACAACACTTTATTGAGTTTCTACAGCAAAGGGCTCAGAGCCATGAGTTCGTGCCTTCCCCTGGGGAAGGAGACCTTTCTGTCCTTTAAGGGGGGGCAAGAATCACATGGGGTGGGGGGGCGGGTGCTGGAGTCCCCCACCTGGGAGCATGTGTGGACTCCGTGTGGGGGTGAGTGTCCTGAGGTTTCAGCCTGATTGACGGTTATGAGGACAGCAGAGCTGACCTGGACCTGCAGTCCATGGGCTCCTGCTCTGGGTCCCCGCAGGGCAGCTGGACCCCGGCCTGGGCTCTCTGGGGCCACAGCACCTGGAGGAGCCTGCCTCCTGGTGTGGGTGCGGGTGTGGCCCACCGGCTTACCCCTCCTCTCCCCACACTGGTGTGTCCCGGGATCCCAAGGGCTGCCCTAGATCAGCGACCTGTATCTGTGGGGCACACCCAGGGCCCAGGAGGCCACATCCAGCTGTGAAAGGGCTTGCTCAGCCCGGGGCCAGAATCCAGGGCTGGCCAGGGCCATGGGGCCTGATTCCATTAGTCCTTGAGTTGGGACTGGTGGGGACTCAAATCAACCCAAACCCCAAGAGCCTGGGCCCAAGTCAGCCCAGGTCCCTCTGGGTTAGGGGCTCTTGTCCTGTGCAGGTTGTGCCGCCCTCCAGGAGGAAGAGTGGGAGGAGGCAGGGCACAGTGCTTCCTCTGCTCCACCTACCTGCACCCACCCTGTCGGGGGCTCCCTGTCTTTCCTCCTCCCTGAAACCCCTGGACACTCAATGGGACACCGGGCTTCTGATGGTAGCAGGCTGTCCAGAGAACCATGGGGAGGCTGAGCATGTCCCACAGGGTGCACCTGCACTGGGTCCTTGCTGGGGGGCGATGGTGTGTGAATGGATGATTTTGGGGCAGGGGTATGATGGTGGTGGATTGAGGGGGATGGTGTAGGGGGGATGGTGTTGGGGTATAGTGTGGGTGGGGTTTGTGTGGGGGTGTGTGGGTTTGAGGGGTATGGTGTAGGGGGGATGCCATGAGGGATAATGATGTAGGGGGATAGTGTATGGGTAGGGAGTGAGGGGGATGGCGTGGAGGGCCTGCGGACACAGGGCATCCCCTTTCTTTAAGATGCACACCAAGACATCTACAGATAAAGGCGACCACAGTCTGGGGTTTATTGTGACACCTGCCCCAGGGGTCCCGGGTGGTCAGTGCAGGGCCCTGGCTGGACCGGGTGCATTATCTGGGGGTCATCATACTATGTATGTTTACAAATTGCAAATTGTCTTAAATTAAATGCATAGAATTTCGAAATATATAAAGCACCGTGGGTGGGTGTCACTCTGACCCTTCCAACCCTCATTGGATCGATGTGTGTCCTCCTCCAGTCACAGCCATGCAACCTGCCCCCAGGTCCCCTTAATGCCCCCCATGGCCCCCACCCAGGCACCTGGTTTCAGGGTGCCGTCCGTTACCCCTTTGGGGTTCAGCTCCCATGGCAAGCCCTGGACGACCCATCCTAGTGACCTCCTGAGACACTCCTGACCTGAGACACTGGGTGTGAGGGCACAGAGGTCATCCACAGCACCCTTTCATGCTGCCGTGTTTTGTTGGCTGCTGTTCTTCCCCCGGCCTCAAAGCCCCATGTTCCCTACTCAGAAGCCACCAGTCCTCCCCCGGGTCGCAATCCCCCCTGGCACCTCAGCCTCATACTACCCGGTAGTAGTCCCAAAACATTATGTGACTGCTGAATGTCATGTTGATGTCCATGTCCACCTGCTTGATGTCCCTGGAGGAGACCAGGGCCTCTTACTTCATTTCCTGTGGGAATACCAGGGAGGAGGAGCCAGCATCAGGGACTCAGACCCCGACATGTCACCAGGTGCCACCCTGGGCAGGGAGTCCAGGGGCCACCATAGGAGTGTGTCCTGCTGAATCCTCCTTCCTTCCCCTGGGAGGCCAGGGAGGGCGGGAGTGCCCAGCATGCCCATGGACCTGTGTGAGGGCCTGTGCCCAGCTGCTGTGGGCGGGGAGGTGACTGAGCGTCAGCCTGGGTGGGAGAGGACAGGGGGTCAGTCCAGGTGGGAAGGGGACATGGGGGTGTTGTGCACAAGATGGCGAATCCAAGAAACCACTAAGGAGCCGACACAGATGCAAACAAACGAGGGTTGTTTTACAAACTCGAGCATGGGTCCAAGTATTCCCCACAGAGTGGAGCAGGGATTTGGACCCTGAGGATGGTTTTAGCCTAGTTTTAAGGGCTGGTCTCGGGGACCTCCAGAAGGGCTGGAGCAATTCCTCAAGTACGGTTCACATTTTGATATGGGGCCTTCAAGGGCATTGAGCTCTCTTCTCATTCTAATAGGGGCTTCCAGCCCTTGGCTTCGGCTCAGTTTTTATTCTATTCTGGGGCATTCTAGGACATTAAGCTGTAAATTTTTGTTTTTTTCCTGTAACTGAAGTCATGTAAATTTCAGCTCTTCTTCACAGGGGACTGGGATTGCTGGACTTGTGCAAATGCTGAACTTAAAGTGGAATGGCCGTAATGTTCTCGGCCTCCCCACATCCCGTCCCATACTTTCTAGCTCCTGCCGCCCTCCCCGGAGCTCCTAAGAGAGCAATTGCAAATGACCTCAGCGTGGCAGCCTGTGTTGGGGGACAAACCCAGGGATTTGGGATCAGGAAGACCTGGAGATCGGGCGTCTCGGCTATGCAGCGTGATTTGGTGCTGCAGACTCTTATTCCCTAAGGCTATCTTGACAACTGACTTTGTACATAGAAAAGTTCTCCTTTGCCTTTAAAAGATGAGGAGCAATCAAAGCGTTTTTTCTCTGCACATCTGATTGCTCAGATTCCAATCTGAGACGTATTGACTGTTAATATGGATAATGTACTATCCGTGGTAGTATTGTTAAAATATTCTGACACTAGTAATTCAGAGGGATGAGGCTTTCTCAACTATTTCTTCGCAGCTCAGTCACTCATCAGAAAATGCATCTTTATGGATTTGGAAATAACTGAGAGACATTATTACCAATGGTCCTATTATTGTGTGAAGGATTCTTCCCTGAGTTTCTTCCCCTGTTTCAACTGACACTGAAACACTGTGAACTCTTTGGAAGACAAATGTCAAGGAGATAAATGTTATGCCTTGCTAATTTTAAATGCACTTGCAATATAGTGTCTATTATAATAGAAGTATTTTTAGGTGATTTTTGCTATTCATTATGCTTTCCTGCTTTTCAGCTTGAGGAAGCATTGTACGTGTTCATAAGTGTTTTTCTTTCCTTCTGATATAAAATTTTTACTTTGTTCCTAACGAAGGAACTCCTTAAGAATAAGGCAAATGTTAACTATTCTTGAAATGTCTTCACACTTGGAGCCTGATTTATTTAAGTCAATTTTCAAAATAAATCTTATTTATTAGAAAATAAAACAAAGATTTGTAGGGAAATTGAGAAGATACTAAGAGAATTCTCATGCACTTGCACTCAATATTTCCAATTATGGATATGTTATATTAGTACGGTTCAAATATTAGCTAATGAATCAATATTAAAATATTTGCATTAACCAGGGACAATACTTTATTCAGATTTCCATAGTTTTTGCTGAGTTACCATTCCTCATATCACACTCCATTTGTCCTCCTGTTTCCTTAGGCTCCTCTGGATTGTGACAGTCTTTCAGCCTTTCCTTGTTGTCGTTTAACTGGAACGCTTTGAGAAGTAGAGTAATTTGTAAAATTTCCCTCAGTTGGGACATGTCTGTTGTTTATCTCATGATTGAACTGTTTTTGTGGATTATATACAGAGATATATTGCTATTTTTATTATATAAAGGAGAGATACTATCAACATAATTTATCAGTCTTGGTATCCATCTGATCATTTTGCTGATGTAGTGTTTGTCAGGTTTCTCCGTAGTAAAGTGATTCTTTATTGTTCTTCTTCTTCTTCTTCTTCTTCTTCTTCTTATTATTATTATTACTATTACATTATCATTATTTTTTTAAGTTTCTCATAATATATTTTGTAGAAGGAAGTTACTATGTGTATTGCACACATAAGAGTGGGAAGCTATGCTCATGAACTTGAGGGTGGAATGTCTGCACAAATTGTTTGAAATTCTTCTACATGGGTGATTTCTCTTCATTCTGGGTTTGTTTGTGTCTTTTTCAAAGACTTTATTTAATTAATTGAGAGAGGAGAGAAAAACCATGAGCAAGACGGGCAGAGGGAGAGGGAGAAGTAGGTTCCCTGCTGAACAGGGACCCTTCCTTGGACCTGTATCATGATCTGAGCCTAAGTCAGAAACTTAACTGACTGAGCCACCCAGGTGCCACTTTTTCTTCCTTCTTTTTTTTTTCTTAATAATAAATTTATTTTTTTATGTGTGTTCAATTTGCCCACATACAGAATAACACCCAGTGCTCATCCCGTCAAGTGCCCCCCTCAGTGCCCATCACACATTCACCCCCACCCCAGCCCTCCTCCCCTACCATCACCCCTAGTTCGTTTCCCAGAGTTAGGAGTCTTTTTATTAAATTTTTATTTATTTGTGATAGTCACAGAGAGAGAGAGAGAGAGAATGAGGCAGAGACACAGGCTGAGGGAGAAGCAGGCTCCATGCACCGGGACCCCGACGTGGGATTTGATCCCGGGTCTCCAGGATCGCGCCCTGGGCCAAAGGCAGGCGCCAAACCACTGCGCCACCCAGGGATCCCGAGTTAGGAGTCTTTCTGTTCTGTCTCCCTTTCTGATATTTCCCACACATTCCTTCTCCCTTCCCTTATATTCCCTTTCACTATTATTTATATTCCCCAAGTGAATGAGAACATACAATGTTTGTCCTTCTCCTATTGACTCATTTCACTCAGCATAATACCGTCCAGTTACATCCACCTTGAAGCAAATGGTGGGTATTTGTCATTTATAATGGCTGATCAAGGCCCACCTTTTCTCTCTCTTCATCTTCTGAGTCTACTATGATATGAATGTTATTGCTTTAATAAGTGGCTGAGTTCCCAAGTCTGCCTCTGTGGTCCATAACCTTCCTTGTTTTTAAGGCTTCCACTTGGGACTGCATCTCAGTTATAGCATTTTTAACGTTGGCTTGACTAGATTTTAGTTCTTTTATTTCTACAGTAAGGGATTCTCTAGTTTTCTTCTGTGCTCTTTTTCCAGCCCAGCTGCTATCTTTATAATCATTGTTTTAAACTGTATTTAGACATCATATATGTGAATAGATGAACTTCCTGGCTTTGAGTACTACCTCATGTTATTTTATGAAGGTGAATTTCTCCATCTCATTATTTTTTTTCCAAAAAAGAAAGAAGGAAGAAAAAGAAAAACTGCCCTCCTAAAAGAACACCAGATTATTTTGGCCTGCTTGTTAAAACTGCCCTCCTAAAAGAACACCAGATTATTTTGGCCTGCTTGTTAAAACTGCCCTCCTAAAAGAACACCAGATTATTTTGGCCTGCTTGTTAAAAGATTCTAAATCCCAAAATAAGAAACACAATTAAAGTACCATGAAACTAAACATAAGAAACATATAAGGTACATACATAAAAATTAAAGTAAGGCAATTTATAAAATAGAATCAAAGAAAATACATGAAAATAAAGCACAAAGTACAAAGGAAGCTAGACCCTACTTTCCAGGCAGAGCTGAAGCTCTGCAGCCTCTGTGGTCCAACAGCTTGGTGGCAGCGAGTGGTCTGTGTGGGGTCTGGGAATGGGCCATGGCGCTGATTGTCAGGTGCACATCTGCCTGAGAGATGCATCTGCGGGGTCAGAGGTGGTGTGGGCTTTAGCGCCTCTGGCCTCCAGCGGGTCGCACTGTGCTGATCCCTGAGACTCAGCGCTGATGGGAGGGATGCGGGTGGGGACGCTGGGTCCTCTTGCTCTGAGGCTGAGCATCCTGCCCCCCAGACTGCAGGCCCACCACAGAAGAGCCGCGAAGCCCCTGGGTCTCTGCCGCTTCTCTTAGAACCCTGCTTTCACTCTGCCTTCGTCCAAGTTTCTTTTGGTTTTGTTTTTTTATCTCAGACTGTTGTGCCCAAGATTGCGAATGTGAGAAACCACCGAGAAGTCGACACGAATGCAAACACACGAGGGTTAATTTACAAGATCGAGCTTGTGTCCAAGTATACCCGACACAGCAGAGTAGGGACTTGGACCCCAAGGTGGGTTTTTGCTTAGTTTTAAGGGCTAGTCTCGGGGACCTCCCGAAGGGCTGGAGCAATTCCTCAAGTTCTGTTTACATTTTGATATGGGGCCTTCAAGGGCATTGAGCTCTGTTCTCATTCTAATAGGGCCTTCCTGTCCTAGTCCTGGGCTCAGTTTTGATTCTATTGTGGGGCTTTCTAGGACATTAAACTGTAAACAGCAAAGGTTCCACACCTGGAAGGGGGACGTCACACTCTCCCTATATGCTGAAGATGCGGTACTAGAAGCATGAAACCCGAGAGTCTCCACCAAAACCTGTTAGAACTAAGGAGTGCGTTCAGTAAAGTCACGGGACACAAACTTACCCTACAGAACAGAGTAGCCTTGCTGTTTCCCGACAATGAGCACTCAGGAAGGAAATGAAGGATATGACTCCCTTCTCCATTCTCAATTAATAATGAGACTGAACCAAAAGAGCACAAGACTTGTGCGCTGAGCCATACCAGGCTCTGGGAGGCCATCCTAGGCTGGTGGGGTGGGAGCCTCATCTTGTGAAAATGTCCGTAGTTCCTGAATCCACCCTCAGATTCAATGTCTTTCCTATCAAAATCATGGTGGCAGATCCTATAAATAGGAAAAAAAAACCCATAACATCCATCCGCCCCCACAAATGACCCCGGACAGCAAATCAGTATTGGAGAGCCTGAGAGAGCGGGACGCAGCACTTTCCTATTTCAAATGATGTCACACAGACACAGGATAAAGCATTGTGGTTCTTGGGCCCCCAGCTGGCTCCGTTGGTTAAGCATCCGACTCCTGACCTCACCTCCGGTCCTGATCTCAGGGGTCATGAGTTCTACCCTGGGCTGGGCCATGGACGAGGCATGGAGCCTATTTCGACAAACCAGACCCACGGTGGGTGGTCCCGGTATAAGCTGAATGAGCAAAACTGAGAGTCTAGAAGGAAATGTGCTCTGATACAAATGATTTTTTAACTCAAATTAATTTAAACACAATTAATTAATGTATAGTGTGTTATACTTTCAGAGGAAGAATTCAGGGATTCACCAGTTGGAGATAACAGCAGTGCACGTGACAACACCTCCCCTGTTATCCCCAAACTCCAGCGGCACTCAGTTTGTTTCCTTTCATTAAGAGTCTGTATTTCCTGCATCTGTTTTTATCATATTTGTTTTTCCTTCCCTTTACAGTTGTTATCTGCTTTGCTTCTTTAATTCCACCTATGAATGACACCACACGGTCATTCTCTTTCCCGACTGATTTATTTCACTTAACATGATCCCTCTAGTTCTATCCACGTCATTGCAAATGGCAAGATTTCCTTCTCTTTGATAGCTGAGTACCATTCCTCTCTCTATGACCATCATCTATCTCCCATCTTCTTTATCCATCATCTGCCTGAGGGCACCAAGACTCCTCCCACAGTGTGGCTACTGTGGACCCGGCTGCTGTGGACACTGGGTGCAGTTGTCCGACGTCTCACTGCATCTGTATCTTCGGAGTGAGCTCCAGGCCATACACCTGCTGGTCGCAGGGCGGCTCTATTTGTAACATCCTGAGGAGCCTCCACACTGTCCAGGGCGGCTGCACTAGCCCGCAGTCCCACCCACAGTGGAAGAGGGTTGAGTGAGTTTTGCAGGATGTGGTAAAAGTCTGGTCCACATTTCATTTCGTGTCCTGTGGGCTCCAATTCCTTGTCCTTAGGTATTTCTGGGGAAACCGGGTGTTGGGCTCTGTTTCAGTGAGATGTTTCCGATGCTAACAGGCCACAGCTGGAGCCTGGATGAGGCAGGTGCGGCCTCTGGAGCACCCAACTCCTCCTGCATGGCCTCCTGCAGCACCTGAGTGTCCTGCAGGGGGCACCCGAACCCAGGCCCCACCCAGGGGTGCGCATGCGCAGTAGTCTTCCTCTGTCTTCACTAACAGGAGCCAGCCTGTGCTGGGGAGGCCTGAGGAGGATATGGGGACGAGTCCACGCTGATGAATCCCAGCCTCCTCAGGACCCGCGGGAAGTCTCAGGGGGAAATTGGGCCGCGTTCACACTGACAGGAGCCCTGGTCTCCTCAGGACCAGCGCTGAAGTTCAGGAAGATATGGGCCCGCATCCACGCTGCCAGGAGCCCTGGGCCACCTCAGGTCCCGCGGGGAGGCTTCAGGAAATTGTGGGCCTGCATCTACGCTGACAGGAGCCCCTGAGCCGCCCCAGGACCCACGGGGACACTTCAGGAAGATGTGGCACCGCTTCCACTCTGGCAGGACCTCCCGGCCCCCTCAGGATATAAGTTGAGGCTTCTGGAAGCTAGGTGCCCCATTCACGGTGACAGGACCCCCATCCTCCTCAGCATCTGCACTTTGGCTTCGGGACGTATGGGGATGCGTCTATGCTGACAGGAGCCTACAGCCTCCTCAGGATTCGCGGTGAGTTTTCTGGGGGACGTGGGGCCATGCCCAGGCTGACAGGAGCCCCGGCCTCCTGAGGACCAGCTGTGAGGGTTCCAGAGGATGTGAGGCATAGTCCACAGTGATAGGAGAATAGGCGTCCTCAGGACCTGCTGACTATGACTCAGGAACATGTGGGGCCACGTCCGCACTCACATGAGCCTGGATTATTCAGGACCCCGTGGAGGACTCTGGAGGCGCCATTGGGGGCCACGTCCACATCAGAAGGGACTACTCACAACCATAGGGTAAGTGAATGGGTAGAATAAATGGTAGGGTCAGGGGAGGGGAGGCAGTTGATGGTTAGGCTTAGGTTAGATGTTAGGAGTTATGATTATGCTTATGGTTACGGATTAGAGGTTAGGTGAGGCATAAGTGTAAGGGTCAGTAGTTAAGAGTTAGGATGGGGGTTAGGGTTAGGGACAGGATTTAGAGTTAGGGTTAGGGTATAGGCTCTAGGGATTAGGGCAGGAGGTTTGGAGTTGGGGTTAGGGTTATGTTAGAGTTATGGTTGGGCTTAGGTTTGCATTTAAGGTTAGGGGTTAGGATGTGAGTTAGGGTTAGGGTTAAGGGTTAGGGGTTAGAGTTAAAGAAGGGCTAGGTTTAGGGTTAGGGCGAGGGTTAGGGTTAGGATAGGGATTAGGGCTAGGGTTAGGGTTAGTGTTTGGTTAGGGGTTAGGTTTAGGGTCAGGTCATGGTCAGGGTATGGATTTGGAAAGGGGTAAGAGATACGGTTAGGGAGTGGGAAAGGGGTTAGTTTTAGGGTACAGGTTAGGGTACAGTTTGGGATATGAGATAGGATTAGTATTAGAGTGTTAGGGTTAGCGTACTGGTTAAGGTTAGGAATAGGATTTGAGTACATTAAGTTAAGGTTAGGGTTAGAGGGTAGGCTTAGGGTTAGATTTAAGGTAGGGGTCAGGCTTAAGGGTTTAGGATAGGTTTAGGAGTTAGGGTGAGGGTTGGCAGGAACATTCAGTGAATGTGTTTCGGTCTTGGGGTTTGTGTTTGGCTTTTAATTAGTGATAGTTCTTGTTTAAGGGTTAGGTTAACGTTAGGATTAAGTGTAGGGTTAGGGTTATGTCTGTGTATGGTTAGAGTTTGGGTCTTGGCATGTGCCTGCACTGGGACTCCTAGTGTCTTGGGCAGTTTAGTTTTATGCACTCTATTTAGGTTTTGGGTTCAAAGATAGCCTGACTCCACCAAGTCAGTGGCCTCCCCAGAGAATCAAAATCCAGGCTTCTGCTGGGGTCAGAATAGACAGGGCAGGCTTCTCCTGAGCTGAGCTAAGGAGGGGATTTGTGCCTTTAAATACTCTATTTGGATTTTCAGTTGCCTTTCTGATTTTATCTCTTGTGTGCACATGTTTCATCAATCATACCAATTATCATTTTAAAGTTTTACTTGAATTCCTGTTTGTAAACACAGTATGATATTGTTTCAGGTTTACCACATAGTGATTCAATCCTTGGATACAACTCCTGGTACTGGTCACAGGTGCCCTCCAGTATCCCCATCCCCTGATTCCCCATTCCCCCACCTTCCTTTGGTGTTGATTAGCTTATTCTCTGTGGTTAAGAGTGTGTATCTTGGTTTGCTTCTCTCATCCCCCCTCTGCCCCTTTGCCAGTTTGTTTGTTTTTTTAAAATTCACATGTGAATGCCATTGTATGGTATTTGGTATCTGTCTTTCTCTGACTGAGTTCATTTGGCATAAGTCTTTTCCACTTTTCCACGTCATTTTAAATGGCTTCATTTCATCCCTTCTGATGACCCAGTGATGTCACAGTGTGTATATTTAGCACATCGTCTCTGCCCATTCTTCTATCGATGGACATCTGGGCTGTATCCACTGATTGGCTTTTGTTGATAACACTGCTAGAAACACTGGGCTGCGTGTTCCTCTTCCAATCTACTAAACTACTTTTGTATCCTCGTGGAAAATACCTAGCTGTGCAATTTTGGAATCGTAGGCTAGCTCTATTTTTAACTTCTTTTTATTTTATTTTTATTTATGATAGTCACAGAGAGAGAGGCAGAGACGCAGGCAGAGGGAGAAGCTGGCTCCATGCACCAGGAGTCCGATGTGCGATTCGAACCCGGGTGTCCAGGATTGTGCCATAGGCCAAAGGCAGGTGCCAAACAACTGTGCCACACAGGGATCCCCGATTTTTAACTTGTCGAGGACCCTCCAAACTTTTCCACAGTGGCTGCACCTGTTCGCATGCACACCAGGAGTGTAACAGGGCTCCCTCTTCTGCATAGCCTCACCAACACCTGTTGTTTCTTGTGTTGTTAATTTTAGCCATTCTGATGGCTGTCAGGTGACATCTCATTGTGGTTTGCATTTCCCTGATGATGGGTGACACTGAGTGTCTCTCCGTGTGTCTGGTGGCCATCTGGATGTCTTGTCAGAGACAAAGTCCATTCACCTCTTCTGCCCATCTGTAGTTGGATAATTTGTATTTAGAATGTTGAGATTTATATTTGCTTTATGTATTTTGCATACTAACTGTTTATTGGATGTGTTGTTTACAAATATCTCCTTTCATTTTGTATGTTGCCTTTTAGCTTTGGTTGTTTCCTTCACTTTGCAGAAGCTTTTGAATTTGATGAAGTCCCAATAGTATTTTTGCTTTTGTTTCCCTCACGTCAGAGGCATATCTAGAAAGAAGACCCAATGGCCAATATCAAAGATGTTGCTGCCTATCTTTTCTTCTTTGTATATGGTTTCAGGTCTCACATTTAGGTCTTTCATCCATTTTGAATTTATTTTTTATATATATGGTGTAAGAAAGTGGTCCAGTTTGATTCTTCTGCATTTGGCTACCTGGTTTTCCCAACACCATTTGTTCTTATCCTGGGGTCAGTGTTAGGGTTTGTTGAAGAGACTGTCTTTGTGCCATTGGATATTACTTCCTGCCTTGTTGTCAATTAATGCATCATAGAGTTACAGGTTTGTATCTTGTTTTGGCTTTCCATTCTGTTTTATTGATCTAAGCATCTCCTGTTGGGAGATTCTTGATTGCAGATTCAATTTATTTGCTGGTTATCTGCCTGTTCAAGTTTTTTATTTCTTCTTTTTCATTTTTGCTATGTTATATATTTCTAGGAATTGATCTATTTCTTCCAGGTTCGAGGTTGCTGGCATATAATTTTTCATAATGTTCTCTTATAATCGTTTGTATTTCTCTAGTGTTGGTTGTTATTTCTCTTTTCTCATTTGTGATTTTATTTGGGTCCTTTCTCATTTTTTATATTTTTTCTTTTTTAAATATTTTATTTATGTATTCATGTGAGACACAGAAAGGCAGAGGTAAAGGCAGAGGGAAAATGAGGCTCCAGCTGGTCCTGATGGTGGACATGATTCCCCCGGACCCCAGGATCATGATCTGAGCCAAAGCAGATGCTCAACCCCTGATACACCAAGGTACCTTGCTGATTCAATTCCTTTGCAAATTATGGGTCTGCTCACATTTTCTATTTCTTCCCATTTCAGTCTTGCTCATTAGCACATTTCTAGGGATTTGTCCATTTCTTACAGGTCCCCCAGTTTGTTAGCGTATAATCATTCATAGTATTCCCTTATAATTGTCTAATTTTTCTGGTGATGATTGTGATCTCATCTCTCATTTGTGATTTATTTATTAAGTCTTTTCTCTTTTCTCATTGATAAGGCTGGCTAGGGCTTGATCCATTTTCTTAATTATTTTGAAGAACCATCTCTTTGTTTCATTATTCCATTCTACTGCTTTGTTGTTTCTGTATTGTTTATTTCTGCTCTCACCTTTTTTTCCCCTTATTCTGTAGTCTTTAGGCTTTTTTTGCTATTCATTTTCCAGACTCTTTAGGTGTAGTGTTAGGTAGTGTATTGGAGACTTCTTGTTTCTTGAGGTAGGCCTGTATTGCTATTCTACTTCCCCCTTAGGACTGCCTTTTCTACATCCTAGAAGTTTGGAGAAACATGTTTTCATTTTAATTTGTTTTAAATTTCCTCTTTAATTTCCTGTTTGCTCCATTCATTCTCTAGTAGGATGTTCATAATCTCCACGTATTTTTGGTCTGTCCAAATTTTTTCTTACTGTCGACTTCGAGTTTCATAACGTCGTGGTCGAAAATGTACAGGGTGTGATATCAACCTTCTTGTACCTGTTGTACCTGTTGAGGGCTGATTTGTGGCCCATGATATGACCTGTTCTGGAGAATGTCCCATGTGCACTTGAAAGGAATGTGTATTCTGCTTTAGGTTGAAATGTTCAGACTATATCTGTTGAGTCCCTGTGGTCCAGTGTGTCAAGGCTATTGTTCCCCTGTTGATTTAATGCATAGATGATCGGTCCATTGATGTAAGTGGGTGTTAACATCCCCTGTCATTGTATTATTATCAGTGAGTTCCTGTATGTTTGTTGTTAATTGGTTTGTATATTTAGGTACTCCCATGTTGGCAGCATAAATATTTATTTGTTGGAACTTTTTTTAAAAATAAATTTATTTTTTATTGGTGTTCAATTGACCAACATACAGAATAACACCCAGTGCTCATCCCGTCAAGTGTCCCACTCAGTGGCCGTCACCCATTCACCCTCTCTTCCCGCCCTCCTCCCCTTCCAGCACCCCTAGTTCATTTCCCAGAGTTAGGAGTCTTTATGTTCTGTCTCCCTTTCTGATATTTCCCACAGGTTTCTTCTCCATTCCCTTATATTCCCTTTCACTATTATTTATATTCCCCAAATGAATGAGAACATACACTGTCCTTCTCCGATTGACTTACTGCACTCAGCATAATACCCTCCAGTTCTATCCATGTTGAAGCAAATGGTGGGTATTTGTCATTTCTAATGGCTGATTAATATTCTATTGTATACATAAACCACATCTTCTTTATCCATTCATGTTTAATGGACACCAGGCTCCTTCCACAGTTTGGCCATTGTTGACATTCCTGCTATAAACATCGGGGTGCAGGTTACCCGGCATTTCATTGCATCTGAATCTTTGGGTAAATCGCCAACAGTGCAATTGCTTGATTGTAGGGAAGGTGTGTTTTTTCTTTTTTTTTCTTTTTTTAATTTATTTATGATAGCCACACTGAGAGAGAGAGAGATGGGGGGGAGGGCAGAGACATAGACAGAGGGAAAGCAGACTCCATGCACTGGGAGCCCGACGTGGGATTCGATCCCGGGTCTCCAGGATCGCGCCCTGGGCCAAAGACAGGCGGCAAACTGCTGCGCCACCCAGGGATACCTTAGTTCTAATTTCAAGGCATTATGGTCTGAGAATATGCAGGGGACAATCCCAATCATTTGGTATCGGTTCAGACCTGATTTGTGACCCAGTATGTGGTCGATTCTGGAGAAAGTTCCATGTGCACTTGAGAAGAATGTGTATTCAGTTGAGTTTGGATATAAAGTTCTGTAGATTTCTGTGAAATCCATCTGGTCCAGTGTATGATTTAAAGGTATCGTTTCTTTGGAGATGTTTTGCTTAGAAGACCTATCGAGGGTAGAAAGAGCTAGATTGAGGGGATCCCTGGGTGGCTCAGCGGTTTAGCGCCTGCCTTCAACCCAGGGTGTGATCCTGGAGTCCCGGGATCAAGTCCCACATCGGGCTCCTTGCGTGGAGCCTGCTTCTCCCTCTGCCTGTGTCTGCCTCTCTCTCTCTCTGTGTCTATCATGAATAAATAAAATCTTTTAAAAAGAAAGAGCTAGATTGAAGTAACCAAGTGTAAGTGTATTATTATCTAAGTATTTCTTCACTTTGGTTATTAATTGGTTTAAATATTTGGCAGCTCCCACATTCGGGGCATTTATATTGAGGATTGTTAAGTCCTCTTATTGGATAGATCGTTTAAGTACGATTTAGTGTCCCTCTTCATCTTTCACTACAGTCTTCGGGGTAAATTTTAGATTATCAGTTATAAGAATGGCTACCCCTGCTCTCTTTTGAGGACCCTTTGAATGGTAAATTTTTCTCCAACATTTCACTTTCAGGTTGTAGGTGTCCTTCTGTCTAATATGAGTCTCTTGTAGACAGCAAATAGATGGGTCCTGCTTTTTTATCCAGTCTGAAACCCTACGCCTTTTGATGGGGTCATTAAGCCTGTTCACGTTCAGAGTTACTATCGACAGATATGAGTTTAGTGTCATCATGATATCTTTTCAGCTCTTGTTTTGTGGATTGTTCCACTGAACTTCTTCTTAAAGGGGAATTTTAAGAGTCCCCCATAAAATTTCTTGCAGAGCTGGTTTGGAGGTCACATATTCTTTCAGTTCCTGCCTGTCTTGGAAGCTCTTTATCTCTCCTTCCATTTTGAATGAGAGCCTTGCTGGATAAAGTATTCTTGGTTGCATGTTCTTCTCATGGAGGACCCTGAATATATCCTGCCAGCCCTTTCTGGGCTGCCAGGTCACTGTGGAGAGGTCTGCTGTTACCCTAATACTCCTCCCCATAAAGGTCAGGATTTTCTTGTCTCTTGCTGCTTTAAGGATCTTCTCTTTATCTTTGGAATTTCAAGCTTCACGATTAAATGTCAAGGTGTTGGACAGTTTTTATTGATTTTAGGGGGGATCTCTCTATTTCCTGGATCTGAATGCCTGTTTGCCTTCCCAGATTAGGAATGTTTTCAGCTAGGATTTGTTCAAATACATATTCTGGCCCTCTGTCTATTTTGGCACCATCGGTAACCCCAATTCCACGTAGGGTTTTCTTCCTCAGGCTGTCGTTTATTTCCCTTAATCTGTCTTCCTTGTCTTTTAATTGTCTGTCTCTTTTTTCCTCAGTTTCTCTCTTTGCCATCAACTTGTCTTCTATGTCACTCACTCGTTCTTCCAACTCTTTATCCCTCGTCGTTAGGACTTCTAGTTTGGATTGCATCTCATTCAATTGATTTTTAATTTCGGCCTGATTAGATCTAAATTCTGCAGTCATGAAGTCTCTTGAGTCCTTTATGCTTTTTTCTAGAGCCACCAGTAGCTGTATAATAGTGTTTCTGAATTTGCTTTCTGACATTGAATTGTAATCCAGATTTTGTAACTGTGGGAGAGACGACTGTTTCTGATTCTTTCTTTTGAGGTGAGGTTTTCCTTCGAGTCATTTTGCTGAGTGCAGAGTGGCCAAGACAAATTGTATTGGGAAAAGGAGAAAAAGAGAGCAGAGAAGGAAGGAAAGAAAAGAGAAAAACGAAAAAGAATAAAGGAAGAAAGAAGGAAAAAAGAGAATAAAAAGAGACAGAAAAAGAAAGAAAGGGAGGAAGTGGAAGGTGAAGCAATCATAAATAAAAAAACATGGGGGGTATCTTCTGATTCTGTATACTTTAAGTTCCTTGACTTCCCGTGGAACTTGTCCGTCTAGCCGGTCTTCTGGGGTAGGGGGCTGTTGTGCTGATTTTCAGGTGTTAGCACGTGGGGGAGCTGCTCTGTCCCCTGCCTGGTGCAGGGCTCAGTGGGGGTAGTTTACCCCGTGAGGCTCCAGGAGGAACAACCCCAGTGTCAGCGACCAGCTCTGGAATCCTGTATTCAGCCCCCGCAGTAACACGGGAGCAGTCCATCTGCAGGTCCTGGAGGCTCTGGGGCTGGGCCGCTGATCTGCTCAGCTCTGGACAGGAGCGTCCTTGGTGTCCTAGGCCCTCTGGGCCTCTGTCTGTCCCGGGGGAGACCGAATCCTGGGCTGTGTCCCGGCACCCTGTGCTCCGGGGCCTGCACTGTTGGATTCTCGCTCCCAGCTGTACAGCCACCTCACTGTGGAGCCACCGCCCGAGCTCCTCCAAGTTGCTCCCAGAGCTCCAAATCCCCCTCTGAATGGAGCCTCTTCCGTTGCAGGAGGCGCCGCTGCCAAGCTGCTCCTGGGCCGTGCAAACACCTCTGTGCAGAGCTGCTCCACCTGAGACCCTCAGAGCTGCTCCCCGGTCAATGCATGTGCCCTGCAGCCCTTAGGGAGCTCGCTGCACTCTCCTGGGAGTGCATGTTTCTATTAGTGTCCCAGGGTGCCCTAGGGCATCCCCGCTTTCCTGGGGTCCTGCTCTGACTCCTTGAAGGGGCCATTCTGCCCTGGAAGATTGGTGAAGCTCCTCCTTCTCCCAGGACAGAGCTCTTCTGCCCTGTGAGCACTCACCCCGGCCATAGCCAGGCTCCTCACAGGGCCCCTCACCCTTGGATGCCTTTTGTTTCTTTATTTCTTTTTCCCGTCTTCCTACCTTTATAGAATCACGAACTTTTCCACTGTAGCATTCAAACTGGTCTCTGTTTAAATCTCAGGCTGAATTCGTAGATTTTCAGGATGATTTGAAGGTTATCTAGGTAATTTCGTGGGGACAGGTGATTTGGGGACCCTACAATTCCGCCATCTTGCCCCTCCTCCTGTATGTTGCCTTTTAGCTTTGGTTGTTTTCTTCATTGTGCGGAAGCTTTTCAATTTGATGAAGTCCCAATAGTATTTTTGCTTTTGTTTCCCTCACCTCAGAGGCATATCTAGAAAGAACATCCAATGGCCAATGTCAACGACGTTGCTGCCTATCTTTTCTTCTTTGTATGGTTTCAGGTCTCACATTTAGGTCTTTCATCCATTTTGAATTTATTTTTTACATACATGATGTAAGAAAGTGGTCCAGTTTGATTCTTCTGCATGTGGTTGCCTGGTTTTCCCAACACCATTTGTTCTTATCCTGGGGTCAGGGTTAGGGTTTGTTGAAGAGACTGTCTTTGTTCCTTTGGATATTCCTTCCTGCCTTGTTGTCGATTAATGGATCATAGAGTTACAGGTTTGTATCTTGTTTCAGATTTCCATTCTGTACTATTGATCTAAGCGTCTCCTGTTGGGAGATTCTTTTTTTTTTTATGATAGTCACACACACACAGAGAGAGAGAGAGAGAGAGAGAGGCAGAGACACAGGCAGAGGGAGAAGCAGGCTCCATGTACCGGGAGCCCGGCGTGGGATTCGATCCTGGGTCTCCAGGATCACGCCCTGGGCCAAGGCAGGTGCCAAACTGCTGCGCCACCCAGGGATCCCCCTGTTGGGAGATTCTTGATTGCTGATTCAATTTATTTGCTGGTATTCTGTCTGCTCAAGTTTCTTATTTCTTCCTTTATCATTTTTGCTATGTTATATATTTCCAGGAATTGATCTATTTCTTCCAGGTTCTAGGTTGCTGGCATATAATTTTTCTTTTTTTTGGCATATAATTTTTCATAATGTTCTCTTATAATCGTTTGCATTTCTGTAGTGTTGGTTGTTATTTCTCTTTTCTCATTTGTGATTTTATTTGGGTCCTTTCTCATCTTTTTATCTTTTTCTTTTTTAAAGATTTTATTTATAGATTCATGAGAGACACAGAGAGGCAGAGGGATAGGCAGAGGGAAAATGAGGCTCCATGCGGGGAGCCTGATGTGCGACTTGATCTCCCAGCTCCCCGGGATCATGACCTGAGCCAAAGCAGATGCTCAACCCCTGAGGCACACAGGTGCCTTGCTGATTCAATTCCTTTGCTAGTTATGGGTCTATTCACATTTTCTATTTCTTCCTATTTCAGTTTTGCTCGTTTGCACATTTCTGGGGATTTGTCCATTTCTTACAGGTCTCCCAGTTTGTTAGCGTATAATTTCTTTGTATTCCCTTATAATTGTCTAATTTTTCTGGTGTTGATTGTGATCTCTCGTCTCTCATTTGTGATTTTATTTATTTAGGTCATTTCTCTTTTCTCATTGATAAGGCTGGCTAGGGCTTGATCCATTTTATTAATTATTTTGAAGAACCAGCTCTTAGTTTTGTTATTCCATTCTACAGTTTTGTGGTTTCTGTATTGTTTATTTCTGCTCTCATCTTTATTTTTTCCCTTCTTCTGTAGTCTTTAGGCTTTGTTTGCTATTCCTTTTCCATCTCCTTTAGGTGTAGGGTTAGGTTGTGTATTGGAGACTTCTTGTTTCTTGAGGTAGGCCTGTATTGCTATGTATTTCCCTCTTAGGACTGCCTTTGCTACATCCCAGAGGTTTGGAGAAACATGTTTTCATTTTCATTTGTTTTTTTTTAATTTTTATTTATTTATGATAGTCACAGAGAGAGAAAGAGAGAGAGGCAGAGACACAGGCAGAGGGAGAAGCAGGCTCCATGCACCGGGAGCCCGACGTGGGACTTGATCCCGGGTCTCCAGGATCGCGCCCTGGGCCAAAGGCAGGTGCCAAACCACTGCACCACCCAGGGATCCCCCTCATTTTCATTTGTTTTAAATTTCCTCGTTAATTTCCTGGTTGCTCCATTCATTCTCTAGTAGGATGTTCATAATCTCCACGTATTATTGGTCTGTCCAATTTTTTTTCTAACTGTCGACTTCAAGTTTCATAGCGTCGTGTTCTGAAAATGTACATGGTGTGATATCAACCTTCTTGTACCTGTTATACCTGTTGAGGGCTGATTTGTGGGCCATGATATGATGTGTTCTGGAGAATGCCCCATGTGCACTTGAAAGGAGTGTGTATTCTGCTTTAGGATGAAATGTTCAGACTATATCTGTTGAGTCCCTGTGCTCCAGTTTGTCAAGGCTATTGTTCCCCTGTTGTTTTTCTGCGTAGACGATTGGTCCATTGACATAAGTGGGTGTAAAAATCCCCTTTCATTGTATTATTATCAGTGATTTCCTGTACGTTTGTTGTTAATTGGTTTCTATATTTAGGTACTCCCATGTTGGCAGCATAAATATTTAGTTGTTTGATCTTGATAGAGAGTCTTTTTAATTATGAAAAAATGCCCTTCTTCATCTCTTCTTACACTATTTGTTCTTTCTTTTTTGAAATTTAAATGTTTTATTTATTTATTCGTGAGAGATACACAGAGGAGCAGAGGAAGAAACATAGCAGAGTGAGAGGCAGTCTCCCCTAAGGGAGGCCGATGATGACTCGATCCTGGGATCCCAGGATTACACCCTGAGCCGAAGGCAGATGCTCAAACACTGAGCCAACACGTGTCCTCCAGGGTTTGGTTTCAAATCTCGTTTGTCTGATATAAGTGTGGGTCCTCCACCTTTCTTTTGATATCCATTAGCGTGATAGACGATTTTCCATCCCCTGACTTTCAATCTGTTGGTGTCTATAGGTCTAAGGTGAGCATCTTGTTGGCAGCGTACAGATGGATGTTGTTTTTTTAATAATAATTTTATTTATCAGAGAGACAGAGAGAGAGAGAGAGTCAGAAAATTATGCAGAGAGAGAAGCAGGCTCCCTACCAGGAGCCCAATATGGGACTCGATCCCAGACTCCAGGATCACACCGTGAGTTAAAGGCAGAGGCTCAACCCCTGAGCCACCCAGGCATCCCGGATCCTGTTTTTTAACTACTCCATACCCTATATCTTTTTTTTTAAGATTTATTTATTTATTTATTCATGATAGTCACACAGAGGGAGACAGAGAAGCAGAGACACAGGCAGAAGGAGAAGCAAGCTCCATGCACCGGGAGCCCAACGTGGGACTCGATCCAGGGTCTCCAGGATCACGCCCTGGGCCAATGGCAGGTGCCAAACCGCTGCGCCACCCAGGGATCCCACCCTATATCTTTTTATTGGAGCATTTAGTCCATCATCATTCAGAGTGACTATTCAAAGATATGAACTTTGTGCCTCTGTGTTACTGGAAGAGTTGGTATTTCTGGTGACGTTCTCTGGTCCTTTCTCGTATTTATGCTTTTGGTCTCTTTTTCCCCCCACTAGAAGAGTCCCTCTTAAAATTCCTTACTGGACTGGTTAAGTGGTCATGAACTCCTTTATATGTTGCCTGTCTGGGAAAATCTTTATCTCTCCTGAATGACACCCTTGCTGAAGAAAGAATTCATACAAATTGGATGGCAATAAAAAGAAATTTAAAAACATAAAGTAAATTCTTGCTAATATAATTGAGGAAAATGTATTTAGGATGAAAACCAGAAGCAGAAAGAGAGGAGGACGGATTTCATCCTCCGTAGCCTTCACAGGGACCTGGTTTCCTTTCCTAGGAGTGGCCCCCCCTCAGGATGATGCTTCCTGCCCCTCTGCCCTCCTTGTTGGAACACAGCCGGTACAGCTCCAGCACCTCTACAGTCGTGGTTTATAGCGTTTTCCATGTATCCTATTGGGGACCACAGCGTTGTGTATGTAACCATCTGGCTGCTGTCTGACAACATTGGGGGGATTCTGACTTTTGTTGCTTTTGAGGTGTGTGTGTCTCTATCACATGCAGCTATCCCGTGCAGCAATCGGATCCTCTGGCTGGGTCACCAAAAAACCCCGAAATGGTTGGCACAAAATCATTTCTGGTCCTGTCTCTGGGCAGTTAGGTGGGCTCTCCTGGCAGTGCCGGGGCTTGCTCGTGCAGTGACTTTCAGCTGGAGGGTCAGCTGAGCTTGAAGTTCCAGCTCGGCCACATTCACATGTCTGGCAGTGGGTCTGGCCACTCCTGGAAGGCACGTGAGGACTTCAGCTGTGTGTGCCTGGTGGCGCCCCTGCAGGGGCTTGTTGGGGCCAAGGTGGTGCCCCCTCCTCTCTCTGGGGGTCTCTACACGCTCCGTGCACAGAGTTCTGGGAGACACAGAAACGGGCTGGCAATGCATTTTGGCACCACAACACTTTATTGACTTTCTACAGCAAACGGGCTCAGAGCCGTGGTTTTGTGTCTTCCCCTGGGGAGGGAGACCTTTCTGTCCTTTAAGGGGAGGGCAAGAATCACACAGGGTGGGGGGTCAGGTGCTGGAGTCCCCCACCTGGGAGCATGTGTGGACTCTGGGTGGGGGCGTGTGTCCTGAGGTTTCAGCCTGAGTGATGGTACTGAGGATATCAGAGCTGACCTGAACCTGCAACTCATGGGCTCCTGTGCTGGGTCCCTGAAGGGCAGCTGGATCCCGGCCTTGGAGCCTCTTTGGGCCCTAGCACCTGGAGGAGCCTGCCTCCTGGTGTGGGTGTGGGTGGGGCCCACCAGCTTGCCCCTCCTCTCTCCACACTGGGTGTCCCAGGATCCCCAGGGCTTCCCTAGATCAGCGACCCGGATCTGTGGGGCACGCCCAGGGCCCAGGAGGCCACATCCAGCTGTGAGAGGGATTGCTCAGCCTGGGGCCAGAATCCAGGGCTGGCCAGGGCCATGGGGGCCTGATTCCGTTAGTCTTTGTGTTGAGACTGGTGGGGGCTCAAGTCAACCCAGCCCCCACAGAGCCTGGGCCCAATCAGCCCAGGTACCTCTGGTTTAGGGCCTGGTGTCCTGTGCAGGGTGTCCTGCCCTCTAGGAATGACAGTGGGCGGAGGCAGGGCACAGTGGTTCCTCTGATTCACTCATCTGCTCACACACTGTCAGGGGCTCCCTGCCATCCCTCCTCCCTGCAACCCCTGGGTACTCTATGGGACACCCGGGATTCTGATGGGAGCAGGGTATCCAGAGAACCCCAGGGAGGCTGATCATGTCCCACAGGGGGCAGCTAGATTGGGTCCTTGCTCGGGGCCGATGGTGTGGTGGTGGATGGTGTGGGGGCATGGGTATGATGGTGGTGGAATGTGGGGAATGGTGTAGGGGGGATGGTGTTGGGGTATACTGTGGTTGAGTGTTGTGTGAGGCTGTGTGTGTTTGAGGGGGATGGGGTAGGGGCGATGCCATGGGGGATGATGGTGTTAGGGGATGGTGTGGGTCTGGGGAATGGGGGGATGGCGTGGGGGCCGGCAGACAAAGGGCATCCCATTTCTCTAAGATGCACACAGAGACGTCTACAAATAAAGGCGACCCCATTCTGGGGTTTGTTGTAACACCTGCCGCTGTGGCCCCATGTGGTGAGTGCAGGGCCCTGGCTGTACCAGGGGCATTATCTGGGGGTCATCATAATATGTATGTTTTCAAATTGCAAATTGTCTCAAATTAAATGCACAGAATTTAGAAATATATAAAACACTGAGAGTGGGTGTCACTCTGAACCGTCCGACCCTCATGGGATCGATGTGTGTCCTGCTCCAGCCGCGGACATGCCGCTCAGACCCCAGGTCCGGTTCCTATGCCCCATGTCTCCCACCCCATCCCCTGCTTCTCAGGGGGCCGTCCCTCTCCCCTTTGGTGTTCAGCTCCCATGGGAACCCCTGGAGACCACATCCTTGTGGCCTCCTCATCCCTGAGGCCCCGGAGGTGTGGTCATCCCCATCACCCTACCATGGAGCTGTGTGTTGTTGGCTGCTATTGCTCCCCCTGGCCTCAGAGGCCCCATTTACCTTACCCAAAAGCCTCTGAGGCCCGGAAGCCCCCTGGCCCAGCAGCCTCACCCGTCCGCCTAGCAGTCCTAAAACATGATGTGGCTGCTGAACTTCCTGATGACGTCCAGGTCTACCTGCGTGATGTCCCTGGAGGAGACCAGGGCATCCTGCTTCATTTCCTGTGGGAAAACCGGGGAGGAGGAGCAGGCGTCAGGAACAGAGACCCGACCTGTCACGAGGTGCCGTGCTGGGCAGGGAGCCCTGGGGCCACCATGGGAGTGTGTCCGGCCGAAACCTCCTTCCTTCCTCTGGGAGGCCAGGGAAGGCGGGAGTGCCCACCGTGCCCGTGGGACCTGTGTGACGGCCTGCGCCCAGCTGTTGTAGGCAGGGAGGTGACTGAGTTTCACCCTGGGTGGGAGGGGATATGGGTTCAGTCAAGGTGGGAGGGAACATGGGGGTGTTGTGCCCAAGATTGCGAATCCGAGAAACCACTAAGGAGCTGACACCAATGCAAACACACAAGGGTTGATTTCCAAACTCGAGCTTGCGACCAAGTACACCCAACACAGCGGAGCAGGGACTTGGACCCCGAGGTGGGTTTTAACTTAGTTTTAAGGGCTTGTCTTGGGGTCCTCCAAAAGGGCTGGAGCAATTCCTCAAGTTCTGTTTACATTTTGATATGGGGCCTTCAAGGATATTAAGCTCTGCTCTCATTCTTTTTTTTTTTTTTTTTTTTTTTTTTCTGCTCTCATTCTAATAGGCACTTCCAACCCTTGGCATGGGCTCGGTTTCATTCTGTTGTGGGGCTTTCAAAGACATTAAGCTGTAAACTTTGTTTTTTTCCTGTAACTGAAATAATGTAAATTTCAGCTCTTCTTCACAGGGGCCTGGGATGGCTGGACTTGTTCGAACACTGAACTTAAAGTAGAAAGGCCTTCATTTTCTCGGCCTCTTTGCATTCCGTCCCATCCTATCTAGCTCTTTCCCCCTTCCCTGGAGCTCCTAAGAGAGCAAATGACCTCAGCTTGGCAGCGTGTGTTGGGGGACAGGCCCAGGGATTTGGGATCAGGAAGACCTGGCTCGTGGGCGTCCCAGCTGTGCAGCGGGATTCCATGCTGCAGACTCTTATTCCCTAAGGCTATCTAGACAACTGAGTTTGTATATAGAAAAGCTCTCCTTTATCTTTAAAAGATGAGGAGCGAGTCAAAGCGTTTTTACTCTGGCCATCTAATTGCTCAGATTCCAATCTGAGACATATTTCCTGTTAATAAGGATAATTTACTATCCGTAGTACTATGGTTAAAATATTCTGACACAAGTAATTCAGAAGGATGAGGGTTTCTCATCTCTTTCTTCACAGCTCAGTCACTCCTCAGGAAATGCATCTTTATGGATTTGGAAAGAACTGAGAGTCATTATTACCAATGGTCCGATTATTTTGTGAAGGATTCTTCCCTGAGATTCTTCCCGTTTCAACTGACACTGAAACACTGTGAACTCTTTTGAAGACAAATGTCAAGGAAATAAATGTTATGCATTGATAATTTTAAATGCACTTGCAATATGGTGTCTATTATACTAGAAGTATTTTTATCTGATATTTGCTATTTATTATCTGTTCCTGCTTTTCAGGTTGAGGAGGCATTATACGTGTTCATAATTGTCTTTCTTTCCTTCTGATATGAAATTCTTACTTTGTTTCCATCAAAGGAACTCTTTAAGAATAAGGCAAAAGTTAATTCAACGATTCTTAAAATGTCTTCACACTTGGAGCCTGATTCATTTAAGTCGATTTTCATAATAAATCTTATTAATTAGGAAAAAAACAAAGATTTATAGAGAAATTGAGAAGATATTACAGTGCATTCACATGCACTTGCTCTCAATTTCTCCAATTATTGATATCTTATATTACTACAGTACAAATATTACCTAAGGAATCAAATTTAAAATAGTCGCATTAACCAAAGACCATACTTTATTCAGATTTCCTTAGTTTTTGCTAAGTTACCATCCCTCATATCACATTCCATTTGTCCTCCTGTTTTCTTAGGCTCCTCTGGATTGTGACAGTCTTTCAGCCTTTCCTTGTTGTTGTTGCACTGGAACACTTTGAGAAGTAGAGTATTTTGTAAACTTTCCCTCATTTGGGACATGTCTGTCATTTATCTCATAATTGAACTGTTTTGTGGATTATATACAGAGATATACTGCCATTTTCATTATATCATATAAAGGATAGATACTATCAACATGATTTAGCAGTCTTGGTATCAATCTGGTCACCTTGCTGTGGTAGTGTTTGTCAGCTTTCTCCACAGTAAACTGATTCTTTATTATTATTAATTATTATTTTTATTATTATTATTATATTATCAATATTATCAATATTGATCATATATATTGATCAATATATCAATATCAATATAATATATTATCAATATTATTTTAACTTTTTCATATTATATTTTGTAGAAGGAAGTTACTATGTGTATTCCACACTTAAGAGTGGGAAGCTATGCTCATGAACTTGACGGTGCAATGTCTGCACAAATTGTTTAAAATTCTTCTACATGGGAGATTTCTCTTCCTTGTGGGTTTGTTTCTTCTGCAAAGATGTTTTTTATTTATTTGAGAGAGAGAGGAGAGAAAAAGCATGAGTGAGAGGGACATAGGGAGAGAGAAAAGCGTGTTCCCTTCTGAGCCTGCCTTGGGACCTGGATCATGATCTGAGTTTAATGCAGAAGCTTAACTAACTGAGCCACACAGGTGTCACTCCTTTCTTTCTTTCTTTCTTTCTTTCTTTCTTTCTTTCTTTCTTTCTTTCTTTCTTTCTCTTTCTGTTTTTTATAATAATTTTATTCTTGAATTGGTGTTCAATTTGCCAACCTACAGAAAAACACCCAGTGCTCATCCCGTCAAGTGTCCCCCTCAGTGCCCATCACACACTTACCCCCACCGCCCGCCCTCCTCCCCTTCCATCACCCTTAGTTCATTTCCCTAAGTTAGGAGTCTTTATGTTCTGTCTCCCTTTCTGATATTTCCCACACATTTCTTCTCCGTTCCCTTATATTCCCTTTCACTATTATCTATATTCCCCAAATGAATGAGAACATACAATGTTTGTCCTTCTCTGATTGACTTACTTCACTCAGCATGATACCTTCCAGTTACATCCACGTTGAAGCAAATGGTGGTTATTTGTCGTTTCTAATGTCTGAGCAAGGCCCACCTTTTCTCTCTCTTCATCTTCTGAGTCTCCTACGGTATGAATGTTACTGTTTTAATAAGTGACTGACTTCCCTACTTCTGTGTCTGTGGTCCAGAACCTTTCCTGTTTTTAAGGCTTCCACTTGGAACTGCATCTCAGTTATAGCATTTTTAACATTGGCCTGACTAGATTTTAGTTGTTTTATTTCTACAGGAAGGGATTCTCTAGTTTTCTTCTGTGCTCTTTTTCCAGCCCAGCTGCTATCTTTATAATCATTGTTTTAAACTGTAGTTAGACATCATATATGTGTATTGATGAACTTCCTGGCTGTGAGTAGAACCTCATGTTATTTTATGGAGGTGAATTTCTCCATCTCATTATTTCTTCCAGAAAAGAAAGAAGGAAGAAAAAGAAAAACAAAGAAAAACAATAACAACAGCCCTCCCCCCCGCACAAGAAAACCAATAGATTATTTTGGCCTGCTTGTTAAAAGATTCTAAATCCCAAAATAGAAACAAATAAGGTGGTCCGTGGGTGGCGCAACGGTTTAGCGCCTGCCTTTGGCCCAGGGCATGATCCTGTAGACTCTGGATTGAATCCCACGTCGGGCTCCCAGTGCATGGAGCCTGATTCTCCCTCTGCCTGTGTCTCTGCCTCTCTCTCTCTCTCTCTGTCTTTTTCTCTCTGTTTGTGACTATCATAAATAAATTGAAAAAAATTTAAAAAAATCACAATGAAGTACCATGAAAGTAAAAATTAGAAATATCTAAGGTACATACATAAAAATTAAAATAAGGCAATTAATAAAAAAGTCAAAGAAAATGATTGAAAATAGAGCACAAAGTACAACGGAATCTAGACCCTACTTTCCAGGCAGAGCTGAAGCTCAGCAGCCTCTGTGGTCCGACAACTTGGTGGCAGCGAATGGTCTATGTGGGTGTGCAGATGGGCCGTGGTGTTGATTGTCAGGTGCACATCTCCCTGGGAGTTGCACCTGCGGGGGCAGAGGCGTGGTGGGCATCAGCGTCTCTGGGCTCCAGCGGACAGCGCTGTGCTGCTCCCTGAGACCCGGCCCTGATGGGCGGGATGCGGGTGGGGACGCTGGGTCCTCTGGCTCTGGGGCTGAGCATCCCGCCCCCCAGTCTGCTGGGGCCTCCACAGAAGAGCCCCCAAGCCCCCGGGTCTCCGCCTCTTCTCTCAGAACCCTGCATTCACTCGACTTGTGTCCGAGCTTCTTTTATTTTTTTTTTTCTCAGACTGTTGAGCCCAAGATTGCAAATCCGAGAAACCATCGAGAAGCCGACACTGATGCAAACACACGAGGGTTTATTTATAAGCTCGAGCTTGTGTCCAAGTATACCCGACACAGTGGAGCAGGGACTTGGACCCCCAGGTGGGTTTTAGCTTAGTTTTAAGAGCTGGTCTCGGGGAACTCCCGAAGGGTGGATCAATTACTAAAGTTCTGTTTACATTTTGATATGGGGCCTTCAAGGGCATTGAGATCTGTTCTAATAGGGCCTTCATGCCCTTGGCCTGGGCTCAATTTTTATTCTACTGTTGGGCTTGCTGTGTCCTGACAATGAGCCCTCAGGAAGGAAATGACGGACATGACTCCCTTCTCAGGAGCATCACAGAGAATAAATAATGAGACTGAACCAAAGGAGCACAAGACTTGTACACTGAGCCACACCAGGCTCTGGGAGGCCGTCCTGGGCTCGTGGGTTGGGAGCCTCATCTTGTGAAAATGTCGGTAGTTCCTGAAGGCACCCTCAATTTCAATGTCATTCCTGTAAAATCATGGTGGCAGATCCTATAAATAGGAAAAAAAAAATAACCTGTGACATCCATCCGCCCCCACAAATGACCCCGGACAGCAAATCAGTATTGGAGAAGCAGGACAGAGCGGGACGCAGCACTTTCCTATTTCAAACGATGTCACAGAGACACAGGATAAAGCAGTGTTGTCCTCGGGATCCCACCTGGCTCTGTAAGTTAAGCATCCGGCTCCTGACCTCACCTCCGGTCCTGATCACGGGGTCGTGAGTTCTAACCCTGGGCTGGTCCATGGATGAGGCCTGACGCCTACTTAAACAAACTAGACCCAGGAGGGTTGGTCCCAGCATAAGCTGAAGGAGCAGAACAGAGAGTCTAGAAGGAAACGTGCTCTGATACAACTGTTTTTTTAAAATTAATTTAAACCAAATTAATTAACGTATAGTGTATTATACTTTCAGAGGAAGAATTCAGGGATTCACCAGTTGGAGATAACCACAGTGCTCGTGACATCACATGCCCTCCTTCATGCTGGTCCCCTGTTATCCCCTCCCCCATCCCCTCCCCTGCAGCAACACTCAGTTTGTTTCCTATAATTAAGAGTCTGTATTTCCTGCATCTGTGTTCATCTTATTTGTTTTTCCTTCCCTTCACAGATGTTCTGGTTTGCTTCTTTAATTCCACCTATGAATGACACCACAGGGTCATTCTGTTTTCCGAATGACCTATTTCACTTAGGATGATCCCTCTAGTTCTATGCATGACATTGCAAATGGCAAGATTTCCTTCTCTTTGATAACTGAGTACCATTCCTTTCTCTATGACCATCATCTATCTCCCATCCTCTTTATCCCTCATCTGCCACAGGGCACCGAGGCTCCTCCCACAGTGTGGCAATGTGGACCCCGCTGCTGTGGACATTGGGGTGCAGTTGTCCCACGTCTCACTGCATCTGTATCTTCGGAGTGAGCTCCAGGCCGTACACCTGCTGGTCGCAGGGCGGCTCTATTTGCAACTTCCTGAGGAGCCTCCACACTGTTTCCAGGGTGCCTGCAGCAGCCCACGGTCCCGCCCACAGTGGAAGAGGGTTGAGTGAGTTTTACAGGACATGGTAAAAGTCTGGTCCACATTTCGTTTCGCGTCCTTTGGGCTCCAATTCTTTCTCCTTAAGTATTTTTGGGGAAGCCGGGTGTTGGGCTCTTTTTCAGGCAGATGTTTCCGAAGATAACAGGCCACAGCTAGAGCCTGGAAGGAGGCAGAGGTGGGCCCAGAGACGGGCACGCTGCCTCCTGCACAGCCTCCTGTAGCGACTGAGCATCCCGCAGTGGGTGCCCGAGTCCAGGCACCGCCCAGGGGGCATGCATGTGCAGTAGGCCTCCTTTGCCTGCACTAACAGGAGCCAGCCTGTGCTGGGGAGGCCTGAGGAAGACGTGGGGACATGTCCACGTGGATGAGCCACAGCCTCCTCAGATACTACGCGGAGCCTTCAGGGGGATATTGGGCAGCGTTCATTATGACAGGAGCCTCAGTCTCTTCAGGACACACGGTGAGGCTTCAGGAAGATGTGGGCCAACATCCACCCTGACAAGAGACCCTGGGCCGCTTCCGGCCCTGCGGGGAGGCTTCAGGAAATTGTGGGCCCTCACCCACCCTGACAGGAGCCCCTGGGCTGCCTCAGGACCCGCGGGGAGGCTTCAGTAAGATGTGGGCCTGCATCCACGCTGACAGGAGCCCCTGGGCCACCTGAGGACATGCCTGGAGGCTTCTGAAAGATGTGGCGCTGTGTCCACTCTGGCAGGAGCTAACTGGCTCCTCAGGTCATAAGTTGAGGCTTCTGGAAGCTGGGGGCAGCATCCACAGTGACAGGAGCCCCAGCCATTCAGAACCTGTGGTGTCACTTTGGGAGGACGTGGGGCCACGTCCACACAACAGACACTGATGTCCTCAGGACACCCGGTGTAGTCTTCAGGAAATATGGAGATGCGTCCATGCAGACAGAAGACCCCAGCCTTGTCAGAGCCTGTGGTGAGGCCTAAGGAAGATGTGGATGCTGAATCCACACTGACAGGAGTCTCCAGCCTCCTCAGGACGCACTGTGAAGGATCGGGATGATTTGGGGCCACGTCCGTGCTGACAGGAGCTCCCAGGCTCCTCAAGTCTTATGGTGAGGCAGAGGAAAATGTGGGGCCATGTCCTCCTCAGGACCTGCACTTTGGCTTCGGGACACATGAGGCTGCGTCTAGGCTGACAGGAACCCACAGCCTCCTCAGGACCCACTGTGAGTTTTCTAGGGGACGTGTGTCCATGTCCAGGTTGACAGGAACCTCCAGCATCCTGAGAACCTGCTGTGAGGCTTCCAGAGTATGTGAGGCATAATCCAGGTTGACAGGAGACCCGGGTCCTCAGTACCCGCTGACTATGACTCAGGAACACGTGGGGCCACGTCCCCACTCACAGGAGCCCGGCTTCCTCAGGACCCGCTGGAGGACTCTGGAGGCGCCGTTGGGGGCCACGTCCATGTCAGAAGGGACTCCTCAGAACTCTGGGTAAGTGAATGGGTAGAATGAATGGTAAGACAGGGGAGGGGAAGCAGTTGGTGGTTAGTCTTAGGTTAGATGTTAGGGGTTAGTGATTATGCTTATGGTTACGGATTAAAGGTTAGGGTGAGGGATAAGGGTAAGGTTCAGTTGTTAGGAGTTAGGATCGGGGTTTGGATTAGGGACAGGAGTTAGACTTAGGGTTAGGGTTTAGAATTTAGGGATTAGGGCAGGAGGTTACGAGTTGGGGTTTGGGTTATGGTTAGAGTTAGGGTTGGGCTAGGTTTGCAGTTGGGGTTAGGGGTTAAGGTGTGAGTTAGGGTTAGGGGTTAGTTTTAGGGTTTAGAGGTAAGTTAGGGCTAGGTTTAGGGTTAGGGCGAGGGTTAGTTTTAGGGTAGGGGTTAGGGCTAGGGTTAGGGTTAGTGTTTGATTAGGGGTTATGGTGAGGGTTAGGTCAGGGTCAGGGCACGGTTTTGGAAAAGGGTAAGAGAGGGTTAGGCAGTGGGTTAGGGATTTCTTTTAGGGTAGGGTTAGGGTACACTTTGGGATATGAGATAGGATTAGTATTAGAGGGTTAGGGTTAGGGTACAGGTTAAGGTTAGGAATAGGATTTGAGTACATTAAGATAAGGTTAGGGTTAGAGGTTAGGGTTAGGGTTAGATTTAAGGTAAGGGTCACGGTTAAGGGTTTAGAATAGGTTTAGGGGTTAGGGTGAGGGTTGGCAGGAAGGTTTAGTGAATGTGTTTCGGTCTTGGGGTTTGTGTTTGGTTTTTGATTAGTGATATTTCTTGTTTAAGGGTTATGTTAACATTAGACTTAAGTGGAGGGTTAGGCTTATGTCTGTGTATGGTTAGAGTTTGTGTCTTGGCATGTGCCTGCACTGGGACTCCTAGCATTTGGGCAGTTTAGTTTTATGCACTCTATTTAGGTTTTGAGTTCAAACATAGCCTGACTCCACCAAGTCAGTGGCCTCCCCAGAGAATCAAAATCCATGCTTCTGCTGGGGTGAGAATAGGCATGGCAGGATTCTCCTGAGCTGAGCTAAGGAGGGGATTTGTGGCTCTAAAGACTCTTTGTTTGGATTTTCAGTTGCCTTTCTGACTTTATCTCTTTTGCGCACATGTTTTCTCTATACTACCAATTATTATTTTAAAGATTTATTTGAATTCCTCTTTATAAACACAGTATGATGTAGTTTCAGGTTTCCACATAGTGATTCAACCCTTGAATCCAACGCCTGGTTCTGGTCAGGGGTGACCTCCACTATCCCCATCCCCTGATTCCCCATCCCCCCCTCCTTCCTCTGGTATTTATTAGTTTATTCACTGTGGTTAAAATGTGTTCCTTGGCTTGCATCTCTCATCCTTCCATTGGCCCCTTTGCCAATTTGTTTGGTTTCTTAAAATTCAGATGTGAATGCAATTGTATGGTATTTGGTATCTGTCTTTCTCTGACTGAGTTCATTTAGCATAGGTCCCTTACACTTCTCCCACGTCATTGTAAATGGATTCCTTTCATCCCTTCTGATGACCAAGTGATGTCGCAGTGTGTATGTTTACCACAT
Organism: Canis aureus; assembly: GCF_053574225.1. Taxonomy (NCBI): domain Eukaryota; kingdom Metazoa; phylum Chordata; class Mammalia; order Carnivora; family Canidae; genus Canis; species Canis aureus. The sequence continues at coordinate 496,813 of NC_135619.1, forward strand.
CGTCTCTGCCCATTCATCTGTCGATGGACATCTGGGCTGTATACACAGTTTTGCTGTTGTTGATAATGCTGCTACCAACACTAGGCTGTGTGTTCCTCTTCAAATCTACTAAACTACTTTTGTATCCTCAGGGTAAATACCTAGCTGTGCAATTTTGGTATCGTAGGGTAGCTCTATTTTTAACTTCTTTTTTTTAAGTTTTTTTATGATAGTCACAGAGAGAGAGGCAGAGACACAGGCAGAGGGACATGCAGGCTACATGTACCGGGAGTCTCATGTTGGATTTGATCCTGGGTCTCCAGGATCACGCACTGGGCCAAAGGGAGGTGCCATACGGATTCGTCACCCAGGGATCCCCTATTTTTAACTTCTCGAGGACCCTCCAGACTGTTTTCCACAGTGGCTGCACCTTTATGTATTCATGAGAGACACAGAGAGGCAGAGGTATAGGCAGAGGGAAAATGAGGCTCCATGTGGGGAGCCTGATGTGGGACGTGCTCCCCCAGGACCCCGGGATCATGACCTGAGCCAAAGCACATGCTCAACCACTGAGGCACCCAGGTGCCTTGCTGATTCAATTCCTTTGCTAGTTATGGGTCTGTTCATATTTTCTATTTCTTCCTATTTCAGTTTTGCTCGTTTACACATTTCTAGGGATTTGTCCATTTCTTCCAGTTCTCCCAGTTTGTTAGTGTATAATCTTGCATAGTATTCCCTTATAATTGTCTTATTTTTCTGGTGTTGATTGAGATCTCTCTTCTCTCATTTGTGATTTTATTTATTTAGGTTTTCTCTTTTCTCGTTGATAAGGCTGGCTAGGGCTTGATCCATTTTATTAATTATTTTGAAGAACCAGCTCTTAGTTTCGCTATTCCATTCTACTGTTTTGTTGTTTCTGTATTGTTTATTTGTGCTCTCATCTTTATTTTCCCCCTGTTCTATAGGCTTTAGGCTTTGTTTACTAATCATTTTCCAGCTTCTTAAGGTGTAGGGTTAGGCTGTGTATTGGAGACTTCTTGTTTCTTGAGGTAGGCCTGTATTGCTATGTACTTCCCTTGTACGACTGCCTTTGCTACATCCCAGAGGTTTGGAGAAACATGTTTTCATTTTCATTTGTTTTAAATTTCCTCTTTAATTTCCTGGTTGCTCCATTCATTCTCTAGTAGGATGTTCATAATCTCCACGTATTTTTGGTCTGTCCAAATTTGTTCTTACTGTCGACTTCGAGTTTCATAGCCTCATTGTCCAAAAATGTATATGGTGTGATACCAACCTTCTTCTACCTGTTGTACCTGTTGAGGGCTGATTTGTGGGCCATGATATGATCTGTTCTGGAGAATGTCCCATGTGCACTTGAAAGGAATGTGTATTCTGCTTTAGGAATAAATGTTCAGACTATATCTGTTGAGTCCCTGTGGTCCAGTGTGTCAAGGCTGTTGTTCCCCTGTTGATTTTCTGCATAGACGATCGGTCCATGACATAAGTGGGTGTTAAAATCCCCTATCATTGTATTATTATCAGTGTGTTCCTGTACTTTTGTTGTTAATTGGTTACTATATTTCGGTACTCCCATGTTGGCAGCATAAATATTTAGTTGTTTGGACTTTGTATTTCCCTGATGGCAAGTGATGCAGAGCACTTTTTCATGTTCATGTTGGCCATGGCAATGTCTTCCTCTGTGAGATTTCTCTTCATGTCTTTTGCCCATTTCATGATTGGATTCTTTGTCTCTTTGTTGTTGATTTTAAGAAGTTCTTTATCGATCTTTGAAACTAGCCCTTTATCTGATACGTCATTTGCAAATATCTTCTCCATTCTTTAGGTTATCTTTTAGTTCTGTTGACTGTATCCTTTGCTATGCAAAAGGTTCTTATCTTGAAGAAGTCACAATAGTTCATTTTTGCTTTTGTTTATTTTGCCTTTGTGGATGTATCTCCAAGAAGTTACTGTGGCCAAGTTCAAAAAACTTATTGCCTGTGTTCTCCTCTAGGATTTTGATGGACTCTTGTCTCACATTTAGATCTTTCATCCATTTTGCGATTATCTTTGTGTATGCTGAAAGAGAGTGGTCTAGTTTCATTCTTCTGCATGTGTATGTCCATTTTCCCAGCACCATTTATTGAAGAGTCTGTCTTTCTTCCAATCGATAGTCTTTACACCTTTATTGAATATTAGTTGACCATAAAGTTCAGGGTCCACTTCTGGGTTCTCTCTTCTGTTCCATTGATCCATTTGTCTGTTTTTGTGCCAGTACCACACTGTCTTGAACCACAGCTTTGTCGTACACCCTGAAATCTGGTATTGTGAAGCCCCAGATATGGCTGTCTTTTTTAAAATTCACCTCGCTATTCAAGGTCTTTTCTGATTCCACACAAGTCTTTTTTTATTATGATAGTCACACACAAACACACAGAGAGAGAGAGGCAGAGACACAGTCAGAGGGAGAAGCAGGCTCCATGCACCGGGAGGCTGACATGGGATTCTATCCCAGGTCTCCATGATCGTGCCCTGGGCCAAAACAGGTGCCAAATGGCTGCGCCATCCAGGGATCCTGATTACACACAAATATTAAAATAATTAGTTCTAAGTCTCTTTAGAAAGTCCATGGTATTTTGATAGGGTTTGCATTAAAGGTGAACATTGCCTTGGTAAAATTGACATTTTCACAATGTTAATTCTGCCAATCCATGAGCATGGAATATTTTTCCATCTCTTTGTGTCTTCCTCAATTTCTTTCAGAAGTGTTCTATAGTTTTTAGGGTATAGATCCTTTAACTCCATCGTTAGGTTTATTCCTAGGTATCTTATGCTTTTGGGTGCAATTTTAAATGAGATTGACTCCTTAATTTCTCTTTCTTCAGTCTCATTGTTAGTGTATAGAAATGCCATTGATTGCCAGGCATTGATTTTGTATCCTTGAATGCTACTAAATTGCTGTATGAGTTCTAGCAACCTTGGGGTGGAGGCTTTTGGGTTTTCTATGTAGAGTATCATGTCATCGGTGAAGAGGGAGAGTTTAACTTCTTCTTTGCCAATTTGAATGCCTTTATTTCTTTTTGTTGTCTGATTGCTGAGGCAGGACTTCCAGTACTATGTTGAATAACCGTGGTGAGAGTGGACATCCGTGTATTGTTCCTGATCTTAGGGGAAAGGCTCCCAGTGCTTCCCCATTGAGAATGATATTTGTAGTGGGCTTTTCATAGATGGCTTTTAAGATGTCGAGGAATGTTCCCTCTATCCCTATGCTCTGAAGTGTTTTGACCAGGAATGGATGCTCTATTTTGTCAAATGCTTTCTCTGTATCTAATGAGATGATCACATGGTTCTTGGTTTTTCTCTTGCTGATGTGATGAATCACATTGATTGTTTTACGAGTGTTAAACCAGCCTTATGTCCCAGGGATAAATCCTACTAGGTCATGGTGAATAATTTTCTTAATGTATTGTTGGATCCTATTGGCTAGGATCTTGTTGAGAATTTTTGCATCCATGTTCATCAGGGCTATTGATCTATAATTCTCCTTTTTGGTGGGGTCTTTGTCTGGTTTTGGAATTAAGGTGATGCTGGCTTCATAGAACGAATTTGGAAGGACTCCATCTCTTTCTATCTTTTCAAACAGCTTTAGTAGGATAGGTATGGTTTCTTCTTTAAACGTTTGATAGAATTCCCCTGGGAAGCCATCTGGCCCTGGACTTTTGTGTCTTGGGACGTTTTGGATGACTGCTTCAATTTCCTCCCTGGTTATTGTCCTGTTTAGGTTTTCTATTTCTTCCTGTTGCAGTTTTGGTAGTTTGTGTCTTTCCAGGAATGCGTCCATTTCTTCTAGATTGCCTAATTTATTGGCGTATGGCTGTTCATAATGTTTTTAAAATCGTATGTATTTCCTTGGTGTTGGTAGTGACCTCTCCTTTCTCATTCATGATTTTATTAATTTGAGTCTTCTCTCTCTTCTTTTTAATAAGGTTGGCTAATGGTTTATCTATCTTATTAATTCGTTCAAAGAACCAACTACTCGTTCTGTTGATCTGTTCCACAGTTCTTCTGGTCTCGATTTCCTTGAGTTCTGCTCGAATTTTAATTAACTCTCTTCTTCTGTTGGGTGTAGGATCTATCTGCTTTTTCTTCCTCTAGCCCCTTTATGTGTAAGGTTAGCTTTTGTATTTGAGTAGTTTCCTGTTTCTGAATGGATTCTTGTATTGTTATGTATTTTCCCCTTAGGACTGCTTTTGCTGCATCCCAAAGATTTTGAATGGTTGTGTGTTCATTCTCATTAGTTTCCATGTATCTTTTTAATTCTTCCTTCATTTCCTGGTTGACCCTTTCGTCTTTTAGCAGGATGATCCTTCACCTCCACATGTTTGAGGTCCTTCCAAACTTCTTGTTGTGATTTAGTTCTAATTTCAATTCATTATGGTCTGAGAATATGCAGGGGACGATCCCAATCCCTTGGTATTGGTTCAGACCCTATTTGTGACCCAGTATGTGATCTATTCTGGAGAAAGTTCCATGTGCACTTGAGAAGAATGTGTATTTTGTTCAGTCTTGATGTAAAGTTCTGTAGATTTCTATGAAATCCATCTGCTCCAGTGTATCATTTAAAGCTCTTCTTTCTTTGGAAATGTTGTCCTTAGAAACCTATCGAGGGTAGAAAGAGCTAGATTGAAGTCACCAAGTATAAGTGTATTATTATCTATGTATTTCTTCACTTTGGTTATTAATTGGTTTAAATATTTGGCAGCTCCTACATTCTGGGCATATATTGAGGATTGTAAAGTCCTCTTGTTGGATAGATCCCTTAAGTATGATTTAGTGTCCCTCTTCATCTCTCTCTACAGTCTTCTGGGTAAATTTTAGTTTATCTGATATAAGGATGGCTACCCCTGCTCTCTTTTGAGGACCCTTTGAATGGTAAATTTTTCTCCAACATTTCATTTTCAGGTTGTAGGTGTCCTTCTGTCTAATATGAGTCTCTTGTAGACAGCAAATAGATGGGTCCTGCTTTTTTATCCAGTCTGAAACCCTACGCCTTTTGATGGGGTCATTAAGCCTGTTCACGTTCAGAGTTACTATCGACAGATATGAGTTTAGTGTCATCATGATATCTTTTCAGCTCTTGTTTTGTGGATTGTTCCACTGAACTTCTTAAAGGGGAATTTTAAGAGTCCCCCATAAAATTTCTTGCAGAGCAGGTTTGGAGGTCACATATTCTTTCAGTTCCTGCCTGTCTTGGAAGCTCTTTATCTCTCCTTCCATTTTGAATGAGAGCCTTGCTGGATAAAGTATTCTTGGTTGCATGTTCTTCTCATGGAGGACCCTGAATATATCCTGCCAGCCCTTTCTGGGCTGCCAGGTCACTGTGGAGAGGTCTGCTGTTACCCTAGTGCTCCTCCCCATAAAGGTCAGGATTTTCTTGTCTCTTGCTGCTTTAAGGATCTTCTCTTTATCTTTGGAATTTGCAAGCTTCACTATTAAATGTCGAGGTGTTGGACAGTTTTTATTGATTTTAGGGGGGATCTCTCTATTTCCTGGATCTGAATGCCTGTTTGCCTTCCCAGATTAGGAATGTTTTCAGCTAGGATTTGTTCAAATACTTATTCTGGCCCTCTGTCCATTTTGGCACCCTTGGGAACCCCAATTACACTTAGGTTTTTCTTCCTCAGGCTGTCGTTTATTTCCCTTAATCTGTCTTCCTTGTCTTTTAATTGTCTGTATCTTTTTCCCTCAGTTTCCTTCTTTGCCATCAACTTGTCTTCTATGTCACTCACTTGTTCTTCCACCTCGTTATCCCTTGTCGTTAGGACTTCCAGTTTGGATTGCATCTCATTCAATTGCTTTTTAATTTCGGCCTGATTGGATCTAAATTCTGCAGTCATGAAGTCTCTTGAGTCCTTTATGCTTTTTTCTAGAGCCATCAGTAGCTGTATAGTAGTGCTTCTGAATTGGCTTTCTGACATTGAATTGTAATCCAGATTTTGTAACTCTGTGAGAGAGACGACTGTTTCTGATTCTTTCTTTTGAGGAGAGGCTTTCCTTCTAGTCATTTTGATGAGTGCAGAGTGGCCAAAAACAAATTGAATTGGGAATAGGACAAAAAGAGAGGAGAGAAAGAAGGAAAGAAAAGAAAAAAGGAAAAAGAATAAAGGAAGAAAGAAGGAAAAAAGAGAATAAAAAGAGAAAGAAAAGAAAGAAAGTGGAGAAAGAGGGTGGGGGTAGCCATCAGAAATAAAAAAAAACATGGGGGAGTATCTTCTGATTCTGTATACTTTAAGTCTCTTGACCTCCCTTGGACTTGTCCATCTAGCTGGTCTTTCAGGGGAGGGGCCTGTTGTGTGGATTTACAGGTGTTAGCACGTGGGGGAGCTGCTCTGTCCCCTGCCTGGTGCAGGGCTCAGTGCAGTTAGTTTACCCCGTGAGGCCCCAGGAGGAACAACCCCAGTGGCAGCGGTCAGCTCTGGAAACCTCTATTCAGCCCCCGCAGTAACTCGGGAGCAGTCCATCTGCAGGGCCTGGAGGCTCTTGGGCAGGGCCACTGATCTGCTCAGCTCTGAGCAGGAGCGTTCTTGCTATCCTGGGCCCTCCGTGCCTCTGCCTGTCCCAGCAGAGGCCAAATCCTGGGCTGTGTCCTGGTGCCCTGTGCTCCGGGGCCTGCGCTGTTGGATTCTCGCTCCTGGCCATACAGCTGCCTCACTGCAGAGCCACCGCCCAAGCCCCTCCGAGTTCCTCCTGGAGCCGCGCAGCCCCTCCACACGGCGCCTCTTCCTTTGCAGGAGACGCCACCGCCAAGGTGCTCCCGGGGCCGCTCAAACCCCTACACACAGAGCAACCGCCGGAGCCTCTCAGTACTACTCACTGGTCAATGCATGTGCCCTGCAGCCCTTAGGGAGCTCGGTGCACTCTCCTGGTAGTGCAGGTCTCTGTTAGTGTCCCAGGGAGCCCTACGGCATCCCCGCCCTCCTGGGGTTCTTCTCTGACTCCTTGAAGGTGCCATTCCGCCCTGGAAGATTGGTGCAGCTCCTCCTTCTCCCAGGACAGAGCTCTTCTGTCCTGTGGACACTCACCCCGGCCTTAGCCGGGCTCCTCTCAGGGCCCTTCACACTTGGATGCCTTTTGTTTCTTTATTTTTTTTCCCGTCTTCCTGCCTTGATAGAATCACGAACTTTTCTCACTGTAGCATTCGATCTGGGCTCTGTTTAAATCTCAGGCCAAATTCGTAGATTTTCAGGATGATTTGAGGGTTATCTAGGTAATTTGGTGGGGACAGGTGATTTGGGGACTCTACACTTCCGCCATCTTGCCCCTCCTCCTGTATGTTGCCTTTTAGCTTTGTTTGTTTCCTTCACTTTGCAGAAGATTTTCAATTTGTTGAAGTCCCAATAGTATTTTTGCTTTGTTTCCCTCACCTCAGAGGCATATCTAGAAAGAAGATCCAATGGCCAATGTCAAAGACATTGCTGCCTATCTTTTCTTCTTTGTATGGTTTCAGGTCTCACATTTAGGTCTTTCATCCATTTTGAATTTATTTTTTATATAGATGGTGTAAGAAAGTGGTCCAGTTTCATTCTTCTGCATGTGGCTGCCTGGTTTTCCCAACACCATTTGTTCTTATCCTGGGGTCAGGGTTAGGGTTTCTTGAAGAGACTGTCTTTGTGCCTTTGGATATTCCTTCCTGCCTCGTTGTCAATTAATGGATCATAGAGTTACAGGTTTGTATCTTGTTTTGGCTTTCCATTCTGTTCTATTGATCTAAGTGTCTCCTGTTGGGAGATTCTTGATTGCTAATTCAATTTCTCTGCTGGTTATCTGTCGGTTCAAGTTTCTTATTTCTTCCTTTTTCATTTTTGCTGTTATATATTTCCAGGAATTGATCTATTTCTTCCAGATTCTAGGTTTCTGGCATATAATTTTTCTTAATGTTCTCTTATAATCGTTTGTTTTTCTGTAGCGTTGGTTGATATTTCTCTTTTCTCATTTGTGATTTTATTTGGGTCCTTTCTCATCTTTTTATCTTTTTTCTTTTTTAAAGATTTTATTTATCTATTCATGAGAAACACAGAGAGGCAGAGGTATAGGTAGAGGGAAAATGAGGCTCCATGCAGGGAGCCTGATGTGTGATGTGATCCCCTAGGACCCTGGGAACATGACCTGAGCCAAAGAAGATGCTCAACCACTGAGGCACCTAGGTGACTAGGTGCAATTCCTAGCTAGCAATTCCTTTGCTAGTTATGGGTCTGTTCACATTTTCTATTTCTTCCTATTTCAGTTTTGCTCATTTGCACATTTCTAGGGATTTGTCCATTTCTTCCAGGTCTCCAAATTTGTTTGCGTATAATTTCATAGTATTCCCTTATAATTGTCTAATTTTTCTGCTGTTGATTGAGATCTCTCTTCTCTCACTTGTGATTTTATTTATTTAGGTCTTTTCTCTTTTCTCATTGATAAGGCTGCCTATGGTTTGATCCATTTTATTAATTATTTTGAAGAACCAGCTCTTAGATTCGTTATTCCATTCTACTGTTTTGTTGTTTCTGTATTGTTTATTTCTGCTCTCATCTTTATTTTTTCCCTTCTTCTGTAGGCTTTAGGCTTTGTTTGCTATTCCTTTACCAGCTCCTTTAGGTATAGGGTTAGGTTGTGTTTTGGAGACTTCTTGTTTTTTGAGGTAGGCCTGTATTGCTTTGTACTTCCCAGTTAGGACTGCCTTTGCTAAATCCCAGAGTTTTGGAGAAACATGTTTACATTTTCATTTGTTTTAAATTTCCTCTTTAATTTCCTGGTTGCTCCGTTCATTCTCTAGTAGGATGTTCATAATCTCCAAGTATTTTTTGTCTGTCCGATTTTTTTTCTTACTGTTGGCTTCGAGTCTCATAGTGTCGTGTTCCGAAAATGTACAGCATGTGATATCAACCTTCTTGTACCTGTTGAGGGCTGATTTGTGGGCCATGATATGATCTGTTCTGGAGAATGTCCCATGTGCACTTGAAAGGAATGTGTATTCTGCTTTAGGAAAAAATATTCAGACTATATGTGTTGAGTCCCTGTGGTCCAGTGTGTCAAGGCTATTGTTCACCTGTTGATTTTCTGCATAGACGATCGGTCCATTACCATAAGTGGGTGTTAAAATCCCCTGTCATTGTATTATTATCAGTGAGTTCCTGTATGTTTGTTGTTAATTGGTTTCTATATTTAGGTACTCCCATGTTGGCAGCATAAATATTTAGTTGTTGGATCTTTGTTTTAAATAAATTTATTTTTTATTGGTGTTGAATTGACCAACATACCGAATAACACCCAGTGCTCATCCCATCAAGTGTCCCCCTCAGTGCCCATCACCCATTCACCCCCACTTCCCGCCCTCCTCCCCTTCTAGCACCCCTAGTTCATTTCTCAGAGTTAGGAGTCTTTATGTTCTGTCTCCCTTTCTGATATTTCCTACACAATTCTTCTCCATTCCCTTGTATTGCCTTTCACTATTATTTATATTCCCCAAATGAATGAGAACATACACTGTTTGTCCTTTTTCGATTGACTTACTTCACTCAGCATAATACCTTCCAGTTCCATCCATGTTGAATTAAATGGTGGGTATCTGTCATTTCTAATGGCTGAGTAATATTCCATTGTATACATAAACCACATCTTCTTTATCCATTCAATTTTCAATGGACACCGAGGCTCCTTCCACAGTTTGGTTATTGTGGACATTCCTAATATAAACATCGAGGTGCCAGTGTCCCGGCGTTTCATTGCATCTGAATCTTTGGGGTAAATCCTCAACAGTGCAATTTCTGGGTCGTTGTGCAATTCTATTTTTATCTCATTGAGGAACCTCCACAGAGTTTTCCAGAGTGGCTACACCAGTTCACATTCCCACCAACAGTGGTTTCTATATTTAGGTACTCCCATGTTGGCAACATAAATATTTTGTTGTTTGATCATGATATAGAGTCTTTTTAATTATGAAATAATGCCCTTCTTCATCTCTTCTTACAGTATTTGTTCTTTCTTTTTTGAAATTTAAAATCTTTATTTATTTATTCATGAGAATTACACAGAGAAGCAGAGGAAGGAACATAGAGTGAGAGGCAGGCTCCCCAAAGGGATGCTAATGTGGGACTTGATCCTGGGATCCCAGGATCACACCCTGAGCCGAAGGCAGATGCTCAACCACTGAGCCACCAGGTGTCCCCCAGGGTTTGGTTTCAAATCTCATTTGTCTGATATAATTATGGGTCCTCCAGCTTTCTTTTGATATCCATTAGCGTCATAGATTATTTTCTATCCCCTGACTTTCAATCTGTTGGTGTCTATAGGTCTAAGGTGAGCATCTTGTAGTCAGCATACAGATGGATGTTGTTTTTTTAATAATAATTTTATTTATGATAGTGTGAGAGAGAGCGAGAGAGAGAGAGAGAGAGAGAGGCAGAAAATTAGGCAGAGAGAGAAACAGGCTCCCCACCAGGAGCCCAATATGGGACTCGTTCCAAGACTCCAGGATCACACCCTGATTCAAAGGCAGAGGCTCAACCCCTGAGCCACCCAGACATCCCCGATCCTGTTTTTTAACCCCCTCTGATACCCTATATCTTTTTATTGGAGCATTTAGTCTATCAGCATTCAGAGTGATTATTCAAAGATATGAACTTTGTGCATTTGTGTTCCCGGAAGAGTTGGTGTTTCTGGTGATGTTCTCTGGGCCTTTCTTGTCTTTGTTGCTTTTGGTCTCTTTTTTTCCCCCACTAGGAGAGTCCATCTTAAAATTCCGTACTGGACTGGTTAATTGGTCATGAACTCCTTTATATGTTGCCTGTCTGGGAAAATCTTTCTCCCTCCTTCTCTCCTGTATGACACCCTTGCTGAAGAAAGAATTGATACAAATTGGACTCCAATAAAAACAAATTTAAAAACTTAAAATAAATTTTTGCTATTTTGATTGAGGAAAATGGCATTTAAGAGGAAAAGCAGAAGCTGAAAGAGAGGAGGACAGATTTCACCCTCCGTAGCCTTCATAGGGACCTGGTTTCCTTTCCTAGGAGGGCCCCCCACCTCCGGAGGATGCTTCCTGCCCCTCTGTCCTCCTTTTTAGAACAGAGCAAAGACATCTCCGTACCTCCAACACCTCTGCAGTCATGGCTTATAGCGTTTTCCAAATATCCTACTGGGGACCACATTGTAGTGTATGTAACCATCTGGCTGCTGTTTGACAACATTGGGGGGATTCCGACTTTTGTGGTTTTGAGCTGCGTGTGTGTCTATCACATGCAGCTATCCCGTGCAGCCATCAGATCCTCTGGCTGGGTCACCCAAAACCCCGAAATTGTTGGCAGAACATCATTTCTGGTGCTGGCGCTGGGCGGCTAGCTGGGCTCTCCTGGCCATGCTGGGGCTCACTACTGCAGGAACTTTCAGCTGGAGGGTCAGCAGAGCTGGAAGTTCCGGCTCAGCCACATTCCCATGTACAGCAGTGGATCCGGCCTCCCCTAGAAGGCACGTGGGGAGGTCAGCTGTGTGTGCCTGGAGGTGCCCCTGCAGGGGCTGGTTGGGGCCTAGGTGGTGCTCCCTCCTCCTTTCTGGGGGTCTCTCCATGCCCCGTGCACATAGTTCTGGGAGACACAGAAATGGGTTGGCTCTGAATTTTCACACCACAACACTTTATTGACTTTCTACAGCAAAGGCTCAGAGCCATGAGTTCGTGCCTTCCCCTGGGGAAGGAGACCTTTCTGTCCTTTAAGGGGGGGCAAGAATCACACGGGGTCGGGGGGCGGGTGCTGGAGTCCCCCACCCAGGAGAATGTGTGGACTCCGGGTGGGGGCAACTGTCCTGAGGTTTCACCCTGATTGACGGTTCTGAGGACAGCAGAGCTAACCTGGACCTGTCGCTCATGGCCTCCTGCTCTGGGTCCCCGCAGGGCAGCAGGACCCCGGCTTCAGGCTCTCTGGGGCTGGAGCACCTGGAGGAGTCTGCCTCCTGGTGTGGGTGTGGGTGGGCCCCACTGGCTTACCCCTCCTCTCCCCACACTGGTGTGTCCTGGGATCCCCAGGGCTGCCCTAGATCAACGACCTGTATCTGTGGGGCACGCCCAGGGCCCAGGAGGCCACACCCAGCTCTGAGAGGGCTCACTCAGCCCAGGGCCAGAATCCAGGGCTGGCCAGGGCCATGGGGGCCTGATTCCATTAGTCTTTGAGTTGGGACTGGTGTGGGCTCAAATCAACGCAGCCCCCAAAGAGCCTGGGCCCAAGTCAGCCCAGGTCCCTCTGGGTAAGGGGCTGGTGTCCTGTGCAGGTTGTGCCGCCCTCCAGGAGAAAGAGTAGGAGGAGGCAGGGCACAGTGCTTCCTCTGCTCCATGCACCTGCACCCACCCTGTCGGGGGCTCCCTGTCTTTCCTCCTCCCTGCAACCCCTGGATACACTATGGGACACCGGACTTCTGATGGTAGCAGGCTGTCCAGAGAACCATGGGGAGGCTGACCATGATCCACAGGGGGCAGCTGCACCGGGTCCTTCTGAGGGGCAATGGTGTGTGAGTGGATGGTGTGGGGGCAGGGGTATGATGGTGGTGGATTGAGGGGGATGGTGTAGGGGGGATGGTGTTGGGGTATAGTGTGGGTGGGGTTTGTTTGGGGTTGTGTGGGTTTGAGGGGGATGGTGTAGGGGGGATGCCATGAGGGATAATGATGTAGGGGGATAGTGTGTGAGTGGGGAATGAAGGGGATGGCGTGGGGGGCCTCGGACACAGGGCATCCCCTTTCTCTAAGATGCACACCGAGACATCTACAGATAAAGGCGACCACAGTCTTAGGTTTATTGTGACACCTGTCTCAGGGACCCCGTGTGGTCAGTTCAGGGCCCTGGCTGGACTGGGCGCATTATCTGGGGGTCATCATACTATGTATGTTTACAAATTGCAAGTTGTCTCAAATTAAATGCATAGAATTTAGAAATATAAAAAGCACCGAGGGTGGGTGTCACTCTGACCCTTCAGACCCTCATCGGATCAATGTGTGTCCTCCTCCAGTCACAGCCATGCAACCTGCCCCCAGGTCCCCTTAATGCCCCCCATGACCCCCACCCAGGCACCTGGTTTTCAGGGTGCCGTCCGTCACCCCTTTGGGGATCAGCTCACATGGCAACCCCTGGAGGCCCCATCCTAGTGGCCTCCTCATCCCTGAGACACCAGAGGTAGAGACACGGAGGTCATCCTCAGCACCCTACCATGCCGCTGTGTTTTGTTGGCTGCTGTTCTTCCCCCGGCCTCAGAAGCCCCATGTTCCCTTCCCAGAAGCCACCAGTCCTCCCCCGGGTCCCAATCCCCCCTGGCACCTCAGCCTCACCCTACCCCGTAGTAGTCCCAAAACATGATGTGACTGCTGAACGTCATGTTGATGTCCAGGTCCACATGCTTGATGTCCCTGGAGGAGACCAGGGCCTCTTATTTCATTTCCTGTGTGAATACCATGGAGGAGGAGCCAGCGTCAGGGACTCAGACCCCCACATGTCACCAGGTGCCATCCTGGGCAGGGAGCCCAGGGGCCACCACGGGATTGTGTCCTGCCGAATCCTCCTTCCTTCCCCTGGGAAGCTGGGGATGGCGGGAGTGCCCAGCATGCCCATGGACCTGTGTGAGGGCCTGTGCCCAGCTGTTGTGTGCGGGGAGGTGACTTAGGGTCAGCCTGGGTGGGAGGGGACAGGGGGTCAGTCCAGGTGGGAAGGGGACATGGGGGTGTTGTGCCCAAGATGGCGAATCCGAGAAACCACTAAGGAGCCGACACTGATGCAAACAACGAGGGTTGTTATACAAACTCGAGTATGGGTCCAAGTATACCCCACAGAGTGGAGCAGGGACTTGGACCCCGAGGACTGTTTTAGCTTAGTTTTAAGGGCCTGGTCTCGGGGACCTCCAGAAGGGCTGGAGCAATTCCTCAAGTTCTGTTCACTTTTTGATATGGGGCCTTCAAGGGCATTGAGCACTCTTCTCATTCTAATAAGGGCTTCCAGCCCTTGGTTTCGGCTCAGTTTTTATTCTATTCTGGAGCATTCTGGACATTAAGCTGTAAATTTTTGTTTTTTTCCTGTAACTGAAGTAATGTAAATTTCAGCTCTTCTTCACAGGGGCCTGGGATTGCTGGACTTGTGCAAATGCTGAACTTAAAGTGGAATGGTCGTAATGTTCTCGGCTTCCACGCGTCCCGTCCCATACTCTCTAGCTCCTGCCACCCTCCCCGGAGCTCCTAAGAGAGCAATTGCAAATGACCTCAGCGTGGCAGCCTGTGTTGGGGGACAAGCCCCGGTATTTGTGATCAGGAAGACCTGGAGATCGGCGTATCGGCTATGCAGTGTGATTTGATGCTGCAGACTCTTATTCCCTAAGGCTATCTTGACAACTGACTTTGTACATAGAAAAGTTCTCCTTTGCCTTTATTTTTTTTTTAATTTTTTATTTATTTATGATAGTTACAGAGAGAAAGAGAGGCAGAGACACAGGCAGAGGGAGAAGCAGGCTGCATGCACCAGGAGCCCGATGTGGGATTCGATCCTGGGTCTCCAGGATCGCGCCCTGGCCAAAGGCAGGTGCCAAACCGCTGCGCCACCCAGGGATCCCATCTCCTTTGCCTTTAAAAGATGAGGAGCAAGTCAAAGCGTTTTTTCTCTGCCCATCTGATTGCTCAGATTCCAATCTGAGACGTATTGACTGTTAATATGGATAAAGTACTATCCGTAGTAGTATTGTTAAAATATTCTGACACTAGTAATTCAGAGGGATGATGCTTTCTCAACTATTTCTTCACAGCTCAGTCACTCATCAGAAAATGCATCTTTATGGATTTGGAAATAACTGAGAGACATTATTACCAATGGTCCTATTATTATGTGAAGGATTCTTCCCTGAAATTCTTCCCCTGTTTCAACTGACACTGAAACACTGTGAACTCTTTGGAAGACAAATGTCAAGGAGATAAATTTTATGCCTTGCTAATTTTAAATGCACTTGCAATATGGTGTCTATTATAATAGAAATTTTTTAATCTGATTTTTGCTATTTATTATCCTTTCCTGCTTTTCAGGTTGAGAAGGCATTGTACGTGTTCATAACTGTTTTTCTTTCCTTCTGATATAAAATTTTTACTTTGTTCCCAACGAAGGAACTCTCTAAGAATAAGGCAAAAGTTACTTCAACTATTCTTGAAATGTCTTCACACTTGGAGCCTGATTTATTTAACTCAATTTTCAAAATAAATCTTATTTATTGGAATAAAAACAAAGATTTATAGGGAAATTGAGAAGATAGTAAGAAAATTCTCATTCACTTGCACTCAATTTTTCCAATTATTGGTATATTAGTATGGTTCAAATATTAGCTAATGAATCAATATTAAAATATTTGCATTAACCAAGGACAATGCTTTATTCAGATTTCCATAGTTTTTGCTAAGTTACCATTCCTCATATCACACTCCATTTGTCCTCATGTTTTCTTAGGCTCCTCTGGATTGTGACAGTCTTTCAGCCTTTCCTTGTTGTCGTTGAATTGGAATGCTTTGAGAAGTAGAGTAATTTGTAAAATTTCCCTCAGTTGGGACATGTCTGTTGTTTATCTCATGATTGAACTGTTTTTGTGGATTATATACAGAGATATACTGCTTTTTTATTATATCATATAAAGGATAGATACTATCAACATAATTTATCAGTCTTGGTATCCATCTGATCATCTTGCTGATGTAGTGTTTGTCAGCTTTCTCCGTAGTAAAGTGATTCTTTATTGTTATTGTTATTATTATTATTAATATTATATTATCATTATTTTTTAAGTTTTTCATAATATATTTTGTAGAAGGAAGTTACTATGTGTATTGCACACATAAGAGTGGGAAGCTATGCTCATGAACTTGAGGGTGGAATGTCTGCACAAATTCTTTGAAATTCTTCTACATGGGAGATTTCTCTTCATTCTGGGTTTGTTTGTGTCTTTTTCAAAGACGCTATTTAATTAATTGAGAGAGAGAGGAGAGAAAAACCATGAGCGAGAGGGACAGAGGGAGAAGGAGAAGCAGGTTCCCTGCTGAACAGGGAGTCTTCCTTGGGACCTGGATCATGATCTGAGTCTAAGTCAGAAGCTTAAATGTCTGAGCCACCCAGGTGCCACTTTTTCTTCCTTCTTTTTTTTTTCTTAATAATAAATTTATTTTTTGTGTGTGTGTTCAATTTGCCCACATACAGAATAACACCCAGTGCTCATCCCATCAACTGCCCCCCTCAGTGCCCAGAACACATTCACCCCCACCCCAGCCCTCCTCCCCTACCATCACCCCTAGTTCGTTTCCCAGAGTTAGGAGTCTTTATGTTCTGTTTCCCTTTCTGATATTTCCCACACATTCCTTCTCCCTTCCCTTATATTCCCTTTCACTATTATTTATATTCCCCAAGTGAATGAGAACATACAATGTTTGTCCTTCTCTGATTGAGTTACTTCACTCAGCATAATGCCTTCCAGTTACATCCACGTTGAAGCAAATGGTGGGTATTTGTCATTTATAATGGCTAATCAAGGCCCACCTTTTCTCTCTCTTCATCTTCTGAGTCTCCTATGATATGAATGTTATTGCTTTAATAAGTGGCTGAGTTCCCTATGTCTGCCTCTGTAGTCCATAACCTTCCTTGTTTTTAAGGCTTCCACTTGGGACTGCATCTCAGTTATAGCATTTTTAACGTTGGCTTGACTAGATTTTAGTTCTTTTATTTCTACAGTAAGGGATTCTCTAGTTTTCTTCTGTGCTCTTTTTCCAGCCCAGCTGCTATCTTTATAATCATTGTTTTAAACTGTATTTAGACATCATATATGTGAATGGATGAACTTCCTGGCTGTGAGTACTACCTCATGTTATTTTATGAAGGTGAATTTCTCCATCTCATTATTTTTTCCAACAAAGAAAGAAGGAAGAAAAAGAAAAACCAAGAAAAACAATAAAAACTGCCCTCCTAAAAGAACACCAGATTATTTTGGCCTGCTTGTTAAAAGATTCTAAATCCCAAAATAAGAAACACAATTAAAGTACCATGAAACTAAACATAAGAAATATATAAGGTACATACATAAAATTTAAAATAAGGCAATTTATAAACTAGAATCAAAGAAAATGCATGAAAATAAAGCACAAAGTACAAAGGAAGCTAGACCCTACTTTCCAGGCAGAGCTGAAGCTCTGCAGCCTCAGCGGTCCAACAACTTGGTGGCAGCAAGTGGTCCGTGCGGGGTCTGGGAATGGCCCGTGGCGCTGATTGTCAGGTGCACATCTGCCTGGGAGATGCACCTGTGGGGTCTGAGGTGGGGTGGGCTTCAGCGCCTCTGGCCTCCAGCGGTTGGCACTGTGCTGCTCCCTGAGTCTCCGTGCTAATGGGAGGGATGCGGGTGGGGATGCTGGGTCCTCTAGCTCTGGGGCTGAGCATCCTGCCCCCAGTCTGCAGGCCCACCACAGAAGAGCCGCCAAGCCCCCGGGTCTCTGCTGCTCTCAGAATCCTGCTTTCACTCTGCTCTCATCCGAGTTTCTTTTGGTTTTGTTTTTTATCTCAGTCTGTTGTGCCCAAGATTGCGAATTCGAGAAACCACTGAGAAGCCGACACGAATGCAAACACATGAGGGTTTATTTACAAGATCAAGCTAGTGTCCTAGTATACCCGACAGAGTGGAGCAGGGTCTTGGACCCCGATGTGGGTTTTTGCTTAGTTTTAAGGGCTGGTCTTGGGGACCTCCAGAAGGGCTGGAGCAATTCCTCAAGTTCTGTTTACATTTTGATATGGGACCTTCAAGGGCATTGAGCTCTGTTCTCATTCTAATAGGGCCTTCCTGTCCTAGTCCTGGGCTCAGTTTTGATTCTATTGTGGGTCTTTCTAGGACACTATACTGTAATCAGCAAAGGTTCCACACCTGGAAGGGGGACGTACACTGTCCCTATATGCTGAAGATGCGGTGCTAGAAGAAGGAAACCCGAGAGCCTCCACCAAAACCTGTTAGAACTAAGGAGTGAGTTCAGTAAAGTCACGGACACAAACTGACCCTACAGAGCAGAGATGCCTTGCTGTGTCCCGACAATGAGCACTCAGGAAAAAAATGAAGTATGTGACTCCCTTCTCAGGAGCATCAAGGAGAATTAATAATGAGACTGAACCAAAGGAGCACAAGACTTCTGCACTGAGCCATACCAGGCTCTGGGAGGCCGTCCTGGGCTCGTGGGATGAGAGCCTCATCTTGTGAAAATGTCCACAGTTCCTGAATCCACCCTCAGATTCAATATCATTCCTATCAAAATCATGGTGGCAGATCTTCGAAATAGGAAAAAAAAAACCCATAACATCCATTCGCCCCCACAAATGACCCCGGACAGCAAATCAGTATTGGAGAAGCAGGAGAGAGCAGAACGCAGCACTTTCCTATTTCAAATGATGTCACAGAGACACAGGATAAAGCAGTGTGGTTCTCGGGCCCCCAGCTGGCTCTGTTGGTCAAGCGTCTGACTCCTGACCTCACCTCCGGTCCTGATCTCAGGGGTCATGAGTTCTAGCCCTGGGCTGGGCCATGGATGAGGCATGGAGCCTATTTAGACAAACCAGACCCACGGTGGATGGTCCCGGTATAAGCTGAATGAGCAAAACTGAGAGTCTAGAAGGAAATGTGCTCTGATACAAATGATTTTTTAACTTAATTTAATTTAAACCCAATTAATTAATGTATAGTGTATTATACTTTCAGAGGAAGAATTCAGGGATTCACCAGTTGGAGATAGCAGTGCACGTGACATCACGTGCCCTCCTTCATGCCGGTCCCCTGTTATCCCCAACCTCCAGCACCACTCAGTTTGTTTCCTATCATTAAGAGTCTGTATTTCCTGCATCTGTTTTTATCATGTTTGTTTTTCCTTCCCTTTACAGTTGTTATCTGCTTTGTTTCTTTAATTCCACCTATGAATGACACCACACGGTCATTCTCTTTCCCGACTGATTTATTTCACTTAACATGATCCTTCTAGTTCTATCCACATCATTGCAAATGGCAAGATTTCCTTCTCTTTGATAGCTGAGTACCATTCCTCTCTCTATGACCATCATCTATCTCCCGTCCTCTTTATCCATCATCTGCCCGAGGGCACCAAGGCTCCTCCCACAGTGTGGCTACTGTGGACCCGGCTGCAGTGAAAATTGGGGTGCAGGTGTCCTGAGTCTCACTGCATCTGTATCTTCAGAGTGAGCTCCAGGCCGTTCACCTGCTGGTCGCAGGACGGCTCTATTTGTAACTTCCTGAGGAGCCTCCACACTGTCCAGGGCGGCTACACTAGCCCACAGTCCCACCCACAGTGGCAGAGTGTTGAGTGAGTTCTGCAGGACGTGGTAAAAGTCTGGTCCACATTTCATTTCGTGTCCTGTGGCTGCAATTCCTTGTCCTTAAGTATTTCTGGGGAATCCGGGTGTTGGGCTCCATTTCAGCGAGATGTTTCCAAAGCTAACAGGCCACAGCTGGAACCTGGATGAGGCAGGTGTGGCCTGTGGAGCACCCGACTCTTCCTGCATGGCCTCCTGCAGCGCCTGAGCGTCCCGCAGGTGGCGCCCGACCCCAGGCCCCACCCAGCGGTGTGCATGTGCAGTAGGCATCCTCTGCCTTCACTAACAGGAGCCAGCCTGTGCTGGGGAGGCCTGAGGAGGACATGGGGACGAGTCCACGCTGATGAATCCCAGCCTCCTCAGGACCCGCGGGAAGTCTCATGGGGAAATTGGGCCACGTTCACGCTGACAGGAGCCCTGGTCTCCTCAGGACCAGCAGTGAGGTTCAGGAAGATGTGGGCCCGCATCACGCTGCCAGGAGCCCTGAGCCGCCTCAGGTCCTGCGGGGAGGCTTCAGGAAATTGTGGGCCCGCATCTATGCTGACAGGAGCCTCTGAGCTGCTTCAGGACCCACGGGGACACTTCAGGAAGATGTGGCACCGCTTCCACTCTGGCAGGAGCTCCAGGCCCCCTCCGGACATAAGTTGAGGCTTCTGGAAGCTGGGTGCCCCATTCACAGTGACAGGACCCCCATCATCCTCAGCACCTGCACTTTGGCTTTGGGACTTATGGGGATGTGTCTATGCTGATAGGAGCCCTTCCTCAGGACTTGCGGTGAGTTTTCTGGGGGACGTGGGGCCATGCCCAGGCTGACAGGACCCCCCGGCCTCCTAAGGAGCTGCTGTGAGGGTTCCAGAGGATGTGAGGCATAGTCCACAGTGATAGGAGAATAGGCGTCCTCAGGACCTGCTGACTATGACTCAGGAACATGTGGGGCCACGTCCACACTCACATGATCCTGGATTACTCAGGACCCCGTGGAGGACTCTGGAGGCGCCATTGGGGGCCACGTCCATATCAGAAGGGACTACTCACAAGCATAGGGTAAGTGAATGAGTAGAATAAATGGTAGGGTCAGGGGAGGGGAGGCAGTTGGTGGTTAGGCTTAGGTTAGATGTTAGGAGTTATGATTATGCTTATGGTTACAGATTAGAGGTTAGGTGAGGCATAAGTGTAAGGGTCAGTAGTTAAGAGTTAGGATGGGGGTTAGGGTTAGGGACAGGATTTAGAGTTAGGGTTAGGGTTTAGGCTCTAGGGATTAGGGCAGGAGGTTTGGAGTTGGGGTTAGGGTTATGGTTAGAGTTAGGGTTGGGCTTAGGTTTGCATTTAAGGTTAGGGGTTAGGGTGTGAGCTAGGGTTAAGGGTTAGGGGTTAGAGTTAAAGAAGGGCTAGGTTTAGGGTTAGGGCGAGGGTTAGGGTTAGGATAGGGATTAGGGCTAGGGTTAGGGTTAGTGTTTGGTTAGGTGTTAGGTTTAGGTTCAGGTCAGGGTCAGGGTACGGATTTGGAAAAGGGTAAGAGATACGGTTAGGGAGTGGGTTAGGGGTTAGTTTTAGGGGACGGGTTAGGGTACAGTTTGGGGTATGAGATAGGATTAGTATTAGAGTGTTAGGGTTAGGGTACTGGTTAAGGTTAGGAATAGTATTTGAGTATATTAAGTTAAGGTTAGGGTTAGAAGGTAGGCTTAGGTTTAGATTTAAGGTAGGGGTCAGGCTTAAGGGTTTAGAATAGGTTTAGGAGTTAGGGTGAGGGTTGGCAGGAAGGTTTAGTGAATGTGTTTCGGTCTTGGGGTTTGTGTTTGGTTTTTGATTAGTGATGGGTCTTGTTTAAGGTTTAGGTTAACATTAGTATTAAGTGTAGGGTAAGGGTTATGTCTGTGTATGGTTAGAGTTTGGGTCTTGGCATGTGCCTCACTGGGACTCCTAGTATCTTGGGCAGTTTAGTTTTATGCACTCTATTTAGGTTTTGGGTTCAAAGATAGCCTGACTCCACCAAGTCAGTGGCCTCCCCAGAGAATCAAAATCCATGCTTCTGCTGGGGTGAGAATAGACAGGGCAGGCTTCTCTCGAGCTGAGCTAAGGAGGGGATTTGTGCCTCTAAATACTCTATTTGGATTTTCAGTTGCCTTTATGATTTTATCTCTTGTGTGCACATGTTTCATCAATACTACCAATTATCATTTTAAAGTTTTACTTGAATTCCTGTTTGTAAACACAGTATGATATACTTTCAGGTTTACCACATAGTGATTTAATCCTTGGAGACAACTCCTGGTACTGGTCACAGGTGCCCTCCAGTATCCCCATCCCCTGATTCCCCTTTCCCCCACCATCATCTGGTGTTGATTAGTTTATTCTCTGTGGTTAAGTGTGTGTATCTTGGTTTGCTTCTCTCAACCCCCCTCTGCCCCTTTGCCAGTTTGTTTGGTTTTTTAAAATTCACATGTGAATGCCATTGTATGGTATTTGGTATCTGTCTTTCTCTGACTGACTGAGTTCATTTGGCATAAGTCCTTTCCACTTCTCCCACGTCATTTTAAATGGCTTCATTTCATCCCTTCTGATGACCCAGTGATGTCACAGTGTGTATATTTAGAACATCGTCTCTTCCCATTCTTCTGTCGATGGACATCTGGGCTGTATCCACAGATTGGCTTTTGTTGATAACGCTGCTGCAAACACTGGGCTGCGTGTCCCTCTTCCAATCTACTAAACTACTTTTGTATCCTTGTGGTAAATACCTAGCTGTGCAATTTTGGAATCATAGGTTAGCTCTATTTTTAACTTCTTTTTATTTTATTTTTTTATGATAGTCACAGAGAGAGAGGCAGAGACACAGGCAGAGGGAGAAGCTGGCTCCATGCACCAAGAGTCCGAAGTACAATTCAATCCCAGGTGTCCAGGGTTGCGCCATGGGCCAAAGGCAGGTGCCAATCTGCTGCGCCACCCAGGGATCCCCTATTTTTAAAATTTTGAGGACCCTCCACACTGTTTTCCACAGTGGTTGTACATTTTCGCATGCCCACCAGGAGTGTAAGGGGGCTCTCCTTCTCCATAGCCTCACCAACACCTGTTGTTTCTTTTGCTGTTAATTTTAGCCAATCTGATGGCTGTCAGGTGACATCTCATTGTGGTTTGCATTTCCCTGATGATGGGTGACGCTGAGTGTCTCTCCGTGTGTCTGGTGGCCATCTGGATGTCTTGTCAGAGACAAAGTCCATTCATCTCTTCTGCCCATCTGTAGTTGGATAATTTGTGTTTAGGATGCTGAGATTTATATTTGCTTTATGTATTTTGCATATTAACTCTTTATTGGATGGGTTGTTTATAAATATCTCCTCTCATTTTGTATGTTGCCTTTTAGCTTTGGTTGTTTCCTTCACTTTGCAGAAGCTTTTACATTTGATGAAGTCCCAATAGTATTTTTGCTTTTGTTTCCCTCATGTCAGAGGCATATCTAGAAAGAAGATCCAATGACCAATATCAAAGACGTTGCTGCCTACCTTTTCTTCTTTGTATATGGTTTCAGGTCTCACATTTAGGTCTTTCATCCATTTTGAATTTATTTTTTATATATATGGTGTAAGAAAGTGGTCCAGTTTGATTCTTCTGCATGTGGCTGCCTGGTTTTCCCAACACTATTTGTTCTTTTCCTGGGGTCAGGTTTAGGTTTTGTTGAAGAGACTGTCTTTGTGCCATTGGATATTCCTTGCTGCCTTGTTGTCGATTAATTGATCATAGAGTTACAGGTTTGTATCTTGTTTCGGCTTTCCATTCTGTTCTGTTGATCTAAGCATCTCCTGTTGGGAGATCCTTGATTGCTGATTCAATTTCGTTGCTGGTTATATGTCTGTTCAAGTTTCTTATTTCTTCCTTTTTCATTTTTGCTATGTTATATATTTCCAGGAATTGATCTATTTCTTCCAGGTTCTAGGTTGCTGGCATATAATTTTTCATAATGTTCTCTTATAATCGTTTCTATTTCTCTAGTGTTGGTTGTTATTTCTCTTTTCCCATTTGTGATTTTATTTGGGTCCTTTCTCACTTTTTATCTTTTTTCTTTTTTAAATATTTTATTTATGTATTCATGTGAGACACAGAAAGGCAGAGGTAAAGGCAGAGGGAAAATGAGCCTCCAGTGGGTCCTGATGTTGGACATGATTCCCCCAGACCCCGGGATCATGATCTGAGCCAAAGCAGATGCTCAACCCCTGATGCACCCAGGTACCTTGCTGATTCAATTCCTTTGCTCATTATAGGTCTGTTCACATTTTCTATTTCTTTCTATTTCAGTTCTGCTCGTTTGCACATTTCTAGGGATTTGTCCATTTCTTCCAGGTCTTCCAGTTTGTTTGCGTATAATTTCATAGTATTCCCTTATCATTGTCTAATTTTGTTGGTGTTGATTGTGATCTCTCTTCTCTCATCTGTTACTTTATTTATTTATGTCTTTTCTCTTTTCTCATTGATAAAGCTTGTTAGGGCTTGATCCATTTTATTAATTATTTTGAAGAACCAGCTCTTAGTTTCGTTATTCCATTCTACTGTTTTGTTGTTTCTGTATTGTTTATTTCTGCTCTCATCATTATTTTTTCCCTCTTCTGTAGGCTTTAGGCTTTGTTTGCTATTTCTTTTCCAGCTCCTTTAGGTGTAGGGTTAGGTTGTGTATTGGAGACTTCTTGTTTCTTGAGGTAGTCCTGTATTGCTATGTACTTACCTCTTAGGACTGCCTTTGCTACATCCCAGAGTTTTGGAAAAACATATTTTCATTTTCATTTGTTTTAAATTTCCTGTTTAATTTCCTGGTTGATCCATTCATTCTCTAGTAGGATGTTCATAATCTCCACGTATTTTTTATCTGTCCAAATTTTTTTTCTTACTGTCGACTTCGAGTTTCATAGCATCGTGTTCCGAAAATATACAGCATGTTATATCAACCTTCTTGTACCTGTTGTACCTGTTGAGGGCTGATTTGTGGCCCATGATATGATCTGTTCTGGAGAATGTCCCATGTGCACTTGAAAGGAATGTGTATTTTGCTTTAGGAAGAAATGTTCAGACTATATCTGTTGAGTCCCTGTGGTCCAGTGTGTCAAGGCTATTGTTCCCCTGTTGATTTTCTGCATAGACGATCGGTCCATTGCCATAAGTGGGTGTTAAAACCCCTGTCATTGTATTATTATCAGTGAGTTCCTGTATGTTTGTTGTTAATTGGTTTGTATATTTAGGTACTCCCATGTTGGCAGCATAAATATTTAGTTGTTGGATCTTTTTTTTTAAATAAATTTATTTTGTATTGATGTTGAATTGACCAACATTCCGAATAACACCTAGTGCTCATCCCATAATATGTCCCCCTAAGTGCCCATCACCCATTCACCCACACTTCCACCCTCCTCCCCTCCCAGCACCCCTAGTTCGTTTCCCAGAGTTAGGAGTCTTTATGTTCTGTCTCCCTTTCTGATAATTCCTACACAATTCTTCTCCATTCCCTTATATTCCCTTTCAGTATTATTTATATTCACCAAATGAATGAGAACACACACTGTTTGTCCTTCTCCGATCGACTTACTTCACTCAGTATAATACCTTCCAGTTCCATCCACATTGAAGCAAATGGTGGGTATCTGTCATTTCTAATGGCTGAGTAATATTCCATTGTATACATAAACCACATCTTCTGTATCTATTAATCTTTTGATGCACAGCGAGGCTCCTTCCACAGTTTGTCTATTGTGGACATTCCTAATATAAACATCAGGGTGCAGGTGTCCCGGCGTTTCATTGCATCTGAATCTTTGGGGTAAATCCCCAACAGTGCAATTTCTGGGTCGTTGTGCAGGTCTATTTTTTTCTCATTGAGGGACCGCCACAGAGTTTTCCAGAGTGGCTGCACCAGTTCACATTCCCACCAACAGTGGTTTCTATATTTAGATACTCCCATGTTGGCAGCATAAATATTTAGTTGTTTGATCTTGATAGAGAGTCTTTTTAATTATGAAATAATGCCCTTCTTCATCTCTTCTTACAGTATTTGTTCTTTCTTTTTTGAAATTTAAAATCTTTATTTATTCATGAGAATTACACAGAGAAGCAGAGGAAGGAACATAGAGTGAGAGGCAGGCTCCCCAAAGGGAGCCTGATGTGGGACTCGATCCTGGGATCCCAGGATCACACCCTGAGCCGAAGGCACATGCTCAACCACTGAGCCACCAGGTGTCCCCCAGGGTTTGGTTTCAAATCTCGTTTGTCTGATATAAGTATGGGTCCTCCATCTTTCTTTTGATATCTATTAGCGTCATAAATGATTTTCTATCCCCTGACTTTCAGTCTGTTGGTGTCTATAGGTCTAAGGTGAGCATCTAGTAGGCAGCGTACAGATGGATGTTGTTTTTTAATAATAATGTTATTTATGATAGTGTGTGTGTGTGTGTGTGTGTGTGTGTGTGAGAGAGAGAGAGAGAGAGAGAGAGAGAGAGAGGCAGAAAATTAGGCAGAGAGAGAAACAGGGTCCCCACCAGGAGCCCAATATGGGACTCGATCCCAGACTCCAGGATCACACCCTGAGTCAAAGGCAGAGGGTCAAACCCTGAGCCACCCAGGCATCCCAGATCCTGCTTTTTAAGCCACTCTGGTACCCTATATCTTTTGATTGAAGCATTTAGTCTATCAGCATTCAGAGTGATTATTCAAAGATATGAAATTTGTGCATTTGTGTTACCAGAAGAGTTGGTGTTTCTGGTGACATTCTCTCGGCCTTTCTAGTCTTTGTTGCTTTTGGTCTCTTTTTTTCCCCCACTAGAAGAGTCCGTCTTAAAATTCCTTACTGGACTGGTTAAGTGGTCCTGAACTCCTTTATATGTTGCCTGTCTGGGAAAATCTTTATCTCTCTTTCCCTCCTGAATGACACACTTGCTGAAGAAAGAATTCATACAAATTAGACTCCAATAAAAAGAAATTTAAAAACAAAAAAAAATTCATGCTAATATGATTGAGGAAAATGGCATTTAGGAGGAAAACCAGAAGCAGAAAGAGAGGAGGACAGATTTCACCCTCCGTAGCCTTCATAGGGACCTGGTGTCCTTTCCTAGGAGTGCCCCCAATCCGGAGGATGCTTCCTGCCCCTCTGCCCTCCTTGTTGGAACACAAGCAGGCACATCTACGTGCCTCCAGCACCTCTGCAGTCATGGCTTATAGCGTTTTCCATGTATCCTATTGGGGACCACAGCTTAGTGTATGTAACCATCTGGCTGCTGTTTGACAACATTGGGGGATTCTGACTTTTGTTGGTTTTGAGGTGCATGTGTGTCTATCACATGCAGCTATCCCATGCAGCTATCGGATCCTCTGTCTGGGTCACCCAAAACCCCAAAATGGTTGGCAGAATAACATTTCTGATGCTGGCGCTTGGCGGCTAGCTGAGCTCTCCTGGCTACGCCAGGGCTAACTCGTGCAGGAACTTTCAGCTGGAGGGCCAGCTGAGCGGAAGTTCCGGCTCGGCCACATTCCCATGTCCGGCAGTGGGTCAGGCCTTCCCTGGAAGGCACGTGGGGACATCAGCTGTGTTTGCCTGGCGGTGCCCCTGCAGGGGCTGGTTGGGGCCTAGGTGGTGCCCCCTCCTCCTCTCTGGGGGTCTCTCCACGCCCCGTGCACAGAATTCTGGGAGACACAAAAATGGGCTGGCTGTGCATTTTCGCACCGCATCACTTTATTGACTTTCTACAGCAAATGGGCTCAGAGCTGTGGGTGCGTGCCTTCCCCTGGGGAAGGAGACTTTTCTGTCCTTTAAGTGGGGGCAAGAATCACACGGGGTGGGTGGGCTGGTGATGGAGTCCCCCACCTGGGAGCATGTGTGGACTCCGGGTGGGGGCGTGTGTCCTTAGGTTTCAGCCTGAGTGACGGTTCTGCGGACAGCAGAGCTGACCTGGACCTGTAGCTCATGGGCTCATGTTCTGGGTCCCCGCAGGGCAGCTGGACCCCGGCCTTGGGCCCTCTAGGGTCCCAGTACCTGGAGGAGCCTGCCTCATGGTGTGGGTGCGGGTGTGGCCCACCGGCTTACCCCTCCACTCCCGACACTGGTGTGTCTTGGGATCCCCAGGGCTGCCCTAGATAAGCGACCTGTATCTGTGTGACATACCCAGGGCCCAGTAGGCCACATCCAGCTTTGAGAGGGCTCGCTGAGCCCGGCGCCAGAATCCAGGGTTGTCGAGGGCCATGGGGGCCTGATTCCATTAGTCTTTGAGTTGGGACTGGTGTGGGCTCAAATCAACCCAGCCCCCACAGAGCCTGGGCCCAAGTCAGCCCAGGTCTCTCTGGGTTAGGGCCTGGTGTCCTGTGCAGGGTGTCCCACCCTCCAGGAGGGACAGAGGGTGGAGGCAGGGCACAGTGTGTCCTCTGCACCACTCTCCTGCACACACACTGTCCGGGGCTCCCTGCCTTCCCTCCTCCCTGCAACCCCTGGTACTCAATGGGACACCCAGGCTTCTGATGGGAGTAGGGTATCCAGAGAACCCCGGGGAGTCTGAGCATGTCCCACAGGGTGCAGCTGCACTGGGTCCTTGCTCGGGGCCGATGGTGTGGTGGTGGATGGTGTGGGGGCATGGGTATGATGGTGGTGGGGTGTGGGGGATGGTGTAGGGGGGATGGTGTTGGGGTATAGTGTGGGTGGGGATTGTGTGAGGCTGTGTGTGTGTGAGGGGGATGGTGTAGGGGCTATGCCATGGGGGATGATGATGTTAGGGGATGGTGTGGGTCTGGGGAATGGGAGGATGGTGTGGGGGGCCGGCGGACACAGGGCATCCTCTTTCTCTAAGATGCACACTGAGACGTCCACAGATAAAAGTGACCCCAGTCTGGGGTATGCTATGACACCTGCCCCTGGGGCCCCGTGTGGTGAGTACAGGGCCCTGGCTGGACCAGGGGCATTATCTGGGGGTCATCATACAATGTATGTTTACAAATTTCAAATTGTCTCAAATTTAATGCATAGAATTTAGAAATATATGAAGTCCTAAGGGTGGGTATCACCCTGACCTGTCCGACCCTCATCAGATCGATGTGTGTCTTCCTCCAGTCACCGCCATTCACCCTGCCCCCAGGTCCCCTTACTGGCCCGACGGCCCCCACCCCAGCCCCTGCTTTTCAGGGGGCCGTCCCTCACCCTTTTGGGGTTCAGCTAACATGGCAATCCCTGGAGGCCGCGTCCTAGTGGCCTCCTCATCCCTGAGACCCCGAGGGTGGGGGCACGGTGTTCATCCACAACAACCTACCATGCAGCCATGTGTTGTTGGCTGCTGTTCTTCTCCCAGGCTCTGAAGCCCCATGTTCCCTACCCAGAAGCCCCTGGTCCTCCCAGGTCCCGATCCCCCTGGCCCCTCAGCTTCACCCTAACCCATAGTAGTCCCAAAACATGACGTGACTGCTGAATATCCTGTTGACGTCCAGGTCCCCCAGCGTGATGTCCCTAGAGGAGACCAGGGCCTCCTCCTTCATTTCCTGTGGGAAAACCGGGGAGGAGGAGCTGGCGTCAGGGACACAGACCCTAACCTGTCTGTCCTGGGCAGGGAGCCCTGGGGCCACCATGGAGTGGGTACTGCCAAAACCTCCTTCCTTCCTCTGGGAGGCCAGGGATGGTGAGAGTGCACACTGTGCCCATGGGACCTGTGTGACGGCCTGTGCCCAGCTGTTGTAGGGAGGGAGGTGACTGAGTGTCACCCTGGGTGGGAGGGGATAGCGGTTCAACCAAGGTGGGAGGGAACATGGGGGTATTGTGCCCAAGATTGCGAATCCGAGAAACCACTAAGGAGCTGACACCAATGCAAACACACAAGGGTTGATTTCCAAACTCGAGCTTGCGTCCAAGTATACCCAACACTGCGGAGCAGGGACTTGGACCCTGAGGTGGGTTTTAGCTTAGTTTTAAGGGCTTGTCTCGGGGTCCTCCAGAAGGGCTGGAGCAATTCCTCAAGTTCTGTTTACATTTTGTTATGAGGCCTTCAAGGGTATTGAACTCTGCTCTCATTCTAATAGGCGCTTCCAGCCCTTGGCATGGGCTCAGTTTCATTCTATTGTGGGGCTTTCTAGGACATTAAGCTGTAAACTTTTGTTTGTTTTTTTTTCCTGTAATTGAAGTAATGTAAATTTCAGCTCTTCTTCACAGGGGCCTGGGATGGCTGGTCTTGTTCGAACACTGAACTTAAAGTAGAAAGGCCTTCATTTTCTCAGCCTCCTTGCATCCAGTCCCATCCTATCTAGCTCTTTCCCCTTCCCTGGAGCTCCTAAGAGAGCAATTGCAAATGACCCCAGCTTGGCAGCCTGTGTTGGGAGACAGGCCCAGGGATTTGGGATCAGGAAGACCTGGGGCATGGGTGTCCCAGCTGTGCAGCGGGATTCCATGCTGCAGACTCTTATTCCCTAAGGCTATCTTGACAACTGACTTTGTACATAGAAAAGCTGTCCTTTATCTTTAAAAGATGAGGAGCAAGTCAAAGTTTTTTTTCTCTGCCCATCTAATTGCTCAGATTCCAATCTGAGATGTATTGCCTGTTACTAAGAATAATTTACTATCCGTAGTACTATGGTTAAAATATTCTGACACAAGTAATTCAAAGGGATGAGGGTTTCTCATCTCTTTATTCACAGCTCAGTCACTCATCAAGAAATGAGTCAATTTTCAAAATAAATCTTATTTATTAGGAAAAAAACAAAGATTTATAGGGAATTGAGGGAATTCATAGGGAAATTGAGAAGATAGTACAGAGCATTCGCATGCATTGGCACTCAATTTCTCCAATTATTGATATCTTATATTAGTACGGTACAAATATGAGCTAATGAATCAATATTAAAATATTCGCATTAACCAAAGACCATACTTTATTCAGATTTCCTTAGCTTTTGCTAAGTTACCATCCCTCATATCACATTCCATTTGTCCTCCTGTTTTCTTAGGCTCCTCTGGATTGTAACAGTCTTTCAGCCTTTCCTTGTTGTTGTTGAACTGGAACACTTTGAGAAGTAGAGTATTTTGTAAAATTTCCCTTAGTTGGGACATGTCTGTTGTTTATCTCATGACTGAACTGTTTTTGTGGATTATATACAGAGATATACTGCCATTTTCATTATATCATATAAAGGATAGATACTATCAACATGATTTATCAGTCTTGGTATCGATCTGATCATCTTGCTGAGGTAGTGTTTGTCAGCTTTCTCTGTAGTAAAGTGATTCTTTTATTATTATTATTATTATTATTATCATTATTATTTTAAGTTTTTCATAATATATTTTGCAGAAGGAAGTTACTATGTGTTTTCCACACATAAGAGTGGGAAGCTATGCTCATGAACTTGAGTGTGGTATGTCTGCACGAATTGTTTGAAATTCTTCTACATGGGAGATTTCTCTTCCTTCTGAGTTTGTTTGTTTCTTTTTCAAAGATGTTATTTATTTATATGAGAGAGAGAGAGAGAGGAGAAGAAGCATGAGCGAGAGGGGCAGAGGGAGAGGGAGAAGCAGGTTCCCTGCTAAACAGGGAGCCTGCCTTGGGACCTGGATCATGATCTGAGCCTAATGCAGAAGCTTAACTGACTGAGCCACCCAGGTGCCACTCCTTTCTTTCTTTCTTTCTTTCTTTCTTTCTTTCTTTCTTTCTTTCTTTCTTTCTTTTTTTATCTTTCTTTCTTTCTTTCATTGTTTCTATTTCTTTCTTTCTTTATTTCTTTCTTTTATTTTAATAATAATTTTATTTTTTATTGGTGTTCAATTTGCCAGCATACAGAATAACACCCAGTGCTAATCCCGTCAAGTGCCCCCCTCAGTGCCCATCACACATTCACCCCCACCACCCGCCCTCCTCCCCTTCCATCACCCCTAGTTCATTTCCCTGAGTTAGGAGTCTTTTTTTTTAATTTTATTTATGATAGTCACACACACACAGAGAGAGAAAGAGAGGCAGAGACATAGGCAGAGGGAGAAGCAGGCTCCATGCATCGGCAACCCGATGTGGGATTCGATCCCGGGTCTCCAGGATCGCACCCTGGACCAAAGGCAGGCGCTAAACCGCTGCGCCACCCAGGGATCCCCTGAGTTAGGAGTCTTTATGTTCTGTCTCCCTTTCTGATATTTCCCACACATTTCTTCTCCGTTCCCTTATATTCCCTTTCACTATTATCTATATTCCCCAAATGAATGAGAACATACAATGTTTGTCCTTCTCTGATTGACTTACTTCACTCAGCATAATACCTTCCAGTTACATCCACGTTGAAGCAAATGGTGGTTATTTGTCGTTTCTAATGTCTGAGCAAGGCCCACCTGTTCTCTCTCTTCAGCTTCTGAGTCTCCTAAGATATGAATGTTATTTTTTAATAAGTGGCTGACTTCCCTACGTCTGTCTCTGTGGTCCATAACCTTTCTTGTTTTTATGGCTTCCACGTGGGACTGCATCTCAGTTATAGCATTTTTAACGTTGGCCTGACTAGATTTTAGTTGTTTTACTTCTACAGTAAGGGATTCTCTAGTTTTCCTCTGTGCTCTTTATCCAGCCCAGCTGCTATCTTTATAATCATTGTTTTAAAATGTAGTTAGACATCATATATGTGTATTGATGGACTTCCTGGCTGTGAGTACTATCTCATGTTATTTTATGGAGGTGAATTTCTCCATCTCATTACCTTTTCCAGAAAAGAAAGAGGGAAGAAAAAGAAAAACCAAGGAAAACAATAATAACTGCTCTCCAAAAAAAAAAAAAAAACACCAGATTATTTTGGCCTGCATTTCAAAAGATTCTAAACCCCAAATATGAAACACAATTAAAGTACCATGAAAGTAAAATTAAGAAATATATAAGGTACATACATAAAATTAAAATAAGAAATTAATAAAAAAATCAAGGAAAATAAATGACAGTAAAGCACAAAGTACAAAGAAAGGTATATCCTACTTTCCAGGCAGAGCTGAATCTCTGCATCCTCTGTGGTCCGACAACTTGGTGGCAGTGAGTGGTCTGTGCAGGGTCTGGGGATGGGCTCTGGCGCTGATTATCAGGTGCACATCTGTGTGGTAGATGCACCTGCGGAGTCAGAGGTGGGGTGGGCATCAGCACCTCTGGCCTCCAGTGAGCGGCACAGTGCTGCTCCTTGAGACCCCCCCCCCATGGGCCGGATGCAGGTGGGGTCTCTGGGTCCTCTGGCTCTGGGGCTGAGCATCCTGCCCCCCAGTCTGCATGGGCCTCCACAGAAGAGCTCCCAAGTCCCTGGGTCTCCACCGATTCTCTCAGAACCCTGCATTTACTCTACCTGCGTCTGAGCTTCTTTTGGCTTTGTTTTTTTATCTCAGAGTGTTGTGCCCAAGATTGTGAATCCGAGAAACCACCGAGAAGCCGACACTGATGCAAACACATGAGGGTTTATTTACAAGCTAGAGCTTGTGTGCAAGTATACCTGACAGAGTGGAGCAGGGACTTGGACCCCGAGGTGGGTTTTAGCTTAGTTTTAAGGGCTGGTCTCAGGGACCTCCAGAAGGGGTGGAGCAATTCCTCAAGTTCTGTTTACATTTTGATATGGGACATTCAAGGGCATTGAGCTCTGTTCTCATTCTAATAGAGGCTTCCTGTCCTTGGCCTTGACTCAGTTTTGTTTCTATTGTGGGGCTTTCTAGGAAATTAAGCTGTAAACTTTTGCTTTTTCCGGTAACTGAAGTAATGTTAATTTCAGCTGTTCTTCACAGGGACCTGGGATGGCTGGACTTGTGCTAACACTGAATTTAAATTGGTATGGCCTTAATTTTCTAGGCCTCCAGGCTTCCAGTCACATCCTATCTAGCTCCTTCCCCCTTCCCCAGAGCTCCTAAGAGAGCAATTGAAAATGACCTCAGCGTGGCAGCCTGTGTTGGGGGACAGGCCCAGGGATTTCGAATCAGGAAGACCTGGGGCACGGGCTTCCCAGATGTGCAGGGGGATTCCATGCTGCAGACTCTTATTCCCTAAGGCTATCTTGACAATAGACTTTGTACATAAAAAAGCTCTCCTTTGTCTTTAAAAGATGAAGAGCGAGTCAAAGCATTTTTTCTCTGCCCATCTGATTGCTCAGATTCCAATCTGAGACATATTTCCTGTTAATAAGGATAATTTACTATCCGTGGTACTATGGTCAAAATATTCTGACACAAGTAATTCAGAGGGATGAGGGTTTCTCATCTCTTTCTTCACAGCTCAGTCACTCATCAGGAAATGCATCTTTATGGATTTGGAAAGAACTGAGAGACATTATTACCGTGGTCCTATTATTTATGTGAAGGATCCTTCCCTGAGATTCTTCCCGTTTCAACTGACACTGAAACACTTTGAACTCTTTGGAAGTCAAATGTCAAGGAAATAAATGTTATGCATCGCTAATTTTAAATGCACTTGCAATATGGTGTCTATTGTACTAGAAGTATTTTTATCTGATTTTTGCTATTTATTATCTTTTCCTGCTTTTCAGGTTGAGGAGGCATTATACGTGTTCATAAGTGTTTTTCTTTCCTTTGATCTAAAATTCTTAATTGTTTCCATCAAAGGAACTCTTTAAAAATAAGGCAAAAGTTAATTCAACAATTCTTAAAATGTCTTCACACTTGGAGCCTGATTCATTTAAGTCAATTTTCAAAATAAATCTTATTTATTAGGAAAAAAACAAAGATTTATAGGGAAACTGAGAAGATAGTACAGAGCATTCGCATGCATTTGCACTCAATTTCTCCAATTATTGATATCTTATATTAATACGGTACAAATATGAGCTAATGAATCAATATTAAAAAATTCGCATTAAACAAAGACAAAAAAAAAAAACAAAGACCATAGTTTATTCAGATTTCCTTAGTTTTTGCTAAGTTACCAATCCTCAAATCACATTCCATTTGTCCTCTTTCCTTAGGCTCATCTGGATTGTGACAGTCTTTCAGCCTTTTCTTGTTGTTGAACTGGAACACTTTGACAAGTAGAGTATTTTGTAAAATTTCCCTCAGTTGGGACATGTCTGTTGTTTATCTCATGACTGAACTGTTTTTGTGGATTATATACAGAGATATACTGCCATTTTCATTATATCATATAAAGGATAGATACTATCAACATGATTTATCAGTCTTGGTATCGATCTGATCATCTTGCTGATGTAGTGTTTGTCAGCTTTCTCAGTAGTAAACTGATTCTTTATTATTATTATTTATTATTATTATTATATTATCATTATTATTTTAAGGTTTTCATATTATATTTTGTAGAAGGAAGTTACTATGTGTATTCCACACTTAAGAGTGGGAAGCTATGCTCATGAACTTGAGGGTGGAATGTCTTCAAAATTGTTTGAAATTATTCTACATGGGCAATTTCTCTTTCTTGTGGATTTGTTTGTTTCTTTTTCAAAGATGTTTTTTATTTATTTGAGAGAGAGAGTAGAGATAAAGCATGAGCGAGAGGGGAAGAGGGAGAGGGAGAAGCAGGTTCTCTGTTGAACAGGGAGCCTGCCTTGGGACCTGGATCATGATCTGAGCCTAAGGCAGAAGCTTAACTGACAGAGCCACACAGGTGCCACTCTTTCTTCCTTCCTTCCTTCCTTCCTTCCTTCCTTCCTTCCTTCCTTCCTTCTTTTCTTTCTTTCTTTCTTTCTTTCTTTCTTTCTTTCTTTCTTTTTCTTTCTTTTCTTTCTTTTCAATACAGCAACATCTGAGGAATTCCTCCCTCAGATGGGAGCTACATACTAACTTCCAAACCTGAGAACCTACCTGAAAGCTCACTCTGGGGAACTTCCCTCTCGGAGATGAGCTGAAACGTGGTCCTTCCCAGTTCCACACTGCCTGCAGATACACTTATAAACATCCTCACTAGACATGTTTGTTAGAAGCTCATGGGATGCAAGGGGCAAGCTGCAGGCTTCAAGGTTGTGTCTCCAGGTGCAGTAAAGCGGTATTCATGGAACATCCTGAATTACAATGCTGCCACGTTCTCATGCCCATCAGAACGCAGTTAGTAGAAAGCTGGCCTCCAGGCATGCCTCCTTTGAAAGCTGAGCTCAGGGCAGGAGCCTCCCGCATCCTGCCTGCCCGTAGTCGTAGCTGCTAACATCCTTATATTAGGTGTTCGGAGAGGTTGGAGAAATGTCAGTGGAAGTGTCAGGACTGTACTCATATGTATCTGAGTTCAATAGAGCGATTTCCAACATCCATGTTCAATTAGAGTGTAGCCCCTGTATACCTCGTCTCGATAAGTGTCTAGCAGACATCGGCCTGCAAAGCAAACACACTTCTGCGAGTTCAACTTATGGCCTGTACCTCCCCCATCCTGACTGCCTGTATGTTCCACGTCCACAGCATTTCGTTGTATCCGGGACAGTAGCGGAGTGAAAACCACGTGTCTCCCTTGTCAATTTTGTGCATAGCAGACAGCTGCCATCAAGGCATGCACGCTCCTTTGGATTGAGCTTATGGCTTGTACCTCCCACATGCTGACGGCCTGTATGCTTCACTTCCAAAGGATTTCGTCCAATACGGGACGCAAGTTTTGCAAGAGGCAAGTGTCTCTTAGTTCCATCCAGCAACTTCTGAGGAATTCCTCCCTCAGAGGGGTGCTACATACTAACTTCCAAACCTGAGTAACTAGCTGAAAGCTCTCTCTCTGCGGAATTTCCTTCTGCGAGATGAGCTTACACGTGGTCCTTCCCAGTTCCACACTGCCTGCAGATGCAGTTATGAACATCCTCACTAGACAGGTTTTCAGAAACTCATGGGACGCAAGGGCCAGCTGCAGGCTTCAAGGTTGTGTCTCCAGGTGCAGTAAAGCGGTATTCATTGTAAGTATACCGCCTTACAATGCTGTCACGTTCTCATGGCCATCAGAACAAGCTAGTAGAAAGCTGGCTTCTAGGCATGCTTCCTTTTGAGAGCTAAGCTCAGGTCAGGACCCTCCCTCATCCTTCAGCCTGTAGATGTAACTACTAATATGCTTATGTTAAGTGCTGGGAGAGGGCGGCGAAATGCTTGCGGAAGTGTCAGGCCTGTACTCACGATTATCTGAGTTGAATACAGTGATTTCAAACGGGCTTCTTCAAAGAGTGTAGCCAATTTCTAACTCCCATGTACGACTGGGTAGCAGTCATCTGCCTCCCAGGCGTACACACTTTTGAGAGTTGAGCTTATGGCCTGTATTTCTCACATCCTGCCTGCAGGTACCCTTCGCTGCAAACAGGCCTAGGCTCGAGGCGTGACTGAAGTGTTGTGAGAGGTAAGTGGAAAGTCCTGGCACACAAGACTAGTGCCTCCAAGCACAATCCAGCGATTTATTAGTAATTCCTGTCTTAGACAGGTGTTACCTACTTAGTTCAATACGTGAGAAGCTGGCTGAACCCTGAGTCCAAAAGCATCTCTCTTCTGAGAGTTGAATTCACACCCAGTTCCTCACAGTTCCACACTGCCTGCAGAATGAGTTTTGAACATCTTCACCTGAGACGTTTGTCAGAAGCTTATGAGACGCAAGTGGAATAATGCAGGCCTGGAAGGTATCTCCAGGTGCAGGAGACTGGTATTCTTCGAACCTTCTGTGTTAGAAGACTGCTATGGTCTCACGGCCATTAGAATGAAGCTAGTGGAAAACTGGCTTCTAGCCTTGCTCACTTGTGAGATCTGAGCTCAGGGCAGGACCCTCCCGAATCCTGCCTGCCCATTGTCATAGCTGCTAACATCCTTAAGTGAGGTGCTGGGAGAGTTTGGAGAAATGCCAGTGGAAGTGTAAGGACTCTACTCACGTGTATCTGAGTTCAATACAGGGATTGCCAATGTCCTTGTTCAATTAGAGTGTAGCTCAATATACCTCGCCTCGATAAGTGTCTAGCAGACATCGGCCTGCAAAGCGTACACACTTCTGAGAGTTGAGCTTATGGCCTGTACCTCCCCCATCCTGACTACATGGACGTTCCACTTCCACAGCATTTCGGTCTATGCGGGAGAGGAGCGGAGTGAGAACCAAGTGTCTGCCTTGTCAATTTCGCACCTAGGGACAGCTGCCTCCCAGGAATGCACACTCCTTTGGATTGAGCTTAGGACTTGAACCTCCCACAGGTTGACCGCCTATACGCTATGCTTCTAAAGGATTTTGTTCGATATGTGATGCAAGTTTTGTGAGAGGCAAGTGTCTCTTAGCTCCATCCAGCGAATTCTGAGGAATTCCTCCCTCAGATGGGATCTCCATACTAACTTCGAAACCTGAGTACCTAGCTGAAAGCTCTCTCTCTGGGGAACTTCCCTTTCGGAGATGAGCTGACACGCGGTCCTTCCCAGTTCCACACTGCCTGCAGATGCAGTTACGAAAATCCTCACTAAACATGTTTGTCTGAAGCTCATGGGATGCAAGGGCCAGCTGCAGGCTTCAATGGTTGTGTCTCCAGGTGCAGTAGAGCAGTATTCATGGAACGTCCTGCCTTACAATGCTGCTACGTTCTCATGGCCATCCGAACGAGCTAGTAAAAAGCTGGCTTCTAGGCAAGCTTCCTTCTGAGAGCTGAGCTCATGGAAGGACCCTCCCGCATCCTGCCTGCCCATACACGTACCTGCTAATATGCTTATGTTAGGTGCTGGGAGACGTCGGTGAAATGCATGTGGAAGTTTCAGGCCCGTACTCCTGATTATCTGAATTGAATACAGCTATTTCAAACGGCCTTCTTCAGAGTGTAGCTAGTTTCTAACTCCCATGAACGAGTGGGTAGCAGACATCTGCCTCCCATGCATACACACTTCTGAGAGTTGAGCTTATGGCCTGTATTTCCCACATCCTGCCTGCAGGTACACTTCGCTGCTAAAAGGCCTAGGCTCGATGCATGACTGAAGTGTTGTGAGAGGTAAGTGGAAAGTCCCGGCACAAGACTAGTGCCTCCAAGCTCAATCCAGCGACTTCCTAGTAATTCCTGTCTTAGACAGGTGCTACATACTAATTTCCATACGTGAGAAGCTATCTGAACCCCGAGTCCAAAAGAGTCTCTCTTCTGAGAGTTGAATTCACACCGAGTCCCTCACAGTTCCACACTGCCTGCAGAATGAGTTTTGATCATCTTCACCAGAGCCGTTTGTCAGAAGCTTGTGAGACGCAAGTGGAATAATGCAGGCCTGGAAGGTGTCTCCAGGTGCAGTAGAGTGGTAATCTTGGAACCTCCTGAATTAGAATACTGATACATTCTCACTGCCATAAGAACGCAGCTAGTTGAAAGCTGACTTCTAGGCATGCTTCCTTGTACGAGCTGAGGTCAGGGCAGGACCGTCCCGCATCCTGACTGCCTGTAGACATAAGTCCTAGCATCTTTATGTTAGGTGCTGGAAGAGGTTGTGTGAAAAGCATGTGGAAGTGACAGGCCTGACTCACGTATATCTGTGTTAAATGCAGCGATTGCCAACGTCCTTATTTAATTAGACTGTACCTCGGTTCTACCTCCCATAAATAAGTGTCTAGCAGACATCTGCCTGTAAAGCATACACACTTCTGAGAGTTGAAATTATGTCCTGTACCTCCCACATGCTGACTGCAGGTACACTTCGCTCCTATCAGGCCTAGGCTTGAATCGTGACAGAAGGGTTGTGAGAGGTTAGTGGAAGGTGCCGGCCCACACGCCTAGTGTCTCCAAGCCCAATCCAGAGATATGTGAGGAACTGCACTCTACGATTGGTGCTACATAGTAAGTACATGAGAAGCTAGTGGAACGCAGTGTCCAAAGGGTACTTTCTTCTGAGACATGAGCTCACCTCCAGCCCCTCACAGTTCCACATGGCCTTCAGATGAAATTTCAAACATCTTCACTAGACGTGTTGGTCAGAAGCTCATAGGACAAAAGGAGCTAGCTGCAGGCTTCAATGTTTGTGTCTCTAGGTGCAGTAGAGCGGTATACATGGAACCTCCTGACTTACAATGTAGCTACATTCTCACGGCCATATGAACGCAGCTAGTGGAAAGGTGCATTTGAGGCATGCTGCTGAGGATCAGAGTCACCCGTTCCAGGTGAGGCCCAGGTGGGGCCAGAGTCACCTGGTACAGAAGAGGCCAAAGTGAGGACAAGAGTTACCGGGTCCAGGTGAGGCCAACCGGCAGGCCATGCAGAGGAACCATATCCCGATGATGCCCAGGTACGGACCAGAGTTACCAGGTCCAGGTGAGGCCAACCTGAAGGCCATGCAGTGGAACCATGTCCCGATGATGCCCAGGTAGGGACGAGAGTCACCAGGTCCAGATGAGGCCCAGATGGGGAGCATATTCACTAGGTCCACGTGAGGCCCAGTTGAGGACCAGAGTCACCAGGTCTGGTCGAGGCCTAGAGGGGTACCAGAATCACCTGGTCCAGGTGACATCCAGATGGGGACCAGAGTCACCAGGTCAGGGTGAGGCCCAGAGAGGTTCCAGAGTCATCATGTCCAGGTGAGGCTCAGGTGTGGAACAGAGTAACCAGGTACCGATGATGCCCAGGTGAGGACCAGAGTCACCAGATCTGGGTGATGCGCAGATAGGATCAGAGTCACCAGTTCCAGGTGAGGCCAAGAAGGAGTCCACAGCAATCAGGCCCAGGTGGAGAACAAAGTCACCAGGACTGGGTGAGGCCCAGATGGGGACCAGATTCACCAGGTCCAGGTGAGTCCCAGGTGGTGACCAGAGTCCCCGGGTCTGGGTGAAGACCAGGTAAGGACCAGATTCACCAGGTCCAAGAGGCCCACGTGGGGACCTGAGTCACCAGGTATGGGTGAGGCCCAGGTGGCAACCCCACTCACCAGGTCCAGGCGAGGCCAACCTGCAGGCCAGAGTCACCAGATCCACTTGAGGCCCTGGTGGGGACTGGAGTCACCAGGTAAATGTGAGTCTACAAGAACACCACAGTCACCAGGTCCAGGTGTGGTTCATGTGGGAACGAGAGTCACCAGGTCCAGGTGAGACCCAGGTGGGGACCACAGTCACCAGGTCCAGATTGAGGCCTAGGTGGGGGGCCCAGAGTCATCAGGGCCAGGTGAGGCCAAAGTGTGGAGCAAAGTTATCATGTCCAGGTGAAGCCCAGGTGGGGAACAGAGTAACCATGTCCCACTGATGCCAGGTGGGACAAGAGTCACAAGGTCCAGACGAGGACTAAGTGAGGAGTAGATTCACCAGGTCCTGTTGAGGCCCAGTTGAGGACCAGTGTCCCCAGCTCTGGGTGAGTCCCAGAGGGGGACCAGAGTCACCTGGTTCTGGTGATATCCAGGTGGGGACCAGAGTCACCACGTCAGGGTGAGGCCCAGAGGGGGACGAGAATCACTAGGTCCAGGTGAGGCCCTGATGTGGAACTGAGAAACAAGGTCCCATGATGCCCATATGAGGACCTGAGTCACCAGGTCCAGGTGAGGTCCCTGTGGGAACCAGTCACCTCATCCAGGTGAAGCCCAGGTGAGACCACAGTCACCAGGTCAGGGTGAGGTCCAGAGGGGGACCAGAGTCACCAGGTCCAGGTGAGGCCCAGGTATATAAGAGAGTAACCAGGTCCCAATGATGCCCAGGTAAGGACCAGAGTCAACAGGTCCAGGTGAGGCCCAAATATGGATCAGAGTCATTTTGTTCCAGGTGAGGCCAGATGGAGACCACAGGAACCAGGTCCAGGAGAGCCCCATATTGGAACCAGAGCCACCAGATCCAGGTGAGGTCTAGGTGGGACCACAGTCACAAGGTCCAGGTGAGGCCCAGGTGGCAACAGGATTCACCAAGTCCAGGTGAGGCCCAGTTGGTGACCAGTCACCAGATCCAGGTGAGGACCAGCTAAGGACCAGATTCACCAGGTCCAAGTGAAGCCCAAGGGGTGACCAGAGTCACCAGGTAAGGGTGAGGCCCAGAGGGGGAACCAGAGTAACCATTTTAGTTTGAGGCCCAGAATGGGACCAGAGGTCCCTGGTCAAAGTGAGGCCCAGGTGTGGAATAGAGTATCCAGGTCCCAATGATGCCTGGGTGAGGACCAGAGTCACTAGGGCCATGCAGGGCCCAGATGGGGATCAGAATCACTAGGTCCTGGTGAGGCATAGAATAAGACCACAGTCACCAGTATCAGGTGAGCACCTTGTGGGAACAAGAGCCATCTATCCAGCTGAGTCCCAGGTCTATGTGAGGCCCACGTGAGGACCAGATTCATCAGGTCGAATTGAGGCATAGCTGGGGACAAGAGTCACCAGGTCTGGGTGAGGCCTAGGTGGGGCAAGATTCAGCAGTTCTGAGTTAGGTCAAAGTGGGGACGAGAGACACCAGGTCCAGGTGAGGCCAAACTGAGGACCAGAGTCACCAGATCCAGGTGAGGTCCATATTGGAAAGAGAGTCACCAGGTCCAGGAGAGGTCCAGGTGGGGACCAGAGTCACCAGATCCAGGTGAAGTCCAGGTGGGGACCAGAGTCACCAGATCCAGGTGAAGCCCAGGTGGGGACCAGAGTCACTAGGTCCAGATGAGGCCCAGGTGAGGACCAGAGTTACCAGGTACACGTGAGGCCCCGGTGGGGATCAGAGGCAATAGGTCCATGTGAGGCCGGCTTGGGGACCATGGTCAACAGGTCTACTTGAGGCCCAGGTGTGGAACACAGTAACCAGGTCCAGGTGAGTCCCCGGTGGTGACAAGTCACCACATCCAGGTGAGGCCCAGGTGGGGACCAGGATCACCAGGTACAGGGGAGGCCCTTGAAAGAACGAGAGTCAACAGTTCGAGGTCAGGCGCAGGTGGTAACCAGGGTCAGCAGGTCCAAGTCAGGCCAAAGTGGGGTTCACAGTCACTAGGGCACAGTGAGACCCAGAGGGGGACCAAAGTCACCTGGTCCAGGTGAGGTCCAGTTGTGGAACACAGTCACCGGGTCCCAATTATGCCCAGTTGAGGACCATGGTCAACAGGGCCAGGTGAGGCCCAGATGGGGATCGGAGTCTCCAAATCCAGGTGAAGCCCAGGTGGGGACCACAGTCACCAGATCCAGGGTAGTCTCAGTTGCAGACCAGAATCACCAGGCCCAGGTGAGGTGCAGGTGGCAACCACACTCACCAGGTCCCAGTGAGGCCCTGGTGGGGACCAGAGTCACGAGGTACATGAGAAGCTAGAAACACTGCAGACACCAGGTCCACATGATGTCCATGTGGGAATGAGAATCACCAGTTACAGGTGAGGACCAGGTGGAGATCCGACTCTCCAGGTCCAGGTGAGACCCAGGTGGGAACCAGTGTCACAATGTCCAGGTGTGGCCCAGGTGAAGACCAGAGTTAATAGGTCCAGCTGGGTCACTGTTAGTGAACAGTGTAACCATATCCTGATGCTATCCAGGTGGGTACCAGAGACACCAGGTCCTGGTGAGGCCCAGGTGGGACCAGAGACATGAGGTCCAGGTGAGGTCCCGATGGGAACCACAGTCACCAGGTCAGGTGAGGCCATGCTGAGGATCAGAGTCACCAGTTACAGGTGAGGCCCAGGTGGAGCCAGAGTCACCTGGTACAGAAGAGGCCAAAGTCAGGACCAGAGTTACCAGGATCAGGTCAGTCCCAGTGGGGAATAGAGTAACCATGTCCCGATGATGCCCAGGTAGAACCAGAGTCACCAGGTCCAGATGAGGCGCAGGTGGGGAGCATATTCACTAGGTCCCGGTGAGGCCCAGTTGAGGACCAGAGTCACCAGGTCTAGTTGAGGCCTAGAGGGGTACCAGATTCACCTGGTCCATGTGACATCACCCCCCTACATGGGGACCAGAGTCACCATGTCAGGGTGAGGCCCAGAGGGGATCCAGAGTCATCATGTCCAGGTGAGGCTCAGGTGTGGAACAGAGTATCCAGGTCATAATGGTCCACAGGTGAGGACCAGAGTCACCAGATCTGGGTGAGGCCCAGTTAGGATCAGAGTCACCAGTTCCAGGTGAGGCCAAGAAGGAGTCCACAGCAATCAGGTCCAGGTGGGGAACAAAGTCACCAGGACTGCATGAGGCCCAGATGGGGACCAGATTCACCAGGTCCAGGTGAGGCCCAGGTGGTGACCAGAGTTACCAGTTCCGGGTGAGGACCAGGTAAGGACCAGATTCACCAGGTCCAACTGAGGCCCACATGGGGACCTGTGTCACCAGGTATGGGTGAGGCCCAGGTGGCAACCCCACTCACCAGGTCCAGGTGAGGCCAACCTGCAGGCCAGAGTCACCAGATCCAGGTGAGGCCCTGGTGGGGACTGGAATCACCAGGTAAATGTGAGTCTACAAGAACACCACAGTCACCAGGTCCAGATGTGGGTCATGTGGGAACGAGAGTCACCAGGTCCTGGTGAGACCCAGGTGGGGACCACAGTCACCAAGTCCAGATTGAGGCCTAGGTGGGGCCCAGAGTCATCAGGGCCAGGTGAGGCCAAAGTGTGGAGTGAAGTTATCAGGTCCAGTTGAGTCCCAGGTGAGAACCAGTCACCTCGTCCAGGTGAGGCCCACAAGAGTAGTGCCTCCAAGCTCAATCCCACGACTTCCTAATAATTCCTGTCTTAGACTGGTGCTACATACTAAGTTCCATACTAGCTAATTGAACCCTGCATCCAACGGCAACTTACATCCTAGAGTTGGGCTCACACGCAGTCCCTCACAGTTCCACACTGACTGCAGAATGTGTTTCCAACGTCTTCACCAGAGAAGCTTGTCAGAAGCTTGTGAGACGCAAGTGGAATAATGCAAGCCTGGAAGGTGTCTCCAGGTGAAGTAGAGTGGTATTCTTGGAACCTCCTGAGTTAGAATACTGCTGCATTCTCAGGGCCAGAAGAATGCAGCTAGTTGAAAGCTGGCTTCTAGACATGCTTCCTTGTGAGAGTT
Organism: Canis aureus; assembly: GCF_053574225.1. Lineage (NCBI taxonomy): Eukaryota > Metazoa > Chordata > Mammalia > Carnivora > Canidae > Canis > Canis aureus. The sequence continues at coordinate 541,006 of NC_135619.1, forward strand.
GAGGTGAGGACAGGACCCTCCCGCAACCTGACTGCCTGTAGACATAGGTCCTAACATCCTTATGTTAGGTGCTGGAAGAGGTTGTGAAAAGCATGTAGACATTTCAGGCTTGTAGTCACTTGTAACTGAGTTCAATACAGCGATTTCCAACAGCCTTGTTCAATTAAAGTGTAGCTAGGTTCTAACTCCCATAAAAGAGTGGCTAGCAGAGCCTGCAAGGCATACACGCTTCTCAGAGTTGAGCTTATGGCCTGTACTTCCCACAATCTGATGGCCTGTACGGATCGCTTCCACAGCATTCCGTTCTATGCGGGACTATAGCCAAGTGAGAACCAAGTGTCTGCATTGTCAATTCACGACTAACGGACACCTGCCTCCAAGTGATGCACACTCCTTTGGATGAGCTTATGGCTTGTTTCTCCCACATGCTGACCGCCTGTACCTTTCACTTCGAAAGGACGTCGTTTGATACGGAACACAAGTTTTGTGAGAGGCAAGTGTCTCCTAGCCCAATCCAACTTCTGAGTAATTCCTCCCTCAGAAGGGAGCTACATACTAACTTCCAAACCTGAGTACCTAGTTGAAAGCTGTCTCTCTGGGGAACTTCCTTCTGAAAGATGAGCTGACACGCGGTCCTTCCCAGTTCCACACTGCCTGCAGATGGAGTTACGAACATCCTCACTAGACATGTTTGTCAGACGCTCATGGGACGCAAGGGGCAAGCTGCAGGCTTCAAGGTTGTGTCTCCAGGTGCAGTAGAGCTTTATTCATGGAACGACCTGACTTCCAACGCTGTAAAGTTTGAGTTAGGTTACGGGTTAGGGTTAGGGTTAGGGTCCTGTTTAAGCTTAGAGTTAGGGTTAGGGTTAGGGTTAGGGTTCAGGTTAGGGTTAGGGGTAGGCTACGGGTTAGGATTAGGTTTAGGGTTAGGGTTAGGTTACGGGTTAGGTTACGGGTTAGGGTTAGGGTACGGGTTAGGGTTAAAGTTAGGGTACTGTTTAGGGTTAGGGTTAGGTTACGAGTTAGGGTTAGGGATAGGGTAAGGGTTAAGGTTAGGATTAGGTTAGGGTTAAGGTTAGGATTAGGGATTGGGTTTCGTTAGGTTTAGGGTTGGGGTAAGATTAGGGTTAGGGTATGGGTTAGAGTTTGGGTTAGGGTACGGGTGAGGCTTAGGGTAAGCGTTAGGGTACGGGTTAGGATTAGGGTACGGGTTAAGGTTAGGTTTAGGGTTAGTGTATGGGATAGGGTTAGGTTTAGGGTACTGTTCAGCGTTAGGGTTAGGGTTAGGATACAGGTTAGGGTTACGGTTAGGGTTAGAGTACAGGTTAGGGTTAGAGTTAGAGTTTGGGTTATGTTTAGGGTTCGGGTTCGGGTTAGGCTACGGGTTAGGGTTAGTGTTAGGGTTATGATTAGGGTTCGGTTTAGGCTTAGGTTAGGGTACAGATTAGGGTTAGGGTACGGGTTAGGGTACGGGTTAGGGTAGGTTACGGTTAGGGTTAGTGTTAGGGTTAGGTTTCGGTTAGGGTTAGGGGTAGGGTTAGTCTTTAGGGTTAGGGCTAGGGTTAGGGTACTGTTTAGGGTTAGGTATAGTGTTAGGTTTAGGTTATGGGTTAGGGTTAGGTTATGGGTTAGGGTTAGGGTTCGGGTTAGGGTATGGGATATGTTTTGGGTTAGGGTTAGGGAACGGGTTAGGGTTAGGGTTGGGGTTAGGGTTAGGCTTAGGGTACGGGTTCAGGTTAGGGTTAGGGGTAGGGTATAGGTTTGTTTATGGGTTAGGGTATGGCTACGGTTACGGGTTAGTGTACGGGTTAGGGTTTGGGTTAGGGAACGGGATAGGATTAGGGTTTGGGTACGGGTTAGGGTACAGGTTAGGGTACAGGTTACGTTATGGTTTAGGGTTAGGGTACAGGTTAGAGTTAGGGTTCAGGTTAGGGTTAGGGTTAGGTTTAGGGTACGGGTTAGGTTTAGGGTCACGGTATGGGTTAGGGTACGGATTAGGGTTAGGGTTAGGGTACGGCTTAGGGTTAGGTTTAGGGTTAGGGTTAGGGTTAAGGTACATGTTAGGGTTAGGGCACTGTTTAGGGTTAGGTTAGGGTTAGGTTTAGTTTATGGGTTAGGGTTAGGGTTACGGTTAGTTTATGTGTTAGGGATACGGTTAGGGTGAGGGTTACAGTTAGGTTAGGTTTAGGGTTAGGTTTAGAGATAGGGTTAGGGTTATGATTAGAGTTAGCGTTTGGTTTAGGGTAGTTTTAGTGTTAGGGTACGGGTTATGTTTAGGGTTAGGGTAGGGTATGGTATAGGGTTAGGGTACGGGTTAGGGTTAATTTTAGGGTTAGGTTTAGGGTACGGGTTAGGGTTAGTGTTAGGGTACCATTTAGGGTTAGTGTACGGGTTAGCGTTATGGTTGGGGTTAGCGTAAGGGTTAGGGCACGGGTTAGGGTTAGGTTTAGGTTATTGTTTGGGTTAGGGTCAGGGTTAGATTTAGGTTACGTGTTAGGGTTAGGGTATGGGTTAGTGTTAGGATACGGGTTAGGGTTAGTGTACGGGTTAAGGTTGGGGTTAGGGTATGGCTCAGGGTTAGGGTACAGGTTAGGGTTAGGGTACGGTTTACGGTTAGGATTCGGTTAGGGTTAGGGTACAGGTTAGGGTAAGGTTTAGGTTTAGGTTTAGGGTTAAGTGTTGAGTTTAAGGGTTACGGAGAGCATTAGAGGTTAGGGTTAGGGGTTAGGGTTAGGGGTAGTGTTAGCGTTAGGGTTAGGGTTAAGGTTTGGGGTTACTGATAGGGTTTGGGGTTAGGGTTAGGGTTTGGGTTAGGGTTAGGGTTAAGGGTAGGGTTAAGGGTTAGGGTTAGGGATTACGGGTTTTGGTTAGGGTTAGGGGTTAGGTTTTGGGTTAGGGTTCGGGTTAAGGGTTAGGGTTAAGGGTTAGGGTTAGGGGTAGGGTTAGGGGTTAGGGGTTAGCGGTTAGGGGTTAGGGCTAGGGTTAGTGGTTAGGTGTTAGGGTTAGGGTTAGTGTTAGGGTTAAGGTTAGGGGTTAAGGTTAGGGTTAGTGTTTAGGGTTGGGTTTGGGTTAGTGTTAGGATTAGGGTTACGGTTAGGGTTAGGGTTAAGGGTTAGGGTTAAAGGTTAGTGTTAGGTTTAGGGTTAGTGGTTAGGGGTTCAGGTTAGGGTTAGGGGTAGGGGTAGGGGTTAAGGTTAGGGTTAGGGGTTAGGGTTAGCTTTTGGTTTAGGGTTAGGGTTAGCGGTTAGGTGTTAGGGTTAGGGTTAGGGGTTAGGGTTAGGGTTAGGGTTATGGTTAGGTACGTGTTAGTGTTATGGTTAGGATACGGGTTACGGTACGGGTTAGGGTATGGTTTAGTGTTAGAGTACTGGTTAGGTTAGGTTTAGGGTACGGGTTAGTGTACGGGTTAGGGGACGGGCTTAGGGTTAGGGTACGGGTTAGTGTACGGATTAGGGTTGGGGTACAGGTTAGTGTTAGTGTACCTGTTAGGGTTAGGGTGTGGGTTTGGTTAGGGTACGGGTTAAGTTTAGGGTTAGTGTTCGGGGTAGGGTTAGGGGTTAGGGTTAGGGTTAGCGTTACGGTTAGGGTTAGGGTTAGGGTTAAGTGTTAGGGTTAAGGCTTAGGGTTAGGATAGGTTTAGTGTTAGGGGTTAGGGGTTAAGGTTAGGGATTTGATTCGATTCGATTCTTTTCAATTCGATTCGATTCGATATGATTCAATTCTTTTCGATTCGAATCGATTCGATTCAATTCTTTCGATTCTTATCGATTTGATTCTTTTCGATTAGATAGATTCTTTTCTATTCGATTCAATTTTATTCAATTCGATTCGATTCGAGTCTTTTTGATTCGATTCATTTCAATTCGATTCTTTTCAGTTCGATTCGATTCAAATCTTTTTGATGCGATTCAATTCGATTCTTTACAATTCGATTCGATTCTTTTCAATTCGACTCGATTTTTTTTCGATTCGATTCGATTTTTTCCATTCGATTTGATTCGATTCTTTTCGATACAATTCAATTCTATTCTTTTCGATTTGATTCTCTTCGATTCAATTCGATTCTATTCTTTTCAATTCGATTCGATTTTTTCGATTCGATTCCTTTTGATTCGATTCAATTCGATTCAAATCTTTTGTTTTGATTCGATTCTTTTCGATTCGATTCGATTTTTTTCTATTCGATTTGATTTGATTGATTTCGATTTCGATTTGATTCTTTTCGGTTTGATTCAATTCGATTCGAATGTTTTCGAATCAATTCTATTCTTTTCAATTCGATTCAATTCTATTCTTTTCGATTCGATTTGATTCTTTTCGATTCGATTCGATTCAATTCTGTTCGATTTGATTTGATTCAATTCGATTCGATACTTTTTGATTCGATTCTTTTCGATTCGATTCGATTCTTTTTGATTTGATCGATTCTTTTCAATTCGATTCGATTCAATTTGATTCTTTTTGATGCGATTCGATTATTTTTGATTCGACTCAATTCGATGGTTTGATTCGATTATTTTCGATTCGATTTGATTTGATTCTTATCGATTCGATTCGATTATTTTCGATTCAATTCGATGCTATTAGAATATTTTCGATTCGATTCGATTGCATTAGATTCGATTATTTTTTATTCAATTCGATTCGATGATTTTTTATTTGATTCGATTCATTTCGGTTCGATTCGATTATTTTCGATTCATTTGAATTCAATTTGATTATTTTCGATTCGATTTGATTGGATTTGATTCGATTATTTTCGACTTGATCCGATTATTTTTTATTCGATCGATTCTTTTTGTTTCGTTTCGATTCTTTTCGATTCGATTCGATTCGATTATTTTCAATTCAATTCGGTTCGATTCGATTATTTTCAACTCAATTCGATTGATTTGGTTCAATTATTTTCGATTAGATTCGATTCGATTATTTTCGATTCGATAAGATTACTTTCGATTCGATTATTTTCGATTCGATTTCATTATTTTCAATTCAATTCAATTCGATTATTTTCGATTCAATTCAATGCGAATCGATTATTTTCTATTAGATTCGATTCAACTATTTTCGATTTGATTTGATTCGATTATTTTCAATTCGATTCAATTTGATTATTTTCATTTCGATTCGGTTCAATTCGATTCTATTATTTTCGATTCGATTCGTTTTGTATCGATTCGAATCATTTTGATTCAATTCGATTATTTTCGATTTGAATCGATTCTTTTCTTTTCGATTCGATTCTTTTCTATTCGGTTTGATATTTTCGATTCGAATCAACTCGAATCTTTTTGATTCAAGTATATAAGATTCGATCCGATTCTTTTCGATTCAATTCGATTCGATTCGATACGATTCTATTCGATTTGATTCGATTCATTTTGATTCGACTCGGTTCTTTTCGATTCAATTCTTTTCGATTCAATTAAATACGATTCTATTCTTTTCGATTCGATTCGATTTGATTCTTTTTGATTCGATACGATTCAATTCGATACTTTTCAATTCGATCATTTCGATCGATTCTTTTCATTTCGATTCGATTCTTTTCGATTCGATTCAATTCTTTTCAATTCGATTCGATTCGATTCCTTTCATTTCGATTTGATTCTTTTCTATTTTATTTGATTCGATTCATTTCAATTAGATTCGATACTGTTCGATTCGATTCCTTTCGATTCAAGTCGATTTGAATCGATTCGATTCTTTTGATTCTATTTGATTCGATTCGATACGATTCTTTTCGATTCGATTCTTTTCGGTCTGTTCGATTCGATTCTTTTCGATTCGATTCTTTTTTATTTGATTCGATTCTTTTCGATTTGATATGATTCGATTCGTTTCGATTTTTTTCGATTCATGTCGATTCGAATCTATTCGATTCTTTTCTATTCAATTCGATTCGATTCTTTTCTATTCAATTCGATTCGATTCGATTCGATTCTTTTCGATTCGATTCGATTCTTTTCGATTCGATTCTTTTCGATTCGATATGATTCGATTCGATTCTTTTTGATTCAATTTTTCGATTCGATTCTTTTCAATTCGATTCGATTCTTTTATTTTTTTATTTATTTATGATAGTCACAGAGAGAGAGAGAGGCAGAGACATAGGCAGAGGGAGAAGCAGGCTCCATGCGCCGGGAGCCTGATGTGGGATTCGATCCCGGATTTCCAGGATCGCACCCTGGGCCAAAGGCAGGCGCCAAACCGCTGCGCCACCCAGGGATTCCCGATTCGATTCTTTTAAATTTGATTCTTTTCGATTCGATTCGCTTCGCCTCTTGTCGTTTCAATTCAATTCTTTTTGATTCGATTCGATTCGACTCTTTTCGTTTCGATTATATTCTCTTCGATTCGATTCTTTTCAATTTGATTCGATTCAATTCGATTCTTTTCGATTCGATTCGATTCTTTTCGATTTGATTCGATTCGATCATTTGGATTCGATTTGTTACATTTTGATTTGATTCTTTTCGATTCAATTCAATTCAATTCTTTTTGATTTAATTGGATTCGTTTAGATAATTTTTTATTTGATTCGATCCTTTTACCCTAGCTTGGATTTGATTCTACTCGATTCAATTCATTTCGATTCTTCTTGATTCAATTCTTTTCGATTCTTTTTGATTTGGTTTGATCCTTTTCGATTCAATTCGATTCTTTTCGATTTGATTCGATCATTTGGATTAGATTTGTTACATTTTGATTCGGTTCTTTTCGATTCGATTCGATTCAATTCTTTTGGATTTAATTGGATTCATTTAGATAATTTTTGATTCTATTCGATTCTTTTACCCTAGCTTCGATTTGATTCTACTCGATTAAATTCATTTCGATTCTTCTTGATTCAATTCTTTTCAATTCTTTTTGATTCGGTTTGATTCTTTTTGATTCAATTCGATTCTTTTCGATTCAATTCGATTCGATTTAATTGTTTTTGAATCCATTTGATTCGATTCGATTATTTTCGATTCGACTTGATTTGATTCGATTCGATTATCGATCCGATTCAATTCCAATTATTTTCGATTCGATTCGATTTGATTATTTTTTATTCAATTCAATTCAATTATTTTCGATTCGATGCAATTTGATTCGATTCTTCTCATTTCAATTCAATTCGATTCTTTCGAATTTGATTCGATTCGATTCTTTTCGTTTCGATTCGATTTTTTTCGATTTGATTCAATTCTTTTCAATTCGATTTGATATTCTTCGATTCAATTCTTTTCGATTCAATTCGATTCGATTCGATTCTTTTCGATTAATTTCGATTCGATTCGATTCCATTCGATTCGATTCTTTTCGATTTGATTCAATTCTTTTCGATTCAATACGATTCGATCGATTCTTTTCGATGCGAATCAATTCGATTCCATTCTTTTTGATTCGATTGATTCAACTCTTTTAGATTTGATTTGATATGATTCTTTTCAATTCGATTTGATTCGATTCGTTTCGATTCGTTTTGATTCTCTTTGATGTTTTTTGATTCGATCTTTTTAATCGATTTAATTCGATTCGATTCATTTCGGTTCGATTCGATTCGAATTTTTTCTATTCGATTCTTTTCGATTCGATTCGATTCGACTCAACTCTTCATTTCAATTCGATTCTTTTCGATTCGATTTGATTCTTTTCGTTTCGATTAGATTCTTTTCTATTCGATTCGATTCGATTTGATTCTTCTCCATTCGATTCGATTAGATTCTTTTTGATTCGATTCAATAAGGTTCTTTTCGTTCGATTCAATTCTGTTCGATTCTATTCCATTCGTTTCGATTCGATTCGATTGTTTTCAATTCGATTTTATTCGATTCTTTTCGTTTCGATTCGATTCTTTTCGATTTGATTCGATTCGATCATTTGGATTCAATTTGTTACATTTCTATTTGATTCTTTTCGATTACGTTCGATTCGATTCTTTTCAATTCGATTGGATTCTTTACCATTCGATATGATTCCATTCGTTTCGATTTTTTCGATTCGTTTCGATTCGAATCTATTCGATTCTTTTTTTTTAAACATTTTTTAAAAGATTTTTATTTATTTATGATAGTCATCAGAGAGAGAGAGAGACAGGCAGAGACACAGGCAGAGGAAGAGACAGGCTTCATGCACCGGGAGCCCGATGTGGGATTCGATCCCGGGTCTCCAGGATTGCGCCCCGGGCCAAAGGCAGGCACTAAACCGCTGCGCCACCCAGGGATCCCCTATTCGATTCTTTTCTATTCAATTCGATTCGATTCGATTCTTTTCGATTCATTCGATTCGATTCCATTTGATTCGATTCTTTTCGATTCGATTCGATTCTTTTCAATTCGATTCGATTCTTTTCGATTCGATTTTTTCTATTCCATTCTTTGCAATTCCATTCTTTTTGATTTGATTCTTTTCATTTCAATTCGATTCGATTCTTTTCAATTCGATTCGATTCGATTCTTTTCGTTTCGATTCGATTCTCTTCGATTTGATTCTTTTCGATTCGATTCGATTTGATACAATTCAATTCTTTTCGATTTGATACCATTCAATTCGATTCTTCTTGAATCGATTCAATTCAATTCGATTCTTTTCGATTCGATTCTTTTTGATTTGATTCGATTCGATCATTTGGATTCGATTTGTTACATTTCGATTCGATACTTTTCGATTCGATTCGATTCGATTCAATTCTTTTGGATTTCATTGGATTCGTTTAGATAATTTTTGATTCGATTCAATTCTTTTCCCCTAGCTTCGATTCGATTCTACTCGATTCAATTCTTTTTGATTCTTTTTGATTCGCTTTGATTCTTTTCGATTCAATTCGATTCTTTTCGATTCGATTCAATTCAATTGTTTTTGAATCCATTTGATTCGATTCGATTATTTTCGATTTGACTCGATTTGATTCGATTCGATTATCGATTCGATTCAATTCCAATTATTTTCGATTTGATTTGATTCGATTATTTTTTATTCAATTCGATTCAATTATTTTCGTTTCGAGGCAATTTGATTCGATTCTTCTCATTTCAATTCAATTCGATTCTTTCGAATTCGATTCGATTCGATTCTTTTCGTTTCGATTCGATTCTTTTCCATTTGATTCAATTCTTTTCAATTCGATTTGATACTGTTCGATTAAATTCTTTTCAACTCAATTCAGTTCGATTCGATTCTTTTCAATTAAATTCGATTCGATTCTTTTAGATTCGATTCGATTCTTTTAGATTTGATTTGATACGATTATTTTCAATTCGATTCGATTAGTTTCGATTCGTTTCGATTCTCTTTGATGTTTTTTGACTTGATCTTTTCAATCAATTTGATTCGATTCGATTCATTTTGATTCGATTCGATTCGAATTTTTGATTCTATTCTTTTCAATTCGATTCTTTTCGATTCGAGTCGATTCGATTTTTTTCTATTCGATTCTTTTCGATTTGATTCAATTCGTCTCTTTTCGTTTTGATTCTATTCTTTTCGATTCGATTTGATTCTTTTCGTTTCGATTAGATTCTCTTCGATTCGATTCTTTTCAATTCAATTCTTTTCGATTCGATTCGATTTGATTCTTCTCCATTCGATTCGATTCGATTCTTTTCGATTCGATTCGATAAGATTCTTTTCATTCGATTCTATTCTATTCGATTCAATTAGATTCAATTATTTTCAGTTCGATTCTATTCGATTCTTTTCGTTTCGATTCGATTCTTTTCGATTTGATTCGATTCGATCATTTGGATTCAATTTGTTACATTTCGATTCGATTCTTTTCGATTCAGTTCGATTCGATTCTTTTCAATTCAATTCGATTCAATTCGATTCTTTTCAATTCGATATGAATCGATTCGATTCTTTTCTATTCGATTCAACTCAACTCGATTCTATTTGATTCGATTTTTTCGATTCGATTCTTTTCAATTCGATTCGATTCGACTCTTTTCGTTTCAATTAGATTCTTTTCGATTTTATTTGATTCGATTCTTATCAATTCGATTCAGTACTGTTCGATTCGATTCTTTTCAATTCAATTCGATTGGAATCGATTCTTTTTGATTCAATTCGATATGATTCGATTCTTTTCGATTCCATTCGATACAATTCGATTCTTTTCGATTCAATTCGATATGATTCGATTCTTTTCGATTCCATTCGATACGATTAGATTCTTTTCTATTCGATTCTTTTCATTTTGATTCGATTCGTTTCGATGCTATTCAATTTGATTCTTTTCGATTCGATTCGTTTCGATGCTATTCAATTCGATTCTTTTCGATTCGATTCTATAATATTTGATTCGATTTGATTCGATTCTTTTCGATTCATTTTGATTCTTTTCGTTGTATTCGACTCGATTCTATTCGATTTGATTCGATACGATTCGATTCTTTTTGATTCGATTCGAATCTTTTCGATTCTATTCGATTTGATTCTTTTCAATTCAATTCGATATGATTCGATTCTTTTCGATTCAATGATACCATTCGATTCGATTCTATTCGATTCGATTCCTTTCTTTTCGGTTCGATTTGATTCTTTTCGATTCGATTCTTTTCAATTCGAATCGATTACGTTCGATTGGATTCTTTATGATTCAATTCGATTCAATACGATTCTTTTCGATTTGATTTGATTCGTTTTGATTCGATTTGATTCTTTTCGATTCAATTCGATTCGATTATTTTGATTCAATTAAATACGATTCTATTCTTTTCGATTTGATTCGATTTGATTTTTTTTGATTCGATACGATTCAATTAGATTCTTTTCGATTTGATTCAATATGATTCTTTTCAATTCGATTAGATTTGATTCGTTTTGATTCGTTTCGATTCTCTTTGATTTTTTTGATTCGATCTTTTCAATCGATTTGATTCGATTCGATTCTTTTTGATTCAATTCTTTTCGATTCGATTTGATTCTTTTCTATTCGATTCTTTTCCATTCGATTTGATTCTTTTCGATTCGATTCTTTTTTATTAGATTTTTTCGATTCTTTTCTATTCGATTCGATTCTTTTCGATTTGATTTGATTCTTTTCTATTCGATACAATTCGATTCGATCCTTTTCGATTCGATTCGATTCTTTTCAATTCGATTCGATTCGATTCTTATATTCGATTCAATTTGATCTTTTTCGATTCAATTCGATTCTCTCCGATTCGATTCGATTTTTTTCGTTTCCATTCGATAGTTTTCTATTCGTTTCTTTTCTATTCGATTCGATTCTTTTCGATTCGATTCGATTCGAATATTTCTATTCGAGTGTTTTTGATTTGAATTCCTTTCTTTTCGAATCGATTCGATTTGATTCTTTTCGATTCGATTCGATTCAATTATTTTTGATTCGATTCGATTCTTTTTTATTCGATTCGATTCAATTTGATTATTTTCACTTCCATTCGATTCGATTCTTTTGATATGGTGCAATTCAATTCGATATTTTTCGATTCGATTCGTTTCGATTCTTTTCGATTCTAGCCTCTTCTATATGAATTTCTTTCTTTTTGAATCAATTTGATTCGATTCTTTTCGATTTGATTCGATTCGATTCTTTTCGATTCGATTTGATTCTTTTCTATTCGATTTGATTCGATTCAATCCTTTTCGATTCGATTCGATTCTTTTCGATTTGATTTGATTCTTTTCCATTCGATAAAATTCGATTCGATCCTTTTCGATTCGATTCGATTCTCTTCGATACGATTCGATTCGATTTTTTTCATTTCATTCGACAGTTTTCTATTCGTTTCTTTTCTATTTGATTTGATTCTATTCTTTTCTATTCAATTCGATTCGATTCGAATCTTTCTAATTGAATGTTTTTGATTTGAATTCCTTTCTTTTCGAATCGATTCGATTCTTTTCAATTCGATTCGATTCGATTATTTTGATTCGATTCGATTTGATTCGATTATTTTCACTTCCATTCGATTCAATTCTTTTGATTTGGTGCGATTCGATTCGATTCTTTTCTATTTGATTCAATTCAATTCGATTTGTTTCTTTCTAAACGATTCGATTCTTTTCGATTCCACTCCTTTCAACTCGATTCATTTGGATTCGATTATTTTCGATTCGATTCGATTCGATTCTTTCCGATTCAATTCGATTTGATTCTTTTTAATTCATTTCTTTTTGATTCCATTTGAATGTTTTTGGTTCGATTAGATTCTTTTCGATTGAATTCGATTCGATTTGAAACTCTATGATTCGATTGTTTTCGATTGGATTCGATTGTTTTCGATTCCATTCAATTTAATTCTTTTCGATTCGATTTGATTCTTTTCGATTCGATTCGATGTTTTTCTCTTCGATTCTTTTTTATTTGATTTGTTTCGATTATTTTCTATTCTATTCGATTTGATTCTTTTCGATTCGTTTCGATTCTTTTTGATTCATTTAGAATTGATTAGATCCTTTTCGATTCGATTCAATTCGATTTTTTTTTATTCGATACGATTTTTTTTCTTTTCGATATGATAGTTTTCGATTAGTTTCTTTTCGATTCTATTCGATTCGATTCTTTTTGTTTCGATTAGATTTGATTCGAATCTTGATTCGAGTCTTTTCGAGTCGAATTCCTTTCTTTTAAAATCGATTCCATTTAATTCTATTCGATTTGATTCAATTCGACTCGTTTTTTCTGAAACAATTCGATTCTTTTTTATTCCACTTTTTTTCGATTAGATTCATTTGGATTTGATAGTTTTCGATTCGATTGGATTTGATTGTTTTTGATTCGATTTGATTCAATTCTTTTCGATTAGATTTGATTCTTTTCGATTCGTTTCGATTTTTTCTATGTGATTCTTTTTTATTTGATTTATTTCGATTATTTCTTATTCGATTCGATTCTTTTTGATTCGATTCGATTCTTTTTGATTCGTTTAGAATTGATTAGATCCTTTTCGATATAATTCGATTCGAATTTTGATTCGATACGATTTTTTTCTTTTCGATATGATAGTTTTCGATTAATTTCTTTTCGATTCTATTCGATTCGATTCTTTTGGTTTCGATTCGATTTGATTCGAATCTTTCGATTCGAGTCTTTTCAATTCGAATTCCTTTCTTTTAAAATCAATTCGATTCAATTCTTTTCGATTCGATTCACTTCGATTCGTTTTTTCTGAAAAAATTCTATTCTTTTTGATTCCATTCTTTTCGGTTAGATTCATTTGGATTCGAAACTTTTCAATTCGATTAGATTCGATTCTTATGAATCGATTTGATTAGATTCTTTTTTTTCAAATTTATTTATTTATTTATGATAGTCATACAGAGAGAGAGAGAGAGAGGCAGAGACAGAGGCAGAGGGAGAAGCAGGCTCCATGCACCGGGAGCCCGACGTGGGATTCGATCCCGGGTCTCCAGGATCGTGCCCTGGGCCAAAGGCAGGCGCCAAACCGCTGTGCCACCCAGGGATCCCCGATTAGATTCTTTTTGATTCGTTTCTTTTTGATTCCATTCTAATCTTTTTGGTTCGATTAGATTCTTTTCGATTCAATTCGATTCGAATGGAAACTCTTCGATTGAATTCTTTTCAATTCGATTCTTTTCGATTCGATTCAATTCGATTCTTTTCGATTCGATTCAATTCATTTCGATTCGATTTTTTCTATTTAATTCCTTTTTATTTGATTTGTTTCAATTATTTTCAATTCGATTCGATTCTTTTCAATTCGATGCGATTCGATCCTTTTGGATTCGATTCGATTCAATTCCATTTTTTTCGTAACAGCACGATAGTTTCCGATTCTTTCTTTTCGATTCTATTCGATGTGATTCTATTTGTTTCGATTCCATTTGCATGTGGAAGTATCAGGCCCGTACTCACCATTATCAGAGTTGAATAGAGCGATTTCAAACGGCCTTCTTCAATCAGAGTGTAGTTAGTTTCTAACTCCAATGTACGAGTGGGTAGCAGACATCAGCCTCCCAGGCGTACACATTTTGAGAGTTGAGCTTATGGCCTGTAATTCCCACATCCTCCTCCAGGTACACTGCACTGGTAACAGGCCTAGGCTTGATGCGTGACTGAAGTGTTCTGAGAGATAAGACGAAAGTCCCGGCACACAAGACTAGGGCCTCGAAGCTCAATCCTGCGATTTCCTAGTAATTCATGTCTTCGGTGCTACATACTAAGATCCATATGTGAAAGCTAGCTGAACCTCAAGTCCAAAAGCATCTCTCTTCCAAGAGTTGAGTTCACACCCAAACCCTCACAGTTCCACATTGCCTGCAGAATGAGTTTTGAACATCTTCACCAGAGACGTTTGTCAAAAGCTTGTGAGAAGCAAGTGGAATACTGCAGGCCTGGAAGGTGTCTCCAAGTGCAGTAGAGTGGTATTCTTCGACCTCCTGAGTTAGAAGACTGCTATGATCTTACGGTCATTAGAACGCAGCTAGTTGAAAGCTGGCTTCTAGGCATGCTCTCTTGTGAGAGTTGAGCTCAGGGCAGGACCCTCCCGCATCCTGCCTGCCCATAGTCATACCTGCTAACATCCTTAAGTGAGATGATGGGAGAGGTTGGAGAAATGCAAGTGGAAGTGCCAGGACTGTACTCACATGCATCTGACTTTAATACAGCGATTGTCAACATCCTTGTTCAATTAGAATGTAGCTTGGCTATACCACGCTTCGATAAGTGTTTAGCAGACATCAGCCTGCAAAGCATACACATTGCTGAGAGTTGAGCTTATGGCATGTACCTCCCCAATTCTGACTACCTGAAAGTTCGGCTTCCACAGCATTTCGTTGTATATGGGAGAGAAGTGGAGTATAAACCAAGTGTCTCCCATGTCAGAATCGCGCCTAGCAGACAGCTGCCTACTAGGCATGCACACTCCTTTGGCTTGAGCTGATGGCTTGTACCTTCCACATGCTGACCGCGTGTATGCTTCACTTCGAAAGGATTTCGTTCAATTCGGGAAGAAATTTTTGCAAGAGCCAAGTGACTCTTAGCTCAATCCAGCGACTTCTGAGCATCTCCTCCCTCAGAAGGGAGCTGCATACTAACTTCCAAACCCGAGTACCTTGTTGAAAGCTATCTCTCTGGGGAACTTCCCGCTTGGAGATAAGCTGAACCATGGTCCTTCCCAGTTCCACACTGCCTGCACGTGGGGTTACGAATATCCTCACTAGACTTGTTTGTCGGAAGCTCGTGGGACGCAAGGGCCAAGGTGCAGGCTTCAATGTTTGTGTCTCTGGGGGTGATAGAGCGGTATTGACGGAACGTCCTGACTTACGATGCTGCTTCTTTTTCACGGCCATCAGAACGAGCTAGTAGAAAAATGGCTTCTAGGCATGCTTCCTTTGGAGAGCAGAGCTCAGGGCAGGACCCCTCCCGCATCCTGCCAGACTGTAGACGTGGAGGCTAACATCCTTATGTTAGGTGCTGGGAGACGTGGTGAGGAAAGCATGTGGAAGCGTTGGGCCTGAACTCACGCGTATCTGAGTTGAATACAGCGATTTCCTACGGCCTTCTTCTATCAGAGTGTAGCTAGTTTCTACCTCCCATGTACGAGTGGATAGCAGACATCTGCCTCCCAGGCGTACACACTTTTGAGTGTTGAGCTGATGGCCTGTACTTCCCACATCCTGCTTGCACGTACACTTCGCTGCAAACAGGCCTAGGCTCGATGCGTGACTGAAGTGTTGTGAGAGGTAAGCGGAATGTCCCGGCACACAAGACAAGTGCCTCCAAGCTCAATCCAGCGATTTCCTAGTAATTTCTGTCTGAGACTGGTGCTACATGCTAAGTTCCATAGGTGAGAAGCTAGCTGAACGCCCTGTCCAGAGGCAACTTACTTCTGAGAGTTGAGCTCACACTCAGTCCCTCACAGCTCCACACTGCCTGCAGAATGAGTTTCCAACATCTTCACCAGAGACGTTTGTCAGAGGCTTCTGAGACACAAGTGGAACAATGCAGACCTGGGGGGGTATGTCCAGGTGCAGGAGAGTGGTAATCGTGGAACCTCCTGACTCAGAATACTGCTGCGTTCTCACTGCCATAAGAAGGCAGCTGGTTGAAAGCTGGCTTCTAGGCATGCTTCCTTGTGAGAGCTGAGGTCAGGGCAGAACCCTCCCGCATCCTGACTGCCTGTAGACGTAGGTCGTAGCATAGTTACGTTAGGTGCCGGAAGGGGTTTCGCGAAAATCTTGTGGAAGTGACAGGCCTGCACTCTCGTGTATCCGAGTTCCATAGAGCGATTGCCAACGTCCTCGTTCAGTTTGAGTGTAGCTCGGTTCTAGCTCCCCTGAATAAGTGCCTAGCAGACATCGGCCTGCAAAGCATACACAGTTAGAGAGTTGAGCTCATGGCCTTTACCTCGGCCATCCTGACTGCCTGTACGGTCTGCTTCCACAGCATTTCGTTGTATGCGGGACAGTAGGGAAGTGAGAACCAAGTGTCTGCCTTGTCAGTTTCGCGCCTAGCAGACGGCTGCCTCCAAGGCATGCACGCTCCTTTGGATTGAGCTTGTGGTTTGTACCTCCCCCACGTTGACCGCCTGTATGCTTCGCTGTCAAAGGATTTCGTTCGATACGGGACGCAAGCTTTGTGAGCGGCAAGTGACCCTTAGCTCAATCCAGCGACTTCTGAGCAACTCCTCCCTCAGAAGGGAGCTGCATACTAACTTCCAAACCCGAGTACCTTGTTGAAAGCTATCTCTCTGGGGCACTTCCTCCTGTGAGGTGAGCTGACATGCGGTACTTCCCAGCTCCACACTGCCTGTACGTGGAGTTACGAATATCGTCTCTAGGCTTGTTTGTCGGAAGCTCGTGGGACGCAAGGGCCAAGGTGCAGGCTTCAATGTTTGTGTCTCCGGGGGTGGTAGAGCGGTATTGACGGAACGTCCTGACTTACGATGCTGCTTCTTTTTCACGGCCATAACAACTCAGCTAGTGGAAAGCTAGCCTGCAGGCATGCTTCCTTTGGAGAGCAGAGCTCAGGGCAGGACCCCTCCCGCATCCTGCCAAGACTGTAGACGTGGAGGCTAACATCCTTATGTTAGGTGCTGGGAGACGTGGTGAGGAAAGCATGTGGAAGCGTTGGGCCTGAACTCACGCGTATCTGAGTTGAATACAGCGATTTCCTACGGCCTTCTTCTATCAGAGTGTAGCTAGTTTCTACCTACCATGTACGAGTGGATAGCAGACATCTGCCTCCCAGGCGTACACACTTTGGAGTGTTGAGCTGATGGCCTGTACTTCCCACATCCTGCCTGCACGTACACTTCGCTGCAAACAGGCCTAGGCTCGATGCGTGACTGAAGTGTTGTGAGAGGTAAGCGGAATGTCCCGGCACACAAGACAAGTGCCTCCAAGCTCAATCCAGCGATTTCCTAGTAATTTCTGTCTGAGACTGGTGCTACATGCTAAGTTCCATAGGTGAGAAGCTAGCTGAACGCCCTGTCCAGAGGCAACTTACTTCTGAGAGTTGAGCTCACACTCAGTCCCTCACAGCTCCACACTGCCTGCAGAATGAGTTTCCAACATCTTCACCAGAGACGTTTGTCAGAGGCTTCTGAGACACAAGTGGAACAATGCAGACCTGGGGGGGTATGTCCAGGTGCAGGAGAGTGGTAATCGTGGAACCTCCTGACTCAGAATACTGCTGCGTTCTCACTGCCATAAGAAGGCAGCTGGTTGAAAGCTGGCTTCTAGGCATGCTTCCTTGTGAGAGCTGAGGTCAGGGCAGAACCCTCCCGCATCCTGACTGCCTGTAGACGTAGGTCGTAGCATAGTTACGTTAGGTGCCGGAAGGGGTTTCGTGAAAATCTTGTGGAAGTGACAGGCCTGCACTCTCGTGTATCCGAGTTCCATAGAGCGATTGCCAACGTCCTCGTTCAGTTTGAGTGTAGCTCGGTTCTAGCTCCCCTGAATAAGTGCCTAGCAGACATCGGCCTGCAAAGCATACACAGTTAGAGAGTTGAGCTCATGGCCTTTACCTCGGCCATCCTGACTGCCTGTACGGTCTGCTTCCACAGCATTTCGTTGTATGCGGGACAGTAGCGAAGTGAGAACCAAGTGTCTGCCTTGTCAGTTTCGCGCCTAGCAGACGGCTGCCTCCAAGGCATGCACGCTCCTTTGGATTGAGCTTGTGGTTTGTACCTCCCCCACGTTGACCGCCTGTATGCTTCGCTGCCAAAGGATTTCGTTCGATACGGGACGCAAGCTTTGTGAGCCGCAAGTGACCCTTAGCTCAATCCAGCGACTTCTGAGCAACTCCTCCCTCAGAAGGGAGCTGCATACTAACTTCCAAACCTGAGTACCTTGTTGAAAGCTATCTCTCTGGGGAACTTCCTCCTGTGAGGTGGTGAGCTGACATGCGGTACTTCCCAGTTCCACACTGCCTGCACGTGGAGTTACGAATATCCTCACTAGACTTGTTTGTCGGAAGCTCGTGGGACGCAAGGGCCAAGGTGCAGGCTTCAATGTTTGTGTCTCCGGGGGTGGTAGAGCGGTATTGACGGAACGTCCTGACTTACGATGCTGCTTCTTTTTCACGGCCATAACAACTCAGCTAGTGGAAAGCTAGCCTGCAGGCATGCTTCCTTTGGAGAGCAGAGCTCAGGGCAGGACCCCTCCCGCATCCTGCCAAGACTATAGACGTGGAGGCTAACATCCTTATGTTAGGTGCTGGGAGACGTGGTGAGGAAAGCATGTGGAAGCGTTGGGCCTGAACTCACGCGTATCTGAGTTGAATACAGCGATTTCCTACGGCCTTCTTCTATCAGAGTGTAGCTAGTTTCTACCTCCCATGTACGAGTGGATAGCAGACATCTGCCTCCCAGGCGTACACACTTTGGAGTGTTGAGCTGATGGCCTGTACTTCCCACATCCTGCCTGCACGTACACTTCGCTGCAAACAGGCCTAGGCTCGAAGCGTGACTGAAGTGTTGTGAGAGGTAAGCGGAATGTCCCGGCACACAAGACAAGTGCCTCCAAGCTCAATCCAGCGATTTCCTAGTAATTTCTGTCTGAGACTGGTACTACATGCTAAGTTCCATAGGTGAGAAGCTAGCTGAACGCCCTGTCCAGAGGCAACTTACTTCTGAGAGTTGAGCTCACACTCAGTCCCTCACAGCTCCACACTGCCTGCAGAATGAGTTTCCAACATCTTCACCAGAGACGTTTGTCAGAGGCTTCTGAGACACAAGTGGAACAATGCAGACCTGGGGGGGGGTATGTCCAGGTGCAGGAGAGTGGTAATCGTGGAACCTCCTGACTCAGAATACTGCTGCGTTCTCACTGCCATAAGAAGGCAGCTGGTTGAAAGCTGGCTTCTAGGCATGCTTCCTTGTGAGAGCTGAGGTCAGGGCAGAACCCTCCCGCATCCTGACTGCCTGTAGACGTAGGTCGTAGCATAGTTACGTTAGGTGCCGGAAGGGGTTTCGTGAAAATCTTGTGGAAGTGACAGGCCTGCACTCTCGTGTATCCGAGTTCCATAGAGCGATTGCCAACGTCCTTGTTCGGTTTGAGTGTAGCTCGGTTCTAGCTCCCCTGAATAAGCGCCTAGCAGACATCGGCCTGCAAAGCATACACAGTTTGAGAGTTGAGCTCATGGCCTTTACCTCGGCCATCCTGACTGCCTGTACGGTCTGCTTCCACAGCATTTCGTTGTATGCGGGACAGTAGCGAAGTGAGAACCAAGTGTCTGCCTTGTCAGTTTCGCGCCTAGCAGACGGCTGCCTCCAAGGCATGCACGCTCCTTTGGATTGAGCTTGTGGTTTGTACCTCCCCCACGTTGACCGCCTGTATGCTTCGCTGCCAAAGGATTTCGTTCGATACGGGACGCAAGCTTTGTGAGCGGCAAGTGACCCTTAGCTCAATCCAGCGACTTCTGAGCAACTCCTCCCTCAGAAGGGAGCTGCATACTAACTTCCAAACCCGAGTACCTTGTTGAAAGCTATCTCTCTGGGGAACTTCCTCCTGTGAGGTGGTGAGCTGACATGCGGTACTTCCCAGTTCCACACTGCCTGCACGTGGAGTTACGAATATCCTCACTAGGCTTGTTTGTCGGAAGCTCGTGGGACGCAAGGGCCAAGGTGCAGGCTTCAATGTTTGTGTCTCCGGGGGTGGTAGAGCGGTATTGACGGAACGTCCTGACTTACGATGCTGCTTCTTTTTCACGGCCATAACAACTCAGCTAGTGGAAAGCTAGCCTGCAGGCATGCTTCCTTTGGAGAGCAGAGCTCAGGGCAGGACCCCTCCCGCATCCTGCCAAGACTGTAGACGTGGAGGCTAACATCCTTATGTTAGGTGCTGGGAGACGTGGTGAGGAAAGCATGTGGAAGCGTTGGGCCTGAACTCACGCGTATCTGAGTTGAATACAGCGATTTCCTACGGCCTTCTTCTATCAGAGTGTAGCTAGTTTCTACCTCCCATGTACGAGTGGATAGCAGACATCTGCCTCCCAGGCGTACACACTTTTGAGTGTTGAGCTGATGGCCTGTACTTCCCACATCCTGCCTGCACGTACACTTCGCTGCAAACAGGCCTAGGCTCGAAGCGTGACTGAAGTGTTGTGAGAGGTAAGCGGAATGTCCCGGCACACAAGACAAGTGCCTCCAAGCTCAATCCAGCGATTTCCTAGTAATTTCTGTCTGAGACTGGTGCTACATGCTAAGTTCCATAGGTGAGAAGCTAGCTGAACGCCCTGTCCAGAGGCAACTTACTTCTGAGAGTTGAGCTCACACTCAGTACCTCACAGCTCCACACTGCCTGCAGAATGAGTTTCCAACATCTTCACCAGAGACGTTTGTCAGAGGCTTCTGAGACACAAGTGGAACAATGCAGACCTGGGGGGGGTATGTCCAGGTGCAGGAGAGTGGTAATCGTGGAACCTCCTGACTCAGAATACTGCTGCGTTCTCACTGCCATAAGAAGGCAGCTGGTTGAAAGCTGGCTTCTAGGCATGCTTCCTTGTGAGAGCTGAGGTCAGGGCAGAACCCTCCCGCATCCTGACTGCCTGTAGACGTAGGTCGTAGCATAGTTACGTTAGGTGCCGGAAGGGGTTTCGTGAAAATCTTGTGGAAGTGACAGGCCTGCACTCTCGTGTATCCGAGTTCCATAGAGCGATTGCCAACGTCCTCGTTCGGTTTGAGTGTAGCTCGGTTCTAGCTCCCCTGAATAAGCGCCTAGCAGACATCGGCCTGCAAAGCATACACAGTTTGAGAGTTGAGCTCATGGCCTTTACCTCGGCCATCCTGACTGCCTGTACGGTCTGCTTCCACAGCATTTCGTTGTATGCGGGACAGTAGCGAAGTGAGAACCAAGTGTCTGCCTTGTCAGTTTCGCGCCTAGCAGACGGCTGCCTCCAAGGCATGCACGCTCCTTTGGATTGAGCTTGTGGTTTGTACCTCCCCCACCATGACCGCCTGTATGCTTCGCTGCCAAAGGATTTCGTTCGATACGGGACGCAAGCTTTGTGAGCGGCAAGTGACCCTTAGCTCAATCCAGCGACTTCTGAGCAACTCCTCCCTCAGAAGGGAGCTGCATACTAACTTCCAAACCCGAGTACCTTGTTGAAAGCTATCTCTCTGGGGAACTTCCTCCTGTGAGGTGGTGAGCTGACACGCGGTACTTCCCAATTCCACACTGCCTGCACGTGGAGTTACGAATATCCTCACTAGACTTGTTTGTCGGAAGCTCGTGGGACGCAAGGGCCAAGGTGCAGGCTTCAATGTTTGTGTCTCCGGGGGTGGTAGAGCGGTATTGACGGAACGTCCTGACTTACGATGCTGCTTCTTTTTCACGGCCATAACAACTCAGCTAGTGGAAAGCTAGCCTGCAGGCATGCTTCCTTTGGAGAGCAGAGCTCAGGGCAGGACCCCTCCCGCATCCTGCCAAGACTGTAGACGTGGAGGCTAACATCCTTATGTTAGGTGCTGGGAGACGTGGTGAGGAAAGCATGTGGAAGCGTTGGGCCTGAACTCACGCGTATCTGAGTTGAATACAGCGATTTCCTACGGCCTTCTTCTATCAGAGTGTAGCTAGTTTCTACCTCCCATGTACGAGTGGATAGCAGACATCTGCCTCCCAGGCGTACACACTTTGGAGTGTTGAGCTGATGGCCTGTACTTCCCACATCCTGCCTGCACGTACACTTCGCTGCAAACAGGCCTAGGCTCGAAGCGTGACTGAAGTGTTGTGAGAGGTAAGCGGAATGTCCCGGCACACAAGACAAGTGCCTCCAAGCTCAATCCAGCGATTTCCTAGTAATTTCTGTCTGAGACTGGTGCTACATGCTAAGTTCCATAGGTGAGAAGCTAGCTGAACGCCCTGTCCAGAGGCAACTTACTTCTGAGAGTTGAGCTCACACTCAGTCCCTCACAGCTCCACACTGCCTGCAGAATGAGTTTCCAACATCTTCACCAGAGACGTTTGTCAGAGGCTTCTGAGACACAAGTGGAACAATGCAGACCTGGGGGGGGTATGTCCAGGTGCAGGAGAGTGGTAATCGTGGAACCTCCTGACTCAGAATACTGCTGCGTTCTCACTGCCATAAGAAGGCAGCTGGTTGAAAGCTGGCTTCTAGGCATGCTTCCTTGTGAGAGCTGAGGTCAGGGCAGAACCCTCCCGCATCCTGACTGCCTGTAGACGTAGGTCGTAGCATAGTTACGTTAGGTGCCGGAAGGGGTTTCGTGAAAATCTTGTGGAAGTGACAGGCCTGCACTCTCGTGTATCCGAGTTCCATAGAGCGATTGCCAACGTCCTCGTTCGGTTTGAGTGTAGCTCGGTTCTAGCTCCCCTGAATAAGCGCCTAGCAGACATCGGCCTGCAAAGCATACACAGTTTGAGAGTTGAGCTCATGGCCTTTACCTCGGCCATCCTGACTGCCTGTACGGTCTGCTTCCACAGCATTTCGTTGTATGCGGGACAGTAGCGAAGTGAGAACCAAGTGTCTGCCTTGTCAGTTTCGCGCCTAGCAGACGGCTGCCTCCAAGGCATGCACGCTCCTTTGGATTGAGCTTGTGGTTTGTACCTCCCCCACGTTGACCGCCTGTATGCTTCGCTGCCAAAGGATTTCGTTCGATACGGGACGCAAGCTTTGTGAGCGGCAAGTGACCCTTAGCTCAATCCAGCGACTTCTGAGCAACTCCTCCCTCAGAAGGGAGCTGCATACTAACTTCCAAACCCGAGTACCTTGTTGAAAGCTATCTCTCTGGGGCACTTCCTCCTGTGAGGTGAGCTGACACGCGGTACTTCCCAGTTCCACACTGCCTGCACGTGGAGTTACGAATATCCTCACTAGGCTTGTTTGTCGGAAGCTCGTGGGACGCAAGGGCCAAGGTGCAGGCTTCAATGTTTGTGTCTCCGGGGGTGGTAGAGCGGTATTGACGGAACGTCCTGACTTACGATGCTGCTTCTTTTTCACGGCCATAACAACTCAGCTAGTGGAAAGCTAGCCTGCAGGCATGCTTCCTTTGGAGAGCAGAGCTCAGGGCAGGACCCCTCCCGCATCCTGCCAAGACTGTAGACGTGGAGGCTAACATCCTTATGTTAGGTGCTGGGAGACGTGGTGAGGAAAGCATGTGGAAGCGTTGGGCCTGAACTCACGCGTATCTGAGTTGAATACAGCGATTTCCTACGGCCTTCTTCTATCAGAGTGTAGCTAGTTTCTACCTCCCATGTACGAGTGGATAGCAGACATCTGCCTCCCAGGCGTACACACTTTGGAGTGTTGAGCTGATGGCCTGTACTTCCCACATCCTGCCTGCACGTATACTTCGCTGCAAACAGGCCTAGGCTCGATGCGTGACTGAAGTGTTGTGAGAGGTAAGCAGAATGTCCCGGCACACAAGACAAGTGCCTCCAAGCTCAATCCAGCGATTTCCTAGTAATTTCTGTCTGAGACTGGTGCTACATGCTAAGTTCCATAGGTGAGAAGCTAGCTGAACGCCCTGTCCAGAGGCAACTTACTTCTGAGAGTTGAGCTCACACTCAGTCCCTCACAGCTCCACACTGCCTGCAGAATGAGTTTCCAACATCTTCTCCAGAGACGTTTGTCAGAGGCTTCTGAGACACAAGTGGAACAATGCAGACCTGGGGGGGGTATGTCCAGGTGCAGGAGAGTGGTAATCGTGGAACCTCCTGACTCAGAATACTGCTGCGTTCTCACTGCCATAAGAAGGCAGCTGGTTGAAAGCTGGCTTCTAGGCATGCTTCCTTGTGAGAGCTGAGGTCAGGGCAGAACCCTCCCGCATCCTGACTGCCTGTAGACGTAGGTCGTAGCATAGTTACGTTAGGTGCCGGAAGGGGTTTCGTGAAAATCTTGTGGAAGTGACAGGCCTGCACTCTCGTGTATCCGAGTTCCATAGAGCGATTGCCAACGTCCTCGTTCAGTTTGAGTGTAGCTGGGTTCCAGCTCCCCTGAATAAGTGCCTAGCAGACATCGGCCTGCAAAGCATACACAGTTTGAGAGTTGAGCTCATGGCCTTTACCTCGGCCATCCTGACTGCCTGTACGGTCTGCTTCCACAGCATTTCGTTGTATGCGGGACAGTAGCGAAGTGAGAACCAAGTGTCTGCCTTGTCAGTTTCGCGCCTAGCAGACGGCTGCCTCCAAGGCATGCACGCTCCTTTGGATTGAGCTTGTGGTTTGTACCTCCCCCACGTTGACCGCCTGTATGCTTCGCTGCCAAAGGATTTCGTTCGATACGGGACGCAAGCTTTGTGAGCGGCAAGTGACCCTTAGCTCAATCCAGCGACTTCTGAGCAACTCCTCCCTCAGAAGGGAGCTGCATACTAACTTCCAAACCCGAGTACCTTGTTGAAAGCTATCTCTCTGGGGCACTTCCTCCTGTGAGGTGGTGAGCTGACACGCGGTACTTCCCAGTTCCACACTGCCTGCACGTGGAGTTACGAATATCCTCACTAGGCTTGTTTGTCGGAAGCTCGTGGGACGCAAGGGCCAAGGTGCAGGCTTCAATGTTTGTGTCTCCGGGGGTGGTAGAGCGGTATTGACGGAACGTCCTGACTTACGATTCTGCTTCTTTTTCACGGCCATAACAACTCAGCTAGTGGAAAGCTAGCCTGCAGGCATGCTTCCTTTGGAGAGCAGAGCTCAGGGCAGGACCCCTCCCGCATCCTGCCAGACTGCAGACGTGGAGGCTAACATCCTTATGTTAGGTGCTGGGAGACGTGGTGAGGAAAGCATGTGGAAGCGTTGGGCCTGAACTCACGCGTATCTGAGTTGAATACAGCGATTTCCAACGGCCTTCTTCTATCAGAGTGTAGCTAGTTTCTACCTCCCATGTACGAGTGGATAGCAGACATCTGCCTCCCAGGCGTACACACTTTTGAGTGTTGAGCTGATGGCCTGTACTTCCCACATCCTGCCTGCACGTACACTTCGCTGCAAACAGGCCTAGGCTCGATGCGTGACTGAAGTGTTGTGAGAGGTAAGCGGAATGTCCCGGCACACAAGACAAGTGCCTCCAAGCTCAATCCAGCGATTTCCTAGTAATTTCTGTCTGAGACTGGTGCTACATGCTAAGTTCCATAGGTGAGAAGCTAGCTGAACGCCCTGTCCAGAGGCAACTTACTTCTGAGAGTTGAGCTCACACTCAGTCCCTCACAGCTCCACACTGCCTGCAGAATGAGTTTCCAACATCTTCACCAGAGACGTTTGTCAGAGGCTTCTGAGACACAAGTGGAACAATGCAGACCTGGGGGGGGTATGTCCAGGTGCAGGAGAGTGGTAATCGTGGAACCTCCTGACTCAGAATACTGCTGCGTTCTCACTGCCATAAGAAGGCAGCTGGTTGAAAGCTGGCTTCTAGGCATGCTTCCTTGTGAGAGCTGAGGTCAGGGCAGAACCCTCCCGCATCCTGACTGCCTGTAGACGTAGGTCGTAGCATAGTTACGTTAGGTGCCGGAAGGGGTTTCGTGAAAACCTTGTGGAAGTGACAGGCCTGCACTCTCGTGTATCCGAGTTCCATAGAGCGATTGCCAACGTCCTCGTTCAGTTTGAGTGTAGCTCGGTTCTAGCTCCCCTGAATAAGTGCCTAGCAGACATCGGCCTGCAAAGCATACACAGTTTGAGAGTTGAGCTCATGGCCTTTACCTCGGCCATCCTGACTGCCTGTACGGTCTGCTTCCACAGCATTTCGTTGTATGCGGGACAGTAGCGAAGTGAGAACCAAGTGTCTGCCTTGTCAGTTTCGCGCCTAGCAGACGGCTGCCTCCAAGGCATGCACGCTCCTTTGGATTGAGCTTGTGGTTTGTACCTCCCCCACGTTGACCGCCTGTATGCTTCGCTGCCAAAGGATTTCGTTCGATACGGGACGCAAGCTTTGTGAGCGGCAAGTGACCCTTAGCTCAATCCAGCGACTTCTGAGCAACTCCTCCCTCAGAAGGGAGCTGCATACTAACTTCCAAACCCGAGTACCTTGTTGAAAGCTATCTCTCTGGGGAACTTCCTCCTGTGAGGTGAGCTGACACGCGGTACTTCCCAGTTTCACACTGCCTGCACGTGGAGTTACGAATATCCTCACTAGGCTTGTTTGTCGGAACCTCGTGGGACGCAAGGGCCAAGGTGCAGGCTTCAATGTTTGTGTCTCCGGGGGTGGTAGAGCGGTATTGACGGAACGTCCTGACTTACGATGCTGCTTCTTTTTCACGGCCATAACAACTCAGCTAGTGGAAAGCTAGCCTGCAGGCATGCTTCCTTTGGAGAGCAGAGCTCAGGGCAGGACCCCTCCCGCATCCTGCCAGACTGTAGACGTGGAGGCTAACATCCTTATGTTAGGTGCTGGGAGACGTGGTGAGGAAAGCATGTGGAAGCGTTGGGCCTGAACTCACGCGTATCTGAGTTGAATACAGCGATTTCCTACGGCCTTCTTCTATCAGAGTGTAGCTAGTTTCTACCTCCCATGTACGAGTGGATAGCAGACATCTGCCTCCCAGGCGTACACACTTTTGAGTGTTGAGCTGATGGCCTGTACTTCCCACATCCTGCCTGCACGTACACTTCGCTGCAAACAGGCCTAGGCTCGATGCGTGACTGAAGTGTTGTGAGAGGTAAGCGGAATGTCCCGGCACACAAGACAAGTGCCTCCAAGCTCAATCCAGCGATTTCCTAGTAATTTCTGTCTGAGACTGGTGCTACATGCTAAGTTCCATAGGTGAGAAGCTAGCTGAACGCCCTGTCCAGAGGCAACTTACTGCTGAGAGTTGAGCTCACACTCAGTCCCTCACAGCTCCACACTGCCTGCAGAATGAGTTTCCAACATCTTCACCAGAGACGTTTGTCAGAGGCTTCTGAGACACAAGTGGAACAATGCAGACCTGGGGGGGTATGTCCAGGTGCAGGAGAGTGGTAATCGTGGAACCTCCTGACTCAGAATACTGCTGCGTTCTCACTGCCATTAGAAGGCAGCTGGTTGAAAGCTGGCTTCTAGGCATGCTTCCTTGTGAGAGCTGAGGTCAGGGCAGGACCCTCCCGCATCCTGACTGCCTGTAGACGTAGGTCGTAGCATAGTTACGTTAGGTGCCGGAAGGGGTTTCGTGAAAATCTTGTGGAAGTGACAGGCCTGCACTCTCGTGTATCCGAGTTCCATAGAGCGATTGCCAACGTCCTCGTTCAGTTTGAGTGTAGCTCGGTTCTAGCTCCCCTGAATAAGCGCCTAGCAGACATCGGCCTGCAAAGCATACACAGTTTGAGAGTTGAGCTCATGGCCTTTACCTCGGCCATCCTGACTGCCTGTACGGTCTGCTTCCACAGCATTTTGTTGTATGCGGGACAGTAGCGAAGTGAGAACCAAGTGTCTGCCTTGTCAGTTTCGCGCCTAGCAGACGGCTGCCTCCAAGGCATGCACGCTCCTTTGGATTGAGCTTGTGGTTTGTACCTCCCCCACGTTGACCGCCTGTATGCTTCGCTGCCAAAGGATTTCGTTCGATACGGGACGCAAGCTTTGTGAGCGGCAAGTGACCCTTAGCTCAATCCAGCGACTTCTGAGCAACTCCTCCCTCAGAAGGGAGCTGCATACTAACTTCCAAACCCGAGTACCTTGTTGAAAGCTATCTCTCTGGGGCACTTCCTCCTGTGAGGTGAGCTGACACGCGGTACTTCCCAGTTCCACACTGCCTGCACGTGGAGTTACGAATATCCTCACTAGGCTTGTTTGTCGGAAGCTCGTGGGACGCAAGGGCCAAGGTGCAGGCTTCAATGTTTGTGTCTCCGGGGGTGGTAGAGCGGTATTGACGGAACGTCCTGACTTACGATGCTGCTTCTTTTTCACGGCCATAACAACTCAGCTAGTGGAAAACTAGCCTGCAGGCATGCTTCCTTTGGAGAGCAGAGCTCAGGGCAGGACCCCTCCCGCATCCTGCCAAGACTGTAGACGTGGAGGCTAACATCCTTATGTTAGGTGCTGGGAGACGTGGTGAGGAAAGCATGTGGAAGCGTTGGGCCTGAACTCACGCGTATCTGAGTTGAATACAGCGATTTCCTACGGCCTTCTTCTATCAGAGTGTAGCTAGTTTCTACCTCCCATGTACGAGTGGATAGCAGACATCTGCCTCCCAGGCGTACACACTTTGGAGTGTTGAGCTGATGGCCTGTACTTCCCACATCCTGCCTGCACGTACACTTCGCTGCAAACAGGCCTAGGCTCGATGCGTGACTGAAGTGTGAGAGGTAAGTGGAGTGTCCCGGCACACAAGACAAGTGCCTCCAAGCTCAATCAAGCGATTTCCTAGTAATTTCTGTCTGAGACTGGTGCTACATGCTAAGTTCCATAGGTGAGAAGCTAGCTGAACGCCCTGTCCAGAGGCAACTTACTTCTGAGAGTTGAGCTCACACTCAGTCCCTCACAGCTCCACACTGCCTGCAGAATGAGTTTCCAACATCTTCACCAGAGACGTTTGTCAGAGGCTTCTGAGACACAAGTGGAACAATGCAGACCTGGGGGGGGTATGTCCAGGTGCAGGAGAGTGGTAATCGTGGAACCTCCTGACTCAGAATACTGCTGCGTTCTCACTGCCATAAGAAGGCAGCTGGTTGAAAGCTGGCTTCTAGGCATGCTTCCTTGTGAGAGCTGAGGTCAGGGCAGAACCCTCCCGCATCCTGACTGCCTGTAGACGTAGGTCGTAGCATAGTTACGTTAGGTGCCGGAAGGGGTTTCGTGAAAATCTTGTGGAAGTGACAGGCCTGCACTCTCGTGTATCCGAGTTCCATAGAGCGATTGCCAACGTCCTCGTTCAGTTTGAGTGTAGCTCGGTTCTAGCTCCCCTGAATAAGCGCCTAGCAGACATCGGCCTGCAAAGCATACACAGTTTGAGAGTTGAGCTCATGGCCTTTACCTCGGCCATCCTGACTGCCTGTACGGTCTGCTTCCACAGCATTTCGTTGTATGCGGGACAGTAGCGAAGTGAGAACCAAGTGTCTGCCTTGTCAGTTTCGCGCCTAGCAGACGGCTGCCTCCAAGGCATGCACGCTCCTTTGGATTGAGCTTGTGGTTTGTACCTCCCCCACGTTGACCGCCTGTATGCTTCGCTGCCAAAGGATTTCGTTCGATACGGGACGCAAGCTTTGTGAGCGGCAAGTGACCCTTAGCTCAATCCAGCGACTTCTGAGCAACTCCTCCCTCAGAAGGGAGCTGCATACTAACTTCCAAACCCGAGTACCTTGTTGAAAGCTATCTCTCTGGGGCACTTCCTCCTGTGAGGTGAGCTGACACGCGGTACTTCCCAGTTCCACACTGCCTGCACGTGGAGTTACGAATATCCTCACTAGGCTTGTTTGTCGGAAGCTCGTGGGACGCAAGGGCCAAGGTGCAGGCTTCAATGTTTGTGTCTCCGGGGGTGGTAGAGCGGTATTGACGGAACGTCCTGACTTACGATGCTGCTTCTTTTTCACGGCCATAACAACTCAGCTAGTGGAAAGCTAGCCTGCAGGCATGCTTCCTTTGGAGAGCAGAGCTCAGGGCAGGAACCCTCCCGCATCCTGCCAAGACTGTAGACGTGGAGGCTAACATCCTTATGTTAGGTGCTGGGAGACGTGGTGAGGAAAGCATGTGGAAGCGTTGGGCCTGAACTCACGCGTATCTGAGTTGAATACAGCGATTTCCTACGGCCTTCTTCTATCAGAGTGTAGCTAGTTTCTACCTCCCATGTACGAGTGGATAGCAGACATCTGCCTCCCAGGCGTACACACTTTTGAGTGTTGAGCTGATGGCCTGTACTTCCCACATCCTGCCTGCACGTACACTTCGCTGCAAACAGGCCTAGGCTCGATGCGTGACTGAAGTGTTGTGAGAGGTAAGCGGAATGTCCCGGCACACAAGACAAGTGCCTCCAAGCTCAATCCAGCGATTTCCTAGTAATTTCTGTCTGAGACTGGTGCTACATGCTAAGTTCCATAGGTGAGAAGCTAGCTGAACGCCCTGTCCAGAGGCAACTTACTTCTGAGAGTTGAGCTCACACTCAGTCCCTCACAGCTCCACACTGCCTGCAGAATGAGTTTCCAACATCTTCACCAGAGACGTTTGTCAGAGGCTTCTGAGACACAAGTGGAACAATGCAGACCTGGGGGGGGTATGTCCAGGTGCAGGAGAGTGGTAATCGTGGAACCTCCTGACTCAGAATACTGCTGCGTTCTCACTGCCATAAGAAGGCAGCTGGTTGAAAGCTGGCTTCTAGGCATGCTTCCTTGTGAGAGCTGAGGTCAGGGCAGAACCCTCCCGCATCCTGACTGCCTGTAGACGTAGGTCGTAGCATAGTTATGTTAGGTGCCGGAAGGGGTTTCGTGAAAACCTTGTGGAAGTGACAGGCCTGCACTCTCGTGTATCCGAGTTCCATAGAGCGATTGCCAACGTCCTCGTTCAGTTTGAGTGTAGCTCGGTTCTAGCTCCCCTGAATAAGTGCCTAGCAGACATCGGCCTGCAAAGCATACACAGTTTGAGAGTTGAGCTCATGGCCTTTACCTCGGCCATCCTGACTGCCTGTACGGTCTGCTTCCACAGCATTTCGTTGTATGCGGGACAGTAGCGAAGTGAGAACCAAGTGTCTGCCTTGTCAGTTTCGCGCCTAGCAGACGGCTGCCTCCAAGACATGCACGCTCCTTTGGATTGAGCTTGTGGTTTGTACCTCCCCCACGTTGACCGCCTGTATGCTTCGCTGCCAAAGGATTTCGTTCGATACGTGACGCAAGCTTTGTGAGCGGCAAGTGACCCTTAGCTCAATCCAGCGACTTCTGAGCAACTCCTCCCTCAGAAGGGAGCTGCATACTAACTTCCAAACCCGAGTACCTTGTTGAAAGCTATCTCTCTGGGGCACTTCCTCCTGTGAGGTGAGCTGACACGCGGTACTTCCCAGTTCCACACTGCCTGCACGTGGAGTTACGAATATCCTCACTAGGCTTGTTTGTCGGAAGCTCGTGGGACGCAAGGGCCAAGGTGCAGGCTTCAATGTTTGTGTCTCCGGGGGTGGTAGAGCGGTATTGACGGAACGTCCTGACTTACGATGCTGCTTCTTTTTCACGGCCATAACAACTCAGCTAGTGGAAAGCTAGCCTGCAGGGATGCTTCCTTTGGAGAGCAGAGCTCAGGGCAGGACCCCTCCCGCATCCTGCCAAGACTGTAGACGTGGAGGCTAACATCCTTATGTTAGGTGCTGGGAGACGTGGTGAGGAAAGCATGTGGAAGCGTTGGGCCTGAACTCACGCGTATCTGAGTTGAATACAGCGATTTCCAACGGCCTTCTTCTATCAGAGTGTAGCTAGTTTCTACCTCCCATGTACGAGTGGATAGCAGACATCTGCCTCCCAGGCGTACACACTTTTGAGTGTTGAGCAGATGGCCTGTACTTCCCACATCCTGCCTGCACGTACACTTCGCTGCAAACAGGCCTAGGCTCGATGCGTGACTGAAGTGTTGTGAGAGGTAAGCGGAATGTCCCGGCACACAAGACAAGTGCCTCCAAGCTCAATCCAGCGATTTCCTAGTAATTTCTGTCTGAGACTGGTGCTACATGCTAAGTTCCATAGGTGAGAAGCTAGCTGAACGCCCTGTCCAGAGGCAACTTACTTCTGAGAGTTGAGCTCACACTCAGTCCCTCACAGCTCCACACTGCCTGCAGAATGAGTTTCCAACATCTTCACCAGAGACGTTTGTCAGAGGCTTCTGAGACACAAGTGGAACAATGCAGACCTGGGGGGGGTATGTCCAGGTGCAGGAGAGTGGTAATCGTGGAACCTCCTGACTCAGAATACTGCTGCGTTCTCACTGCCATAAGAAGGCAGATGGTTGAAAGCTGGCTTCTAGGCATGCTTCCTTGTGAGAGCTGAGGTCAGGGCAGAACCCTCCCGCATCCTGACTGCCTGTAGACGTAGGTCGTAGCATAGTTACGTTAGGTGCCGGAAGGGGTTTCGTGAAAACCTTGTGGAAGTGACAGGCCTGCACTCTCGTGTATCCGAGTTCCATAGAGCGATTGCCAACGTCCTCGTTCAGTTTGAGTGTAGCTCGGTTCTAGCTCCCCTGAATAAGCGCCTAGCAGACATCGGCCTGCAAAGCATACACAGTTTGAGAGTTGAGCTCATGGCCTTTACCTCGGCCATCCTGACTGCCTGTACGGTCTGCTTCCACAGCATTTCGTTGTATGCGGGACAGTAGCGAAGTGAGAACCAAGTGTCTGCCTTGTCAGTTTCGCGCCTAGCAGACGGCTGCCTCCAAGGCATGCACGCTCCTTTGGATTGAGCTTGTGGTTTGTACCTCCCCCACGTTGACCGCCTGTATGCTTCGCTGCCAAAGGATTTCGTTCGATACGGGACGCAAGCTTTGTGAGCGGCAAGTGACCCTTAGCTCAATCCAGCGACTTCTGAGCAACTCCTCCCTCAGAAGGGAGCTGCATACTAACTTCCAAACCCGAGTACCTTGTTGAAAGCTATCTCTCTGGGGCACTTCCTCCTGTGAGGTGAGCTGACACGCGGTACTTCCCAGTTCCACACTGCCTGCACGTGGAGTTACGAATATCCTCACTAGGCTTGTTTGTCGGAAGCTCGTGGGACGCAAGGGCCAAGGTGCAGGCTTCAATGTTTGTGTCTCCGGGGGTGGTAGAGCGGTATTGACGGAACGTCCTGACTTACGATGCTGCTTCTTTTTCACGGCCATAACAACTCAGCTAGTGGAAAGCTAGCCTGCAGGCATGCTTCCTTTGGAGAGCAGAGCTCAGGGCAGGACCCCTCCCGCATCCTGCCAAGACTGTAGACGTGGAGGCTAACATCCTTATGTTAGGTGCTGGGAGACGTGGTGAGGAAAGCATGTGGAAGCGTTGGGCCTGAACTCACGCGTATCTGAGTTGAATACAGCGATTTCCAACGGCCTTCTTCTATCAGAGTGTAGCTAGTTTCTACCTCCCATGTACGAGTGGATAGCAGACATCTGCCTCCCAGGCGTACACACTTTTGAGTGTTGAGCAGATGGCCTGTACTTCCCACATCCTGCCTGCACGTACACTTCGCTGCAAACAGGCCTAGGCTCGATGCGTGACTGAAGTGTTGTGAGAGGTAAGCGGAATGTCTCGGCACACAAGACAAGTGCCTCCAAGCTCAATCCAGCGATTTCCTAGTAATTTCTGTCTGAGACTGGTGCTACATGCTAAGTTCCATAGGTGAGAAGCTAGCTGAACGCCCTGTCCAGAGGCAACTTACTTCTGAGAGTTGAGCTCACACTCAGTCCCTCACAGCTCCACACTGCCTGCAGAATGAGTTTCCAACATCTTCACCAGAGACGTTTGTCAGAGGCTTCTGAGACACAAGTGGAACAATGCAGACCTGGGGGGGTATGTCCAGGTGCAGGAGAGTGGTAATCGTGGAACCTCCTGACTCAGAATACTGCTGCGTTCTCACTGCCATAAGAAGGCAGCTGGTTGAAAGCTGGCTTCTAGGCATGCTTCCTTGTGAGAGCTGAGGTCAGGGCAGAACCCTCCCGCATCCTGACTGCCTGTAGACGTAGGTCGTAGCATAGTTACGTTAGGTGCCGGAAGGGGTTTCGTGAAAATCTTGTGGAAGTGACAGGCCTGCACTCTCGTGTATCCGAGTTCCGTAGAGCGATTGCCAACGTCCTCGTTCAGTTTGAGTGTAGCTCGGTTCTAGCTCCCCTGAATAAGCGCCTAGCAGACATCGGCCTGCAAAGCATACACAGTTTGAGAGTTGAGCTCATGGCCTTTACCTCGGCCATCCTGACTGCCTGTACGGTCTGCTTCCACAGCATTTCGTTGTATGCGGGACAGTAGCGAAGTGAGAACCAAGTGTCTGCCTTGTCAGTTTCGCGCCTAGCAGACGGCTGCCTCCAAGGCATGCACGCTCCTTTGGATTGAGCTTGTGGTTTGTACCTCCCCCACGTTGACCGCCTGTATGCTTCGCTGCCAAAGGATTTCGTTCGATATGGGACGCAAGCTTTGTGAGCGGCAAGTGACCCTTAGCTCAATCCAGCGACTTCTGAGCAACTCCTCCCTCAGAAGGGAGCTGCATACTAACTTCCAAACCCGAGTACCTTGTTGAAAGCTATCTCTCTGGGGAACTTCCTCCTGTGAGGTGAGCTGACACGCGGTACTTCCCAGTTCCACACTGCCTGCACGTGGAGTTACGAATATCCTCACTAGGCTTGTTTGTCGGAAGCTCGTGGGACGCAAGGGCCAAGGTGCAGGCTTCAATGTTTGTGTCTCCGGGGGTGGTAGAGCAGTATTGACGGAACGTCCTGACTTACGATGCTGCTTCTTTTTCACGGCGATAACAACTCAGCTAGTGGAAAGCTAGCCTGCAGGCATGCTTCCTTTGGAGAGCAGAGCTCAGGGCAGGACCCCTCCCGCATCCTGCCAAGACTGTAGACGTGGAGGGTAACATCCTTATGTTAGGTGCTGGGAGACGTGGTGAGGAAAGCATGTGGAAGCGTTGGGCCTGAACTCACGCGTATCTGAGTTGAATACAGCGATTTCCTACGGCCTTCTTCTATCAGAGTGTAGCTAGTTTCTACCTCCCATGTACGAGTGGATAGCAGACATCTGCCTCCCAGGCGTACACACTTTTGAGTGTTGAGCTGATGGCCTGTACTTCCCACATCCTGCCTGCACGTACACTTCGCTGCAAACAGGCCTAGGCTCGATGCGTGACTGAAGTGTTGTGAGAGGTAAGCGGAATGTCCCGGCACACAAGACAAGTGCCTCCAAGCTCAATCCAGCGATTTCCTAGTAATTTCTGTCTGAGACTGGTGCTACATGCTAAGTTCCATAGGTGAGAAGCTAGCTGAACGCCCTGTCCAGAGGCAACTTACTGCTGAGAGTTGAGCTCACACTCAGTCCCTCACAGCTCCACACTGCCTGCAGAATGAGTTTCCAACATCTTCACCAGAGACGTTTGTCAGAGGCTTCTGAGACACAAGTGGAACAATGCAGACCTGGGGGGGGTATGTCCAGGTGCAGGAGAGTGGTAATCGTGGAACCTCCTGACTCAGAATACTGCTGCGTTCTCACTGCCATAAGAAGGCAGCTGGTTGAAAGCTGGCTTCTAGGCATGCTTCCTTGTGAGAGCTGAGGTCAGGGCAGAACCCTCCCGCATCCTGACTGCCTGTAGACGTAGGTCGTAGCATAGTTACGTTAGGTGCCGGAAGGGGTTTCGTGAAAACCTTGTGGAAGTGACAGGCCTGCACTCTCGTGTATCCGAGTTCCATAGAGCGATTGCCAACGTCCTCGTTCAGTTTGAGTGTAGCTCGGTTCTAGCT
This sequence comes from Canis aureus, assembly GCF_053574225.1. Taxonomy (NCBI): domain Eukaryota; kingdom Metazoa; phylum Chordata; class Mammalia; order Carnivora; family Canidae; genus Canis; species Canis aureus. The sequence goes on from NC_135619.1 coordinate 576,725, forward strand.
CCCCTGAATAAGCGCCTAGCAGACATCGGCCTGCAAAGCATACACAGTTTGAGAGTTGAGCTCATGGCCTTTACCTCGGCCATCCTGACTGCCTGTACGGTCTGCTTCCACAGCATTTCGTTGTATGCGGGACAGTAGCGAAGTGAGAACCAAGTGTCTGCCTTGTCAGTTTCGCGCCTAGCAGACGGCTGCCTCCAAGGCATGCACGCTCCTTTGGATTGAGCTTGTGGTTTGTACCTCCCCCACGTTGACCGCCTGTATGCTTCGCTGCCAAAGGATTTCGTTCGATACGGGACGCAAGCTTTGTGAGCGGCAAGTGACCCTTAGCTCAATCCAGCGACTTCTGAGCAACTCCTCCCTCAGAAGGGAGCTGCATACTAACTTCCAAACCTGAGTACCTTGTTGAAAGCTATCTCTCTGGGGAACTTCCTCCTGTGAGGTGAGCTGACACGCGGTACTTCCCAGTTCCACACTGCCTGCACGTGGAGTTACGAATATCCTCACTAGACTTGTTTGTCGGAAGCTCTTGGGACGCAAGGTCCAAGGTGCAGGCTTCAATGTTTGTGTCTCCGGGGGTGGTAGAGCGGTATTGACGGAACGTCCTGACTTACGATGCTGCTTCTTTTTCACGGCCATAACAACTCAGCTAGTGGAAAGCTAGCCTGCAGCCATGCTTCCTTTGGAGAGCAGAGCTCAGGGCAGGAACCCTCCCGCATCCTGCCAAGACTGTAGACGTGGAGGCTAACATCCTTATGTTAGGTGCTGGGAGACGTGGTGAGGAAAGCATGTGGAAGCGTTGGGCCTGAACTCACGCGTATCTGAGTTGAATACAGCGATTTCCTACGGCCTTCTTCTATCAGAGTGTAGCTAGTTTCTACCTCCCATGTACGAGTGGATAGCAGACATCTGCCTCCCAGGCGTACACACTTTTGAGTGTTGAGCTGATGGCCTGTACTTCCCACATCCTGCCTGCACGTACACTTCGCTGCAAACAGGCCTAGGCTCGATGCGTGACTGAAGTGTTGTGAGAGGTAAGCGGAATGTCCCGGCACACAAGACAAGTGCCTCCAAGCTCAATCCAGCGATTTCCTAGTAATTTCTGTCTGAGACTGGTGCTACATGCTAAGTTCCATAGGTGAGAAGCTAGCTGAACGCCCTGTCCAGAGGCAACTTACTTCTGAGAGTTGAGCTCACACTCAGTCCCTCACAGCTCCACACTGCCTGCAGAATGAGTTTCCAACATCTTCACCAGAGACGTTTGTCAGAGGCTTCTGAGACACAAGTGGAACAATGCAGACCTGGGGGGGGTATGTCCAGGTGCAGGAGAGTGGTAATCGTGGAACCTCCTGACTCAGAATACTGCTGCGTTCTCACTGCCATAAGAAGGCAGCTGGTTGAAAGCTGGCTTCTAGGCATGCTTCCTTGTGAGAGCTGAGGTCAGGGCAGAACCCTCCCGCATCCTGACTCCCTGTAGACGTAGGTCGTAGCATAGTTATGTTAGGTGCCGGAAGGGGTTTCGTGAAAACCTTGTGGAAGTGACAGGCCTGCACTCTCGTGTATCCGAGTTCCATAGAGCGATTGCCAACGTCCTCGTTCAGTTTGAGTGTAGCTCGGTTCTAGCTCCCCTGAATAAGCGCCTAGCAGACATCGGCCTGCAAAGCATACACAGTTTGAGAGTTGAGCTCATGGCCTTTACCTCGGCCATCCTGACTGCCTGTACGGTCTGCTTCCACAGCATTTCGTTGTATGCGGGACAGTAGCGAAGTGAGAACCAAGTGTCTGCCTTGTCAGTTTCGCGCCTAGCAGACGGCTGCCTCCAAGGCATGCACGCTCCTTTGGATTGAGCTTGTGGTTTGTACCTCCCCCACGTTGACCGCCTGTATGCTTCGCTGCCAAAGGATTTCGTTCGATACGGGACGCAAGCTTTGTGAGCGGCAAGTGACCCTTAGCTCAATCCAGCGACTTCTGAGCAACTCCTCCCTCAGAAGGGAGCTGCATACTAACTTCCAAACCTGAGTACCTTGTTGAAAGCTATCTCTCTGGGGCACTTCCTCCTGTGAGGTGAGCTGACACGCGGTACTTCCCAGTTCCACACTGCCTGCACGTGGAGTTACGAATATCCTCACTAGGCTTGTTTGTCGGAAGCTCGTGGGACGAAAGGGCCAAGGTGCAGGCTTCAATATTTGTGTCTCCGGGGGTGGTAGAGCGGTATTGACGGAACGTCCTGACTTACGATGCTGCTTCTTTTTCACGGCCATAACAACTCAGCTAGTGGAAAGCTAGCCTGCAGGAGAGCAGAGCTTCCTTTGGAGAGCAGAGCTCAGGGCAGGACCCCTCCCGCATCCTGCCAAGACTGTAGACGTGGAGGCTAACATCCTTATGTTAGGTGCTGGGAGACGTGGTGAGGAAAGCATGTGGAAGCGTTGGGCCTGAACTCACGCGTATCTGAGTTGAATACAGCGATTTCCTACGGCCTTCTTCTATCAGAGTGTAGCTAGTTTCTACCTCCCATGTACGAGTGGATAGCAGACATCTGCCTCCCAGGCGTACACACTTTGGAGTGTTGAGCTGATGGCCTGTACTTCCCACATCCTGCCTGCACGTACACTTCGCTGCAAACAGGCCTAGGCTCGATGCGTGACTGAAGTGTTGTGAGAGGTAAGCGGAATGTCCCGGCACACAAGACAAGTGCCTCCAAGCTCAATCCAGCGATTTCCTAGTAATTTCTGTCTGAGACTGGTGCTACATGCTAAGTTCCATAGGTGAGAAGCTAGCTGAACGCCCTGTCCAGAGGCAACTTACTGCTGAGAGTTGAGCTCACACTCAGTCCCTCACAGCTCCACACTGCCTGCAGAATGAGTTTCCAACATCTTCACCAGAGACGTTTGTCAGAGGCTTCTGAGACACAAGTGGAACAATGCAGACCTGGGGGGGGTATGTCCAGGTGCAGGAGAGTGGTAATCGTGGAACCTCCTGACTCAGAATACTGCTGCGTTCTCACTGCCATAAGAAGGCAGCTGGTTGAAAGCTGGCTTCTAGGCATGCTTCCTTGTGAGAGCTGAGGTCAGGGCAGAACCCTCCCGCATCCTGACTGCCTGTAGACGTAGGTCGTAGCATAGTTACGTTAGGTGCCGGAAGGGGTTTCGTGAAAACCTTGTGGAAGTGACAGGCCTGCACTCTCGTGTATCCGAGTTCCATAGAGCGATTGCCAACGTCCTCGTTCAGTTTGAGTGTAGCTCGGTTCTAGCTCCCCTGAATAAGCGCCTAGCAGACATCGGCCTGCAAAGCATACACAGTTTGAGAGTTGAGCTCATGGCCTTTACCTCGGCCATCCTGACTGCCTGTACGGTCTGCTTCCACAGCATTTCGTTGTATGCGGGACAGTAGCGAAGTGAGAACCAAGTGTCTGCCTTGTCAGTTTCGCGCCTAGCAGACGGCTGCCTCCAAGGCATGCACGCTCCTTTGGATTGAGCTTGTGGTTTGTACCTCCCCCACGTTGACCGCCTGTATGCTTCGCTGCCAAAGGATTTCGTTCGATACGGGACGCAAGCTTTGTGAGCGGCAAGTGACCCTTAGCTCAATCCAGCGACTTCTGAGCAACTCCTCCCTCAGAAGGGAGCTGCATACTAACTTCCAAACCCGAGTACCTTGTTGAAAGCTATCTCTCTGGGGCACTTCCTCCTGTGAGGTGAGCTGACACGCGGTACTTCCCAGTTCCACACTGCCTGCACGTGGAGTTACGAATATCCTCACTAGGCTTGTTTGTCGGAAGCTCGTGGGACGCAAGGGCCAAGGTGCAGGCTTCAATGTTTGTGTCTCCGGGGGTGGTAGAGCGGTATTGACGGAACGTCCTGACTTACGATGCTGCTTCTTTTTCACGGCCATAACAACTCAGCTAGTGGAAAGCTAGCCTGCAGGCATGCTTCCTTTGGAGAGCAGAGCTCAGGGCAGGACCCCTCCCGCATCCTGCCAAGACTGTAGACGTGGAGGCTAACATCCTTATGTTAGGTGCTGGGAGACGTGGTGAGGAAAGCATGTGGAAGCGTTGGGCCTGAACTCACGCGTATCTGAGTTGAATACAGCGATTTCCTACGGCCTTCTTCTATCAGAGTGTAGCTAGTTTCTACCTCCCATGTACGAGTGGATAGCAGACATCTGCCTCCCAGGCGTACACACTTTTGAGTGTTGAGCTGATGGCCTGTACTTCCCACATCCTGCCTGCACGTACACTTCGCTGCAAACAGGCCTAGGCTCGATGCGTGACTGAAGTGTTGTGAGAGGTAAGCGGAATGTCCCGGCACACAAGACAAGTGCCTCCAAGCTCAATCCAGCGATTTCCTAGTAATTTCTGTCTGAGACTGGTGCTACATGCTAAGTTCCATAGGTGAGAAGCTAGCTGAACGCCCTGTCCAGAGGCAACTTACTTCTGAGAGTTGAGCTCACACTCAGTCCCTCACAGCTCCACACTGCCTGCAGAATGAGTTTCCAACATCTTCACCAGAGACGTTTGTCAGAGGCTTCTGAGACACAAGTGGAACAATGCAGACCTGGGGGGGGTATGTCCAGGTGCAGGAGAGTGGTAATCGTGGAACCTCCTGACTCAGAATACTGCTGCGTTCTCACTGCCATAAGAAGGCAGCTGGTTGAAAGCTGGCTTCTAGGCATGCTTCCTTGTGAGAGCTGAGGTCAGGGCAGAACCCTCCCGCATCCTGACTGCCTGTAGACGTAGGTCGTAGCATAGTTACGTTAGGTGCCGGAAGGGGTTTCGTGAAAACCTTGTGGAAGTGACAGGCCTGCACTCTCGTGTATCCGAGTTCCATAGAGCGATTGCCAACGTCCTCGTTCAGTTTGAGTGTAGCTGGGTTCTAGCTCCCCTGAATAAGCGCCTAGCAGACATCGGCCTGCAAAGCATACACAGTTTGAGAGTTGAGCTCATGGCCTTTACCTCGGCCATCCTGACTGCCTGTACGGTCTGCTTCCACAGCATTTCGTTGTATGCGGGACAGTAGCGAAGTGAGAACCAAGTGTCTGCCTTGTCAGTTTCGCGCCTAGCAGACGGCTGCCTCCAAGGCATGCACGCTCCTTTGGATTGAGCTTGTGGTTTGTACCTCCCCCACGTTGACCGCCTGTATGCTTCGCTGCCAAAGGATTTCGTTCGATACGGGACGCAAACTTTGTGAGCGGCAAGTGACCCTTAGCTCAATCCAGCGACTTCTGAGCAACTCCTCCCTCAGAAGGGAGCTGCATACTAACTTCCAAACCCGAGTACCTTGTTGAAAGCTATCTCTCTGGGGCACTTCCTCCTGTGAGGTGAGCTGACACGCGGTACTTCCCAGTTCCACACTGCCTGCACGTGGAGTTACGAATATCCTCACTAGGCTTGTTTGTCGGAACCTCGTGGGACGCAAGGGCCAAGGTGCAGGCTTCAATGTTTGTGTCTCCGGGGGTGGTAGAGCGGTATTGACGGAACGTCCTGACTTACGATGCTGCTTCTTTTTCACGGCCATAACAACTCAGCTAGTGGAAAGCTAGCCTGCAGGCATGCTTCCTTTGGAGAGCAGAGCTCAGGGCAGGACCCCTCCCGCATCCTGCCAAGACTGTAGACGTGGAGGCTAACATCCTTATGTTAGGTTCTGGGAGACGTGGTGAGGAAAGCATGTGGAAGCGTTGGGCCTGAACTCACGCGTATCTGAGTTGAATACAGCGATTTCCAACGGCCTTCTTCTATCAGAGTGTAGCTAGTTTCTACCTCCCATGTACGAGTGGATAGCAGACATCTGCCTCCCAGGCGTACACACTTTTGAGTGTTGAGCAGATGGCCTGTACTTCCCACATCCTGCCTGCACGTACACTTCGCTGCAAACAGGCCTAGGCTCGATGCGTGACTGAAGTGTTGTGAGAGGTAAGCGGAATGTCCCGGCACACAAGACAAGTGCCTCCAAGCTCAATCCAGCGATTTCCTAGTAATTTCTGTCTGAGACTGGTGCTACATGCTAAGTTCCATAGGTGAGAAGCTAGCTGAACGCCCTGTCCAGAGGCAACTTACTTCTGAGAGTTGAGCTCACACTCAGTCCCTCACAGCTCCACACTGCCTGCAGAATGAGTTTCCAACATCTTCACCAGAGACGTTTGTCAGAGGCTTCTGAGACACAAGTGGAACAATGCAGACCTGGGGGGGGTATGTCCAGGTGCAGGAGAGTGGTAATCGTGGAACCTCCTGACTCAGAATACTGCTGCGTTCTCACTGCCATAAGAAGGCAGCTGGTTGAAAGCTGGCTTCTAGGCATGCTTCCTTGTGAGAGCTGAGGTCAGGGCAGAACCCTCCCGCATCCTGACTGCCTGTAGACGTAGGTCGTAGCATAGTTACGTTAGGTGCCGGAAGGGGTTTCGTGAAAACCTGTGGAAGTGACAGGCCTGCACTCTCGTGTATCCGAGTTCCATAGAGCGATTGCCAACGTCCTCGTTCAGTTTGAGTGTAGCTCGGTTCTAGCTCCCCTGAATAAGCGCCTAGCAGACATCGGCCTGCAAAGCATACACAGTTTGAGAGTTGAGCTCATGGCCTTTACCTCGGCCATCCTGACTGCCTGTACGGTCTGCTTCCACAGCATTTCGTTGTATGCGGGACAGTAGCGAAGTGAGAACCAAGTGTCTGCCTTGTCAGTTTCGCGCCTAGCAGACGGCTGCCTCCAAGGCATGCACGCTCCTTTGGATTGAGCTTGTGGTTTGTACCTCCCCCACGTTGACCGCCTGTATGCTTCGCTGCCAAAGGATTTCGTTCGATATGGGACGCAAGCTTTGTGAGCGGCAAGTGACCCTTAGCTCAATCCAGCGACTTCTGAGCAACTCCTCCCTCAGAAGGGAGCTGCATACTAACTTCCAAACCCGAGTACCTTGTTGAAAGCTATCTCTCTGGGGAACTTCCTCCTGTGAGGTGAGCTGACACGCGGTACTTCCCAGTTCCACACTGCCTGCACGTGGAGTTACGAATATCCTCACTAGGCTTGTTTGTCGGAAGCTCGTGGGACGCAAGGGCCAAGGTGCAGGCTTCAATGTTTGTGTCTCCGGGGGTGGTAGAGAGGTATTGACGGAACGTCCTGACTTACGATGCTGCTTCTTTTTCACGGCGATAACAACTCAGCTAGTGGAAAGCTAGCCTGCAGGCATGCTTCCTTTGGAGAGCAGAGCTCAGGGCAGACCCCTCCCGCATCCTGCCAAGACTGTAGACGTGGAGGGTAACATCCTTATGTTAGGTGCTGGGAGACGTGGTGAGGAAAGCATGTGGAAGCGTTGGGCCTGAACTCACGCGTATCTGAGTTGAATACAGCGATTTCCTACGGCCTTCTTCTATCAGAGTGTAGCTAGTTTCTACCTCCCATGTACGAGTGGATAGCAGACATCTGCCTCCCAGGCGTACACACTTTTGAGTGTTGAGCTGATGGCCTGTACTTCCCACATCCTGCCTGCATGTACACTTCGCTGCAAACAGGCCTAGGCTCGATGCGTGACTGAAGTGTTGTGAGAGGTAAGCGGAATGTCCCGGCACACAAGACAAGTGCCTCCAAGCTCAATCCAGCGATTTCCTAGTAATTTCTGTCTGAGACTGGTGCTACATGCTAAGTTCCATAGGTGAGAAGCTAGCTGAACGCCCTGTCCAGAGGCAACTTACTGCTGAGAGTTGAGCTCACACTCAGTCCCTCACAGCTCCACACTGCCTGCAGAATGAGTTTCCAACATCTTCACCAGAGACGTTTGTCAGAGGCTTCTGAGACACAAGTGGAACAATGCAGACCTGGGGGGGGTATGTCCAGGTGCAGGAGAGTGGTAATCGTGGAACCTCCTGACTCAGAATACTGCTGCGTTCTCACTGCCATAAGAAGGCAGCTGGTTGAAAGCTGGCTTCTAGGCATGCTTCCTTGTGAGAGCTGAGGTCAGGGCAGAACCCTCCCGCATCCTGACTGCCTGTAGACGTAGGTCGTAGCATAGTTACGTTAGGTGCCGGAAGGGGTTTCGTGAAAACCTTGTGGAAGTGACAGGCCTGCACTCTCGTGTATCCGAGTTCCATAGAGCGATTGCCAACGTCCTCGTTCAGTTTGAGTGTAGCTCGGTTCTAGCTCCCCTGAATAAGTGCCTAGCAGACATCGGCCTGCAAAGCATACACAGTTTGAGAGTTGAGCTCATGGCCTTTACCTCGGCCATCCTGACTGCCTGTACGGTCTGCTTCCACAGCATTTCGTTGTATGCGGGACAGTAGCGAAGTGAGAACCAAGTGTCTGCCTTGTCAGTTTCGCGCCTAGCAGACGGCTGCCTCCAAGGCATGCACGCTCCTTTGGATTGAGCTTGTGGTTTGTACCTCCCCCACGTTGACCGCCTGTATGCTTCGCTGCCAAAGGATTTCGTTCGATACGGGACGCAAGCTTTGTGAGCGGCAAGTGACCCTTAGCTCAATCCAGCGACTTCTGAGCAACTCCTCCCTCAGAAGGGAGCTGCATACTAACTTCCAAACCCGAGTACCTTGTTGAAAGCTATCTCTCTGGGGCACTTCCTCCTGTGAGGTGAGCTGACACGCGGTACTTCCCAGTTCCACACTGCCTGCACGTGGAGTTACGAATATCCTCACTAGGCTTGTTTGTCGGAAGCTCGTGGGACGCAAGGGCCAAGGTGCAGGCTTCAATGTTTGTGTCTCCGGGGGTGGTAGAGCGGTATTGACGGAACGTCCTGACTTACGATGCTGCTTCTTTTTCACGGCGATAACAACTCAGCTAGTGGAAAGCTAGCCTGCAGGCATGCTTCCTTTGGAGAGCAGAGCTCAGGGCAGGACCCCTCCCGCATCCTGCCAAGACTGTAGACGTGGAGGGTAACATCCTTATGTTAGGTGCTGGGAGACGTGGTGAGGAAAGCATGTGGAAGCGTTGGGCCTGAACTCACGCGTATCTGAGTTGAATACAGCGATTTCCTACGGCCTTCTTCTATCAGAGTGTAGCTAGTTTCTACCTCCCATGTACGAGTGGATAGCAGACATCTGCCTCCCAGGCGTACACACTTTTGAGTGTTGAGCTGATGGCCTGTACTTCCCACATCCTGCCTGCACGTACACTTCGCTGCAAACAGGCCTAGGCTCGATGCGTGACTGAAGTGTTGTGAGAGGTAAGCGGAATGTCCCGGCACACAAGACAAGTGCCTCCAAGCTCAATCCAGCGATTTCCTAGTAATTTCTGTCTGAGACTGGTGCTACATGCTAAGTTCCATAGGTGAGAAGCTAGCTGAACGCCCTGTCCAGAGGCAACTTACTTCTGAGAGTTGAGCTCACACTCAGTCCCTCACAGCTCCACACTGCCTGCAGAATGAGTTTCCAACATCTTCACCAGAGACGTTTGTCAGAGGCTTCTGAGACACAAGTGGAACAATGCAGACCTGGGGGGGGTATGTCCAGGTGCAGGAGAGTGGTAATCGTGGAACCTCCTGACTCAGAATACTGCTGCGTTCTCACTGCCATAAGAAGGCAGCTGGTTGAAAGCTGGCTTCTAGGCATGCTTCCTTGTGAGAGCTGAGGTCAGGGCAGAACCCTCCCGCATCCTGACTGCCTGTAGACGTAGGTCGTAGCATAGTTACGTTAGGTGCCGGAAGGGGTTTCGTGAAAACCTTGTGGAAGTGACAGGCCTGCACTCTCGTGTATCCGAGTTCCATAGAGCGATTGCCAACGTCCTCGTTCAGTTTGAGTGTAGCTGGGTTCTAGCTCCCCTGAATAAGCGCCTAGCAGACATCGGCCTGCAAAGCATACACAGTTTGAGAGTTGAGCTCATGGCCTTTACCTCGGCCATCCTGACTGCCTGTACGGTCTGCTTCCACAGCATTTCGTTGTATGCGGGACAGTAGCGAAGTGAGAACCAAGTGTCTGCCTTGTCAGTTTCGCGCCTAGCAGACGGCTGCCTCCAAGGCATGCACGCTCCTTTGGATTGAGCTTGTGGTTTGTACCTCCCCCACGTTGACCGCCTGTATGCTTCGCTGCCAAAGGATTTCGTTCGATACGGGACGCAAACTTTGTGAGCGGCAAGTGACCCTTAGCTCAATCCAGCGACTTCTGAGCAACTCCTCCCTCAGAAGGGAGCTGCATACTAACTTCCAAACCCGAGTACCTTGTTGAAAGCTATCTCTCTGGGGCACTTCCTCCTGTGAGGTGAGCTGACACGCGGTACTTCCCAGTTCCACACTGCCTGCACGTGGAGTTACGAATATCCTCACTAGGCTTGTTTGTCGGAACCTCGTGGGACGCAAGGGCCAAGGTGCAGGCTTCAATGTTTGTGTCTCCGGGGGTGGTAGAGCGGTATTGACGGAACGTCCTGACTTACGATGCTGCTTCTTTTTCACGGCCATAACAACTCAGCTAGTGGAAAGCTAGCCTGCAGGCATGCTTCCTTTGGAGAGCAGAGCTCAGGGCAGGACCCCTCCCGCATCCTGCCAAGACTGTAGACGTGGAGGCTAACATCCTTATGTTAGGTGCTGGGAGACGTGGTGAGGAAAGCATGTGGAAGCGTTGGGCCTGAACTCACGCGTATCTGAGTTGAATACAGCGATTTCCAACGGCCTTCTTCTATCAGAGTGTAGCTAGTTTCTACCTCCCATGTACGAGTGGATAGCAGACATCTGCCTCCCAGGCGTACACACTTTTGAGTGTTGAGCAGATGGCCTGTACTTCCCACATCCTGCCTGCACGTACACTTCGCTGCAAACAGGCCTAGGCTCGATGCGTGACTGAAGTGTTGTGAGAGGTAAGCGGAATGTCCCGGCACACAAGACAAGTGCCTCCAAGCTCAATCCAGCGATTTCCTAGTAATTTCTGTCTGAGACTGGTGCTACATGCTAAGTTCCATAGGTGAGAAGCTAGCTGAACGCCCTGTCCAGAGGCAACTTACTTCTGAGAGTTGAGCTCACACTCAGTCCCTCACAGCTCCACACTGCCTGCAGAATGAGTTTCCAACATCTTCACCAGAGACGTTTGTCAGAGGCTTCTGAGACACAAGTGGAACAATGCAGACCTGGGGGGGGTATGTCCAGGTGCAGGAGAGTGGTAATCGTGGAACCTCCTGACTCAGAATACTGCTGCGTTCTCACTGCCATAAGAAGGCAGCTGGTTGAAAGCTGGCTTCTAGGCATGCTTCCTTGTGAGAGCTGAGGTCAGGGCAGAACCCTCCCGCATCCTGACTACCTGTAGACGTAGGTCGTAGCATAGTTACGTTAGGTGCCGGAAGGGGTTTCGTGAAAACCTGTGGAAGTGACAGGCCTGCACTCTCGTGTATCCGAGTTCCATAGAGCGATTGCCAACGTCCTCGTTCAGTTTGAGTGTAGCTCGGTTCTAGCTCCCCTGAATAAGCGCCTAGCAGACATCGGCCTGCAAAGCATACACAGTTTGAGAGTTGAGCTCATGGCCTTTACCTCGGCCATCCTGACTGCCTGTACGGTCTGCTTCCACAGCATTTCGTTGTATGCGGGACAGTAGCGAAGTGAGAACCAAGTGTCTGCCTTGTCAGTTTCGCGCCTAGCAGACGGCTGCCTCCAAGGCATGCACGCTCCTTTGGATTGAGCTTGTGGTTTGTACCTCCCCCACGTTGACCGCCTGTATGCTTCGCTGCCAAAGGATTTCGTTCGATATGGGACGCAAGCTTTGTGAGCGGCAAGTGACCCTTAGCTCAATCCAGCGACTTCTGAGCAACTCCTCCCTCAGAAGGGAGCTGCATACTAACTTCCAAACCCGAGTACCTTGTTGAAAGCTATCTCTCTGGGGAACTTCCTCCTGTGAGGTGAGCTGACACGCGGTACTTCCCAGTTCCACACTGCCTGCACGTGGAGTTACGAATATCCTCACTAGGCTTGTTTGTCGGAAGCTCGTGGGACGCAAGGGCCAAGGTGCAGGCTTCAATGTTTGTGTCTCCGGGGGTGGTAGAGAGGTATTGACGGAACGTCCTGACTTACGATGCTGCTTCTTTTTCACGGCGATAACAACTCAGCTAGTGGAAAGCTAGCCTGCAGGCATGCTTCCTTTGGAGAGCAGAGCTCAGGGCAGACCCCTCCCGCATCCTGCCAAGACTGTAGACGTGGAGGGTAACATCCTTATGTTAGGTGCTGGGAGACGTGGTGAGGAAAGCATGTGGAAGCGTTGGGCCTGAACTCACGCGTATCTGAGTTGAATACAGCGATTTCCTACGGCCTTCTTCTATCAGAGTGTAGCTAGTTTCTACCTCCCATGTACGAGTGGATAGCAGACATCTGCCTCCCAGGCGTACACACTTTTGAGTGTTGAGCTGATGGCCTGTACTTCCCACATCCTGCCTGCACGTACACTTCGCTGCAAACAGGCCTAGGCTCGATGCGTGACTGAAGTGTTGTGAGAGGTAAGCGGAATGTCCCGGCACACAAGACAAGTGCCTCCAAGCTCAATCCAGCGATTTCCTAGTAATTTCTGTCTGAGACTGGTGCTACATGCTAAGTTCCATAGGTGAGAAGCTAGCTGAACGCCCTGTCCAGAGGCAACTTACTGCTGAGAGTTGAGCTCACACTCAGTCCCTCACAGCTCCACACTGCCTGCAGAATGAGTTTCCAACATCTTCACCAGAGACGTTTGTCAGAGGCTTCTGAGACACAAGTGGAACAATGCAGACCTGGGGGGGGTATGTCCAGGTGCAGGAGAGTGGTAATCGTGGAACCTCCTGACTCAGAATACTGCTGCGTTCTCACTGCCATAAGAAGGCAGCTGGTTGAAAGCTGGCTTCTAGGCATGCTTCCTTGTGAGAGCTGAGGTCAGGGCAGAACCCTCCCGCATCCTGACTGCCTGTAGACGTAGGTCGTAGCATAGTTACGTTAGGTGCCGGAAGGGGTTTCGTGAAAACCTTGTGGAAGTGACAGGCCTGCACTCTCGTGTATCCGAGTTCCATAGAGCGATTGCCAACGTCCTCGTTCAGTTTGAGTGTAGCTCGGTTCTAGCTCCCCTGAATAAGTGCCTAGCAGACATCGGCCTGCAAAGCATACACAGTTTGAGAGTTGAGCTCATGGCCTTTACCTCGGCCATCCTGACTGCCTGTACGGTCTGCTTCCACAGCATTTCGTTGTATGCGGGACAGTAGCGAAGTGAGAACCAAGTGTCTGCCTTGTCAGTTTCGCGCCTAGCAGACGGCTGCCTCCAAGGCATGCACGCTCCTTTGGATTGAGCTTGTGGTTTGTACCTCCCCCACGTTGACCGCCTGTATGCTTCGCTGCCAAAGGATTTCGTTCGATACGGGACGCAAGCTTTGTGAGCGGCAAGTGACCCTTAGCTCAATCCAGCGACTTCTGAGCAACTCCTCCCTCAGAAGGGAGCTGCATACTAACTTCCAAACCCGAGTACCTTGTTGAAAGCTATCTCTCTGGGGAACTTCCTCCTGTGAGGTGAGCTGACACGCGGTACTTCCCAGTTCCACACTGCCTGCACGTGGAGTTACGAATATCCTCACTAGGCTTGTTTGTCGGAAGCTCGTGGGACGCAAGGGCCAAGGTGCAGGCTTCAATGTTTGTGTCTCCGGGGGTGGTAGAGCGGTATTGACGGAACGTCCTGACTTACGATGCTGCTTCTTTTTCACGGCGATAACAACTCAGCTAGTGGAAAGCTAGCCTGCAGGCATGCTTCCTTTGGAGAGCAGAGCTCAGGGCAGGACCCCTCCCGCATCCTGCCAAGACTGTAGACGTGGAGGGTAACATCCTTATGTTAGGTGCTGGGAGACGTGGTGAGGAAAGCATGTGGAAGCGTTGGGCCTGAACTCACGCGTATCTGAGTTGAATACAGCGATTTCCTACGGCCTTCTTCTATCAGAGTGTAGCTAGTTTCTACCTCCCATGTACGAGTGGATAGCAGACATCTGCCTCCCAGGCGTACACACTTTTGAGTGTTGAGCTGATGGCCTGTACTTCCCACATCCTGCCTGCACGTACACTTCGCTGCAAACAGGCCTAGGCTCGATGCGTGACTGAAGTGTTGTGAGAGGTAAGCGGAATGTCCCGGCACACAAGACAAGTGCCTCCAAGCTCAATCCAGCGATTTCCTAGTAATTTCTGTCTGAGACTGGTGCTACATGCTAAGTTCCATAGGTGAGAAGCTAGCTGAACGCCCTGTCCAGAGGCAACTTACTGCTGAGAGTTGAGCTCACACTCAGTCCCTCACAGCTCCACACTGCCTGCAGAATGAGTTTCCAACATCTTCACCAGAGACGTTTGTCAGAGGCTTCTGAGACACAAGTGGAACAATGCAGACCTGGGGGGGGTATGTCCAGGTGCAGGAGAGTGGTAATCGTGGAACCTCCTGACTCAGAATACTGCTGCGTTCTCACTGCCATAAGAAGGCAGCTGGTTGAAAGCTGGCTTCTAGGCATGCTTCCTTGTGAGAGCTGAGGTCAGGGCAGAACCCTCCCGCATCCTGACTGCCTGTAGACGTAGGTCGTAGCATAGTTACGTTAGGTGCCGGAAGGGGTTTCGTGAAAACCTTGTGGAAGTGACAGGCCTGCACTCTCGTGTATCCGAGTTCCATAGAGCGATTGCCAACGTCCTCGTTCAGTTTGAGTGTAGCTCGGTTCTAGCTCCCCTGAATAAGTGCCTAGCAGACATCGGCCTTCAAAGCATACACAGTTTGAGAGTTGAGCTCATGGCCTTTACCTCGGCCATCCTGACTGCCTGTACGGTCTGCTTCCACAGCATTTCGTTGTATGCGGGACAGTAGCGAAGTGAGAACCAAGTGTCTGCCTTGTCAGTTTCGCGCCTAGCAGACGGCTGCCTCCAAGGCATGCACGCTCCTTTGGATTGAGCTTGTGGTTTGTACCTCCCCCACGTTGACCGCCTGTATGCTTCGCTGCCAAAGGATTTCGTTCGATACGGGACGCAAGCTTTGTGAGCGGCAAGTGACCCTTAGCTCAATCCAGCGACTTCTGAGCAACTCCTCCCTCAGAAGGGAGCTGCATACTAACTTCCAAACCCGAGTACCTTGTTGAAAGCTATCTCTCTGGGGAACTTCCTCCTGTGAGGTGAGCTGACACGCGGTACTTCCCAGTTTCACACTGCCTGCACGTGGAGTTACGAATATCCTCACTAGGCTTGTTTGTCGGAAGCTCGTGGGACGCAAGGGCCAAGGTGCAGGCTTCAATGTTTGTGTCTCCGGGGGTGGTAGAGCGGTATTGACGGAACGTCCTGACTTACGATGCTGCTTCTTTTTCATGGCCATAACAACTCAGCTAGTGGAAAGCTAGCCTGCAGGCATGCTTCCTTTGGAGAGCAGAGCTCAGGGCAGGACCCCTCCCGCATCCTGCCAAGACTGTAGACGTGGAGGCTAACATCCTTATGTTAGGTGCTGGGAGACGTGGTGAGGAAAGCATGTGGAAGCGTTGGGCCTGAACTCACGCGTATCTGAGTTGAATACAGCGATTTCCTACGGCCTTCTTCTATCAGAGTGTAGCTAGTTTCTACCTCCCATGTACGAGTGGATAGCAGACATCTGCCTCCCAGGCGTACACACTTTTGAGTGTTGAGCTGATGGCCTGTACTTCCCACATCCTGCCTGCACGTACACTTCGCTGCAAACAGGCCTAGGCTCGATGCGTGACTGAAGTGTTGTGAGAGGTAAGCGGAATGTCCCGGCACACAAGACAAGTGCCTCCAAGCTCAATCCAGCGATTTCCTAGTAATTTCTGTCTGAGACTGGTGCTACATGCTAAGTTCCATAGGTGAGAAGCTAGCTGAACGCCCTGTCCAGAGGCAACTTACTTCTGAGAGTTGAGCTCACACTCAGTCCCTCACAGCTCCACACTGCCTGCAGAATGAGTTTCCAACATCTTCACCAGAGACGTTTGTCAGAGGCTTCTGAGACACAAGTGGAACAATGCAGACCTGGGGGGGTATGTCCAGGTGCAGGAGAGTGGTAATCGTGGAACCTCCTGACTCAGAATACTGCTGCGTTCTCACTGCCATAAGAAGGCAGCTGGTTGAAAGCTGGCTTCTAGGCATGCTTCCTTGTGAGAGCTGAGGTCAGGGCAGAACCCTCCCGCATCCTGACTGCCTGTAGACGTAGGTCGTAGCATAGTTACGTTAGGTGCCGGAAGGGGTTTCGTGAAAATCTTGTGGAAGTGACAGGCCAGCACTCTCGTGTATCCGAGTTCCATAGAGCGATCGCCAACGTCCTCGTTCAGTTTGAGTGTAGCTCGGTTCTAGCTCCCCTGAATAAGCGCCTAGCAGACATCGGCCTGCAAAGCATACACAGTTTGAGAGTTGAGCTCATGGCCTTTACCTCGGCCATCCTGACTGCCTGTACGGTCTGCTTCCACAGCATTTCGTTGTATGCGGGACAGTAGCGAAGTGAGAACCAAGTGTCTGCCTTGTCAGTTTCGCGCCTAGCAGACGGCTGCCTCCAAGGCATGCACGCTCCTTTGGATTGAGCTTGTGGTTTGTACCTCCCCCACGTTGACCGCCTGTATGCTTCGCTGCCAAAGGATTTCGTTCGATACGGGACGCAAGCTTTGTGAGCGGCAAGTGACCCTTAGCTCAATCCAGCGACTTCTGAGCAACTCCTCCCTCAGAAGGGAGCTGCATACTAACTTCCAAACCCGAGTACCTTGTTGAAAGCTATCTCTCTGGGGAACTTCCTCCTGTGAAGTGGTGAGCTGACACGCGGTACTTCCCAGTTCCACACTGCCTGCACGTGGAGTTACGAATATCCTCACTAGACTTGTTTGTCGGAAGCTCGTGGGACGCAAGGGCCAAGGTGCAGGCTTCAATGTTTGTGTCTCCGGGGGTGGTAGAGCGGTATTGACGGAACGTCCTGACTTACGATGCTGCTTCTTTTTCACGGCCATAACAACTCAGCTAGTGGAAAGCTAGCCTGCAGGCATGCTTCCTTTGGAGAGCAGAGCTCAGGGCAGGACCCCTCCCGCATCCTGCCAGACTGTAGACGTGGAGGCTAACATCCTTATGTTAGGTGCTGGGAGACGTGGTGAGGAAAGCATGTGGAAGCGTTAGGCCTGAACTCACGCGTATCTGAGTTGAATACAGCGATTTCCTACGGCCTTCTTCTATCAGAGTGTAGCTAGTTTCTACCTCCCATGTACGAGTGGATAGCAGACATCTGCCTCCCAGGCGTACACACTTTTGAGTGTTGAGCTGATGGCCTGTACTTCCCACATCCTGCCTGCACGTACACTTCGCTGCAAACAGGCCTAGGCTCGATGCGTGACTGAAGTGTTGTGAGAGGTAAGCGGAATGTCCCGGCACACAAGACAAGTGCCTCCAAGCTCAATCCAGCGATTTCCTACTAATTTCTGTCTGAGACTGGTGCTACATGCTAAGTTCCATAGGTGAGAAGCTAGCTGAACGCCCTGTCCAGAGGCAACTTACTTCTGAGAGTTGAGCTCACACTCAGTCCCTCACAGCTCCACACTGCCTGCAGAATGAGTTTCCAACATCTTCACCAGAGACGTTTGTCAGAGGCTTCTGAGACACAAGTGGAACAATGCAGACCTGGGGGGGGTATGTCCAGGTGCAGGAGAGTGGTAATCGTGGAACCTCCTGACTCAGAATACTGCTGCGTTCTCACTGCCATAAGAAGGCAGCTGGTTGAAAGCTGGCTTCTAGGCATGCTTCCTTGTGAGAGCTGAGGTCAGGGCAGAACCCTCCCGCATCCTGACTGCCTGTAGACGTAGGTCGTAGCATAGTTACGTTAGGTGCCGGAAGGGGTTTCGTGAAAATCTTGTGGAAGTGACAGGCCAGCACTCTCGTGTATCCGAGTTCCATAGAGCGATTGCCAACGTCCTCGTTCAGTTTGAGTGTAGCTCGGTTCTAGCTCCCCTGAATAAGCGCCTAGCAGACATCGGCCTGCAAAGCATACACAGTTTGAGAGTTGAGCTCATGGCCTTTACCTCGGCCATCCTGACTGCCTGTACGGTCTGCTTCCACAGCATTTCGTTGTATGCGGGACAGTAGCGAAGTGAGAACCAAGTGTCTGCCTTGTCAGTTTCGCGCCTAGCAGACGGCTGCCTCCAAGGCATGCACGCTCCTTTGGATTGAGCTTGTGGTTTGTACCTCCCCCACGTTGACCGCCTGTATGCTTCGCTGCCAAAGGATTTCGTTCGATACGGGACGCAAGCTTTGTGAGCGGCAAGTGACCCTTAGCTCAATCCAGCGACTTCTGAGCAACTCCTCCCTCAGAAGGGAGCTGCATACTAACTTCCAAACCCGAGTACCTTGTTGAAAGCTATCTCTCTGGGGCACTTCCTCCTGTGAGGTGGTGAGCTGACACGCGGTACTTCCCAGTTCCACACTGCCTGCACGTGGAGTTACGAATATCCTCACTAGGCTTGTTTGTCGGAAGCTCGTGGGACGCAAGGGCCAAGGTGCAGGCTTCAATGTTTGTGTCTCCGGGGGTGGTAGAGCGGTATTGACGGAACGTCCTGACTTACGATTCTGCTTCTTTTTCACGGCCATAACAACTCAGCTAGTGGAAAGCTAGCCTGCAGGCATGCTTCCTTTGGATTGCTGAGCTCAGGGCAGGACCCCTCCCACATCCTGCCAAGACTGTAGACGTGGAGGCTAACATCCTTATGTTAGGTGCTGGGAGACGTGGTGAGGAAAGCATGTGGAAGCGTTGGGCCTGAACTCACGCGTATCTGAGTTGAATACAGCGATTTCCTACGGCCTTCTTCTATCAGAGTGTAGCTAGTTTCTACCTCCCATGTACGAGTGGATAGCAGACATCTGCCTCCCAGGCGTACACACTTTTGAGTGTTGAGCTGATGGCCTGTACTTCCCACATCCTGCCTGCACCTACACTTCGCTGCAAACAGGCCTAGGCTCGATGCGTGACTGAAGTGTTGTGAGAGGTAAGCGGAATGTCCCGGCACACAAGACAAGTGCCTCCAAGCTCAATCCAGCGATTTCCTAGTAATTTCTGTCTGAGACTGGTGCTACATGCTAAGTTCCATAGGTGAGAAGCTAGCTGAACGCCCTGTCCAGAGGCAACTTACTTCTGAGAGTTGAGCTCACACTCAGTCCCTCACAGCTCCACACTGCCTGCAGAATGAGTTTCCAACATCTTCACCAGAGACGTTTGTCAGAGGCTTCTGAGACACAAGTGGAACAATGCAGACCTGGGGGGGGGGTATGTCCAGGTGCAGGAGAGTGGTAATCGTGGAACCTCCTGACTCAGAATACTGCTGCGTTCTCACTGCCATAAGAAGGCAGCTGGTTGAAAGCTGGCTTCTAGGCATGCTTCCTTGTGAGAGCTGAGGTCAGGGCAGAACCCTCCCGCATCCTGACTGCCTGTAGACGTAGGTCGTAGCATAGTTACGTTAGGTGCCGGAAGGGGTTTCGTGAAAACCTTGTGGAAGTGACAGGCCTGCACTCTCGTGTATCCGAGTTCCATAGAGCGATTGCCAACGTCCTCGTTCAGTTTGAGTGTAGCTCGGTTCTAGCTCCCCTGAATAAGCGCCTAGCAGACATCGGCCTGCAAAGCATACACAGTTTGAGAGTTGAGCTCATGGCCTTTACCTCGGCCATCCTGACTGCCTGTACGGTCTGCTTCCACAGCATTTCGTTGTATGCGGGACAGTAGCGAAGTGAGAACCAAGTGTCTGCCTTGTCAGTTTCGCGCCTAGCAGACGGCTGCCTCCAAGGCATGCACGCTCCTTTGGATTGAGCTTGTGGTTTGTACCTCCCCCACGTTGACCGCCTGTATGCTTCGCTGCCAAAGGATTTCGTTCGATACGGGACGCAAGCTTTGTGAGCGGCAAGTGACCCTTAGCTCAATCCAGCGACTTCTGAGCAACTCCTCCCTCAGAAGGGAGCTGCATACTAACTTCCAAACCCGAGTACCTTGTTGAAAGCTATCTCTCTGGGGCACTTCCTCCTGTGAGGTGAGCTGACACGCGGTACTTCCCAGTTCCACACTGCCTGCACGTGGAGTTACGAATATCCTCACTAGGCTTGTTTGTCGGAAGCTCGTGGGACGCAAGGGCCAAGGTGCAGGCTTCAATGTTTGTGTCTCCGGGGGTGGTAGAGCGGTATTGACGGAACGTCCTGACTTACGATGCTGCTTCTTTTTCACGGCCATAACAACTCAGCTAGTGGAAAGCTAGCCTGCAGGCATGCTTCCTTTGGAGAGCAGAGCTCAGGGCAGGACCCCTCCCGCATCCTGCCAAGACTGTAGACGTGGAGGCTAACATCCTTATGTTAGGTGCTGGGAGACGTGGTGAGGAAAGCATGTGGAAGCGTTGGGCCTGAACTCACGCGTATCTGAGTTGAATACAGCGATTTCCTACGGCCTTCTTCTATCAGAGTGTAGCTAGTTTCTACCTCCCATGTACGAGTGGATAGCAGACATCTGCCTCCCAGGCGTACACACTTTTGAGTGTTGAGCTGATGGCCTGTACTTCCCACATCCTGCCTGCACCTACACTTCGCTGCAAACAGGCCTAGGCTCGATGCGTGACTGAAGTGTTGTGAGAGGTAAGCGGAATGTCCCGGCACACAAAACAAGTGCCTCCAAGCTCAATCCAGCGATTTCCTAGTAATTTCTGTCTGAGACTGGTGCTACATGCTAAGTTCCATAGGTGAGAAGCTAGCTGAACGCCCTGTCCAGAGGCAACTTACTTCTGAGAGTTGAGCTCACACTCAGTCCCTCACAGCTCCACACTGCCTGCAGAATGAGTTTCCAACATCTTCACCAGAGACGTTTGTCAGAGGCTTCTGAGACACAAGTGGAACAATGCAGACCTGGGGGGGGTATGTCCAGGTGCAGGAGAGTGGTAATCGTGGAACCTCCTGACTCAGAATACTGCTGCGTTCTCACTGCCATAAGAAGGCAGCTGGTTGAAAGCTGGCTTCTAGGCATGCTTCCTTGTGAGAGCTGAGGTCAGGGCAGAACCCTCCCGCATCCTGACTGCCTGTAGACGTAGGTCGTAGCATAGTTACGTTAGGTGCCGGAAGGGGTTTCGTGAAAACCTTGTGGAAGTGACAGGCCTGCACTCTCGTGTATCCGAGTTCCATAGAGCGATTGCCAACGTCCTCGTTCAGTTTGAGTGTAGCTCGGTTCTAGCTCCCCTGAATAAGTGCCTAGCAGACATCGGCCTGCAAAGCATACACAGTTTGAGAGTTGAGCTCATGGCCTTTACCTCGGCCATCCTGACTGCCTGTACGGTCTGCTTCCACAGCATTTCGTTGTATGCGGGACAGTAGCGAAGTGAGAACCAAGTGTCTGCCTTGTCAGTTTCGCGCCTAGCAGACGGCTGCCTCCAAGGCATGCACGCTCCTTTGGATTGAGCTTGTGGTTTGTACCTCCCCCACGTTGACCGCCTGTATGCTTCGCTGCCAAAGGATTTCGTTCGATACGGGACGCAAGCTTTGTGAGCGGCAAGTGACCCTTAGCTCAATCCAGCGACTTCTGAGCAACACCTCCCTCAGAAGGGAGCTGCATACTAACTTCCAAACCCGAGTACCTTGTTGAAAGCTATCTCTCTGGGGAACTTCCTCCTGTGAGGTGAGCTGACACGCGGTACTTCCCAGTTTCACACTGCCTGCACGTGGAGTTACG
The DNA here is from genome assembly GCF_053574225.1 of Canis aureus. NCBI lineage: Eukaryota > Metazoa > Chordata > Mammalia > Carnivora > Canidae > Canis > Canis aureus. Next base: position 598,311 of record NC_135619.1, read on the forward strand.
AATATCCTCACTAGGCTTGTTTGTCGGAAGCTCGTGGGACGCAAGGGCCAAGGTGCAGGCTTCAATGTTTGTGTCTCCGGGGGTGGTAGAGCGGTATTGACGGAACGTCCTGACTTACGATGCTGCTTCTTTTTCACGGCCATAACAACTCAGCTAGTGGAAAGCTAGCCTGCAGGCATGCTTCCTTTGGATTGCAGAGCTCAGGGCAGGACCCCTCCCGTATCCTGCCAAGACTGTAGACGTGGAGGCTAACATCCTTATGTTAGGTGCTGGGAGACGTGGTGAGGAAAGCATGTGGAAGCGTTGGGCCTGAACTCACGCGTATCTGAGTTGAATACAGCGATTTCCTACGGCCTTCTTCTATCAGAGTGTAGCTAGTTTCTACCTCCCATGTACGAGTGGATAGCAGACATCTGCCTCCCAGGCGTACACACTTTTGAGTGTTGAGCTGATGGCCTGTACTTCCCACATCCTGCCTGCACCTACACTTCGCTGCAAACAGGCCTAGGCTCGATGCGTGACTGAAGTGTTGTGAGAGGTAAGCGGAATGTCCCGGCACACAAGACAAGTGCCTCCAAGCTCAATCCAGCGATTTCCTAGTAATTTCTGTCTGAGACTGGTGCTACATGCTAAGTTCCATAGGTGAGAAGCTAGCTGAACGCCCTGTCCAGAGGCAACTTACTTCTGAGAGTTGAGCTCACACTCAGTCCCTCACAGCTCCACACTGCCTGCAGAATGAGTTTCCAACATCTTCACCAGAGACGTTTGTCAGAGGCTTCTGAGACACAAGTGGAACAATGCAGACCTGGGGGGGGGGTATGTCCAGGTGCAGGAGAGTGGTAATCGTGGAACCTCCTGACTCAGAATACTGCTGCGTTCTCACTGCCATAAGAAGGCAGCTGGTTGAAAGCTGGCTTCTAGGCATGCTTCCTTGTGAGAGCTGAGGTCAGGGCAGAACCCTCCCGCATCCTGACTGCCTGTAGACGTAGGTCGTAGCATAGTTACGTTAGGTGCCGGAAGGGGTTTCGTGAAAACCTTGTGGAAGTGACAGGCCTGCACTCTCGTGTATCCGAGTTCCATAGAGCGATTGCCAACGTCCTCGTTCAGTTTGAGTGTAGCTCGGTTCTAGCTCCCCTGAATAAGCGCCTAGCAGACATCGGCCTGCAAAGCATACACAGTTTGAGAGTTGAGCTCATGGCCTTTACCTCGGCCATCCTGACTGCCTGTACGGTCTGCTTCCACAGCATTTCGTTGTATGCGGGACAGTAGCGAAGTGAGAACCAAGTGTCTGCCTTGTCAGTTTCGCGCCTAGCAGACGGCTGCCTCCAAGGCATGCACGCTCCTTTGGATTGAGCTTGTGGTTTGTACCTCCCCCACGTTGACCGCCTGTATGCTTCGCTGCCAAAGGATTTCGTTCGATACGGGACGCAAGCTTTGTGAGCGGCAAGTGACCCTTAGCTCAATCCAGCGACTTCTGAGCAACTCCTCCCTCAGAAGGGAGCTGCATACTAACTTCCAAACCCGAGTACCTTGTTGAAAGCTATCTCTCTGGGGCACTTCCTCCTGTGAGGTGAGCTGACACGCGGTACTTCCCAGTTCCACACTGCCTGCACGTGGAGTTACGAATATCCTCACTAGGCTTGTTTGTCGGAAGCTCGTGGGACGCAAGGGCCAAGGTGCAGGCTTCAATGTTTGTGTCTCCGGGGGTGGTAGAGCGGTATTGACGGAACGTCCTGACTTACGATGCTGCTTCTTTTTCACGGCCATAACAACTCAGCTAGTGGAAAGCTAGCCTGCAGGCATGCTTCCTTTGGATTGCAGAGCTCAGGGCAGGACCCCTCCCACATCCTGCCAAGACTGTAGACGTGGAGGCTAACATCCTTATGTTAGGTGCTGGGAGACGTGGTGAGGAAAGCATGTGGAAGCGTTGGGCCTGAACTCACGCGTATCTGAGTTGAATACAGCGATTTCCTACGGCCTTCTTCTATCAGAGTGTAGCTAGTTTCTACCTCCCATGTACGAGTGGATAGCAGACATCTGCCTCCCAGGCGTACACACTTTTGAGTGTTGAGCTGATGGCCTGTACTTCCCACATCCTGCCTGCACCTACACTTCGCTGCAAACAGGCCTAGGCTCGATGCGTGACTGAAGTGTTGTGAGAGGTAAGCGGAATGTCCCGGCACACAAGACAAGTGCCTCCAAGCTCAATCCAGCGATTTCCTAGTAATTTCTGTCTGAGACTGGTGCTACATGCTAAGTTCCATAGGTGAGAAGCTAGCTGAACGCCCTGTCCAGAGGCAACTTACTTCTGAGAGTTGAGCTCACACTCAGTCCCTCACAGCTCCACACTGCCTGCAGAATGAGTTTCCAACATCTTCACCAGAGACGTTTGTCAGAGGCTTCTGAGACACAAGTGGAACAATGCAGACCTGGGGGGGGGTATGTCCAGGTGCAGGAGAGTGGTAATCGTGGAACCTCCTGACTCAGAATACTGCTGCGTTCTCACTGCCATAAGAAGGCAGCTGGTTGAAAGCTGGCTTCTAGGCATGCTTCCTTGTGAGAGCTGAGGTCAGGGCAGAACCCTCCCGCATCCTGACTGCCTGTAGACGTAGGTCGTAGCATAGTTACGTTAGGTGCCGGAAGGGGTTTCGTGAAAACCTTGTGGAAGTGACAGGCCTGCACTCTCGTGTATCCGAGTTCCATAGAGCGATTGCCAACGTCCTCGTTCAGTTTGAGTGTAGCTCGGTTCTAGCTCCCCTGAATAAGCGCCTAGCAGACATCGGCCTGCAAAGCATACACAGTTTGAGAGTTGAGCTCATGGCCTTTACCTCGGCCATCCTGACTGCCTGTACGGTCTGCTTCCACAGCATTTCGTTGTATGCGGGACAGTAGCGAAGTGAGAACCAAGTGTCTGCCTTGTCAGTTTCGCGCCTAGCAGACGGCTGCCTCCAAGGCATGCACGCTCCTTTGGATTGAGCTTGTGGTTTGTACCTCCCCCACGTTGACCGCCTGTATGCTTCGCTGCCAAAGGATTTCGTTCGATACGGGACGCAAGCTTTGTGAGCGGCAAGTGACCCTTAGCTCAATCCAGCGACTTCTGAGCAACTCCTCCCTCAGAAGGGAGCTGCATACTAACTTCCAAACCCGAGTACCTTGTTGAAAGCTATCTCTCTGGGGCACTTCCTCCTGTGAGGTGAGCTGACACGCGGTACTTCCCAGTTCCACACTGCCTGCACGTGGAGTTACGAATATCCTCACTAGGCTTGTTTGTCGGAAGCTCGTGGGACGCAAGGGCCAAGGTGCAGGCTTCAATGTTTGTGTCTCCGGGGGTGGTAGAGCGGTATTGACGGAACGTCCTGACTTACGATGCTGCTTCTTTTTCACGGCCATAACAACTCAGCTAGTGGAAAGCTAGCCTGCAGGCATGCTTCCTTTGGATTGCAGAGCTCAGGGCAGGACCCCTCCCACATCCTGCCAAGACTGTAGACGTGGAGGCTAACATCCTTATGTTAGGTGCTGGGAGACGTGGTGAGGAAAGCATGTGGAAGCGTTGGGCCTGAACTCACGCGTATCTGAGTTGAATACAGCGATTTCCTACGGCCTTCTTCTATCAGAGTGTAGCTAGTTTCTACCTCCCATGTACGAGTGGATAGCAGACATCTGCCTCCCAGGCGTACACACTTTTGAGTGTTGAGCTGATGGCCTGTACTTCCCACATCCTGCCTGCACCTACACTTCGCTGCAAACAGGCCTAGGCTCGATGCGTGACTGAAGTGTTGTGAGAGGTAAGCGGAATGTCCCGGCACACAAGACAAGTGCCTCCAAGCTCAATCCAGCGATTTCCTAGTAATTTCTGTCTGAGACTGGTGCTACATGCTAAGTTCCATAGGTGAGAAGCTAGCTGAACGCCCTGTCCAGAGGCAACTTACTTCTGAGAGTTGAGCTCACACTCAGTCCCTCACAGCTCCACACTGCCTGCAGAATGAGTTTCCAACATCTTCACCAGAGACGTTTGTCAGAGGCTTCTGAGACACAAGTGGAACAATGCAGACCTGGGGGGGGGTATGTCCAGGTGCAGGAGAGTGGTAATCGTGGAACCTCCTGACTCAGAATACTGCTGCGTTCTCACTGCCATAAGAAGGCAGCTGGTTGAAAGCTGGCTTCTAGGCATGCTTCCTTGTGAGAGCTGAGGTCAGGGCAGAACCCTCCCGCATCCTGACTGCCTGTAGACGTAGGTCGTAGCATAGTTACGTTAGGTGCCGGAAGGGGTTTCGTGAAAATCTTGTGGAAGTGACAGGCCTGCACTCTCGTGTATCCGAGTTCCATAGAGCGATTGCCAACGTCCTCGTTCAGTTTGAGTGTAGCTCGGTTCTAGCTCCCCTGAATAAGCGCCTAGCAGACATCGGCCTGCAAAGCATACACAGTTTGAGAGTTGAGCTCATGGCCTTTACCTCGGCCATCCTGACTGCCTGTACGGTCTGCTTCCACAGCATTTCGTTGTATGCGGGACAGTAGCGAAGTGAGAACCAAGTGTCTGCCTTGTCAGTTTCGCGCCTAGCAGACGGCTGCCTCCAAGGCATGCACGCTCCTTTGGATTGAGCTTGTGGTTTGTACCTCCCCCACGCTGACCGCCTGTATGCTTCGCTGCCAAAGGATTTCGTTCGATACGGGACGCAAGCTTTGTGAGCGGCAAGTGACCCTTAGCTCAATCCAGCGACTTCTGAGCAACTCCTCCCTCAGAAGGGAGCTGCATACTAACTTCCAAACCCGAGTACCTTGTTGAAAGCTATCTCTCTGGGGCACTTCCTCCTGTGAGGTGAGCTGACACGCGGTACTTCCCAGTTCCACACTGCCTGCACGTGGAGTTACGAATATCCTCACTAGGCTTGTTTGTCGGAAGCTTGTGGGACGCAAGGGCCAAGGTGCAGGCTTCAATGTTTGTGTCTCCGGGGGTGGTAGAGCGGTATTGACAGAACGTCCTGACTTACGATGCTGCTTCTTTTTCACGGCCATAACAACTCAGCTAGTGGAAAGCTAGCCTGCAGGCATGCTTCCTTTGGATTGCAGAGCTCAGGGCAGGACCCCTCCCACATCCTGCCAAGACTGTAGACGTGGAGGCTAACATCCTTATGTTAGGTGCTGGGAGACGTGGTGAGGAAAGCATGTGGAAGCGTTGGGCCTGAACTCACGCGTATCTGAGTTGAATACAGCGATTTCCTACGGCCTTCTTCTATCAGAGTGTAGCTAGTTTCTACCTCCCATGTACGAGTGGATAGCAGACATCTGCCTCCCAGGCGTACACACTTTTGAGTGTTGAGCTGATGGCCTGTACTTCCCACATCCTGCCTGCACGTACACTTCGCTGCAAACAGGCCTAGGCTCGATGCGTGACTGAAGTGTTGTGAGAGGTAAGCGGAATGTCCCGGCACACAAGACAAGTGCCTCCAAGCTCAATCCAGCGATTTCCTAGTAATTTCTGTCTGAGACTGGTGCTACATGCTAAGTTCCATAGGTGAGAAGCTAGCTGAACGCCCTGTCCAGAGGCAACTTACTGCTGAGAGTTGAGCTCACACTCAGTCCCTCACAGCTCCACACTGCCTGCAGAATGAGTTTCCAACATCTTCACCAGAGACGTTTGTCAGAGGCTTCTGAGACACAAGTGGAACAATGCAGACCTGGGGGGGGGTATGTCCAGGTGCAGGAGAGTGGTAATCGTGGAACCTCCTGACTCAGAATACTGCTGCGTTCTCACTGCCATAAGAAGGCAGCTGGTTGAAAGCTGGCTTCTAGGCATGCTTCCTTGTGAGAGCTGAGGTCAGGGCAGAACCCTCCCGCATCCTGACTGCCTGTAGACGTAGGTCGTAGCATAGTTACGTTAGGTGCCGGAAGGGGTTTCGTGAAAACCTTGTGGAAGTGACAGGCCTGCACTCTCGTGTATCCGAGTTCCATAGAGCGATTGCCAACGTCCTCGTTCAGTTTGAGTGTAGCTCGGTTCTAGCTCCCCTGAATAAGCGCCTAGCAGACATCGGCCTGCAAAGCATACACAGTTTGAGAGTTGAGCTCATGGCCTTTACCTCGGCCATCCTGACTGCCTGTACGGTCTGCTTCCACAGCATTTCGTTGTATGCGGGACAGTAGCGAAGTGAGAACCAAGTGTCTGCCTTGTCAGTTTCGCGCCTAGCAGACGGCTGCCTCCAAGGCATGCACGCTCCTTTGGATTGAGCTTGTGGTTTGTACCTCCCCCACGTTGACCGCCTGTATGCTTCGCTGCCAAAGGATTTCGTTCGATACGGGACGCAAGCTTTGTGAGCGGCAAGTGACCCTTAGCTCAATCCAGCGACTTCTGAGCAACTCCTCCCTCAGAAGGGAGCTGCATACTAACTTCCAAACCCGAGTACCTTGTTGAAAGCTATCTCTCTGGGGCACTTCCTCCTGTGAGGTGAGCTGACACGCGGTACTTCCCAGTTCCACACTGCCTGCACGTGGAGTTACGAATATCCTCACTAGGCTTGTTTGTCGGAAGCTCGTGGGACGCAAGGGCCAAGGTGCAGGCTTCAATGTTTGTGTCTCCGGGGGTGGTAGAGCGGTATTGACGGAACGTCCTGACTTACGATGCTGCTTCTTTTTCACGGCCATAACAACTCAGCTAGTGGAAAGCTAGCCTGCAGGCATGCTTCCTTTGGAGAGCAGAGCTCAGGGCAGGACCCCTCCCGCATCCTGCCAGACTGTAGACGTGGAGGCTAACATCCTTATGTTAGGTGCTGGGAGACGTGGTGAGGAAAGCATGTGGAAGCGTTGGGCCTGAACTCACGCGTATCTGAGTTGAATACAGCGATTTCTTACGGCCTTCTTCTATCAGAGTGTAGCTAGTTTCTACCTCCCATGTACGAGTGGATAGCAGACATCTGCCTCCCAGGCGTACACACTTTTGAGTGTTGAGCTGATGGCCTGTACTTCCCACATCCTGCCTGCACGTACACTTCGCTGCAAACAGGCCTAGGCTCGATGCGTGACTGAAGTGTTGTGAGAGGTAAGCGGAATGTCCCGGCACACAAGACAAGTGCCTCCAAGCTCAATCCAGCGATTTCCTAGTAATTTCTGTCTGAGACTGGTGCTACATGCTAAGTTCCATAGGTGAGAAGCTAGCTGAACGCCCTGTCCAGAGGCAACTTACTTCTGAGAGTTGAGCTCACACTCAGTCCCTCACAGCTCCACACTGCCTGCAGAATGAGTTTCCAACATCTTCACCAGAGACGTTTGTCAGAGGCTTCTGAGACACAAGTGGAACAATGCAGACCTGGGGGGGGTATGTCCAGGTGCAGGAGAGTGGTAATCGTGGAACCTCCTGACTCAGAATACTGCTGCGTTCTCACTGCCATAAGAAGGCAGCTGGTTGAAAGCTGGCTTCTAGGCATGCTTCCTTGTGAGAGCTGAGGTCAGGGCAGAACCCTCCCGCATCCTGACTGCCTGTAGACGTAGGTCGTAGCATAGTTACGTTAGGTGCCGGAAGGGGTTTCGTGAAAACCTTGTGGAAGTGACAGGCCTGCACTCTCGTGTATCCGAGTTCCATAGAGCGATCGCCAACGTCCTCGTTCAGTTTGAGTGTAGCTCGGTTCTAGCTCCCCTGAATAAGCGCCTAGCAGACTTCGGCCTGCAAAGCATACACAGTTTGAGAGTTGAGCTCATGGCCTTTACCTCGGCCATCCTGACTGCCTGTACGGTCTGCTTCCACAGCATTTCGTTGTATGCGGGACAGTAGCGAAGTGAGAACCAAGTGTCTGCCTTGTCAGTTTCGCGCCTAGCAGACGGCTGCCTCCAAGGCATGCACGCTCCTTTGGATTGAGCTTGTGGTTTGTACCTCCCCCACGTTGACCGCCTGTATGCTTCGCTGCCAAAGGATTTCGTTCGATACGGGACGCAAGCTTTGTGAGCGGCAAGTGACCCTTAGCTCAATCCAGCGACTTCTGAGCAACTCCTCCCTCAGAAGGGAGCTGCATACTAACTTCCAAACCCGAGTACCTTGTTGAAAGCTATCTCTCTGGGGCACTTCCTCCTGTGACGTGGTGAGCTGACACGCGGTACTTCCCAGTTCCACAGTGCCTGCACGTGGAGTTACGAATATCCTCACTAGGCTTGTTTGTCGGAAGCTCGTGGGACGCAAGGGCCAAGGTGCAGGCTTCAATGTTTGTGTCTCCGGGGGTGGTAGAGCGGTATTGACGGAACGTCCTGACTTACGATGCTGCTTCTTTTTCACGGCCATAACAACTCAGCTAGTGGAAAGCTAGCCTGCAGGCATGCTTCCTTTGGAGAGCAGAGCTCAGGGCAGGACCCCTCCCGCATCCTGCCAGACTGTAGACGTGGAGGCTAACATCCTTATGTTAGGTGCTGGGAGACGTGGTGAGGAAAGCATGTGGAAGCGTTGGGCCTGAACTCACGCGTATCTGAGTTGAATACAGCGATTTCTTACGGCCTTCTTCTATCAGAGTGTAGCTAGTTTCTACCTCCCATGTACGAGTGGATAGCAGACATCTGCCTCCCAGGCGTACACACTTTTGAGTGTTGAGCTGATGGCCTGTACTTCCCACATCCTGCCTGCACGTACACTTCGCTGCAAACAGGCCTAGGCTCGATGCGTGACTGAAGTGTTGTGAGAGGTAAGCGGAATGTCCCGGCACACAAGACAAGTGCCTCCAAGCTCAATCCAGCGATTTCCTAGTAATTTCTGTCTGAGACTGGTGCTACATGCTAAGTTCCATAGGTGAGAAGCTAGCTGAACGCCCTGTCCAGAGGCAACTTACTTCTGAGAGTTGAGCTCACACTCAGTCCCTCACAGCTCCACACTGCCTGCAGAATGAGTTTCCAACATCTTCACCAGAGACGTTTGTCAGAGGCTTCTGAGACACAAGTGGAACAATGCAGACCTGGGGGGGGTATGTCCAGGTGCAAAAGAGTGGTAATCGTGGAACCTCCTGACTCAGAATACTGCTGCGTTCTCACTGCCATAAGAAGGCAGCTGGTTGAAAGCTGGCTTCTAGGCATGCTTCCTTGTGAGAGCTGAGGTCAGGGCAGAACCCTCCCGCATCCTGACTGCCTGTAGACGTAGGTCGTAGCATAGTTACGTTAGGTGCCGGAAGGTGTTTCGTGAAAACCTTGTGGAAGTGACAGGCCTGCACTCTCGTGTATCCGAGTTCCATAGAGCGATTGCCAACGTCCTCGTTCAGTTTGAGTGTAGCTCGGTTCTAGCTCCCCTGAATAAGCGCCTAGCAGACATCGGCCTGCAAAGCATACACAGTTTGAGAGTTGAGCTCATGGCCTTTACCTCGGCCATCCTGACTGCCTGTACGGTCTGCTTCCACAGCATTTCGTTGTATGCGGGACAGTAGCGAAGTGAGAACCAAGTGTCTGCCTTGTCAGTTTCACGCCTAGCAGACGGCTGCCTCCAAGGCATGCACGCTCCTTTGGATTGAGCTTGTGGTTTGTACCTCCCCCACGTTGACCGCCTGTATGCTTCGCTGCCAAAGGATTTCGTTCGATACGGGACGCAAGCTTTGTGAGCGGCAAGTGACCCTTAGCTCAATCCAGCGACTTCTGAGCAACTCCTCCCTCAGAAGGGAGCTGCATACTAACTTCCAAACCCGAGTACCTTGTTGAAAGCTATCTCTCTGGGGCACTTCCTCCTGTGAGGTGAGCTGACACGCGGTACTTCCCAGTTCCACACTGCCTGCACGTGGAGTTACGAATATCCTCACTAGGCTTGTTTGTCGGAAGCTCGTGGGACGCAAGGGCCGAGGTGCAGGCTTCAATGTTTGTGTCTCCGGGGGTGGTAGAGCGGTATTGACGGAACGTCCTGACTTACGATGCTGCTTCTTTTTCACGGCCATAACAACTCAGCTAGTGGAAAGCTAGCCTGCAGGCATGCTTCCTTTGGAGAGCAGAGCTCAGGGCAGGACCCCTCCCGCATCCTGCCAAGACTGTAGACGTGGAGGCTAACATCCTTATGTTAGGTGCTGGGAGACGTGGTGAGGAAAGCATGTGGAAGCGTTGGGCCTGAACTCACGCGTATCTGAGTTGAATACAGCGATTTCCTACGGCCTTCTTCTATCAGAGTGTAGCTAGTTTCTACCTCCCATGTACGAGTGGATAGCAGACATCTGCCTCCCAGGCGTACACACTTTTGAGTGTTGAGCTGATGGCCTGTACTTCCCACATCCTGCCTGCACGTACACTTCGCTGCAAACAGGCCTAGGCTCGATGCGTGACTGAAGTGTTGTGAGAGGTAAGCGGAATGTCCCGGCACACAAGACAAGTGCCACCAAGCTCAATCCAGCGATTTCCTAGTAATTTCTGTCTGAGACTGGTGCTACATGCTAAGTTCCATAGGTGAGAAGCTAGCTGAACGCCCTGTCCAGAGGCAACTTACTTCTGAGAGTTGAGCTCACACTCAGTCCCTCACAGCTCCACACTGCCTGCAGAATGAGTTTCCAACATCTTCACCAGAGACGTTTGTCAGAGGCTTCTGAGACACAAGTGGAACAATGCAGACCTGGGGGGGTATGTCCAGGTGCAGGAGAGTGGTAATCGTGGAACCTCCTGACTCAGAATACTGCTGCGTTCTCACTGCCATAAGAAGGCAGCTGGTTGAAAGCTGGCTTCTAGGCATGCTTCCTTGTGAGAGCTGAGGTCAGGGCAGAACCCTCCCGCATCCTGACTGCCTGTAGACGTAGGTCGTAGCATAGTTACGTTAGGTGCCGGAAGGGGTTTCGTGAAAATCTTGTGGAAGTGACAGGCCTGCACTCTCGTGTATCCGAGTTCCATAGAGCGATCGCCAACGTCCTCGTTCAGTTTGAGTGTAGCTCGGTTCTAGCTCCCCTGAATAAGCGCCTAGCAGACATCGGCCTGCAAAGCATACACAGTTTGAGAGTTGAGCTCATGGCCTTTACCTCGGCCATCCTGACTGCCTGTACGGTCTGCTTCCACAGCATTTCGTTGTATGCGGGACAGTAGCGAAGTGAGAACCAAGTGTCTGCCTTGTCAGTTTCGCGCCTAGCAGACGGCTGCCTCCAAGGCATGCACGCTCCTTTGGATTGAGCTTGTGGTTTGTACCTCCCCCACGTTGACCGCCTGTATGCTTCGCTGCCAAAGGATTTCGTTCGATACGGGACGCAAGCTTTGTGAGCGGCAAGTGACCCTTAGCTCAATCCAGCGACTTCTGAGCAACTCCTCCCTCAGAAGGGAGCTGCATACTAACTTCCAAACCCGAGTACCTTGTTGAAAGCTATCTCTCTGGGGCACTTCCTCCTGTGACGTGGTGAGCTGACACGCGGTACTTCCCAGTTCCACAGTGCCTGCACGTGGAGTTACGAATATCCTCACTAGGCTTGTTTGTCGGAAGCTCGTGGGACGCAAGGGCCAAGGTGCAGGCTTCAATGTTTGTGTCTCCGGGGGTGGTAGAGCGGTATTGAAGGAACGTCCTGACTTACGATGCTGCTTCTTTTTCACGGCCATAACAACTCAGCTAGTGGAAAGCTAGCCGGCAGGCATGCTTCCTTTGGAGAGCAGAGCTCAGGGGAGGACCCCTCCCGCATCCTGCCAGACTGTAGACGTGGAGGCTAACATCCTTATGTTAGGTGCTGGGAGACGTGGTGAGGAAAGCATGTGGAAGCGTTGGGCCTGAACTCACGCGTATCTGAGTTGAATACAGCGATTTCTTACGGCCTTCTTCTATCAGAGTGTAGCTAGTTTCTACCTCCCATGTACGAGTGGATAGCAGACATCTGCCTCCCAGGCGTACACACTTTTGAGTGTTGAGCTGATGGCCTGTACTTCCCACATCCTGCCTGCACGTACACTTCGCTGCAAACAGGCCTAGGCTCGATGCGTGACTGAAGTGTTGTGAGAGGTAAGCGGAATGTCCCGGCACACAAGACAAGTGCCTCCAAGCTCAATCCAGCGATTTCCTAGTAATTTCTGTCTGAGACTGGTGCTACATGCTAAGTTCCATAGGTGAGAAGCTAGCTGAACGCCCTGTCCAGAGGCAACTTACTTCTGAGAGTTGAGCTCACACTCAGTCCCTCACAGCTCCACACTGCCTGCAGAATGAGTTTCCAACATCTTCACCAGAGACGTTTGTCAGAGGCTTCTGAGACACAAGTGGAACAATGCAGACCTGGGGGGGGGTATGTCCAGGTGCAGGAGAGTGGTAATCGTGGAACCTCCTGACTCAGAATACTGCTGCGTTCTCACTGCCATAAGAAGGCAGCTGATTGAAAGCTGGCTTCTAGGCATGCTTCCTTGTGAGAGCTGAGGTCAGGGCAGAACCCTCCCGCATCCTGACTGCCTGTAGACGTAGGTCGTAGCATAGTTACGTTAGGTGCCGGAAGGGGTTTCGTGAAAACCTTGTGGAAGTGACAGGCCTGCACTCTCGTGTATCCGAGTTCCATAGAGCGATTGCCAACGTCCTCGTTCAGTTTGAGTGTAGCTCGGTTCTAGCTCCCCTGAATAAGCGCCTAGCAGACATCGGCCTGCAAAGCATACACAGTTTGAGAGTTGAGCTCATGGCCTTTACCTCGGCCATCCTGACTGCCTGTACGGTCTGCTTCCACAGCATTTCGTTGTATGCGGGACAGTAGCGAAGTGAGAACCAAGTGTCTGCCTTGTCAGTTTCGCGCCTAGCAGACGGCTGCCTCCAAGGCATGCACGCTCCTTTGGATTGAGCTTGTGGTTTGTACCTCCCCCACGTTGACCGCCTGTATGCTTCGCTGCCAAAGGATTTCGTTCGATACGGGACGCAAGCTTTGTGAGCGGCAAGTGACCCTTAGCTCAATCCAGCGACTTCTGAGCAACTCCTCCCTCAGAAGGGAGCTGCATACTAACTTCCAAACCCGAGTACCTTGTTGAAAGCTATCTCTCTGGGGAACTTCCTCCTGTGAGGTGAGCTGACACGCCGTTCTTCCCAGTTCCACACTGCCTGCACGTGGAGTTACGAATATCCTCACTAGACTTGTTTGTCGGAAGCTCGTGGGACGCAAGGGCCAAGGTGCAGGCTTCAATGTTTGTGTCTCCGGGGGTGGTAGAGCGGTATTGACGGAACGTCCTGACTTACGATGCTGCTTCTTTTTCACGGCCATAACAACTCAGCTAGTGGAAAGCTAGCCTGCAGGCATGCTTCCTTTGGAGAGCAGAGCTCAGGGCAGGACCCCTCCCGCATCCTGCCAAGACTGTAGACGTGGAGGCTAACATCCTTATGTTAGGTGCTGGGAGACGTGGTGAGGAAAGCATGTGGAAGCGTTGGGCCTGAACTCACGCGTATCTGAGTTGAATACAGCGATTTCCTACGGCCTTCTTCTATCAGAGTGTAGCTAGTTTCTACCTCCCATGTACGAGTGGATAGCAGACATCTGCCTCCCAGGCGTACACACTTTTGAGTGTTGAGCTGATGGCCTGTACTTCCCACATCCTGCCTGCACGTACACTTCGCTGCAAACAGGCCTAGGCTCGATGCGTGACTGAAGTGTTGTGAGAGGTAAGCGGAATGTCCCGGCACACAAGACAAGTGCCTCCAAGCTCAATCCAGCGATTTCCTAGTAATTTCTGTCTGAGACTGGTGCTACATGCTAAGTTCCATAGGTGAGAAGCTAGCTGAACGCCCTGTCCAGAGGCAACTTACTTCTGAGAGTTGAGCTCACACTCAGTCCCTCACAGCTCCACACTGCCTGCAGAATGAGTTTCCAACATCTTCACCAGAGACGTTTGTCAGAGGCTTCTGAGACACAAGTGGAACAATGCAGACCTGGGGGGGGGGTATGTCCAGGTGCAGGAGAGTGGTAATCGTGGAACCTCCTGACTCAGAATACTGCTGCGTTCTCACTGCCATAAGAAGGCAGCTGATTGAAAGCTGGCTTCTAGGCATGCTTCCTTGTGAGAGCTGAGGTCAGGGCAGAACCCTCCCGCATCCTGACTGCCTGTAGACGTAGGTCGTAGCATAGTTACGTTAGGTGCCGGAAGGGGTTTCGTGAAAACCTTGTGGAAGTGACAGGCCTGCACTCTCGTGTATCCGAGTTCCATAGAGCGATTGCCAACGTCCTCGTTCAGTTTGAGTGTAGCTCGGTTCTAGCTCCCCTGAATAAGCGCCTAGCAGACATCGGCCTGCAAAGCATACACAGTTTGAGAGTTGAGCTCATGGCCTTTACCTCGGCCATCCTGACTGCCTGTACGGTCTGCTTCCACAGCATTTCGTTGTATGCGGGACAGTAGCGAAGTGAGAACCAAGTGTCTGCCTTGTCAGTTTCGCGCCTAGCAGACGGCTGCCTCCAAGGCATGCACGCTCCTTTGGATTGAGCTTGTGGTTTGTACCTCCCCCACGTTGACCGCCTGTATGCTTCGCTGCCAAAGGATTTCGTTCGATACGGGACGCAAGCTTTGTGAGCGGCAAGTGACCCTTAGCTCAATCCAGCGACTTCTGAGCAACTCCTCCCTCAGAAGGGAGCTGCATACTAACTTCCAAACCCGAGTACCTTGTTGAAAGGTATCTCTCTGGGGAACTTCCGCCTGTGAGGTGAGCTGACACGCCGTACTTCCCAGTTCCACACTGCCTGCACGTGGAGTTACGAATATCCTCACTAGACTTGTTTGTCGGAAGCTCGTGGGACGCAAGGGCCAAGGTGCAGGCTTCAATGTTTGTGTCTCCGGGGGTGGTAGAGCGGTATTGACGGAACGTCCTGACTTACGATGCTGCTTCTTTTTCACGGCCATAACAACTCAGCTAGTGGAAAGCTAGCCTGCAGGCATGCTTCCTTTGGAGAGCAGAGCTCAGGGCAGGACCCCTCCCGCATCCTGCCAAGACTGTAGACGTGGAGGCTAACATCCTTATGTTAGGTGCTGGGAGACGTGGTGAGGAAAGCATGTGGAAGCGTTGGGCCTGAACTCACGCGTATCTGAGTTGAATACAGCGATTTCCTACGGCCTTCTTCTATCAGAGTGTAGCTAGTTTCTACCTCCCATGTACGAGTGGATAGCAGACATCTGCCTCCCAGGCGTACACACTTTTGAGTGTTGAGCTGATGGCCTGTACTTCCCACATCCTGCCTGCACGTACACTTCGCTGCAAACAGGCCTAGGCTCGATGCGTGACTGAAGTGTTGTGAGAGGTAAGCGGAATGTCCCGGCACACAAGACAAGTGCCTCCAAGCTCAATCCAGCGATTTCCTAGTAATTTCTGTCTGAGACTGGTGCTACATGCTAAGTTCCATAGGTGAGAAGCTAGCTGAACGCCCTGTCCAGAGGCAACTTACTTCTGAGAGTTGAGCTCACACTCAGTCCCTCACAGCTCCACACTGCCTGCAGAATGAGTTTCCAACATCTTCACCAGAGACGTTTGTCAGAGGCTTCTGAGACACAAGTGGAACAATGCAGACCTGGGGGGGGGTATGTCCAGGTGCAGGAGAGTGGTAATCGTGGAACCTCCTGACTCAGAATACTGCTGCGTTCTCACTGCCATAAGAAGGCAGCTGATTGAAAGCTGGCTTCTAGGCATGCTTCCTTGTGAGAGCTGAGGTCAGGGCAGAACCCTCCCGCATCCTGACTGCCTGTAGACGTAGGTCGTAGCATAGTTACGTTAGGTGCCGGAAGGGGTTTCGTGAAAACCTTGTGGAAGTGACAGGCCTGCACTCTCGTGTATCCGAGTTCCATAGAGCGATTGCCAACGTCCTCGTTCAGTTTGAGTGTAGCTCGGTTCTAGCTCCCCTGAATAAGCGCCTAGCAGACATCGGCCTGCAAAGCATACACAGTTTGAGAGTTGAGCTCATGGCCTTTACCTCGGCCATCCTGACTGCCTGTACGGTCTGCTTCCACAGCATTTCGTTGTATGCGGGACAGTAGCGAAGTGAGAACCAAGTGTCTGCCTTGTCAGTTTCGCGCCTAGCAGACGGCTGCCTCCAAGGCATGCACGCTCCTTTGGATTGAGCTTGTGGTTTGTACCTCCCCCACGTTGACCGCCTGTATGCTTCGCTGCCAAAGGATTTCGTTCGATACGGGACGCAAGCTTTGTGAGCGGCAAGTGACCCTTAGCTCAATCCAGCGACTTCTGAGCAACTCCTCCCTCAGAAGGGAGCTGCATACTAACTTCCAAACCCGAGTACCTTGTTGAAAGCTATCTCTCTGGGGAACTTCCTCCTGTGAGGTGGTGAGCTGACACGCGGTACCTCCCAGTTCCACACTGCCTGCACGTGGAGTTACGAATATCCTCACTAGACTTGTTTGTCGGAAGCTCGTGGGACGCAAGGGCCAAGGTGCAGGCTTCAATGTGTGTGTCTCCGGGGGTGGTAGAGCGGTATTGACGGAACGTCCTGACTTACGATGCTGCTTCTTTTTCACGGCCATAACAACTCAGCTAGTGGAAAGCTACCCTGCAGGCATGCTTCCTTTGGAGAGCAGAGCTCAGGGCAGGACCCCTCCCGCATCCTGCCAAGACTGTAGACGTGGAGGCTAACATCCTTATGTTAGGTGCTGGGAGACGTGGTGAGGAAAGCATGTGGAAGCGTTGGGCCTGAACTCACGCGTATCTGAGTTGAATACAGCGATTTCCTACGGCCTTCTTCTATCAGAGTGTAGCTAGTTTCTACCTCCCATGTACGAGTGGATAGCAGACATCTGCCTCCCAGGCGTACACACTTTTGAGTGTTGAGCTGATGGCCTGTACTTCCCACATCCTGCCTGCACGTACACTTCGCTGCAAACAGGCCTAGGCTCGATGCGTGACTGAAGTGTTGTGAGAGGTAAGCGGAATGTCCCGGCACACAAGACAAGTGCCTCCAAGCTCAATCCAGCGATTTCCTAGTAATTTCTGTCTGAGACTGGTGCTACATGCTAAGTTCCATAGGTGAGAAGCTAGCTGAACGCCCTGTCCAGAGGCAACTTACTTCTGAGAGTTGAGCTCACACTCAGTCCCTCACAGCTCCACACTGCCTGCAGAATGAGTTTCCAACATCTTCACCAGAGACGTTTGTCAGAGGCTTCTGAGACACAAGTGGAACAATGCAGACCTGGGGGGGGGTATGTCCAGGTGCAGGAGAGTGGTAATCGTGGAACCTCCTGACTCAGAATACTGCTGCGTTCTCACTGCCATAAGAAGGCAGCTGATTGAAAGCTGGCTTCGAGGCATGCTTCCTTGTGAGAGCTGAGGTCAGGGCAGAACCCTCCCGCATCCTGACTGCCTGTAGACGTAGGTCGTAGCATAGTTACGTTAGGTGCCGGAAGGGGTTTCGTGAAAACCTTGTGGAAGTGACAGGCCTGCACTCTCGTGTATCCGAGTTCCATAGAGCGATTGCCAACGTCCTCGTTCAGTTTGAGTGTAGCTCGGTTCTAGCTCCCCTGAATAAGCGCCTAGCAGACATCGGCCTGCAAAGCATACACAGTTTGAGAGTTGAGCTCATGGCCTTTACCTCGGCCATCCTGACTGCCTGTACGGTCTGCTTCCACAGCATTTCGTTGTATGCGGGACAGTAGCGAAGTGAGAACCAAGTGTCTGCCTTGTCAGTTTCGCGCCTAGCAGACGGCTGCCTCCAAGGCATGCACGCTCCTTTGGATTGAGCTTGTGGTTTGTAC
Organism: Canis aureus; assembly: GCF_053574225.1. NCBI lineage: Eukaryota > Metazoa > Chordata > Mammalia > Carnivora > Canidae > Canis > Canis aureus. The sequence continues at coordinate 615,912 of NC_135619.1, forward strand.
CTCCCCCACGTTGACCGCCTGTATGCTTCGCTGCCAAAGGATTTCGTTCGATACGGGACGCAAGCTTTGTGAGCGGCAAGTGACCCTTAGCTCAATCCAGCGACTTCTGAGCAACTCCTCCCTCAGAAGGGAGCTGCATACTAACTTCCAAACCCGAGTACCTTGTTGAAAGCTATCTCTCTGGGGAACTTCCTCCTGTGAGGTGAGCTGACACGCCGTACTTCCCAGTTCCACACTGCCTGCACGTGGAGTTACGAATATCCTCACTAGACTTGTTTGTCGGAAGCTCGTGGGACGCAAGGGCCAAGGTGCAGGCTTCAATGTTTGTGTCTCCGGGGGTGGTAGAGCGGTATTGACGGAACGTCCTGACTTACGATGCTGCTTCTTTTTCACGGCCATAACAACTCAGCTAGTGGAAAGCTAGCCTGCAGGCATGCTTCCTTTGGAGAGCAGAGCTCAGGGCAGGACCCCTCCCGCATCCTGCCAAGACTGTAGACGTGGAGGCTAACATCCTTATGTTAGGTGCTGGGAGACGTGGTGAGGAAAGCATGTGGAAGCGTTGGGCCTGAACTCACGCGTATCTGAGTTGAATACAGCGATTTCCTACGGCCTTCTTCTATCAGAGTGTAGCTAGTTTCTACCTCCCATGTACGAGTGGATAGCAGACATCTGCCTCCCAGGCGTACACACTTTTGAGTGTTGAGCTGATGGCCTGTACTTCCCACATCCTGCCTGCACGTACACTTCGCTGCAAACAGGCCTAGGCTCGATGTGTGACTGAAGTGTTGTGAGAGGTAAGCGGAATGTCCCGGCACACAAGACAAGTGCCTCCAAGCTCAATCCAGCGATTTCCTAGTAATTTCTGTCTGAGACTGGTGCTACATGCTAAGTTCCATAGGTGAGAAGCTAGCTGAACGCCCTGTCCAGAGGCAACTTACTTCTGAGAGTTGAGCTCACACTCAGTCCCTCACAGCTCCACACTGCCTGCAGAATGAGTTTCCAACATCTTCACCAGAGACGTTTGTCAGAGGCTTCTGAGACACAAGTGGAACAATGCAGACCTGGGGGGGGGGTATGTCCAGGTGCAGGAGAGTGGTAATCGTGGAACCTCCTGACTCAGAATACTGCTGCGTTCTCACTGCCATAAGAAGGCAGCTGATTGAAAGCTGGCTTCGAGGCATGCTTCCTTGTGAGAGCTGAGGTCAGGGCAGAACCCTCCCGCATCCTGACTGCCTGTAGACGTAGGTCGTAGCATAGTTACGTTAGGTGCCGGAAGGGGTTTCGTGAAAACCTTGTGGAAGTGACAGGCCTGCACTCTCGTGTATCCGAGTTCCATAGAGCGATTGCCAACGTCCTCGTTCAGTTTGAGTGTAGCTCGGTTCTAGCTCCCCTGAATAAGCGCCTAGCAGACATCGGCCTGCAAAGCATACACAGTTTGAGAGTTGAGCTCATGGCCTTTACCTCGGCCATCCTGACTGCCTGTACGGTCTGCTTCCACAGCATTTCGTTGTATGCGGGACAGTAGCGAAGTGAGAACCAAGTGTCTGCCTTGTCAGTTTCGCGCCTAGCAGACGGCTGCCTCCAAGGCATGCACGCTCCTTTGGATTGAGCTTGTGGTTTGTACCTCCCCCACGTTGACCGCCTGTATGCTTCGCTGCCAAAGGATTTCGTTCGATACGGGACGCAAGCTTTGTGAGCGGCAAGTGACCCTTAGCTCAATCCAGCGACTTCTGAGCAACTCCTCCCTCAGAAGGGAGCTGCATACTAACTTCCAAACCCGAGTACCTTGTTGAAAGCTATCTCTCTGGGGAACTTCCTCCTGTGAGGTGAGCTGACACGCCGTACTTCCCAGTTCCACACTGCCTGCACGTGGAGTTACGAATATCCTCACTAGACTTGTTTGTCGGAAGCTCGTGGGACGCAAGGGCCAAGGTGCAGGCTTCAATGTTTGTGTCTCCGGGGGTGGTAGAGCGGTATTGACGGAACGTCCTGACTTACGATGCTGCTTCTTTTTCACGGCCATAACAACTCAGCTAGTGGAAAGCTAGCCTGCAGGCATGCTTCCTTTGGAGAGCAGAGCTCAGGGCAGGACCCCTCCCGCATCCTGCCAAGACTGTAGACGTGGAGGCTAACATCCTTATGTTAGGTGCTGGGAGACGTGGTGAGGAAAGCATGTGGAAGCGTTGGGCCTGAACTCACGCGTATCTGAGTTGAATACAGCGATTTCCTACGGCCTTCTTCTATCAGAGTGTAGCTAGTTTCTACCTCCCATGTACGAGTGGATAGCAGACATCTGCCTCCCAGGCGTACACACTTTTGAGTGTTGAGCTGATGGCCTGTACTTCCCACATCCTGCCTGCACGTACACTTCGCTGCAAACAGGCCTAGGCTCGATGCGTGACTGAAGTGTTGTGAGAGGTAAGCGGAATGTCCCGGCACACAAGACAAGTGCCTCCAAGCTCAATCCAGCGATTTCCTAGTAATTTCTGTCTGAGACTGGTGCTACATGCTAAGTTCCATAGGTGAGAAGCTAGCTGAACGCCCTGTCCAGAGGCAACTTACTTCTGAGAGTTGAGCTCACACTCAGTCCCTCACAGCTCCACACTGCCTGCAGAATGAGTTTCCAACATCTTCACCAGAGACGTTTGTCAGAGGCTTCTGAGACACAAGTGGAACAATGCAGACCTGGGGGGGGGTATGTCCAGGTGCAGGAGAGTGGTAATCGTGGAACCTCCTGACTCAGAATACTGCTGCGTTCTCACTGCCATAAGAAGGCAGCTGATTGAAAGCTGGCTTCTAGGCATGCTTCCTTGTGAGAGCTGAGGTCAGGGCAGAACCCTCCCGCATCCTGACTGCCTGTAGACGTAGGTCGTAGCATAGTTACGTTAGGTGCCGGAAGGGGTTTCGTGAAAACCTTGTGGAAGTGACAGGCCTGCACTCTCGTGTATCCGAGTTCCATAGAGCGATTGCCAACGTCCTCGTTCAGTTTGAGTGTAGCTCGGTTCTAGCTCCCCTGAATAAGCGCCTAGCAGACATCGGCCTGCAAAGCATACACAGTTTGAGAGTTGAGCTCATGGCCTTTACCTCGGCCATCCTGACTGCCTGTACGGTCTGCTTCCACAGCATTTCGTTGTATGCGGGACAGTAGCGAAGTGAGAACCAAGTGTCTGCCTTGTCAGTTTCGCGCCTAGCAGACGGCTGCCTCCAAGGCATGCACGCTCCTTTGGATTGAGCTTGTGGTTTGTACCTCCCCCACGTTGACCGCCTGTATGCTTCGCTGCCAAAGGATTTCGTTCGATACGGGACGCAAGCTTTGTGAGCGGCAAGTGACCCTTAGCTCAATCCAGCGACTTCTGAGCAACTCCTCCCTCAGAAGGGAGCTGCATACTAACTTCCAAACCCGAGTACCTTGTTGAAAGCTATCTCTCTGGGGAACTTCCGCCTGTGAGGTGAGCTGACACGCCGTACTTCCCAGTTCCACACTGCCTGCACGTGGAGTTACGAATATCCTCACTAGACTTGTTTGTCGGAAGCTCGTGGGACGCAAGGGCCAAGGTGCAGGCTTCAATGTTTGTGTCTCCGGGGGTGGTAGAGCGGTATTGACGGAACGTCCTGACTTACGATGCTGCTTCTTTTTCACGGCCATAACAACTCAGCTAGTGGAAAGCTAGCCTGCAGGCATGCTTCCTTTGGAGAGCAGAGCTCAGGGCAGGACCCCTCCCGCATCCTGCCAAGACTGTAGACGTGGAGGCTAACATCCTTATGTTAGGTGCTGGGAGACGTGGTGAGGAAAGCATGTGGAAGCGTTGGGCCTGAACTCACGCGTATCTGAGTTGAATACAGCGATTTCCTACGGCCTTCTTCTATCAGAGTGTAGCTAGTTTCTACCTCCCATGTACGAGTGGATAGCAGACATCTGCCTCCCAGGCGTACACACTTTTGAGTGTTGAGCTGATGGCCTGTACTTCCCACATCCTGCCTGCACGTACACTTCGCTGCAAACAGGCCTAGGGTCGATGCGTGACTGAAGTGTTGTGAGAGGTAAGCGGAATGTCCCGGCACACAAGACAAGTGCCTCCAAGCTCAATCCAGCGATTTCCTAGTAATTTCTGTCTGAGACTGGTGCTACATGCTAAGTTCCATAGGTGAGAAGCTAGCTGAACGCCCTGTCCAGAGGCAACTTACTTCTGAGAGTTGAGCTCACACTCAGTCCCTCACAGCTCCACACTGCCTGCAGAATGAGTTTCCAACATCTTCACCAGAGACGTTTGTCAGAGGCTTCTGAGACACAAGTGGAACAATGCAGACCTGGGGGCGGGTATGTCCAGGTGCAGGAGAGTGGTAATCGTGGAACCTCCTGACTCAGAATACTGCTGCGTTCTCACTGCCATAAGAAGGCAGCTGATTGAAAGCTGGCTTCTAGGCATGCTTCCTTGTGAGAGCTGAGGTCAGGGCAGAACCCTCCCGCATCCTGACTGCCTGTAGACGTAGGTCGTAGCATAGTTACGTTAGGTGCCGGAAGGGGTTTCGTGAAAACCTTGTGGAAGTGACAGGCCTGCACTCTCGTGTATCCGAGTTCCATAGAGCGATTGCCAACGTCCTCGTTCAGTTTGAGTGTAGCTCGGTTCTAGCTCCCCTGAATAAGCGCCTAGCAGACATCGGCCTGCAAAGCATACACAGTTTGAGAGTTGAGCTCATGGCCTTTACCTCGGCCATCCTGACTGCCTGTACGGTCTGCTTCCACAGCATTTCGTTGTATGCGGGACAGTAGCGAAGTGAGAACCAAGTGTCTGCCTTGTCAGTTTCGCGCCTAGCAGACGGCTGCCTCCAAGGCATGCACGCTCCTTTGGATTGAGCTTGTGGTTTGTACCTCCCCCACGTTGACCGCCTGTATGCTTCGCTGCCAAAGGATTTCGTTCGATACGGGACGCAAGCTTTGTGAGCGGCAAGTGACCCTTAGCTCAATCCAGCGACTTCTGAGCAACTCCTCCCTCAGAAGGGAGCTGCATACTAACTTCCAAACCCGAGTACCTTGTTGAAAGCTATCTCTCTGGGGAACTTCCTCCTGTGAGGTGGTGAGCTGACACGCGGTACTTCCCAGTTCCACACTGCCTGCACGTGGAGTTACGAATATCCTCACTAGACTTGTTTGTCGGAAGCTCGTGGGACGCAAGGGCCAAGGTGCAGGCTTCAATGTTTGTGTCTCCGGGGGTGGTAGAGCGGTATTGACGGAACGTCCTGACTTACGATGCTGCTTCTTTTTCACGGCCATAACAACTCAGCTAGTGGAAAGCTAGCCTGCAGGCATGCTTCCTTTGGAGAGCAGAGCTCAGGGCAGGACCCCTCCCGCATCCTGCCAAGACTGTAGACGTGGAGGCTAACATCCTTATGTTAGGTGCTGGGAGACGTGGTGAGGAAAGCATGTGGAAGCGTTGGGCCTGAACTCACGCGTATCTGAGTTGAATACAGCGATTTCCTACGGCCTTCTTCTATCAGAGTGTAGCTAGTTTCTACCTCCCATGTACGAGTGGATAGCAGACATCTGCCTCCCAGGCGTACACACTTTTGAGTGTTGAGCTGATGGCCTGTACTTCCCACATCCTGCCTGCACGTACACTTCGCTGCAAACAGGCCTAGGCTCGATGCGTGACTGAAGTGTTGTGAGAGGTAAGCGGAATGTCCCGGCACACAAGACAAGTGCCTCCAAGCTCAATCCAGCGATTTCCTAGTAATTTCTGTCTGAGACTGGTGCTACATGCTAAGTTCCATAGGTGAGAAGCTAGCTGAACGCCCTGTCCAGAGGCAACTTACTTCTGAGAGTTGAGCTCACACTCAGTCCCTCACAGCTCCACACTGCCTGCAGAATGAGTTTCCAACATCTTCACCAGAGACGTTTGTCAGAGGCTTCTGAGACACAAGTGGAACAATGCAGACCTGGGGGGGGGTATGTCCAGGTGCAGGAGAGTGGTAATCGTGGAACCTCCTGACTCAGAATACTGCTGCATTCTCACTGCCATAAGAAGGCAGCTGATTGAAAGCTGGCTTCTAGGCATGCTTCCTTGTGAGAGCTGAGGTCAGGGCAGAACCCTCCCGCATCCTGACTGCCTGTAGACGTAGGTCGTAGCATAGTTACGTTAGGTGCCGGAAGGGGTTTCGTGAAAACCTTGTGGAAGTGACAGGCCTGCACTCTCGTGTATCCGAGTTCCATAGAGCGATTGCCAACGTCCTCGTTCAGTTTGAGTGTAGCTCGGTTCTAGCTCCCCTGAATAAGCGCCTAGCAGACATCGGCCTGCAAAGCATACACAGTTTGAGAGTTGAGCTCATGGCCTTTACCTCGGCCATCCTGACTGCCTGTACGGTCTGCTTCCACAGCATTTCGTTGTATGCGGGACAGTAGCGAAGTGAGAACCAAGTGTCTGCCTTGTCAGTTTCGCGCCTAGCAGACGGCTGCCTCCAAGGCATGCACGCTCCTTTGGATTGAGCTTGTGGTTTGTACCTCCCCCACGTTGACCGCCTGTATGCTTCGCTGCCAAAGGATTTCGTTCGATACGGGACGCAAGCTTTGTGAGCGGCAAGTGACCCTTAGCTCAATCCAGCAACTTCTGAGCAACTCCTCCCTCAGAAGGGAGCTGCATACTAACTTCCAAACCCGAGTACCTTGTTGAAAGCTATCTCTCTGGGGAACTTCCTCCTGTGAGGTGAGCTGACACGCCGTTCTTCCCAGTTCCACACTGCCTGCACGTGGAGTTACGAATATCCTCACTAGACTTGTTTGTCGGAAGCTCGTGGGACGCAAGGGCCAAGGTGCAGGCTTCAATGTTTGTGTCTCCGGGGGTGGTAGAGCGGTATTGACGGAACGTCCTGACTTACGATGCTGCTTCTTTTTCACGGCCATAACAACTCAGCTAGTGGAAAGCTAGCCTGCAGTCATGCTTCCTTTGGAGAGCAGAGCTCAGGGCAGGACCCCTCCCGCATCCTGCCAAGACTGTAGACGTGGAGGCTAACATCCTTATGTTAGGTGCTGGGAGACGTGGTGAGGAAAGCATGTGGAAGCGTTGGGCCTGAACTCACGCGTATCTGAGTTGAATACAGCGATTTCCTACGGCCTTCTTCTATCAGAGTGTAGCTAGTTTCTACCTCCCATGTACGAGTGGATAGCAGACATCTGCCTCCCAGGCGTACACACTTTTGAGTGTTGAGCTGATGGCCTGTACTTCCCACATCCTGCCTGCACGTACACTTCGCTGCAAACAGGCCTAGGCTCGATGCGTGACTGAAGTGTTGTGAGAGGTAAGCGGAATGTCCCGGCACACAAGACAAGTGCCTCCAAGCTCAATCCAGCGATTTCCTAGTAATTTCTGTCTGAGACTGGTGCTACATGCTAAGTTCCATAGGTGAGAAGCTAGCTGAACGCCCTGTCCAGAGGCAACTTACTTCTGAGAGTTGAGCTCACACTCAGTCCCTCACAGCTCCACACTGCCTGCAGAATGAGTTTCCAACATCTTCACCAGAGACGTTTGTCAGAGGCTTCTGAGACACAAGTGGAACAATGCAGACCTGGGGGGGGTATGTCCAGGTGCAGGAGAGTGGTAATCGTGGAACCTCCTGACTCAGAATACTGCTGCGTTCTCACTGCCATAAGAAGGCAGCTGGTTGAAAGCTGGCTTCTAGGCATGCTTCCTTGTGAGAGCTGAGGTCAGGGCAGAACCCTCCCGCATCCTGACTGCCTGTAGACGTAGGTCGTAGCATAGTTACGTTAGGTGCCGGAAGGGGTTTCGTGAAAACCTTGTGGAAGTGACAGGCCTGCACTCTCGTGTATCCGAGTTCCATAGAGCGATTGCCAACGTCCTCGTTCAGTTTGAGTGTAGCTCGGTTCTAGCTCCCCTGAATAAGCGCCTAGCAGACATCGGCCTGCAAAGCATACACAGTTTGAGAGTTGAGCTCATGGCCTTTACCTCGGCCATCCTGACTGCCTGTACGGTCTGCTTCCACAGCATTTCGTTGTATGCGGGACAGTAGCGAAGTGAGAACCAAGTGTCTGCCTTGTCAGTTTCGCGCCTAGCAGACGGCTGCCTCCAAGGCATGCACGCTCCTTTGGATTGAGCTTGTGGTTTGTACCTCCCCCACGTTGACCGCCTGTATGCTTCGCTGCCAAAGGATTTCGTTCGATACGGGACGCAAGCTTTGTGAGCGGCAAGTGACCCTTAGCTCAATCCAGCGACTTCTGAGCAACTCCTCCCTCAGAAGGGAGCTGCATACTAACTTCCAAACCCGAGTACCTTGTTGAAAGCTATCTCTCTGGGGCACTTCCTCCTGTGAGGTGAGCTGACACGCGGTACTTCCCAGTTCCACACTGCCTGCACGTGGAGTTACGAATATCCTCACTAGGCTTGTTTGTCGGAAGCTCGTGGGACGCAAGGGCCAAGGTGCAGGCTTCAATGTTTGTGTCTCCGGGGGTGGTAGAGCGGTATTGACGGAACGTCCTGACTTACGATGCTGCTTCTTTTTCACGGCCATAACAACTCAGCTAGTGGAAAGCTAGCCTGCAGGCATGCTTCCTTTGGAGAGCAGAGCTCAGGGCAGGACCCCTCCCGCATCCTGCCAAGACTGTAGACGTGGAGGCTAACATCCTTATGTTAGGTGCTGGGAGACGTGGTGAGGAAAGCATGTGGAAGCGTTGGGCCTGAACTCACGCGTATCTGAGTTGAATACAGCGATTTCCTACGGCCTTCTTCTATCAGAGTGTAGCTAGTTTCTACCTCCCATGTACGAGTGGATAGCAGACATCTGCCTCCCAGGCGTACACACTTTTGAGTGTTGAGCTGATGGCCTGTACTTCCCACATCCTGCCTGCACGTACACTTCGCTGCAAACAGGCCTAGGCTCGATGCGTGACTGAAGTGTTGTGAGAGGTAAGCGGAATGTCCCGGCACACAAGACAAGTGCCTCCAAGCTCAATCCAGCGATTTCCTAGTAATTTCTGTCTGAGACTGGTGCTACATGCTAAGTTCCATAGGTGAGAAGCTAGCTGAACGCCCTGTCCAGAGGCAACTTACTTCTGAGAGTTGAGCTCACACTCAGTCCCTCACAGCTCCACACTGCCTGCAGAATGAGTTTCCAACATCTTCACCAGAGACGTTTGTCAGAGGCTTCTGAGACACAAGTGGAACAATGCAGACCTGGGGGGGGTATGTCCAGGTGCAGGAGAGTGGTAATCGTGGAACCTCCTGACTCAGAATACTGCTGCGTTCTCACTGCCATAAGAAGGCAGCTGGTTGAAAGCTGGCTTCTAGGCATGCTTCCTTGTGAGAGCTGAGGTCAGGGCAGAACCCTCCCGCATCCTGACTGCCTGTAGACGTAGGTCGTAGCATAGTTACGTTAGGTGCCGGAAGGGGTTTCGTGAAAACCTTGTGGAAGTGACAGGCCTGCACTCTCGTGTATCCGAGTTCCATAGAGCGATTGCCAACGTCCTCGTTCAGTTTGAGTGTAGCTCGGTTCTAGCTCCCCTGAATAAGCGCCTAGCAGACATCGGCATGCAAAGCATACACAGTTTGAGAGTTGAGCTCATGGCCTTTACCTCGGCTATCCTGACTGACTGTACGGTCTGCTTCCACAGCATTTCGTTGTATGCGGGACAGTAGCGAAGTGAGAACCAAGTGTCTGCCTTGTCAGTTTCGCGCCTAGCAGACGGCTGCCTCCAAGGCATGCACGCTCCTTTGGATTGAGCTTGTGGTTTGTACCTCCCCCACGTTGACCGCCTGTATGCTTCGCTGCCAAAGGACTTCGTTCGATACGGGACGCAAGCTTTGTGAGCGGCAAGTGACCCTTAGCTCAATCCAGCGACTTCTGAGCAACTCCTCCCTCAGAAGGGAGCTGCATACTAACTTCCAAACCCGAGTACCTTGTTGAAAGCTATCTCTCTGGGGAACTTCCTCCTGTGAGGTGAGCTGACACGCGGTACTTCCCAGTTCCACACTGCCTGCACGTGGAGTTACGAATATCCTCACTAGGCTTGTTTGTCGGAAGCTCGTGGGACGCAAGGGCCAAGGTGCAGGCTTCAATGTTTGTGTCTCCGGGGGTGGAGAGCGGTATTGACGGAACCTCCTGACTTACGATGCTGCTTCTTTTTCACGGCCATAACAACTCAGCTAGTGGAAAGCTAGCCTGCAGGCATGCTTCCTTTGGAGAGCAGAGCTCAGGGCAGGACCCCTCCCGCATCCTGCCAAGACTGTAGACGTGGAGGCTAACATCCTTATGTTAGGTGCTGGGAGACGTGGTGAGGAAAGCATGTGGAAGCGTTGGGCCTGAACTCACGCGTATCTGAGTTGAATACAGCGATTTCCTACGGCCTTCTTCTATCAGAGTGTAGCTAGTTTCTACCTCCCATGTACGAGTGGATAGCAGACATCTGCCTCCCAGGCGTACACACTTTTGAGTGTTGAGCTGATGGCCTGTACTTCCCACATCCTGCCTGCACGTACACTTCGCTGCAAACAGGCCTAGGCTCGATGCGTGACTGAAGTGTTGTGAGAGGTAAGCGGAATGTCCCGGCACACAAGACAAGTGCCTCCAAGCTCAATCCAGCGATTTCCTAGTAATTTCTGTCTGAGACTGGTGCTACATGCTAAGTTCCATAGGTGAGAAGCTAGCTGAACGCCCTGTCCAGAGGCAACTTACTTCTGAGAGTTGAGCTCACACTCAGTCCCTCACAGCTCCACACTGCCTGCAGAATGAGTTTCCAACATCTTCACCAGAGACGTTTGTCAGAGGCTTCTGAGACACAAGTGGAACAATGCAGACCTGGGGGGGGGTATGTCCAGGTGCAGGAGAGTGGTAATCGTGGAACCTCCTGACTCAGAATACTGCTGCGTTCTCACTGCCATAAGAAGGCAGCTGGTTGAAAGCTGGCTTCTAGGCATGCTTCCTTGTGAGAGCTGAGGTCAGGGCAGAACCCTCCCGCATCCTGACTGCCTGTAGACGTAGGTCGTAGCATAGTTACGTTAGGTGCCGGAAGGGGTTTCGTGAAAACCTTGTGGAAGTGACAGGCCTGCACTCTCGTGTATCCGAGTTCCATAGAGCGATTGCCAACGTCCTCGTTCAGTTTGAGTGTAGCTCGTTTCTAGCTCCCCTGAATAAGTGCCTAGCAGACATCGGCCTGCAAAGCATACACAGTTTGAGAGTTGAGCTCATGGCCTTTACCTCGGCCATCCTGACTGCCTGTACGGTCTGCTTCCACAGCATTTCGTTGTATGCGGGACAGTAGCGAAGTGAGAACCAAGTGTCTGCCTTGTCAGTTTCGCGCCTAGCAGACGGCTGCCTCCAAGGCATGCACGCTCCTTTGGATTGAGCTTGTGGTTTGTACCTCCCCCACGTTGACCGCCTGTATGCTTCGCTGCCAAAGGATTTCGTTTGATACGGGACGCAAGCTTTGTGAGCGGCAAGTGACCCTTAGCTCAATCCAGCGACTTCTGAGCAACTCCTCCCTCAGAAGGGAGCTGCATACTAACTTCCAAACCCGAGTACCTTGTTGAAAGCTATCTCTCTGGGGCACTTCCTCCTGTGAGGTGAGCTGACACGCGGTACTTCCCAGTTCCACACTGCCTGCACGTGGAGTTACGAATATCCTCACTAGGCTTGTTTGTCGGAAGCTCGTGGGACGCAAGGGCCAAGGTGCAGGCTTCAATGTTTGTGTCTCCGGGGGTGGTAGAGCGGTATTGACGGAACGTCCTGACTTACGATGCTGCTTCTTTTTCACGGCCATAACAACTCAGCTAGTGGAAAGCTAGCCTGCAGGCATGCTTCCTTTGGAGAGCAGAGCTCAGGGCAGGACCCCTCCCGCATCCTGCCAAGACTGTAGACGTGGAGGCTAACATCCTTATGTTAGGTGCTGGGAGACGTGGTGAGGAAAGCATGTGGAAGCGTTGGGCCTGAACTCACGCGTATCTGAGTTGAATACAGCGATTTCCTACGGCCTTCTTCTATCAGAGTGTAGCTAGTTTCTACCTCCCATGTACGAGTGGATAGCAGACATCTGCCTCCCAGGCGTACACACTTTGGAGTGTTGAGCTGATGGCCTGTACTTCCCACATCCTGCCTGCACGTACACTTCGCTGCAAACAGGCCTAGGCTCGATGCGTGACTGAAGTGTTGTGAGAGGTAAGCGGAATGTCCCGGCACACAAGACAAGTGCCTCCAAGCTCAATCCAGCGATTTCCTAGTAATTTCTGTCTGAGACTGGTGCTACATGCTAAGTTCCATAGGTGAGAAGCTAGCTGAACGCCCTGTCCAGAGGCAACTTACTTCTGAGAGTTGAGCTCACACTCAGTCCCTCACAGCTCCACACTGCCTGCAGAATGAGTTTCCAACATCTTCACCAGAGACGTTTGTCAGAGGCTTCTGAGACACAAGTGGAACAATGCAGACCTGGGGGGGGGTATGTCCAGGTGCAGGAGAGTGGTAATCGTGGAACCTCCTGACTCAGAATACTGCTGCGTTCTCACTGCCATAAGAAGGCAGCTGATTGAAAGCTGGCTTCGAGGCATGCTTCCTTGTGAGAGCTGAGGTCAGGGCAGAACCCTCCCGCATCCTGACTGCCTGTAGACGTAGGTCGTAGCATAGTTACGTTAGGTGCCGGAAGGGGTTTCGTGAAAACCTTGTGGAAGTGACAGGCCTGCACTCTCGTGTATCCGAGTTCCATAGAGCGATTGCCAACGTCCTCGTTCAGTTTGAGTGTAGCTCGGTTCTAGCTCCCCTGAATAAGCGCCTAGCAGACATCGGCCTGCAAAGCATACACAGTTTGAGAGTTGAGCTCATGGCCTTTACCTCGGCCATCCTGACTGCCTGTACGGTCTGCTTCCACAGCATTTCGTTGTATGCGGGACAGTAGCGAAGTGAGAACCAAGTGTCTGCCTTGTCAGTTTCGCGCCTAGCAGACGGCTGCCTCCAAGGCATGCACGCTCCTTTGGATTGAGCTTGTGGTTTGTACCTCCCCCACGTTGACCGCCTGTATGCTTCGCTGCCAAAGGATTTCGTTCGATACGGGACGCAAGCTTTGTGAGCGGCAAGTGACCCTTAGCTCAATCCAGCAACTTCTGAGCAACTCCTCCCTCAGAAGGGAGCTGCATACTAACTTCCAAACCCGAGTACCTTGTTGAAAGCTATCTCTCTGGGGAACTTCCTCCTGTGAGGTGAGCTGACACGCCGTTCTTCCCAGTTCCACACTGCCTGCACGTGGAGTTACGAATATCCTCACTAGACTTGTTTGTCGGAAGCTCGTGGGACGCAAGGGCCAAGGTGCAGGCTTCAATGTTTGTGTCTCCGGGGGTGGTAGAGCGGTATTGACGGAACGTCCTGACTTACGATGCTGCTTCTTTTTCACGGCCATAACAACTCAGCTAGTGGAAAGCTAGCCTGCAGGCATGCTTCCTTTGGAGAGCAGAGCTCAGGGCAGGACCCCTCCCGCATCCTGCCAAGACTGTAGACGTGGAGGCTAACATCCTTATGTTAGGTGCTGGGAGACGTGGTGAGGAAAGCATGTGGAAGCGTTGGGCCTGAACTCACGCGTATCTGAGTTGAATACAGCGATTTCCTACGGCCTTCTTCTATCAGAGTGTAGCTAGTTTCTACCTCCCATGTACGAGTGGATAGCAGACATCTGCCTCCCAGGCGTACACACTTTTGAGTGTTGAGCTGATGGCCTGTACTTCCCACATCCTGCCTGCACGTACACTTCGCTGCAAACAGGCCTAGGCTCGATGCGTGACTGAAGTGTTGTGAGAGGTAAGCGGAATGTCCCGGCACACAAGACAAGTGCCTCCAAGCTCAATCCAGCGATTTCCTAGTAATTTCTGTCTGAGACTGGTGCTACATGCTAAGTTCCATAGGTGAGAAGCTAGCTGAACGCCCTGTCCAGAGGCAACTTACTTCTGAGAGTTGAGCTCACACTCAGTCCCTCACAGCTCCACACTGCCTGCAGAATGAGTTTCCAACATCTTCACCAGAGACGTTTGTCAGAGGCTTCTGAGACACAAGTGGAACAATGCAGACCTGGGGGGGGTATGTCCAGGTGCAGGAGAGTGGTAATCGTGGAACCTCCTGACTCAGAATACTGCTGCGTTCTCACTGCCATAAGAAGGCAGCTGGTTGAAAGCTGGCTTCTAGGCATGCTTCCTTGTGAGAGCTGAGGTCAGGGCAGAACCCTCCCGCATCCTGACTGCCTGTAGACGTAGGTCGTAGCATAGTTACGTTAGGTGCCGGAAGGGGTTTCGTGAAAACCTTGTGGAAGTGACAGGCCTGCACTCTCGTGTATCCGAGTTTCATAGAGCGATTGCCAACGTCCTCGTTCAGTTTGAGTGTAGCTCGGTTCTAGCTCCCCTGAATAAGCGCCTAGCAGACATCGGCCTGCAAAGCATACACAGTTTGAGAGTTGAGCTCATGGCCTTTACCTCGGCCATCCTGACTGCCTGTACGGTCTGCTTCCACAGCATTTCGTTGTATGCGGGACAGTAGCGAAGTGAGAACCAAGTGTCTGCCTTGTCAGTTTCGCGCCTAGCAGACGGCTGCCTCCAAGGCATGCACGCTCCTTTGGATTGAGCTTGTGGTTTGTACCTCCCCCACGTTGACCGCCTGTATGCTTCGCTGCCAAAGGATTTCGTTGGATACGGGACGCAAGCTTTGTGAGCGGCAAGTGACCCTTAGCTCAATCCAGCGACTTCTGAGCAACTCCTCCCTCAGAAGGGAGCTGCATACTAACTTCCAAACCCGAGTACCTTGTTGAAAGCTATCTCTCTGGGGCACTTCCTCCTGTGAGGTGAGCTGACACGCGGTACTTCCCAGTTCCACACTGCCTGCACGTGGAGTTACGAATATCCTCACTAGGCTTGTTTGTCGGAAGCTCGTGGGACGCAAGGGCCAAGGTGCAGGCTTCAATGTTTGTGTCTCCGGGGGTGGTAGAGCGGTATTGACGGAACGTCCTGACTTACGATGCTGCTTCTTTTTCACGGCCATAACAACTCAGCTAGTGGAAAGCTAGCCTGCAGGCATGCTTCCTTTGGAGAGCAGAGCTCAGGGCAGGACCCCTCCCGCATCCTGCCAAGACTGTAGACGTGGAGGCTAACATCCTTATGTTAGGTGCTGGGAGACGTGGTGAGGAAAGCATGTGGAAGCGTTGGGCCTGAACTCACGCGTATCTGAGTTGAATACAGCGATTTCCTACGGCCTTCTTCTATCAGAGTGTAGCTAGTTTCTACCTCCCATGTACGAGTGGATAGCAGACATCTGCCTCCCAGGCGTACACACTTTTGAGTGTTGAGCTGATGGCCTGTACTTCCCACATCCTGCCTGCACGTACACTTCGCTGCAAACAGGCCTAGGCTCGATGCGTGACTGAAGTGTTGTGAGAGGTAAGCGGAATGTCCCGGCACACAAGACAAGTGCCTCCAAGCTCAATCCAGCGATTTCCTAGTAATTTCTGTCTGAGACTGGTGCTACATGCTAAGTTCCATAGGTGAGAAGCTAGCTGAACGCCCTGTCCAGAGGCAACTTACTTCTGAGAGTTGAGCTCACACTCAGTCCCTCACAGCTCCACACTGCCTGCAGAATGAGTTTCCAACATCTTCACCAGAGACGTTTGTCAGAGGCTTCTGAGACACAAGTGGAACAATGCAGACCTGGGGGGGGTATGTCCAGGTGCAGGAGAGTGGTAATCGTGGAACCTCCTGACTCAGAATACTGCTGCGTTCTCACTGCCATAAGAAGGCAGCTGGTTGAAAGCTGGCTTCTAGGCATGCTTCCTTGTGAGAGCTGAGGTCAGGGCAGAACCCTCCCGCATCCTGACTGCCTGTAGACGTAGGTCGTAGCATAGTTACGTTAGGTGCCGGAAGGGGTTTCGTGAAAACCTTGTGGAAGTGACAGGCCTGCACTCTCGTGTATCCGAGTTCCATAGAGCGATTGCCAACGTCCTCGTTCAGTTTGAGTGTAGCTCGGTTCTAGCTCCCCTGAATAAGCGCCTAGCAGACATCGGCATGCAAAGCATACACAGTTTGAGAGTTGAGCTCATGGCCTTTACCTCGGCTATCCTGACTGACTGTACGGTCTGCTTCCACAGCATTTCGTTGTATGCGGGACAGTAGCGAAGTGAGAACCAAGTGTCTGCCTTGTCAGTTTCGCGCCTAGCAGACGGCTGCCTCCAAGGCATGCACGCTCCTTTGGATTGAGCTTGTGGTTTGTACCTCCCCCACGTTGACCGCCTGTATGCTTCGCTGCCAAAGGATTTCGTTCGATACGGGACGCAAGCTTTGTGAGCGGCAAGTGACCCTTAGCTCAATCCAGCGACTTCTGAGCAACTCCTCCCTCAGAAGGGAGCTGCATACTAACTTCCAAACCCGAGTACCTTGTTGAAAGCTATCTCTCTGGGGAACTTCCTCCTGTGAGGTGAGCTGACACGCGGTACTTCCCAGTTCCACACTGCCTGCACGTGGAGTTACGAATATCCTCACTAGGCTTGTTTGTCGGAAGCTCGTGGGACGCAAGGGCCAAGGTGCAGGCTTCAATGTTTGTGTCTCCGGGGGTGGAGAGCGGTATTGACGGAACGTCCTGACTTACGATGCTGCTTCTTTTTCACGGCCATAACAACTCAGCTAGTGGAAAGCTAGCCTGCAGGCATGCTTCCTTTGGAGAGCAGAGCTCAGGGCAGGACCCCTCCCGCATCCTGCCAAGACTGTAGACGTGGAGGCTAACATCCTTATGTTAGGTGCTGGGAGACGTGGTGAGGAAAGCATGTGGAAGCGTTGGGCCTGAACTCACGCGTATCTGAGTTGAATACAGCGATTTCCTACGGCCTTCTTCTATCAGAGTGTAGCTAGTTTCTACCTCCCATGTACGAGTGGATAGCAGACATCTGCCTCCCAGGCGTACACACTTTTGAGTGTTGAGCTGATGGCCTGTACTTCCCACATCCTGCCTGCACGTACACTTCGCTGCAAACAGGCCTAGGCTCGATGCGTGACTGAAGTGTTGTGAGAGGTAAGCGGAATGTCCCGGCACACAAGACAAGTGCCTCCAAGCTCAATCCAGCGATTTCCTAGTAATTTCTGTCTGAGACTGGTGCTACATGCTAAGTTCCATAGGTGAGAAGCTAGCTGAACGCCCTGTCCAGAGGCAACTTACTTCTGAGAGTTGAGCTCACACTCAGTCCCTCACAGCTCCACACTGCCTGCAGAATGAGTTTCCAACATCTTCACCAGAGACGTTTGTCAGAGGCTTCTGAGACACAAGTGGAACAATGCAGACCTGGGGGGGGGTATGTCCAGGTGCAGGAGAGTGGTAATCGTGGAACCTCCTGACTCAGAATACTGCTGCGTTCTCACTGCCATAAGAAGGCAGCTGGTTGAAAGCTGGCTTCTAGGCATGCTTCCTTGTGAGAGCTGAGGTCAGGGCAGAACCCTCCCGCATCCTGACTGCCTGTAGACGTAGGTCGTAGCATAGTTACGTTAGGTGCCGGAAGGGGTTTCGTGAAAACCTTGTGGAAGTGACAGGCCTGCACTCTCGTGTATCCGAGTTCCATAGAGCGATTGCCAACGTCCTCGTTCAGTTTGAGTGTAGCTCGTTTCTAGCTCCCCTGAATAAGTGCCTAGCAGACATCGGCCTGCAAAGCATACACAGTTTGAGAGTTGAGCTCATGGCCTTTACCTCGGCCATCCTGACTGCCTGTACGGTCTGCTTCCACAGCATTTCGTTGTATGCGGGACAGTAGCGAAGTGAGAACCAAGTGTCTGCCTTGTCAGTTTCGCGCCTAGCAGACGGCTGCCTCCAAGGCATGCACGCTCCTTTGGATTGAGCTTGTGGTTTGTACCTCCCCCACGTTGACCGCCTGTATGCTTCGCTGCCAAAGGATTTCGTTCGATACGGGACGCAAGCTTTGTGAGCAGCAAGTGACCCTTAGCTCAATCCAGCGACTTCTGAGCAACTCCTCCCTCAGAAGGGAGCTGCATACTAACTTCCAAACCCGAGTACCTTGTTGAAAGCTATCTCTCTGGGGCACTTCCTCCTGTGAGGTGAGCTGACACGCGGTACTTCCCAGTTCCACACTGCCTGCACGTGGAGTTACGAATATCCTCACTAGGCTTGTTTGTCGGAAGCTCGTGGGACGCAAGGGCCAAGGTGCAGGCTTCAATGTTTGTGTCTCCGGGGGTGGTAGAGCGGTATTGACGGAACGTCCTGACTTACGATGCTGCTTCTTTTTCACGGCCATAACAACTCAGCTAGTGGAAAGCTAGCCTGCAGGCATGCTTCCTTTGGAGAGCAGAGCTCAGGGCAGGACCCCTCCCGCATCCTGCCAAGACTGTAGACGTGGAGGCTAACATCCTTATGTTAGGTGCTGGGAGACGTGGTGAGGAAAGCATGTGGAAGCGTTGGGCCTGAACTCACGCGTATCTGAGTTGAATACAGCGATTTCCTACGGCCTTCTTCTATCAGAGTGTAGCTAGTTTCTACCTCCCATGTACGAGTGGATAGCAGACATCTGCCTCCCAGGCGTACACACTTTTGAGTGTTGAGCTGATGGCCTGTACTTCCCACATCCTGCCTGCACGTACACTTCGCTGCAAACAGGCCTAGGCTCGATGCGTGACTGAAGTGTTGTGAGAGGTAAGCGGAATGTCCCGGCACACAAGACAAGTGCCTCCAAGCTCAATCCAGCGATTTCCTAGTAATTTCTGTCTGAGACTGGTGCTACATGCTAAGTTCCATAGGTGAGAAGCTAGCTGAACGCCCTGTCCAGAGGCAACTTACTTCTGAGAGTTGAGCTCACACTCAGTCCCTCACAGCTCCACACTGCCTGCAGAATGAGTTTCCAACATCTTCACCAGAGACGTTTGTCAGAGGCTTCTGAGACACAAGTGGAACAATGCAGACCTGGGGGGGGTATGTCCAGGTGCAGGAGAGTGGTAATCGTGGAACCTCCTGACTCAGAATACTGCTGCGTTCTCACTGCCATAAGAAGGCAGCTGGTTGAAAGCTGGCTTCTAGGCATGCTTCCTTGTGAGAGCTGAGGTCAGGGCAGAACCCTCCCGCATCCTGACTGCCTGTAGACGTAGGTCGTAGCATAGTTACGTTAGGTGCCGGAAGGGGTTTCGTGAAAACCTTGTGGAAGTGACAGGCCTGCACTCTCGTGTATCCGAGTTCCATAGAGCGATTGCCAACGTCCTCGTTCAGTTTGAGTGTAGCTCGGTTCTAGCTCCCCTGAATAAGTGCCTAGCAGACATCGGCCTGCAAAGCATACACAGTTTGAGAGTTGAGCTCATGGCCTTTACCTCGGCCATCCTGACTGCCTGTACGGTCTGCTTCCACAGCATTTCGTTGTATGCGGGACAGTAGCGAAGTGAGAACCAAGTGTCTGCCTTGTCAGTTTCGCGCCTAGCAGACGGCTGCCTCCAAGGCATGCACGCTCCTTTGGATTGAGCTTGTGGTTTGTACCTCCCCCACGTTGACCGCCTGTATGCTTCGCTGCCAAAGGATTTCGTTCGATACGGGACGCAAGCTTTGTGAGCGGCAAGTGACCCTTAGCTCAATCCAGCGACTTCTGAGCAACTCCTCCCTCAGAAGGGAGCTGCATACTAACTTCCAAACCCGAGTACCTTGTTGAAAGCTATCTCTCTGGGGAACTTCCTCCTGTGAGGTGAGCTGACACGCGGTACTTCCCAGTTTCACACTGCCTGCACGTGGAGTTACGAATATCCTCACTAGGCTTGTTTGTCGGAAGCTCGTGGGACGCAAGGGCCAAGGTGCAGGCTTCAATGTTTGTGTCTCCGGGGGTGGTAGAGCGGTATTGACGGAACGTCCTGACTTACGATGCTGCTTCTTTTTCACGGCCATAACAACTCAGCTAGTGGAAAGCTAGCCTGCAGGCATGCTTCCTTTGGAGAGCAGAGCTCAGGGCAGGACCCCTCCCGCATCCTGCCAAGACTGTAGACGTGGAGGCTAACATCCTTATGTTAGGTGCTGGGAGACGTGGTGAGGAAAGCATGTGGAAGCGTTGGGCCTGAACTCACGCGTATCTGAGTTGAATACAGCGATTTCCTACGGCCTTCTTCTATCAGAGTGTAGCTAGTTTCTACCTCCCATGTACGAGTGGATAGCAGACATCTGCCTCCCAGGCGTACACACTTTTGAGTGTTGAGCTGATGGCCTGTACTTCCCACATCCTGCCTGCACGTACACTTCGCTGCAAACAGGCCTAGGCTCGATGCGTGACTGAAGTGTTGTGAGAGGTAAGCGGAATGTCCCGGCACACAAGACAAGTGCCTCCAAGCTCAATCCAGCGATTTCCTAGTAATTTCTGTCTGAGACTGGTGCTACATGCTAAGTTCCATAGGTGAGAAGCTAGCTGAACGCCCTGTCCAGAGGCAACTTACTTCTGAGAGTTGAGCTCACACTCAGTCCCTCACAGCTCCACACTGCCTGCAGAATGAGTTTCCAACAACTTCACCAGAGACGTTTGTCAGAGGCTTCTGAGACACAAGTGGAACAATGCAGACCTGGGGGGGGTATGTCCAGGTGCAGGAGAGTGGTAATCGTGGAACCTCCTGACTCAGAATACTGCTGCGTTCTCACTGCCATAAGAAGGCAGCTGGTTGAAAGCTGGCTTCTAGGCATGCTTCCTTGTGAGAGCTGAGGTCAGGGCAGAACCCTCCCGCATCCTGACTGCCTGTAGACGTAGGTCGTAGCATAGTTACGTTAGGTGCCGGAAGGGGTTTCGTGAAAACCTTGTGGAAGTGACAGGCCTGCACTCTCGTGTATCCGAGTTCCATAGAGCGATTGCCAACGTCCTCGTTCAGTTTGAGTGTAGCTCGGTTCTAGCTCCCCTGAATAAGTGCCTAGCAGACATCGGCCTGCAAAGCATACACAGTTTGAGAGTTGAGCTCATGGCCTTTACCTCGGCCATCCTGACTGCCTGTACGGTCTGCTTCCACAGCATTTCGTTGTATGCGGGACAGTAGCGAAGTGAGAACCAAGTGTCTGCCTTGTCAGTTTCGCGCCTAGCAGACGGCTGCCTCCAAGGCATGCACGCTCCTTTGGATTGAGCTTGTGGTTTGTACCTCCCCCACGTTGACCGCCTGTATGCTTCGCTGCCAAAGGATTTCGTTCGATACGGGACGCAAGCTTTGTGAGCGGCAAGTGACCCTTAGCTCAATCCAGCGACTTCTGAGCAACTCCTCCCTCAGAAGGGAGCTGCATACTAACTTCCAAACCCGAGTACCTTGTTGAAAGCTATCTCTCTGGGGAACTTCCTCCTGTGAGGTGGTGAGCTGACACGCGGTACTTCCCAGTTTCACACTGCCTGCACGTGGAGTTACGAATATCCTCACTAGGCTTGTTTGTCGGAAGCTCGTGGGACGCAAGGGCCAAGGTGCAGGCTTCAATGTTTGTGTCTCCGGGGGTGGTAGAGCGGTATTGACGGAACGTCCTGACTTACGATGCTGCTTCTTTTTCACGGCCATAACAACTCAGCTAGTGGAAAGCTAGCCTGCAGGCATGCTTCCTTTGGAGAGCAGAGCTCAGGGCAGGACCCCTCCCGCATCCTGCCAGACTGTAGACGTGGAGGCTAACATCCTTATGTTAGGTGCTGGGAGACGTGGTGAGGAAAGCATGTGGAAGCGTTGGGCCTGAACTCACGCGTATCTGAGTTGAATACAGCGATTTCCAACGGCCTTCTTCTATCAGAGTGTAGCTAGTTTCTACCTCCCATGTACGAGTGGATAGCAGACATCTGCCTCCCAGGCGTACACACTTTTGAGTGTTGAGCTGATGGCCTGTACTTCCCACATCCTGCCTGCACGTACACTTCGCTGCAAACAGGCCTAGGCTCGATGCGTGACTGAAGTGTTGTGAGAGGTAAGCGGAATGTCCCGGCACACAAGACAAGTGCCTCCAAGCTCAATCCAGCGATTTCCTAGTAATTTCTGTCTGACTGGTGCTACATGCTAAGTTCCATAGGTGAGAAGCTAGCTGAACGCCCTGTCCAGAGGCAACTTACTTCTGAGAGTTGAGCTCACACTCAGTCCCTCACAGCTCCACACTGCCTGCAGAATGAGTTTCCAACATCTTCACCAGAGACGTTTGTCAGAGGCTTCTGAGACACAAGTGGAACAATGCAGACCTGGGGGGGGTATGTCCAGGTGCAGGAGAGTGGTAATCGTGGAACCTCCTGACTCAGAATACTGCTGCGTTCTCACTGCCATAAGAAGGCAGCTGGTTGAAAGCTGGCTTCTAGGCATGCTTCCTTGTGAGAGCTGAGGTCAGGGCAGAACCCTCCCGCATCCTGACTGCCTGTAGACGTAGGTCGTAGCATAGTTACGTTAGGTGCCGGAAGGGGTTTCGTGAAAACCTTGTGGAAGTGACAGGCCTGCACTCTCGTGTATCCGAGTTCCATAGAGCGATTGCCAACGTCCTCGTTCAGTTTGAGTGTAGCTCGGTTCTAGCTCCCCTGAATAAGCGCCTAGCAGACATCGGCCTGCAAAGCATACACAGTTTGAGAGTTGAGCTCATGGCCTTTACCTCGGCCATCCTGACTGCCTGTACGGTCTGCTTCCACAGCATTTCGTTGTATGCGGGACAGTAGCGAAGTGAGAACCAAGTGTCTGCCTTGTCAGTTTCGCGCCTAGCAGACGGCTGCCTCCAAGGCATGCACGCTCCTTTGGATTGAGCTTGTGGTTTGTACCTCCCCCACGTTGACCGCCTGTATGCTTCGCTGCCAAAGGATTTCGTTCGATACGGGACGCAAGCTTTGTGAGCGGCAAGTGACCCTTAGCTCAATCCAGCGACTTCTGAGCAACTCCTCCCTCAGAAGGGAGCTGCATACTAACTTCCAAACCCGAGTACCTTGTTGAAAGCTATCTCTCTGGGGCACTTCCTCCTGTGAGGTGAGCTGACACGCGGTACTTCCCAGTTTCACACTGCCTGCACGTGGAGTTACGAATATCCTCACTAGGCTTGTTTGTCGGAAGCTCGTGGGACGCAAGGGCCTAGGTGCAGGCTTCAATGTTTGTGTCTCCGGGGGTGGTAGAGCGGTATTGACGGAACGTCCTGACTTACGATGCTGCTTCTTTTTCACGGCCATAACAACTCAGCTAGTGGAAAGCTAGCCTGCAGGCATGCTTCCTTTGGATTGCAGAGCTCAGGGCAAGACCCCTCCCGCATCCTGCCAAGACTGTAGACGTGGAGGCTAACATCCTTATGTTAGGTGCTGGGAGACGTGGTGAGGAAAGCATGTGGAAGCGTTGGGCCTGAACTCACGCGTATCTGAGTTGAATACAGCGATTTCCTACGGCCTTCTTCTATCAGAGTGTAGCTAGTTTCTACCTCCCATGTACGAGTGGATAGCAGACATCTGCCTCCCAGGCGTACACACTTTGGAGTGTTGAGCTGATGGCCTGTACTTCCCACATCCTGCCTGCACGTACACTTCGCTGCAAACAGGCCTAGGCTCGATGCGTGACTGAAGTGTTGTGAGAGGTAAGCGGAATGTCCCGGCACACAAGACAAGTGCCTCCAAGCTCAATCCAGCGATTTCCTAGTAATTTCTGTCTGAGACTGGTGCTACATGCTAAGTTCCATAGGTGAGAAGCTAGCTGAACGCCCTGTCCAGAGGCAACTTACTTCTGAGAGTTGAGCTCACACTCAGTCCCTCACAGCTCCACACTGCCTGCAGAATGAGTTTCCAACATCTTCACCAGAGACGTTTGTCAGAGGCTTCTGAGACACAAGTGGAACAATGCAGACCTGGGGGGGGGTATGTCCAGGTGCAGGAGAGTGGTAATCGTGGAACCTCCTGACTCAGAATACTGCTGCGTTCTCACTGCCATAAGAAGGCAGCTGGTTGAAAGCTGGCTTCTAGGCATGCTTCCTTGTGAGAGCTGAGGTCAGGGCAGAACCCTCCCGCATCCTGACTGCCTGTAGACGTAGGTCGTAGCATAGTTACGTTAGGTGCCGGAAGGGGTTTCGTGAAAACCTTGTGGAAGTGACAGGCCTGCACTCTCGTGTATCCGAGTTCCATAGAGCGATTGCCAACGTCCTCGTTCAGTTTGAGTGTAGCTCGGTTCTAGCTCCCCTGAATAAGTGCCTAGCAGACATCGGCCTGCAAAGCATACACAGTTTGAGAGTTGAGCTCATGGCCTTTACCTCGGCCATCCTGACTGCCTGTACGGTCTGCTTCCACAGCATTTCGTTGTATGCGGGACAGTAGCGAAGTGAGAACCAAGTGTCTGCCTTGTCAGTTTCGCGCCTAGCAGACGGCTGCCTCCAAGGCATGCACGCTCCTTTGGATTGAGCTTGTGGTTTGTACCTCCCCCACGTTGACCGCCTGTATGCTTCGCTGCCAAAGGATTTCGTTCGATACGGGACGCAAGCTTTGTGAGCGGCAAGTGACCCTTAGCTCAATCCAGCGACTTCTGAGCAACTCCTCCCTCAGAAGGGAGCTGCATACTAACTTCCAAACCCGAGAACCTTGTTGAAAGCTATCTCTCTGGGGAACTTCCTCCTGTGAGGTGGTGAGCTGACACGCGGTACTTCCCAGTTCCACACTGCCTGCACGTGGAGTTACGAATATCCTCACTAGACTTGTTTGTCGGAAGCTCGTGGGACGCAAGGGCCAAGGTGCAGGCTTCAATGTTTGTGTCTCCGGGGGTGGTAGAGCGGTATTGACGGAACGTCCTGACTTACGATGCTGCTTCTTTTTCACGGCCATAACAACTCAGCTAGTGGAAAGCTAGCCTGCAGGCATGCTTCCTTTGGAGAGCAGAGCTCAGGGCAGGACCCCTCCCGCATCCTGCCAGACTGTAGACGTGGAGGCTAACATCCTTATGTTAGGTGCTGGGAGACGTGGTGAGGAAAGCATGTGGAAGCGTTGGGCCTGAACTCACGCGTATCTGAGTTGAATACAGCGATTTCCTACGGCCTTCTTCTATCAGAGTGTAGCTAGTTTCTACCTCCCATGTACGAGTGGATAGCAGACATCTGCCTCCCAGGCGTACACACTTTTGAGTGTTGAGCTGATGGCCTGTACTTCCCACATCCTGCCTGCACGTACACTTCGCTGCAAACAGGCCTAGGCTCGATGCGTGACTGAAGTGTTGTGAGAGGTAAGCGGAATGTCCCGGCACACAAGACAAGTGCCTCCAAGCTCAATCCAGCGATTTCCTAGTAATTTCTGTCTGAGACTGGTGCTACATGCTAAGTTCCATAGGTGAGAAGCTAGCTGAACGCCCTGTCCAGAGGCAACTTACTTCTGAGAGTTGAGCTCACACTCAGTCCCTCACAGCTCCACACTGCCTGCAGAATGAGTTTCCAACATCTTCACCAGAGACGTTTGTCAGAGGCTTCTGAGACACAAGTGGAACAATGCAGACCTGGGGGGGGTATGTCCAGGTGCAGGAGAGTGGTAATCGTGGAACCTCCTGACTCAGAATACTGCTGCGTTCTCACTGCCATAAGAAGGCAGCTGGTTGAAAGCTGGCTTCTAGGCATGCTTCCTTGTGAGAGCTGAGGTCAGGGCAGAACCCTCCCGCATCCTGACTGCCTGTAGACGTAGGTCGTAGCATAGTTACGTTAGGTGCCGGAAGGGGTTTCGTGAAAATCTTGTGGAAGTGACAGGCCGGCACTCTCGTGTATCCGAGTTCCATAGAGCGATTGCCAACGTCCTCGTTCAGTTTGAGTGTAGCTCGGTTCTAGCTCCCCTGAATAAGCGCCTAGCAGACATCGGCCTGCAAAGCATACACAGTTTGAGAGTTGAGCTCATGGCCTTTACCTCGGCCATCCTGACTGCCTGTACGGTCTGCTTCCACAGCATTTTTGTATGCGGGACAGTAGCGAAGTGAGAACCAAGTGTCTGCCTTGTCAGTTTCGCGCCTAGCAGACGGCTGCCTCCAAGGCATGCACGCTCCTTTGGATTGAGCTTGTGGTTTGTACCTCCCCCACGTTGACCGCCTGTATGCTTCGCTGCCAAAGGACTTCGTTCGATACGGGACGCAAGCTTTGTGAGCGGCAAGTGACCCTTAGCTCAATCCAGCGACTTCTGAGCAACTCCTCCCTCAGAAGGGAGCTGCATACTAACTTCCAAACCCGAGTACCTTGTTGAAAGCTATCTCTCTGGGGAACTTCCTCCTGTGAGGTGGTGAGCTGACACGCGGTACTTCCAGTTCCACACGGCCTGCACGTGGAGTTACGAATATCCTCACTAGACTTGTTTGTCGGAAGCTCGTGGGACGCAAGGGCCAAGGTGCAGGCTTCAATGTTTGTGTCTCCGGGGGTGGTAGAGCGGTATTGACGGAACGTCCTGACTTACGATGCTGCTTCTTTTTCACGGCCATAACAACTCAGCTAGTGGAAAGCTAGCCTGCAGGCATGCTTCCTTTGGATTGCAGAGCTCAGGGCAGGACCCATCCCGCATCCTGCCAAGACTGTAGACGTGGAGGCTAACATCCTTATGTTAGGTGCTGGGAGACGTGGTGAGGAAAGCATGTGGAAGCGTTGGGCCTGAACTCACGCGTATCTGAGTTGAATACAGCGATTTCCTACGGCCTTCTTCTATCAGAGTGTAGCTAGTTTCTACCTCCCATGTACGAGTGGATAGCAGACATCTGCCTCCCAGGCGTACACACTTTTGAGTGTTGAGCTGATGGCCTGTACTTCCCACATCCTGCCTGCACGTACACTTCGCTGCAAACAGGCCTAGGCTCGATGCGTGACTGAAGTGTTGTGAGAGGTAAGCGGAATGTCCCGGCACACAAGACAAGTGCCTCCAAGCTCAATCCAGCGATTTCCTAGTAATTTCTGTCTGAGACTGGTGCTACATGCTAAGTTCCATAGGTGAGAAGCTAGCTGAACGCCCTGTCCAGAGGCAACTTACTTCTGAGAGTTGAGCTCACACTCAGTCCCTCACAGCTCCACACTGCCTGCAGAATGAGTTTCCAACATCTTCACCAGAGACGTTTGTCAGAGGCTTCTGAGACACAAGTGGAACAATGCAGACCTGGGGGGGGTATGTCCAGGTGCAGGAGAGTGGTAATCGTGGAACCTCCTGACTCAGAATACTGCTGCGTTCTCACTGCCATAAGAAGGCAGCTGGTTGAAAGCTGGCTTCTAGGCATGCTTCCTTGTGAGAGCTGAGGTCAGGGCAGAACCCTCCCGCATCCTGACTGCCTGTAGACGTAGGTCGTAGCATAGTTACGTTAGGTGCCGGAAGGGGTTTCGTGAAAATCTTGTGGAAGTGACAGGCCGGCACTCTCGTGTATCCGAGTTCCATAGAGCGATTGCCAACGTCCTCGTTCATTTTGAGTGTAGCTCGGTTCTAGCTCCCCTGAATAAGCGCCTAGCAGACATCGGCCTGCAAAGCATACACAGTTTGAGAGTTGAGCTCATGGCCTTTACCTCGGCCATCCTGACTGCCTGTACGGTCTGCTTCCACAGCATTTTTGTATGCGGGACAGTAGCGAAGTGAGAACCAAGTGTCTGCCTTGTCAGTTTCGCGCCTAGCAGACGGCTGCCTCCAAGGCATGCACGCTCCTTTGGATTGAGCTTGTGGTTTGTACCTCCCCCACGTTGACCGCCTGTATGCTTCGCTGCCAAAGGATTTCGTTCGATACGGGACGCAAGCTTTGTGAGCGGCAAGTGACCCTTAGCTCAATCCAGCGACTTCTGAGCAACTCCTCCCTCAGAAGGGAGCTGCATACTAACTTCCAAACCCGAGTACCTTGTTGAAAGCTATCTCTCTGGGGAACTTCCTCCTGTGAGGTGGTGAGCTGACACGCGGTACTTCCAGTTCCACACTGCCTGCACGTGGAGTTACGAATATCCTCACTAGACTTGCTTGTCGGAAGCTCGTGGGACGCAAGGGCCAAGGTGCAGGCTTCAATGTTTGTGTCTCCGGGGGTGGTAGAGCGGTATTGACGGAACGTCCTGACTTACGATGCTGCTTCTTTTTCACGGCCATAACAACTCAGCTAGTGGAAAGCTAGCCTGCAGGCATGCTTCCTTTGGAGAGCAGAGCTCAGGGCAGGACCCCTCCCGCATCCTGCCAGACTGTAGACGTGGAGGCTAACATCCTTATGTTAGGTGCTGGGAGACGTGGTGAGGAAAGCATGTGGAAGCGTTGGGCCTGAACTCACGCGTATCTGAGTTGAATACAGCGATTTCCTACGGCCTTCTTCTATCAGAGTGTAGCTAGTTTCTACCTCCCATGTACGAGTGGATAGCAGACATCTGCCTCCCAGGCGTACACACTTTTGAGTGTTGAGCTGATGGCCTGTACTTCCCACATCCTGCCTGCACGTACACTTCGCTGCAAACAGGCCTAGGCTCGATGCGTGACTGAAGTGTTGTGAGAGGTAAGCGGAATGTCCCGGCACACAAGACAAGTGCCTCCAAGCTCAATCCAGCGATTTCCTAGTAATTTCTGTCTGAGACTGGTGCTACATGCTAATTTCCATAGGTGAGAAGCTAGCTGAACGCCCTGTCCAGAGGCAACTTACTTCTGAGAGTTGAGCTCACACTCAGTCCCTCACAGCTCCACACTGCCTGCAGAATGAGTTTCCAACATCTTCACCAGAGATGTTTGTCAGAGGCTTCTGAGACACAAGTGGAACAATGCAGACCTGGGGGGGTATGTCCAGGTGCAGGAGAGTGGTAATCGTGGAACCTCCTGACTCAGAATACTGCTGCGTTCTCACTGCCATAAGAAGGCAGCTGGTTGAAAGCTGGCTTCTAGGCATGCTTCCTTGTGAGAGCTGAGGTCAGGGCAGAACCCTCCCGCATCCTGACTGCCTGTAGACGTAGGTCGTAGCATAGTTACGTTAGGTGCCGGAAGGGGTTTCGTGAAAATCTTGTGGAAGTGACAGGCCGGCACTCTCGTGTATCCGAGTTCCATAGAGCGATTGCCAACGTCCTCGTTCAGTTTGAGTGTAGCTCGGTTCTAGCTCCCCTGAATAAGCGCCTAGCAGACATCGGCCTGCAAAGCATACACAGTTTGAGAGTTGAGCTCATGGCCTTTACCTCGGCCATCCTGACTGCCTGTACGGTCTGCTTCCACAGCATTTTTGTATGCGGGACAGTAGCGAAGTGAGAACCAAGTGTCTGCCTTGTCAGTTTCGCGCCTAGCAGACGGCTGCCTCCAAGGCATGCACGCTCCTTTGGATTGAGCTTGTGGTTTGTACCTCCCCCACGTTGACCGCCTGTATGCTTCGCTGCCAAAGGATTTCGTTCGATACGGGACGCAAGCTTTGTGAGCGGCAAGTGACCCTTAGCTCAATCCAGCGACTTCTGAGCAACTCCTCCCTCAGAAGGGA